>NC_138770.1:251700149-252367164 GCF_965119305.1 Pelophylax lessonae | reverse complement strand
GGTGGATGTGGCGGTGACATAGGCGTGCGCACAGGGTGTGCTGGGTGTGCCTGGGCACACCCTAATCACCTAGGGCACATAGCATTGCCAGTGAGGAGATGGGAAAGATCTCCCTGGGACCTGCTCTGCTCTATTTCTCCTTGCCTACAGGTACATGGCCCCGATACATTACTCTCCCTGCTGGCAAACACATGCATGTGTATTTCAACTTTGGGGTGCACACCTTAATGCAATAGGCTGCGCACACCTATGGGCGGTGTAGGTGGAAGCGGCGGTGGAGGAGGACCAGGGCCGGATTAACAGCATCATGGGCTTGGTGCTGAGGATTTTGAAGGGCCTTAAGGGCCGTGCCTTGCCATGCACCCAGAGGAGGAAGGGTGCAGCCATGCATGCCTAATTCAACATGGGATGCTGTCTCTGAAGCCCATAAACACATCCATGCATCGCCAACTGTCCCTCCTTGTCCGGCCTTCACGCTGTGTGGGGAGGTTCTGAGGGTGCTGCCTGGGGAAGCGAGCATAGAAGCCAGACTTCTGTGTTTACAAGTGACAGAAGAGCGGTAACAGTGAATATGGCCAACCCGGGGCCTATATAAAAGGTAGGGGCCTGGAGCTGCAGCTCCAATAGCCCCTACATTAATCTGGCCCTGAGGAGGAGGACGAGGTAGCCAACACTGCTTCTTTTCAAAAATTTTAAATGAGGGTACACCCCAAAAGAGTGAGAAAGAGCAAAAATGGAACAATGGGTGGGTAAGGTCGGTATCCATTGCTATTCTGCATAAGGTACGGAAAAGTCCCGTGGGATCCATGCCTGGTTCATTTTAATGAACGTGAGCTTGTCCACATTGTCTCTGGACAGGCGGCTGCGCTTGTCTGTTATAACGCCCCCAGCCGTGCTAAATACCCGTTCAGATAATACACTGGCTGCAGGGCACGCCAGCACCTCCAAGGCGTAAAGGGCAAGCTCAGGCCATGTGCCCAATTTGGAGACCCAGAAGTTGAAGGGGGCAGACCCGTCATTCACTACATGTAGGCGTGTGCACACATACTGCTCCACCATGTTGGTAAAATGCTGCCTCCTGCTAAGACGTTCCATCTGAGCTGCTGGTGCTGCTGTTTGTTGTGGCGTGCTGACAAAGCTTTTCCACATTTCGGCCATGCTAACCCTGCCTTCTGAGGTGCTGGCGGTGCCCTGGTTGCGTTGGCGACCTCCTCCTCCTCCTCCTCTGCCTTGTGCTTCCACTGTGGCCCCGCTGTCAGATGGGAATGCCAGCAGCATGGCGTCTACCAGCGTGCGCTTGTACTCGCGCATCTTGCGATCGCGCTCCAGTGAGTGAATTAAGGACGGTACGTTGTCCTTGTAACGGGGATCCAGCAGCGTGGCCACCCAGTAATCAGCACAAGTTAGAATGTGGGCAACTCGGCGGTCGTTGTGGAGACACTGCAGCATGTAATCGCTCATGTGTGCCAGGCTGCCCAGAGGCAACGAAAGGCTGTCCTCTGTGGGAGGTGTATCGTCCGTGTCCTCTGTATCCCCCCAGCCACGCACCAGTGATGGCCATGAGCTGGCCTGGGTGCCACCCTGCTGTGAACATGGTTCCATCTCCTCCTCCAGCTCCTCCTCCTCCTCATCCTCCTCATCCTCCAGAACTGTGCCCCTGCTGGACAATTGCGTCCCTGGCGTTTGCGTGTGCAGGAACCCACCCTCGGAGCCCCTTGCGAATGACTGCCCTGAAAGCCTTGGAAATGTTACCTCTTCATCCTCCTCCTCCTCCTCATCCTGTGCCACATCCTCTTCCATCATCGCCCGAATTGTTTTTTCAAGGAGGCATAGAAGTGGGATAGTTAAGCTGAGAACGGCGTCATTGCCACTGGCCATGTTGGTGGAGTACTCAAAACAGCGCAACAAGGCACACAGGTCTCGCATGGAGGCCCAGTTATTGGTGGTGAAGTGGTGCTGTTCCGCAGAGCGACTCACGCGTGCGTGCTGCAGCTGAAACTCCACTATGGCCTGCTGCTGCTCGCACAGTCTTTCCAGCATGTGCAAGGTGGAGTTCCACCTTGTGGGCACGTCACATATGAGGCGGTGAGCGGGAAGGCCGAAGTTACGCTGCAGCGCTGCCAGGCGAGCAGCAGCAGGGTGAGAACGCCGAAAGTGCGCACAAACGGCCCGCACTTTCTGCAGCAGCTCTGACATATCGGGGTAGTTTTTAAGGAACCTCTGCACCACCAAATTCAGCACATGCGCCAGGCAAGGGATGTGCGTCAAACCGGCTAGGCCCAGAGCTGCTATGAGATTTCGCCCGTTATCGCACACCACCAGGCCGGGCTTGAGGCTCGCTGGCAGCAACCACTCATTTGTCTGCTGTTCCATGCTCCTCCACAACTCCTGCGCGGTGTGTGGTTTGTCCCCCAAACAGGCAAGTTGTAAAACTGCCTGCTGTCGTTTACCCCTGGCCGTGCTGAAGTTGGTGGTGAAGGTGTTACGCTGTCCGGATGAGGAGGCGGTAGAGGATGAGGAAGCGGAGTAGGAGGAGTTAGGAACAGGAGGCAAACTGAAGCGCCCTGCAATCCTCGGTGGTGGAAGGACATGCGCCAAATTGCTATCCGCCTCAGGCCCATCCGCCACTGCATTTACCCAGTGTGCCGTTAGGGAGATATAACGCCCCTGACCGTGCTTACTGGTCCACGTATCCGTAGTTAGGTGGACCTTGGCACAGATGGCGTTGCGCAGTGCACACCTGATATTTTCCCCCACTTGGTTGTGCAGGGAAGGGATGGCTTGCCTGGAAAAGTAGTGGCGGCTGGGCACGACGTACTGTGGGACAGCCACCGACATAAGGTTTTTAAAACTGTGCGTCTCCACCAGACGGAATGACAGCATTTCAAAGGCCAATAATTTTGAAATGCTGGCATTCAGGGCCAGGTATCGCGGGTGGGTAGGGGGGTACTTCCTCTTCCTCTCAAGTGTTTGGGAGATGGAAAGCTGAACGCTTCCACGGGACATTGTGGAGATGGTTGTTGGTGACCCAGGTGGTGGTGTTGCTGACAGATCGTCTGTTTGCGGGGTGGCAGGTGCCGGTATCACTACAGATGTGGCTGGAGCGGCCGAGACTGCAGCAGAAGAGGAAGCAGGATGAGCCAGAGACGTTTCTTGGTTTTGAAGGTGTGTACTCCACTGCAGCTCGTGCTTTGCACTTAGATGCCTGATCATGCAGGTTGTGCTCAGGTTGAGAAGGTTTATGCCTCGCTTCAAGCTCTGATTGCACAGGGTGCAAACCACTCGTGTCCTGTCATCAGCACATTTTCTAAAGAACTTCCACGCTAGAGAACTCCTTTGAGCTGACTTTGGTGCGCTCGTTCCCTTGCTGCGTTGGGCAGTAGCGGGCGTAGTGTCTAGGGCACGGCCGCTCCGCTTCTGCACCCTGCTCCCTCTTCTGCTGTGCTGGTGGCTCTGTGCGACCACCGCCTCTTCCTCCAAACTACTCAGGTCACCTGCATGACGTTCATTCCATGTGGGGTCGAGGACCTCATTGTCCTCCACATCATCTTCCACCCAGTCTTCACCCCTGCCCTCCTTGTCGGTCTCCACAATGCTGAACGCCGCAGCAGTTGGCACCTGCGTTTCGTCATCATCGGAGACGTGCTGCGATGATCCTTGCATGTACTCATCTTGAGAAATAAGTGGTTGGGCATCGCTGCACTCAATCTCTTCCACTTCTGGGGCAGGGCTAGGTGGATGGCCCTGGGAAACCCTGCTGACAGAGTCCTCAAAAAGAATAAGAGACTGCTGTATGGCTTGGGGCTCAGACTGCTGGCCTGATTTGCAAGGGGGTGAGGTGAAAGACGGTTGGACATTGGCTGCAGGTGCCAACTCTGACCTTTCTGCAGTAGACTGGGTGGGAGACAATGTGAAGGAACTGGAGGCACTGTCAGCAGCAAACCAATCTACTATCGCCTCAACTTGTTCTGGCCTCATCACTTCTAGGGGCGTTTGATGCCCTACCAAATACTGATGCAGGTTCTGTTGCCTACTCACACTTGAGGAAGGTGTTTCACTTGTGCGTGTAGCTGGCACAGATCGACCACGTCCTCTCCTTGCAACAGGAGCTCTACCAGCAGCACCACGACCCAGGCCACGGCCCTTATTTGACGGTCTCCTCATATTTCTGTAATTTAAGATCTTGCCCTAGAAAGGTTTTTATTGAATAGCGGAATAGGAAATATGATCCAAAAAAGTGTATGTATCTCGCACGTACAAAACCACACTAGGCCCCAATTACTATTGTTTCTACCCCTAAAAGGATGGATGAGGAGTAGGAGGAGTATGGAACAGACAGCACCCTCAAATCTTCAGAAGTATGAGATGAACCCCAAAAACTTGGAAAGGTGGATCTCACACGTACCGACACAGACTATCCCGCAATTCAATTGATCCTCAAAGGTTTTTATTGAATAGCGGAATAGGAAATATGATCAAAAAAAGTGTATGTATCTCGCACGTACACAACCACACTAGGCCCCAATTACTATTGTTTGTACCCCTAAAAGGATGGATGAGGAGTAGGAAGAGGAGTATGGAACAGGCAGCACCCTCAAATCTTCAGAAGTATGAGATGAACCCCAAAAACTTGGAAAGGTGGATCTCACACGTACCGACACAGACTATCCCGCAATTCAATTGATCCTCAAAGGTTTTTATTGAATAGCGGAATAGGAAATATGATCAAAAAAAGTGTATGTATCTCGCACGTACACAACCACACTAGGCCCCAATTACTATTGTTTGTACCCCTAAAAGGATGGATGAGGAGTAGGAGGAGGAGTATGGAACAGGCAGCACCCTCAAATCTTCAGAAGTATGAGATGAACCCCAAAAACTTGGAAAGGTGGATCTCACACGTACCGACACAGACTATCCCGCAATTCAATTGATCCTCAAAGGTTTTTATTGAATAGCGGAATAGGAAATATGATCAAAAAAAGTGTATGTATCTCGCACGTACACAACCACACTAGGCCCCAATTACTATTGTTTGTACCCCTAAAAGGATGGTTGAGCAGTAGGAGCAGGAGTATGGAACAGGCAGCACCCTCAAATCTTCAGAAGTATGAGATGAACCCCAACAACTTGGAAAGGTGGATCTCACACGTACCGACACAGACTATCTCGCAATTGAATTGATCCCCAAAGGTTTTAATTGAATAGCGGAATAGAAAATATGATCAAAAAGAAAGTGTATGTATCTCGCACGTACACCACCACACTAGGCCCCAACTACTATTGTTTGTACCCCTAAAAGGATGGTTGAGCAGTAGGAGGAGGAGTATGGAACAGGCAGCACCCTCAAATCTTCAGTAGTATGAGATGAACCCCAAAAACTTGGAAAGGTGGATCTCTCTCACACGTACCAACACAGACTATCCCCCAATTTAACTGATCCCCAAAGGTTTTTGATTAAATAGCGGAATAGAAAATATGATCCAAAAAAAGTGTATGTATATCACACGTACACAACCACACTAGGCCCCAATTACTATTGTTTGTACCCCTAAAAGGCTAGATGAGGAGTAGGGGGAGTATGGAACAGGCAGCACCCTCAAACCTTCAGAAGTATGAGATGAACCCCAACAACTTGGAAAGGTGGATCTCTCTCACACGTACCAACACAGACTATCCCCCAATTTAACTGATCCCCAAAGGTTTTTGATTAAATAGCGGAATAGAAAATATGATCCAAAAAAAGTGTATGTATATCACACGTACACAACCACACTGGGCCCCAATTACTATTGTTTGTACCCCTAAAAGGCTAGATGAGGAGTAGGGGGAGTATGGAACAGGCAGCACCCTCAAACCTTCAGAAGTATGAGATGAACCCCAACAACTTGGAAAGGTGGATCTCTCTCACACGTACCAACACAGACTATCCCCCAATTTAACTGATCCCCAAAGGTTTTTGATTAAATAGCGGAATAGAAAATATGATCCAAAAAAAGTGTATGTATATCACACGTACACAACCACACTAGGCCCCAATTACTATTGTTTGTACCCCTAAAAGGCTAGGAGTAGGGGGAGTATGGAACAGGCAGCACCCTCAAACCTTCAGAAGTATGAGATGAACCCCAACAACTTGGAAAGGTGGATCTCTCTCACACGTACCAACACAGACTATCCCCCAATTTAACTGATCCCCAAAGGTTTTTGATTAAATAGCGGAATAGAAAATATGATCCAAAAAAAGTGTATGTATATCACACGTACACAACCACACTAGGCCCCAATTACTATTGTTTGTACCCCTAAAAGGCTAGGAGTAGGGGGAGTATGGAACAGGCAGCACCCTCAAACCTTCAGAAGTATGAGATGAACCCCAACAACTTGGAAAGGTGGATCTCTCTCACACGTACCAACACAGACTATCCCCCAATTTAACTGATCCCCAAAGGTTTTTGATTAAATAGCGGAATAGAAAATATGATCCAAAAAAAGTGTATGTATATCACACGTACACAACCACACTAGGCCCCAATTACTATTGTTTGTACCCCTAAAAGGCTAGGAGTAGGGGGAGTATGGAACAGGCAGCACCCTCAAACCTTCAGAAGTATGAGATGAACCCCAACAACTTGGAAAGGTGGATCTCTCTCACACGTACCAACACAGACTATCCCCCAATTTAACTGATCCCCAAAGGTTTTTGATTAAATAGCGGAATAGAAAATATGATCCAAAAAAAGTGTATGTATATCACACGTACACAACCACACTAGGCCCCAATTACTATTGTTTGTACCCCTAAAAGGCTAGGAGTAGGGGGAGTATGGAACAGGCAGCACCCTCAAACCTTCAGAAGTATGAGATGAACCCCAACAACTTGGAAAGGTGGATCTCTCTCACACGTACCAACACAGACTATCCCCCAATTTAACTGATCCCCAAAGGTTTTTGATTAAATAGCGGAATAGAAAATATGATCCAAAAAAAGTGTATGTATATCACACGTACACAACCACACTAGGCCCCAATTACTATTGTTTGTACCCCTAAAAGGCTAGATGAGGAGTAGGGGGAGTATGGAACAGGCAGCACCCTCAAACCTTCAGAAGTATGAGATGAACCCCAACAACTTGGAAAGGTGGATCTCTCTCACACGTACCAACACAGACTATCCCCCAATTTAACTGATCCCCAAAGGTTTTTGATTAAATAGCGGAATAGAAAATATGATGCAAAAAAAGTGTATGTATATCACACGTACACAACCACACTAGGCCCCAATTACTATTGTTTGTACCCCTAAAAGGCTAGATGAGGAGTAGGGGGGGGTATGGAACAGGCAGCACCCGACAAACCTTCAGAAGTATGAGATGAACCCCAACAACTTGGAAAGGTGGATCTCTCTCACACGTACCAACACAGACTATCCCCCAATTTAACTGATCCCCAAAGGTTTTTGATTAAATAGCGGAATAGAAAATATGATCCAAAAAAAGTGTATGTATATCACACGTACACAACCACACTAGGCCCCAATTACTATTGTTTGTACCCCTAAAAGGCTAGATGAGGAGTAGGGGGGGTATGGAACAGGCAGCACCCTCAAACCTTCAGAAGTATGAGATGAACCCCAACAACTTGGAAAGGTGGATCTCTCTCACACGTACCAACACAGACTATCCCCCAATTTAACTGATCCCCAAAGGTTTTTGATTAAATAGCGGAATAGAAAATATGATCCAAAAAAAGTGTATGTATATCACACGTACACAACCACACTGGGCCCCAATTACTATTGTTTGTACCCCTAAAAGGCTAGATGAGGAGTAGGGGGAGTATGGAACAGGCAGCACCCTCAAACCTTCAGAAGTATGAGATGAACCCCAACAACTTGGAAAGGTGGATCTCTCTCACACGTACCAACACAGACTATCCCCCAATTTAACTGATCCCCAAAGGTTTTTGATTAAATAGCGGAATAGAAAATATGATCCAAAAAAAGTGTATGTATATCACACGTACACAACCACACTAGGCCCCAATTACTATTGTTTGTATCCCTAAAAGGCTAGATGAGGAGTAGGGGGAGTATGGAACAGGCAGCACCCTCAAACCTTCAGAAGTATGAGATGAACCCCAACAACTTGGAAAGGTGGATCTCTCTCACACGTACCAACACAGACTATCCCCCAATTTAACTGATCCCCAAAGGTTTTTGATTAAATAGCGGAATAGAAAATATGATCCAAAAAAAGTGTATGTATATCACACGTACACAACCACACTAGGCCCCAATTACTATTGTTTGTACCCCTAAAAGGCTAGGAGTAGGGGGAGTATGGAACAGGCAGCACCCTCAAACCTTCAGAAGTATGAGATGAACCCCAACAACTTGGAAAGGTGGATCTCTCTCACACGTACCAACACAGACTATCCCCCAATTTAACTGATCCCCAAAGGTTTTTGATTAAATAGCGGAATAGAAAATATGATCCAAAAAAAGTGTATGTATATCACACGTACACAACCACACTAGGCCCCAATTACTATTGTTTGTACCCCTAAAAGGCTAGATGAGGAGTAGGGGGAGTATGGAACAGGCAGCACCCTCAAACCTTCAGAAGTATGAGATGAACCCCAACAACTTGGAAAGGTGGATCTCTCTCACACGTACCAACACAGACTATCCCCCAATTTAACTGATCCCCAAAGGTTTTTGATTAAATAGCGGAATAGAAAATATGATCCAAAAAAAGTGTATGTATATCACACGTACACAACCACACTAGGCCCCAATTACTATTGTTTGTACCCCTAAAAGGCTAGATGAGGAGTAGGGGGGGTATGGAACAGGCAGCACCCTCAAACCTTCAGAAGTATGAGATGAACCCCAACAACTTGGAAAGGTGGATCTCTCTCACACGTACCAACACAGACTATCCCCCAATTTAACTGATCCCCAAAGGTTTTTGATTAAATAGCGGAATAGAAAATATGATCCAAAAAAAGTGTATGTATATCACACGTACACAACCACACTAGGCCCCAATTACTATTGTTTGTACCCCTAAAAGGCTAGATGAGGAGTAGGGGGGGTATGGAACAGGCAGCACCCTCAAACCTTCAGAAGTATGAGATGAACCCCAACAACTTGGAAAGGTGGATCTCTCTCACACGTACCAACACAGACTATCCCCCAATTTAACTGATCCCCAAAGGTTTTTGATTAAATAGCGGAATAGAAAATATGATCCAAAAAAAGTGTATGTATATCACACGTACACAACCACACTGGGCCCCAATTACTATTGTTTGTACCCCTAAAAGGCTAGATGAGGAGTAGGGGGAGTATGGAACAGGCAGCACCCTCAAACCTTCAGAAGTATGAGATGAACCCCAACAACTTGGAAAGGTGGATCTCTCTCACACGTACCAACACAGACTATCCCCCAATTTAACTGATCCCCAAAGGTTTTTGATTAAATAGCGGAATAGAAAATATGATCCAAAAAAAGTGTATGTATATCACACGTACACAACCACACTAGGCCCCAATTACTATTGTTTGTACCCCTAAAAGGCTAGGAGTAGGGGGAGTATGGAACAGGCAGCACCCTCAAACCTTCAGAAGTATGAGATGAACCCCAACAACTTGGAAAGGTGGATCTCTCTCACACGTACCAACACAGACTATCCCCCAATTTAACTGATCCCCAAAGGTTTTTGATTAAATAGCGGAATAGAAAATATGATCCAAAAAAAGTGTATGTATATCACACGTACACAACCACACTAGGCCCCAATTACTATTGTTTGTACCCCTAAAAGGCTAGGAGTAGGGGGAGTATGGAACAGGCAGCACCCTCAAACCTTCAGAAGTATGAGATGAACCCCAACAACTTGGAAAGGTGGATCTCTCTCACACGTACCAACACAGACTATCCCCCAATTTAACTGATCCCCAAAGGTTTTTGATTAAATAGCGGAATAGAAAATATGATCCAAAAAAAGTGTATGTATATCACACGTACACAACCACACTGGGCCCCAATTACTATTGTTTGTACCCCTAAAAGGCTAGATGAGGAGTAGGGGGAGTATGGAACAGGCAGCACCCTCAAACCTTCAGAAGTATGAGATGAACCCCAACAACTTGGAAAGGTGGATCTCTCTCACACGTACCAACACAGACTATCCCCCAATTTAACTGATCCCCAAAGGTTTTTGATTAAATAGCGGAATAGAAAATATGATCCAAAAAAAGTGTATGTATATCACACGTACACAACCACACTAGGCCCCAATTACTATTGTTTGTACCCCTAAAAGGCTAGATGAGGAGTAGGGGGAGTATGGAACAGGCAGCACCCTCAAACCTTCAGAAGTATGAGATGAACCCCAACAACTTGGAAAGGTGGATCTCTCTCACACGTACCAACACAGACTATCCCCCAATTTAACTGATCCCCAAAGGTTTTTGATTAAATAGCGGAATAGAAAATATGATCCAAAAAAAGTGTATGTATATCACACGTACACAACCACACTAGGCCCCAATTACTATTGTTTGTACCCCTAAAAGGCTAGGAGTAGGGGGAGTATGGAACAGGCAGCACCCTCAAACCTTCAGAAGTATGAGATGAACCCCAACAACTTGGAAAGGTGGATCTCTCTCACACGTACCAACACAGACTATCCCCCAATTTAACTGATCCCCAAAGGTTTTTGATTAAATAGCGGAATAGAAAATATGATCCAAAAAAAGTGTATGTATATCACACGTACACAACCACACTAGGCCCCAATTACTATTGTTTGTACCCCTAAAAGGCTAGATGAGGAGTAGGGGGAGTATGGAACAGGCAGCACCCTCAAACCTTCAGAAGTATGAGATGAACCCCAACAACTTGGAAAGGTGGATCTCTCTCACACGTACCAACACAGACTATCCCCCAATTTAACTGATCCCCAAAGGTTTTTGATTAAATAGCGGAATAGAAAATATGATCCAAAAAAAGTGTATGTATATCACACGTACACAACCACACTAGGCCCCAATTACTATTGTTTGTACCCCTAAAAGGCTAGATGAGGAGTAGGGGGGGTATGGAACAGGCAGCACCCTCAAACCTTCAGAAGTATGAGATGAACCCCAACAACTTGGAAAGGTGGATCTCTCTCACACGTACCAACACAGACTATCCCCCAATTTAACTGATCCCCAAAGGTTTTTGATTAAATAGCGGAATAGAAAATATGATCCAAAAAAAGTGTATGTATATCACACGTACACAACCACACTAGGCCCCAATTACTATTGTTTGTACCCCTAAAAGGCTAGATGAGGAGTAGGGGGGGTATGGAACAGGCAGCACCCTCAAACCTTCAGAAGTATGAGATGAACCCCAACAACTTGGAAAGGTGGATCTCTCTCACACGTACCAACACAGACTATCCCCCAATTTAACTGATCCCCAAAGGTTTTTGATTAAATAGCGGAATAGAAAATATGATCCAAAAAAAGTGTATGTATATCACACGTACACAACCACACTAGGCCCCAATTACTATTGTTTGTACCCCTAAAAGGCTAGGAGTAGGGGGAGTATGGAACAGGCAGCACCCTCAAACCTTCAGAAGTATGAGATGAACCCCAACAACTTGGAAAGGTGGATCTCTCTCACACGTACCAACACAGACTATCCCCCAATTTAACTGATCCCCAAAGGTTTTTGATTAAATAGCGGAATAGAAAATATGATCCAAAAAAAGTGTATGTATATCACACGTACACAACCACACTAGGCCCCAATTACTATTGTTTGTACCCCTAAAAGGCTAGATGAGGAGTAGGGGGAGTATGGAACAGGCAGCACCCTCAAACCTTCAGAAGTATGAGATGAACCCCAACAACTTGGAAAGGTGGATCTCTCTCACACGTACCAACACAGACTATCCCCCAATTTAACTGATCCCCAAAGGTTTTTGATTAAATAGCGGAATAGAAAATATGATCCAAAAAAAGTGTATGTATATCACACGTACACAACCACACTAGGCCCCAATTACTATTGTTTGTACCCCTAAAAGGCTAGATGAGGAGTAGGGGGGGTATGGAACAGGCAGCACCCTCAAACCTTCAGAAGTATGAGATGAACCCCAACAACTTGGAAAGGTGGATCTCTCTCACACGTACCAACACAGACTATCCCCCAATTTAACTGATCCCCAAAGGTTTTTGATTAAATAGCGGAATAGAAAATATGATCCAAAAAAAGTGTATGTATATCACACGTACACAACCACACTAGGCCCCAATTACTATTGTTTGTACCCCTAAAAGGCTAGATGAGGAGTAGGGGGGGTATGGAACAGGCAGCACCCTCAAACCTTCAGAAGTATGAGATGAACCCCAACAACTTGGAAAGGTGGATCTCTCTCACACGTACCAACACAGACTATCCCCCAATTTAACTGATCCCCAAAGGTTTTTGATTAAATAGCGGAATAGAAAATATGATCCAAAAAAAGTGTATGTATATCACACGTACACAACCACACTAGGCCCCAATTACTATTGTTTGTACCCCTAAAAGGCTAGATGAGGAGTAGGGGGGGTATGGAACAGGCAGCACCCTCAAACCTTCAGAAGTATGAGATGAACCCCAACAACTTGGAAAGGTGGATCTCTCTCACACGTACCAACACAGACTATCCCCCAATTTAACTGATCCCCAAAGGTTTTTGATTAAATAGCGGAATAGAAAATATGATCCAAAAAAAGTGTATGTATATCACACGTACACAACCACACTAGGCCCCAATTACTATTGTTTGTACCCCTAAAAGGCTAGATGAGGAGTAGGGGGAGTATGGAACAGGCAGCACCCTCAAACCTTCAGAAGTATGAGATGAACCCCAACAACTTGGAAAGGTGGATCTCTCTCACACGTACCAACACAGACTATCCCCCAATTTAACTGATCCCCAAAGGTTTTTGATTAAATAGCGGAATAGAAAATATGATCCAAAAAAAGTGTATGTATATCACACGTACACAACCACACTGGGCCCCAATTACTATTGTTTGTACCCCTAAAAGGCTAGATGAGGAGTAGGGGGAGTATGGAACAGGCAGCACCCTCAAACCTTCAGAAGTATGAGATGAACCCCAACAACTTGGAAAGGTGGATCTCTCTCACACGTACCAACACAGACTATCCCCCAATTTAACTGATCCCCAAAGGTTTTTGATTAAATAGCGGAATAGAAAATATGATCCAAAAAATGTGTATGTATATCACACGTACACAACCACACTAGGCCCCAATTACTATTGTTTGTACCCCTAAAAGGCTAGATGAGGAGTAGGGGGGGTATGGAACAGGCAGCACCCTCAAACCTTCAGAAGTATGAGATGAACCCCAACAACTTGGAAAGGTGGATCTCTCTCACACGTACCAACACAGACTATCCCCCAATTTAACTGATCCCCAAAGGTTTTTGATTAAATAGCGGAATAGAAAATATGATCCAAAAAAAGTGTATGTATATCACACGTACACAACCACACTAGGCCCCAATTACTATTGTTTGTACCCCTAAAAGGCTAGGAGTAGGGGGAGTATGGAACAGGCAGCACCCTCAAACCTTCAGAAGTATGAGATGAACCCCAACAACTTGGAAAGGTGGATCTCTCTCACACGTACCAACACAGACTATCCCCCAATTTAACTGATCCCCAAAGGTTTTTGATTAAATAGCGGAATAGAAAATATGATCCAAAAAAAGTGTATGTATATCACACGTACACAACCACACTAGGCCCCAATTACTATTGTTTGTACCCCTAAAAGGCTAGATGAGGAGTAGGGGGAGTATGGAACAGGCAGCACCCTCAAATCTTCAGAAGTATGAGATTGTGTTCACTGTACCCCACAAAGATTGAGTTCACTGCACCCCACAATGATTGTGTTCACTGCACCCCACAAAGATTGTGTTCACTGCACCTCACAAAGATTGTGTTCACTGTACCCCCCAAAGATTGTGTTCACTGCACCCCACAAAGATTCTGTTCACTGTACCCCACAAAGATTGTGTTCACTGCACCCTAAAAGGATGTTGTTCACTGCACCCCACAAAGATTGTGTTCACTGCACCCTAAAAGGATGTTGTTCACTGCACCCCAAAAAGATTGTGTTCACTGTACCCCCCCAAAGATTGTGTTCACTGCACCCCACAAAGATTGTGTTCACTGCACCCCAAAAAGATTGTGTTCACTGTACCCCCCAAAGATTGTGTTCACTGCACCCCAAAAAGATTGTGTTCACTGTACCCCCCAAAGATTGTGTTCACTGCACCCCACAAAGATTCTGTTCACTGTACCCCACAAAGATTGTGTTCACTGCACCCCAAAAAGATTGTGTTCACTGTACCCCCCCAAAGATTGTGTTCACTGCACCCCACAAAGATTCTGTTCACTGCACCCCACAAAGGATTTTGTTCACTGCACCCCAAAAAGATTGTGTTCACTGCACCCCAAAAAGGATTTTGATCACTGCACCCCAAAAAGGATGTTGTTCACTGCACCCCAAAAATGATTTTGTTCACTCCACCCCAAAAAGATTGTGTTCACTGCACCCCACAAAGATTGTGTTCACTGCACCCCAAAAAGATTGTGTTCACTGTACCCCCCAAAGATTGTGTTCACTGCACCCCACAAAGATTCTGTTCACTGTACCCCACAAAGATTGTGTTCACTGCACCCCAAAAAGATTGTGTTCACTGCACCCCAAAAAGGATGTTGTTCACTGCACCCCAAAAAGGATGTTGTTCACTCCACCCCAAAAAGATTGTGTTCACTGCACCCCACAAAGATTGTGTTCACTGCACCCCAAAAAGATTGTGTTCACTGCACCCCAAAAATGATTTTGTTCACTGCACCCCAAAAAGGATTTTGTTCACTGCACCCCAAAAAGGATGTTGTTCACTCCACCCCAAAAAGATTGTGTTCACTGCACCCCAAAAAGATTGTGTTCACTGCACCCCACAAAGGATTTTGTTCACTGCACCCCAAAAAGATTGTGTTCACTGCACCCCAAAAAGGATGTTGTTCACTGCACCCCAAAAAGGATTTTGTTCACTGCACCCCAAAAAGATTGTGTTCACTGCACCCCACAAAGGATTTTGTTCACTGCACCCCACAAAGATTGTGTTCACTGCACACCAAAAAGGATTGTGTTCACTGCACCCCAAAAAGATTTTGTTCACTGCACCCCAAAAAGATTGTGTTCACTGCAGCCCAAAAAGATTGTGTTCACTGCAGCCCAAAAAGATTGTGTTCACTGCAGCCCAAAAAGATTGTGTTCACTGCAGCCCAAAAAGATTGTGTTCACTGCAGCTCACACACAGAAAAATGGATGTGGATCACTGACACCTGCCTATCTCCAATCCCACACCACACAGCAATATCGATTGTAGTTTGTAGAACACAGTTTCCCTAAAATTCAGCAGACTCTGTCCCTAACAGGATTGAGAAGAGATCGTAGATCAGGATTGAGTGCAGATTCACCCCACCCCCCACACAGCAATATCGATTGTAGTTTGTAGAAGACACTGACCCTATAATTCAGCAGACTCTATCCCTAAAATGCCTACAACTCGCCCTGCCTAAACACTCCGACCTGTCCCTCAATTCTATCCGGACACAAATGGTTTTTTCCTGCCTATCTTTCCCTAATCAGCAGCCAGCACATTGATGTGTGCTCTGTCCCTTAGCTAAGCAGCAGAATGACGCTGCTGCGGCGGCTGCCTCGAACTTATAAAGACTTGGTCACATGCTTCAGACGGCCAATCACAGCTACTAAGACATTTGCAGGCATGGCTGGGATGGCTTAAGGCACACCAGTTAAACGATTGTTGATTGGCTGTTGAAAGCCCGCCATGAAAAGAGCGCCAAAGCATGCAAAACCCGGAAATAAAACGACCGAACACGGATTTTTACCCGAACATACAGTAAAGTGTCCGTGTCCGTGTTCGGGTAAAAAAAATCCAATTATTCGGTACGAACACGAATAATACAGTCCGTGTTCGCTCAACACTAGTAACAACACCTTTAGATGATTAACACCGAAGGTCAATAAGAACGTAGCTAGATGGTGCAATGAACACTTTATAAAAAGTTTATAACTACTACCTTTGGGGTGCATGGGAAGAGTTTTACAGTAATGACAGCCCACAGAGTAAAAGTAAATAACCTTGTGTGAACTACAAAGGTCTGAACCCATGACCTTTCCTTTGAAAGCTAAACTGAGATAATATGAAAATGGATCTCCCTCTCGGTGGCAGGAAGAAGGGCAGGATAAATGATATAGAGACAGTATAGACCCAATAACAATAATAGTCATTTGTTATTATTTGCTATTCTCTATGGTAGGGGCCTATTGGTTGAGCTCTACTTTCCATAAGGGTATGCCAAAACATGTAACGGTCTAATATGTGAACAGTCTTTCATGTTGAGCAGTTGAGTATCTAGGGATTGGATAAAGTGATGTAGAATATTATAAAAAGGAGTGGGATGGGCCATGTTGCAGATTATCCGGTATGTAATAAGGGGCAGTCCCATCTCTTTTGTCATGATAATTCAACTCAAATCAGACAGGAGAATAGTAGCATCCATTGTAGATGGTCACCCAAATCATCTATAAGGTAAAGAACCTCAGAGGATTACTTTGTATGTAAATGTGTATATCCAGGAGTAGGACAGTGGACATTGGGGAAAAAAAAGGGGGGGTTTCTTGTCCAGATCTGTATCTCAATCCCTCAAATAGGTGAGTCTATGATCTTAAATTGACCTGACTGTTGGTGAGACTATATATGTCAGGTCAGATATAAACCAGGTGATCCGCAATGTTATTAACATCCATAATAGTTCAGAAAGCGTCTCTTGGTCCTGGGGTCCTAGTGATTTGAATTGGAACGAGAGGCGTCCTGAAGTTCCAGTGTGATGTTTATGCATCTTGGATTTCTTGTTGGGTTGTTTAGATGACAAAATAAGTGGAGAAGATGGAGGACTGTTGAGCATGTCTACTTTTCGGAATTCTGCATACTATTCAGGTATGTCGATGTGTGTTATCTGTATGGCATTGCAAAAGGATGGTAAATCCGCCAGAGTACAAAGTAAATGAGGTTTACCATTGTGAGTTACACTTAAAGCAAAGGGGAATTTTCGTCCTTTATTTTTTATGGCATCCAGCAGAGAGCGCAGTGCCCTTCTTTTTCTCAGAGCAATGGGGGAAAGATCCTGATAGAGAATAATAGTATCTTCATTGAATAGGATTTGGTCATTCATTCTGGCCTTGGCCAAAATGTCTTCCTTCATAGTAAAGTTTTGCAAACAGTATATAATATTTATTGGTGGTGCAGTATCAGGACCCTTTGGTCTAAGAGCTCCATGAAAAAGTCAATGGAAGCATCTTCTAGTCTTTCCAGCAGAGTGTTAAAGATTTTTTGTAGTGCCTGTTTGAATTGGTCTGGGGGAACAGATTCAGGTAAGCCTCTTACTCTATTGTTAATACGTTTGCTGCGATTGCCTAAATCCTTGATTTGCCTATTCATCCCAATTAAATGTTCAATATGAGAGTCTGTTTTTTGCTCTAGATGCTGTATGTTCTTGTCCCTGTGTTTCCCGGCATTCTCTGCTAAGGCTAGTTTCTCGGTCATAACTAGTAAATCTACTTTGAGATCGGTTATGGCCGTGGAAAAGGTCTTTTTAATGTTGGTGGCTTTGGGTGTCATATCTCAGAAGGAAAGCAGGTGGTCAGGAAAAGAAGCGTCTCTTACCAGGTCTTCTGAGGCAGAAAGTGACTCCTCGCTGTAATCCGCCTTGTGTCTGATCTGCGCTATCTTGTCCGCCAAGTTGATGGAGCATTACCTATTCCCAGTGAACCATGGCACCATCTTTATATGGGCTTTATTATCATTCTCCCACTGTCTGATGGCTGTATGGTAATTTGGTTAGCTGTACAGCACTGTGCAAAAGTTTAGGCAGGTGTGAAGAAATACTGTACAGTACTGTGCGCAAAAGTTTAGGCAGGTGTGAATAAATGCTGTGAAGTAAGAATGCTTTCAAAATGATATATTTTAAATGTTTATTTTTACCAGTTTACAAAATGCAAAGTGACCAAACAGAAGAAAAAATAAAATAAAACCAATATTTAGTGTAACTAGACTTCAAACCAGCATCAATTCTCACACCTGCACACTTCATACACTTGCACAAAGTCAGGGATTTTGAAGAATTAGAGTCAGGTGTATGATTAGCCAATTATACCAAGCAGGTGCTAGTGATCATCTGCCAGGGCTTACCTTGGTTGGAGTCTGTAGCACAGAGATGTACGCTCACCCTTGCAGATATCCACAGTCCAAGGAGACCAGGTAAGGAAGCCACCTGGGCTGTGAATCTGTGCTCGGGGGCTTGACAGGAAAAGTGCTCCAATTAGCAGTATCGGCGGGAATACAAACAGAAGGATAGCCCAGGAATAACCATAGTCAAAGGATGTCACAAGTCAGAATAAACACAGAGCGGAGGCAAGGTCAGAAGCCGGAGTCAGCCTGGAAAACAAGCTCAGGAGATAAGAACACAGGAACTAAATCTGTCAATGAGGAACAATGAACTGACACTGTTCTCAGGGAGAGGCAGTGTTTTAAACATTTACTTAAAGGAGCAATTAACTTCAGGTGGACAATGAGAGACAGGAGCATTCTTTGGTAAAGTCCAGCCCCCTAGTGCTGCAGGCAATGCCAGATAAATAAGACTGGATCCATATGAGCTGAAGTGTGGCTCAGAGGCAGGATAACAGGCCCAGAACATCATGGTACCCAGGTTCAAATCCCATTAGGTACTTAACGACGGCAATGCCTGGTTCTAGCGAGAACTGTGACATCATCAATTTCATATGTAGATTGAAACACAGTCATTAACTGAAACATAAAACTGGGTGAGGAACAGCCAAACTCTGCTACTAAGGTGAGGTTGTGGAAGACAGTTTCATGTCACAGGCCATACATCAGGGCAAGACTGAGCAGAACAACAAGACACAAGGTAGTTATACTGCATCAGCAATGTCTCTCCCAGGCAAACATTTTAAAGCAGACTGGGGTTTCAAGATGTGCTGTTTGAGGAAGCACAAGGAAACGGCCAACAGTGAGGACGGTAGCTGCAGTGGTCTGCCAAGAAAACTCAATGCAGCAGATGAAAAACACACTTACTTCCTTTTGACATCAGATGGTGCTCAGAACGAAGTGCCATCAGCACAGAACTGGAGGAAATCAGTGGGACCCAGGTACACCCATCTACTGTCCCGGGAATTCTTGTC
This sequence comes from Pelophylax lessonae, assembly GCF_965119305.1. Lineage (NCBI taxonomy): Eukaryota > Metazoa > Chordata > Amphibia > Anura > Ranidae > Pelophylax > Pelophylax lessonae. The sequence continues at coordinate 252,347,785 of NC_138770.1, read as the reverse complement.
AGAAGTGGTCTTAATGGAAGAACTGCGGCCAAAAAGCCATACCTCCAACGTGGAAACAAGGCTAAGCAACTCAACCATGAATAAAAACATAGGAACCAGGGTGCAGAAGAAATTACAGCAGGTGCTCTGGACTGATGAGTCAAAATTTAAAATATTTGGCTGCAGCAGGAGGTAGTTTGATCACTGAAGAGCTGGATAGCGGTACAATATTGAGTGTCTGCAGGTAACAGTGAAGCATAGTGAAGATTCCTTGCAAGTTTGGGGCTGCATTTCTGGAGTTGGAGATCTAGCCAGGATCAATGATATCAATGCTGAGAAATACAGGCACATAGTTTGGCCCCCACAGAGCCCTGACATCAACATCATCGAGTCTGTCTGGAACTACATGAAGAGACAGAAGTATTTGAGGCAGCCTACAGAAGATTTGTGGTTAGTTCTTCAAGATGTTTGTAACAACCTACCTGCTGAGTTCCTTCAATAACTAAGTGGAAGTGTACATAGACAAATCAATGCTGTTTTGAAGGCAAAGGTTGATCACACCAAATACTAATCTGATTTGGATTTCTCTTCTGTTCATTTACTTTTCATTTTGTTAATTGATAAAAAATAAACTATTAACACTTCTATTTCTGAAAGCATTCTTAATATACAGCATTTTTTCACAGATGTCATGGCATGCCTACACACATTATCTCAGATCGTGGAACCCTGGTAACGTCTTCTTTCTCGAAAATCCCTGGCAGGTTTTTGGCTAGTTCCTTACAGCTTTCCTCTCCCTATCTTCTACAGACCAACAGATAAACTAAGAGTGTCAACCAATCCCTAGAGCAACATCTTCATGCCCTTCTGTCTGTCCACCTTGATGATTCAGGTGCTCTTCTGCCTTTGGCAGAATTTGCTCACAATAACTATCTTAATGCCAGGACCAAAGAGTCCTTATTATTCATTGTTCTTGGTAAGCATCTACATCTTTAATTGCCAACATCTTGTTCTTCTGAGATTCCTACACTCTATGCTGGAAGACTTTAACCATAAATGATTTTTAACCAGTGGTGTCAGTGTTTCCAATGTTCCCAGCTTCTCCAACAACACCTGCGCTCCTATGTCAACCAATGACCCCAGAGCAACCTGCACTACCTAGTGACCCTGTGACTTACAGTGACTCCCCATCATCCAGTGGTGTCCCATGACAACAGATCATCATGTCTTACAGCAGTGATCCTGCAGCATCCTGTGTCATTATATGACTTCAGTGCACACTGAGCGCCGTTGTGACACCTGTGTCCCCACCCAGCTTAAGGTACACTTTCGTATTTCCTGAAATGTCTCTTTCTCTCAGTGGACATAGACCCTTGTTCATGACAGTTAGTGTACACAGGCATCAGACTCAAGAAAAACAACTTGCATTTCAGATGAGTAAGATATTAATTTATGATTTGTTTGTGATGCATTTTGAGCATTTGTAATCTGTTTATCATGTGTTTGTAATGCATTCCCAATTAACTTGAAGGCCAGAGATCAAAGCATTTTAAAAGCAGCATACAAGCTCAGGCTGCATTTTATGTAATACAATGCAAAGTATTGCAAAAAAAAAAAAAAAAAAAGTACTGTTCCTTAAGATCCTGTTTTAAATTGAGTTTAGGATCAAAATGCTTTAAAAATATGGATCATAGACAAAAAAACTACACAAGCCCTAAATCATCTTCTGCTTGTAAAAAGAAAAAAGTATTGCATCCCTTTAATACTTTTGCTAACAAGGAGGTGGCTGTTCACAGGGATCCAGAGAAGCAGCGAAGCTTCACCTTCCTTAGTCCGAGTACCTCATTACAGTACATACAGAATATCAGAATACAGGAAACTCTGGAATAACCCCTTTGCTTATTAGCAGGAGGATGGTAGACCAGAACATACAGTATTATTCAATAGAGTCCTAAAGATCCAAGGCGCAACTTTGTAGTATGATTTCACAAATTATCAAGAAGATTGAAAATTATTATGCAACATTTTTATGTTAGCAGGTTCTAATGCTCATCTTATGTTCTGCACACAGATTCAGTATCTTTCACACACTCTTAGTGAATATTGGAAGTATGGGGATGTAGGCAGGTGCCTACTTTTGTGGTGTATACTGCCTCATGATACTGATTTGCATGGATTTGTGTTATAATAAAGTGTGTTAGTGAGTATTTGTGTAATAGGAAGCCCAGGGAGTCAGAAAGGGGTCAAGTCTGCTAACTCCCAGGTGTTCATAGCTCTGCCCCCTGTGTGGAGGGCTATAAATACAGGGGGGGGGGCAGTATTTCAGTGTCTTCCATTACACTTGGGAATAAAGAGGAACAAATGCTGCACCATGTAAAGCTGTACTGAGCATGTTGTCTCCCTTTTGGGGTACCAGAAGTCAGATATAGACCTTTTCTTTTCTAGAAAGTATGAATTGGGCAGCCTGGGCTAGGATGAACTAAGCTGTGTATTGAAGGATCTTTTGAGACACTGGGCCTAATTCACTATAGCACCTAGTCGGCAAATGGGTGAACAAATGGTCACAAAAGACTAAAACTAGTCAGAAACGGTATTTACTATAGCGCGCGATGAATATTTACTCAAGAAATCAAATTTACTATAGGTCACATAGATCAGCGACTGTCTGAATCAGCAGCTGTGCTAGAAGCAGGTGAATTGCACATGGAAATAATGTTTAGAGCTTAATCTCATAGATTAAATGGTTCCTAAACATGTGGTGTACTGAGATGATCTTCTTTCAAATTTCTTGAAATGTTGTTGTGAAAGCAGAAATATGCTTGAATGTCTGAGAAAAGATAAATTCATCATGTTTTTAGAACTCCGTACTGACACAACTGAGCATGCCCAGAGTAGAAAACTAGTCACAAACATACTCTCATTTAGTTTAACCCCGTGCTATAGTAAATTCCAAAATGAGTGAATGTCTAACAAGCGTGAATTTGTGAGAGCTAGCAAACTATGTACTATTTATATATAAATGCAAGTGTCAACCATTGATTCTCATTGTATAACTGTTACTTCCACAGAAACATACATTTTAATTTTGAGTTGAACTCTTTAATTCCTAAAATAAATTGTCCTTGCTGGGTTTTTATGTTGCTTCTTATTCCTTTTTTTCAAATAATGCTAGTAATGAGTAACTTTTTCCTGTTTTCGGAACAGATATTATTGTCTCTTTCACTACATATATTATGTGACAGTGCAGTCAGCTGTGAGGGGGTATGTCGCCCAGGATTGTCAACCAGGCAGGTTGAGAGGCTCCAGGAGGATTGTTTTTTTTGGAGGAAACTGTTTTTTAAGTTTCCTTGTTGTTTTGTGAAGTCCAGTTGGGGACCAGGAGCCTGGAGATTTCGCAGCGATCTGGGTGGGAGGAAATCTCCAATCCTGGGACCAGGATTTAGGACTAGCCAGGACACTGATGGTTCAGGTGTGGCTGAGTCTTTTAGTAGAGACAGGACCAGGGCTCTGAGCTCCACCCTCTGGAGGCCTGGCAAGCAAGGGGGAAGTGGGCATGTCTGCATGGTGCAGTCTGACAAAGCAGACAGAGGGCCCAAACCTGTGGGCTTGAGCAGCAAGGAAGCTTTAAAAGGAGAGTGTCAGTAGGGGTACAGAGTGTTTACCGAACAGGGACAAGGGACACTTATGTAGCCCAAGACAAGACCATGACACTTCCACCACCATGCTCGACTGTAGGCAAGACACACTTGTCTTTGTACTCCTCACCTGGTTGCCCCCAAACAGGCTTGACGCCATCTAAACCAAATACGTTTATTTTGGTCAGACCACAGGACATGGTTCCAGCAATTCATGTTCTTAGTCTGCTTGTCTTCAGAAAACTGTTTGTGGGATTTCTTGTGCATCATCTTTAGAAGAGGCTTCCTTCTGGGACGACAGCCATGCAGATCAATTTCATGCAGTGTGCAGCGTATGGTCTGAGCACTGACAGGCTGACCTCACACCCCTTCAACCTCTGCAGCAATGCTGGTGGCACTCATATGTCTATTTTCTAAAGACAACCTCTGGATATGATGCTGAGCACGTGTACTCAAGTTCTTTGGTCTATGATAGTGAGGTCTGTTCCGAGTGGAACCTGTCCTGTTATATCACTGTATGGTCTTTGCCACCATGCTGCAGCTCAGTTTCAGGGTCTTGGCAAACTTCTTATAGCCTAGGCCATCTTTATGTAGAGCAAAAATTATTTTTTTTCAGATCCTCAGAGAGTTCTTTGCTATGAGGTGCCATGTTGAACTTCCAGTGACCAATATGAGAGAGTGAGAGCGAGAACATCAAATTTAACAAATCTGCTTCCCATTCACACCTGATACCTTGAAAAAGTGGGGGAAAGCAATGGGACTTTAAATGAGGCATTTAAGTAGAAGAAAAGGGGAAATTTATTATATAATGAATAAATATATATAATACATAAAATTATACAGAATTTATAAACAAACAACATGATACATAGTATACAATTTATATTGAAATCATAAATACATAAAAATAGGATCTCACATAGGATCTCTCAATTTAATACATGTCAATATAAAAACTGTTTGTTTGTCAATTCATAATTACTAAATAAAAATAGAAAGGATAAAGCATCTGAGTTAATCGTAGGCTCGACGCGTTTCTTGGACCTCCGTCCATTCATCAGGAGCATTGGGTACAAGAAAAATGTCTAAAAAAGGGGGAAAATATATTTATGCATTGTTGCACCAGAACATCAAGAGGGTAAAAGAATACCAAAGAGAATATGTACAAAAACCTTTACCTCAAATGTCTCAAAAAACCTAATTGGACACGAAAAATACCTCCAGATGGGAGGGGAAAGTGAAGACATCGCAGGCATAGTCTCCTACCAGGTATTTCTTTTTATCAAATCAATTTTTCTAGTCTTTATCTCTTCATGTTTCCTTCCCTCTTCATCTCACTTATACTACCCACATGATTTTTCTACATTGATGGGTACTCTCTTTTTGGACCAGTTGATATATCCTTATTATTTCTATACAGATTCCATTACTGAATCATACCCAATATCTTTATGTATTTTAGAAATTTTCTGGTCCAAGGGAGCACTCACTGCCACTATTTGGTATATCACTCAGGAGCTCCGTTTACTACCTGGACGGTGATTATCCCCGATGTGCTTGGCATCATCGACACCTCAGCCCCGGGGGAGACTATGCCTGCGATGTCTTCACTTTCCCCTCCCATCTGGAGGTATTTTTCGTGTCCAATTAGGTTTTTTGAGACATTTGAGGTAAAGGTTTTTGTACATATTCTCTTTGGTATTCTTTTACCCTCTTGATGTTCTGGTGCAACAATGCATACATATATTTTCCCCCTTTTTTAGACATTTTTCTTGTACCCAATGCTCCTGATGAATGGACGGAGGTCCAAGAAACGCGTCGAGCCTACGATTAACTCAGATACTTTATCCTTTCTATTTTTATTTAGTAATTATGAATTGACAAACAAACAGTTTTTATATTGACATGTATTAAGTTGAGAGATCCTATGTGAGATCCTATTTTTATGTATTTATGATTTCAATATAAATTGTATACTATGTATCATGTTGTTTGTTTATAAATTCTGTATAATTACATGTATTATATATATTTATTCATTATATAATAAATTTCCCCTTTTCTTCTACTTAAATGCCTCATTTAAAGTCCCATTGCTTTCCCCCACTTTTTCTCGATATATTAGGGATGGAGGCTTTTTAAGTATGTAATATGTGGCAGACCATAATCTCCCTTTTTTACACCTGATACCTTATAACACTAACAAGTCACATGACACCGGAGAGGGAAAATGGCTATTTGGGCCCAAGTTGGACATTTTCATTTAGGGGTGTACTCACTTTTGTTTCCAGTATTTTAGACATTAATGGTTGTGTGTTGAGTTAATTTGAAGGGACAGCAAATGTACACTGTTATACAAGCTGTACACTCACTACTTTACATTGTAGCAAAGTGTCATTTCTTCACAGTTGTCACATGAAAAGATATAATAAAATATTTACAAAAATGTGAGAGGGGCATACTCACTTTTGTGAGATACTGTGTGTGTGTGTGTATATGTATGTATTGTGACGGTATGCGAGGTGAGATAGTAGATAATCGCTATATTTCACCTCGCATACGTTCTGTGGTGAGAGACTGAACCGGAATCCGGCCTGGGTTTTTCCAGCCTCCGTGACAGGCTAGGTTCCAGTCCAGAGATTGTGAGTTACCTGAGTCCATGCTCAGGTGAACTTTAAATTAACAGGAAAAGAGCACAGAAATGCTCTGGCCTGGGACTCAGAAGGGGATCGGAGAGAGGAGCTCTATTTAGACTTTAAAAGGTTTGCTTTGCCATGTGTGTTTTGTGGGTGATGGGGACCAGCCCCACACTGTATAGTGAGGAAAATTCCTGTATAGTTTAGCGCCGGACGGCAAGGATTTATTTTACTGTTTTGTTGTTTGCTTCATATTGGCAAACCTCTGCTGAATAAAGCTGGCAACCCACCAGATTTTTAAGAAATTACCTGCATGCTGACCTTATTTTGCTGGAAAAGGTGATCCCTGTGAGCTAATCTCCCACAGTATGTATATATATATATATATATATATATATATATATATATATATATATATTTACACACACACATATATGAAAAAAATTTATATATGACAGCGCTACCAGGAAAGTAATAAATAATTCAAAGTGATGCTCAAATGGTGATCAATATAAAGTGCACTTAATGATAAATATGACAATAAAATTAATGTATATCACAATATAAAGTGCAAAATGCTTTGTGCTAAAATATGACCATAAAATTAATATATGTCACAATATAAAGTGCAATAAACAGGATAATAAGTGTTAAAGTGATTCAGTGCAAAGTAAAGTGCAGTCCAAAATTATAAGTCCATTAGTGCATTCAAAGGCGGTGCTGGACAAAGGGTGCTTAAGGTGCTCCACACTGTGGTGAAAAGTGCTCCAAACGGCCCCTTTTGGGGATCCACTCACCAGATGTTATAGGTAATCAGACCTTAACAACCATGGACTCTCCAACACAGCTCTGTGGATGGATGGATCTGTATGTCACCAAACGAGCCTCCAACCTTTACTAATGGTATTTTCAAAAAAAAGGGAAGGAGCCAAACATAGTGAAGCCCATAGCAACTTGTAATAAATATAATAAGTAAAAAACTACTCACAAGCGTAAATAGGATAGACAGCGTTAAAGGAACCACATGAAACGTAGCATGCGTCCACTTCCGGGATCGCTAGCCGGCTTGCATTCCACAAGATGGAGGAAGTGACGCTGTGTGGTATGCCATCAACAGGAAGTGCTTCAATGCGCTTCACCCGCCTTAATGGGCGTTTTCATAGACATTACTTCCTGCTTACGGCTGGATCTATTTATACGTGACTGACGGCTGTACCAGCCAATCAGAAGATGTGGGTAAACGTCTGATCAGAGTGTTGTCACTTCCTTATTTACGAGCGGTACGTGGGTGTCCCCACGAACTAACAGGAAGTGGGGATTGTATTTAATGAATGCTTAATGGGGAATTTCTCATATAAAACACCACATCACTTTTACAATAAATATTGTTAAAAACATTTAATCAGCATATAAAACCATAACATATTTAAAAGAGGAAAGATGATTTAGCACATTAAAAGCCTTAAAATCCATATTAGAAACATAATGTGAAAAATCCATAAAAAATGTATGTGTAATAAGGACGGTAGTAAATCGATTATATTATGATGAATCAAGATTATTTGCAATAATTCAAAATAAAGAATAATATGAGTAAAAAATAAATAAATAACTGGATTATTTGCAATCAATCATCATAATATAATCGATTTACTACCCTCCTTATTACACATACATTTTTTATGGATTTTTCACATTATGTTTCTAATATGGATTTTAAGGCTTTTAATGTGCTAAATTATCTTTCCTCTTTTAAATATGTTATGGTTTTATATGCTGATTAAATGTTTTTAACAATATTTATTGTAAATGGGGAAGTGATGTGAAGTACACCCCTCACATTTTTGTAAATATTTTATTCTATCTTTTCATGTGACAACACTGAAGAAATGACACTTTTCTACAATGTAAAGTAGTGAGTGTACAGCTTGTATAACGGTGTAAATTTGCTGTTACCTCAAAATAACAACATACAGCCATTAATGTCTAAATCACTGGGAACAAAAGTGAGTTATGTTAAGTTTGACCTGGTTAGTGCTCACCTTATTTTTGTCCCTGCTGTACACTATGAAATTTGAGGTGTGTCCAATTTAAATGTTTCTCTTTTAGAGCAGTGCCCTTGTAACCATATTGTAAAGTGCAGTGAAAAATGTTGCAACATTAAATGCCAGTCAATTTTTTGGACAAAGTAACTGAATGAAGAAAATAGTGTTCCTATTGTCCAAATAAAATGAAGATTCGGTTTTGAATTAGTTTTTTGTGTTTTTTTTTTTGGTTTGGTTTGATAAAATATTTTAGAAGTGGAATGTTTTGTTAACACACCTTCCAATCTCCAAGTATTAAATCTACTTTGATACAAAATAGGTTTATTCTGCACACATGCAAGTCATTAAATTGAGAAAGTATAAATCCAAAACTTAAAGCTGTTGTATACTTACTTATATGCCGGACCTTCAGAGCGCATGTGCCGCAGAAGTCAGCGGCTGCATGCAGGTTTAATATCTCCTAAACTGTGCAGGTTTAGGAGATATTAATTGTACCTACAGGTAAGCCTTATCATAGGTCATATAGCGGAGTATACTACCGCTTTAAAGAGCAAGCTTTTAACCTCCCTGGCGGTATGATTCTTTTGGATTTTAGGTGCTGAAAGCGGTACCATTATTTTGCATGTAATTCTTGTGAATCAGCAGCCCAAACCAACTATATACATTTATATATATATATATATACACAAGTATGTATGTGTGTGTGTGTATATATATATATATATATATATATATATATATATATATATATATATATATAAAGTACAGTAAAACTGCAGGAAAGGGCACGGGGGGGCAAACTAATGTGATTTTTATTTTTATTTTGAATAGTATCAGTGTGTTTGGTGTGTTTTACATTTGAATTTGCCGCCGGTTCCACCCCCCTGCGAACGTCACGTCGCAGGAGACAGAAGCTGAGGCACGGAGACCATCGGGAGGAAGAACCGCTGCTAGACACCGCCGGGACACATCGCTGGATCCTGGTGACAAGGTAAGTAACCCTGCTTACAGAATCCAGCGATGCTTTTAGCGGTACCCCGAGTGTGGCTCGGGGTTACCGCTTTTTGCTCTGAAATTTAACCCCGAGCCACGCTCGGGAATACCGCTAAGAAGGTTAAACAGCTCCAATGCTGATTTTCAGGTTCCAATGTTTTTTGCTATGAACTAGGTAAACTATTTAACATGTCAAATCAAGTATTCATTTTCTCTAATCACCAGTTATCCACCCCTTAAACACCATTTTTTTTATATATATAGCAGTATTGCTGTGCTAAGACACATAAAATCAAATACATAAATAATGAGAAAGCAGCCACACAAATCTGGATTTATAAAACAGATCCAAGAGAATAGTAGTAATAATGTGACGCTAATCCTAAAAATAAAAGGCTGAGCTGGATATAGCAGTCCTTGAGTGTCCATTTCAAATTGAAAGGTGTAGAGAACCGCAGGTCCGGATAACCACCGAACCACACATTAAATAATAACGCCAACCAAAACAAGGAAGAGACGGCGCCATCTAGCGGTCCCGGTACCTATATGATTGTGTAATTTTAGTGTATAAATTATATAACTTGTTATGTGTATGTGATGGTGATCTGTGTTCCTCCTGTGAAGTAGGTTCTGGGACCGCTAGATGGTGCCGTCTCTTCCTTGTTTTGGTTGGCGTTATTATTTAATGTGTTATAACATTTATCAAAATATGATTTTGGGATGCTATGGACATTGTCCCCTTTATTATGGTTTGAGGGATCTTACTATAATATTAATATTTTCATTCCCCGTGTTATTGAGCCGGTTCCGTCATGGATTGGATGCAAGTAACCTTTGGGAAAGCTTCCGGCTCCTGGAATGCATGTTTTGTGACATCTGGGTTCCAGTTTCTTCTAACAGTTCCGCCCTCCTCCACCGCTATATATAGCGTCGCCGCCGTGAGACCACACCCCTAGACGACGTATGCTGACGAAACTCGTCGGGTGGTGCTCACGGTGACGCACGCCGACACGTGGAGGCCATTTTGTTGGCGGTTTTCGGCAGACAGCGATACATGGAGAGCAACACACATTGCCAGTTATGATCTACATTGATGTAAGTATTTTTAACCGTGTGTGGAAAATAAATAGCTTTTATGCAGTCTACACTATGACCAATTTGAAGTGGACACTCAAGGACTGCTATATCCAGCTCAGCCTTTGGGACTTTTATTTTTAGGATTAGCGCCACATTATTACTACCATTTTTATATAATTATTTAGTGAAATAAGCATATTGAACACATTTTCGCAATGGCCACAACTGCTTGCCCGGGCCGACTCCTGGCCTGGAAATGCATCCTTGTGTGTGTGGAAGGATGTCGGACACACTTGCAAGTGTTAATGCTGCTTAGAGTTGTCAGCAAGGTGGTAGAATACCAGGCTTGCAATTGAGATGGTTGTGGGATTTAATCCCCTGGCCAGCAGGTGATTTGTTAATAGAATCAGAGGTCAGAGTCCATGATAATGTTCCCGCGAAGAAGCCCATTTGTTCATCATTTGACAAACAAGCAAACAGCCAATGTTCAAGTCAAACGTAACTCATTCCTATTGATAAATTCCAGCTTCTCTGTGTAACAATATACTATTAATGTACCTCTGTTGCAAAACAATACACAATTTCTTTAATTGAGAGAAGGCCTTACCTGTGCTTTTGCTTTATTTCTTTAGAGCGCTTCATCTCTTATTGGTATGTACTGTGGATAATAGACATAAAAGTCAGTAATGCTAGTCATGCACTATATGAAAAATTGTCTGAACTCATTTTCTAAAAATGAACACTCGGCTGTGAGAGCAGATGATTGTGCCATCATGCAATGACTGATAAATCATTCAATGGACATAAATGAATCAGTTTTTTCATATATACCTAGTGCAAACAGTTTGGATGAGAAACACATTAACCTTTCAATTTATTTTTCATTCGGCAAAAATTTTCCAAAACTTGTCGTTCGTTTTTTTTGGCTCAAAAAGGTCACAACCTATTACAGATTTGTGCCCATTAACTGGCCGAAAAGCGAACGAACTGTCCAAATGACCGAATTTCAGACGATTTTTCATATAGTATATGGCCACCATAAGACACAGGAAGGAATTCATCACCTGACCTCATTAGTACACACCTGTGGCTGCCTTCTCTCCTTCCAGCAGATCCCAAACACCCCCAGCTAGATGCACAGTTTTCTAATACATTTATTTAGTGATCACTGGTCTCACTAAATACAGACATTTTTGTTTTGGCTTAAATTCATCTTGCATAGATCTGTTCATTTGGAGAGTTCAGGAAACGAGAGATCAGATAATCCCCTATGTGGATAGATCTGTAATATTGAAAACAGGAGAAGTGTGTCCTGGGTTCTGTAAAGCTCAGCATACACTATACAATCTGATTGTACAATCTCATTTAGATCTGCCATCAATTATGTAGTGCAAGGGCCTACCTGATTGGATAGAGTGATTGGATAGCTGGTGTGTCCTCCCATTATATCGTTTTGGTAATTCTAAAGAAGATTGTACAGAGTTTGTACAATGAGATTGTATAGTGTATGGCCACCTTTAGCCACCTAAAATGCTTTGCGACAACATTTTCAAAATACAAATCCTCTTCAGTAACATTTAGAAAGTTAGGGGTAGCTCTCAATTGTGTTCAGGGAACTCTATGTAACTTTGTGGAGTGGAGTTGTGCTGCCTGCCACAAGTGGGTGTAACAACACAAATTTAATCGGGAAAAAAACAGCTTGGGATCCCCCCAATCCAAACCAGACTTTTAGGTCTCTATTATATGATAAATAATTGTTAATGTCTAAATATAATTTTATTAGAATGTTGACTTTTAGTTATATATGTTTATGGTTTTATCATTATATATATATATATATATATATATATATATATATATATATATATATATTGTGACAGGAAGTCAGGTAAATCTGTGAATGTAGTCAGACAGGAGCTACACTTCCACCTGGGTTAGACAAATCACCAATTACTATAGGGTGTCGGCTGCAGAGGTAGCCAGAACTGTCTAAGGAAGTTGAAAGGCCTTCAGCTGTTCGGAATGAGGAAGTTAAGGCCTCTATAATTTGTCCAAAGGAAGTCTATGGATTGCTGCCTCCTGTCGCCGTGTGGGCTGGGAGAGGAGGACAAACATACGTGTGCCTCCCGACGCCGTGTTGGCATGGGAGAAGGACTGCTGCCTCCTGTCGCCGTGTGGGCTGGGAGAGGAGGACAGACAGATGAGTGCCTCCCAACAAGCTGGTGAGCATGGGAGAAGACCCCCTGAAGTGATGTGCGCTAAGGAGGGTAAACAAGTGTGAAGACTACTCGAAGTGAGGTCTTGGATCGTCTCAAGGTGAGAAGAGAAACTATTTCTATGTGGAAAGAAATAAATGCACTGCTTGCTATGTGGAGAGACAAGCAAATGAACTGTGTTCAATGAGAAGAGTTTGAAGAAACAAAGGGACATGTTCCATATGAAGAGGAAAAGGGACATGTTAAATGAACTGTTTGCTGTGTGAAGAGATTATAAATGGACTATTGATGGTCTGCTGTAGGATCAGCAAAGTCTGCCCAACAGTAGGTTGGGGACAGACTTCATTAGATAGGTTCCAGTGTGTGAGAAGGTAGCCGCCCACAGTGGCAAGGATTTATTTTGTTTTATTTTATTTTGGCTGTTTTGAGGCTTGCAATTGTGTGAAGTAAATTGCATGAATAAATCAAAGTGTTGTTTGCAACCACTTCTCGGCTATCTCTCTGTGAAAACGCACCCCCAAAGGGGTCATCCCCGCCTATCACCGAGCTAATCCCTTACATATGGTGGAGGTATGCAGTGGGCAGAAGCAGAGATCCCTGCAAAGAAGTGCATATGTTGGATGAACTTTGTCTGGTGCACGAGATTGCACAATCTATGTGTGCAGGAGAGAAGATCCTGAAAGAGAAAAAAACGTGTTTTAAAGAGACAGCGGTCTCAAAATTTTTGATGAACTTTGTTGTGTCTGGTGCAAGGGACTGCACAAACTGTGTGCGCAGGAAAAGAGATCTTGTAAGAGAGAGAAAAACTACATGTGTTAAAGAGACAGTGGTCTGAAAATTTGTTTGCTGGACTGTGAAAAATTTTAATGTGGAGTGACTAAAAATGGGGGAGATGCTGAAACAGCGGAGCTTTGCAGCTCAACAAAAGGCTCACCAAGAGAGCATGGCAGGCTGGAAGCAGAGACGCCAGCAGCCAATGGAGGTCATCGGTTTGGAGAAAACCGAGTATGTGTGCAGGGCTGAGTTGGATGCCTTGCAACGGAAAATGGAAGAAAAGGAACGAGCCCTGGAGTTGCTTAGGATGGAGCATAGAAACGTGCAGGCTCAGGTGTTCCAGTGGGAAGAATCCACTGCTCTTCTTTTTTCCGAGTTGCACAAACGCAGAGAGACTATAATGGAAGAAAGATACCATCCTTATGGAAAAGGAAATTGAAATTCAGACTTTGCAGAAGCAAAGTATGTGTGAAATGTTGGAGTTGCGTAATCAGCTGGAAAAAAGTCTTCAGTGTTTGGAAGCTACAAAAATAGACCTGCAGGGGGCGCAGGAACAGAATGTCGCTCTGAAAACGACATTGTCTCTCAGCGACAATGAGAAAAGTGAAAGAGAGGCTAAATTACTGAGTACTGTGTATGAGCTCACTACTTTGAGCAATGTGGTAGATGAATTGCGTGCGGACTGTGAAAGTTGGAAAGATGAAGCCCAACGTGTCCAGCACCAGTTAAAGGAGAAAGAAGCCTGTGTGGCAGAATTACAGTCTCATTCCCAGAAACTAGCCAATGAGGTGAAGGCTCTTCTACAGGGAAAAGGAGATTCTGAACACAAGAGAAAAAAAGTAGAGGCACAGCTGCAGGAATCGCAAGGTGTCAGACGGTGACCGAGTGTGTGCTAAGCTGTCAGAGAAAGCAAACCGATTGCAGGTTGAGTTGGACAGTGTCACAAATCAGCTTTCTCAAGTAGACAGCAAATCTAGAGAAATTGCGGAAGATTTTTCTATCTTGGAATCGCAGCTGCAAGACACGCAGGAACTCTTACAGGAAGAGAGGTGTAAAAGGCTGAGTTTTAGCACAAAGCTCAAACAAATGGAAGATGTGAAAAATGGCTTCCTGGAACAATTAAAAGAGGAGGAGGAAGCAAAGAAAAACCTATCAGAGCAAGTCGCAACATTGCAAGCTCAGATAGCGGATATGAAAAAACGCATGGAAGAAAGCGTTGGTTCATTAGAGTGTGTTGAAGATGTGAAAAAGAAGTTTGATCAGATGCTTGGTGAGGAGAAGACTGTGTCTGCAAAATATGCAGAAGAACGCGACCGTTCAAAAACGGAGGCGCGTGATAACAAGAGCAAAGCCCTGTTCTTGGCTCGCTCCTTGGAGGAAGCTCTAGAGTGTAAGGTTGAACCAGAAAGAGTTAACCAACAGCTGTGCACAGAAATGGAAGATTTGGTCAGCTCCAAGGATGATGTTGTGAAAAGCGTTCAGGAGCTAGAAAAGTCTAAGCGAGCCTTAGAACAGCAAGTAGAAGAGATGAAGATTCCGTTGCAGGAACTGGAAGAGGAATTACAGGCAACAGAGGATCTGTCCCAAAGAGGGGATAGTGTGCCTGATGCAGTTTTTAAAAGGATCAGTGTTTTGGGGTCTGTCCTGAGTGAGCCTCAGAAATGTGATGACATGTGGCTTGAATCACCCCTTTGGAATAAACCGTTCCTTCAAAAACTTCAAGCATTGGAAAATGTATCATTAGAGCTTCAGCAAACAAAATAGTTGTGTAAGAAATGTGATGATTTCTCAGTTCAGGCTGAAAACCTAGTGGAGAAAACTAAAGCGGAGAAAACTAAAGCAAGTGATATAAATCTGGGACAAAAAAAGCAAACGCCACCTAGTGGAGAGGGCTAGGTCTGTTGGTGAAAACGTGAAGCAAATGAATAAGTGCCTTTCAGGGAGTGTTTCCAAAATGCAACTGGTGAAAGACGGGTGGCAGAAGTTTGATCGTGATCTTGAGATGCATTCCATGTGGAGTTCAGATAGAGAAAAGGAACTAGGTGACCTTGAGCGGTCAAATAGTTCAGCAGAAAGTGCATTGAAGAAACCTGTAAAAGAATGTGTTGCAGTTCCATGCTTCTTCACTGATGCAGAGAGGAGGTCTATAATGGATACCACCCAAGTCGCTGGGTTCAACTGTGTTGTTGCCTTTGACCCATATGTTGGTGGAAGGAAAGTTGATGATGTCTCTGGAAAAATGAACAGGGGTCACTTTGAAGAAATGTGTGACAGCCTGTTGTGGCAAATGGAAGGCCCTCTGCACAGCATCTTATAGCAAGCTAAGCTCAAGAAACAAAGAGTCAATGATTGTGTACAGCTGTATGCAGAGGCAACTCAAGTCACAGAGGGACGTCAAGAGTCCCTACTTGGAACAAAGCTTAGTGAAGCAGAGGTTCTCAAAGTTTTGTGGAAAACATTTGTTGATTGCAGAGAGAGGCGTCTTAAGAATGTTGAAGACTTTAAGACTAGCAAAATTGAGTTGCCTATGGATCACGGTCGTCCATGGTGGATTGGACAGACGGTTATGAGGGACAAGCTGTCTGACATTTATGAGAAATCTGTCAATGAAGATGACAGAAGCGAGAAGGAGCAAAATGATGCCAAAAATGCAGTTGAAGAATGTGTATATGAGATGAGAGACAAACTGTGTGGCATTTATGAGAAATCTGTCAATGAAGATGACAGAAACAGTTTCATCCGGAAGCTTGAGGATACAAGGAGGCTTATCAGTGAGAGTCAAGAGAAGTGCCTGACACATGCGTGCCTGGAAAACTGTGTCCCAACCCTAGGGTTGAAACAAGGATGTGACAGGAAGTCAGGTAAATCTGTGAATGTAGTCAGACAGGAGCTACACTTCCACCTGGGTTAGACAAATCACCAATTACTATAGGGTGTCGGCTGCAGAGGTAGCCAGAACTGTCTAAGGAAGTTGAAAGGCCTTCAGCTGTTCGGAATGAGGAAGTTAAGGCCTCTATAATTTGTCCAAAGGAAGTCTATGGATTGCTGCCTCTTGTCGCCGTGTGGGCTGGGAGAGGAGGACAGATATACGTGTGCCTCCCGACGCCGTGTGGGCATGGGAGAAGGATTGCTGCCTCCTGTCGCCGTGTGGGCTGGGAGAGGAGGACAGACAGATGAGTGCCTCCCGACAAGCTGGTGAGCATGGGAGAAGACCCCCTGAAGTGATGTGCGCTAAGGAGGGTAAACAAGTGTGAAGACTACACGAAGTGAGGTCTTGGATCGTCTCAAGGTGAGAAGAGAAACTATTTCTATGTGGAAAGAAATAAATGCACTGCTTGCTATGTGGAGAGACAAGCAAATGAACTGTGTTCAATGAGAAGAGTGTGAAGAAACAAAGGGACATGTTCCATATGAAGAGGAAAAGGGACATGTTAAATGAACTGTTTGCTGTGTGAAGAGATTATAAATGGACTATTGATGGTCTGCTGTAGGATCAGCAAAGTCTGCCCAACAGTAGGTTGGGGACAGACTTCATTAGATAGCTTCCAGTGTGTGAGAAGGTAGCCGCCCACAGTGGCAAGGATTTATTTTGTTTTATTTTATTTTGGCTGTTTTGAGGCTTGCAATTGTGTGAAGTAAATTGCATGAATAAATCAAAGTGTTGTTTGCAACCACTTCTCGGCTATCTCTCTGTGACCAAAGGGGTCATCCACGCCTATCACCGAGCTAATCCCTTACAATATATATATATATATATATATATATATATAAAAGCCAGTAATGCCCCCCTCTAGGTATAACATCGGATCAACATGGTGGCTTAGTGGTTAGCGATCTGATGTAGCAACAGTCAGATTCATGAGTTCAAATCGATGCTACCTATCACATCCCTAAAGTTTAAATGGCGAATTGATATTTATTTGCCATCAGCGTGATACACTTTATCGCTCGATTATGGCACTTATGTGTTCGCTAAAACACATATGCATTTGCCATTGCAATTCTAGGGAGGTGGTAGCATGGGTTGGATTTGAACTTGTGGCCTAAGTGCTGCTAGTGCTAGCTAAGAGTGCTAAATATTAAGCCACTGTGCTGAGTACAATTATACTTAGAATATAGATATGTACCATAAATGAATAGAACTCAACATTTTCATAAAATACGAATTAGACATAAAAAAAGTTTGTTATATATAGAATCTACTAATTGTTGACGATTTAGCAATGATCTTGCATTTGTATTTTAATATAGATTCTCTTGATCTATGTTCATTCGTTACTCATGGTACTACTGTATATTCTAAGCATAATGTGTATAGCACTTAGTGGGTAGCACCCCTACCTAGAAAGACTCAGACCATCGGTTAAAATCCCAAGCATGGTATCACCTGCTTACATTTTTAACAGCAGAGTATGCTGAAAATAGGCAAACACCTAATTGTCACTGCCACATCAGCATGGTTGTTTCCATAATATGCATGCTCAATTGCATGCAATGAATGGTATGTTATTTAGCAAAAATATTACTGTGTGGAAATAAAATAAACAATAGTGAACACGCAGGGTTTTAAACTCATGACCTAAGAGCTTTTTGCGCATGAGCGCAGACCACTAAGCCAATGTGCCGAGTACAATTAGACTTGCATAATAGTTTAGTATGATTAAAGAATGAACATAGATAATTAGAAGTCTATAGTCTCCTAAAAAATAAATGTAACATGCAAAAAAATAACATATAACAGATATGTAACTGTAAATGATAAATATATGTAACCTCATGGAATAGCAGACATTATTCTGTAATATTCCTTCAAAACAGAATTAGTTAGAATAAGAAAAAAACTATGCACAATAATTGTAATATAGATAAATATCCACACACGAGGTAGAGCACTCCCTATATTTATTGGCATACATATACACACATGATCATAGCCAAATACTGCAGTGCAGATTCATATAGGAAACTCGTTGGCAATTGCCAGTTATGGAACCGGGACTATGCTGATTTGGAATTTACTAATGCATATTCCCCTTTTTGTACTCCTACTTTTCCGTTAACATGTTCACGTACTCGAGGTCTCAGTTGTGTTAAGTGGGAGTAATTAAATGTAGAATAACGGTTTCTTATCCTTATTCATACTGGATTAGGCCCACTGTGTCACATTAATTCTGTAATTTTAAGAAGTGCAAGCAAAAGTTCTCAAAGTTATCAAGTGCCTGGTCTGAGTTTTCTATAAAGGGGTGCATGTAAGGCATATTAAAAACAGGGCTTGTACCACAGGAGAGAAAGAGGAGATGTAAAATGGTCACTACAGAAGGGTTAATCATGCTATGGAGTTGGCATGGGAGACAGTAACCCTGTCATGCTAACAGTTAACAAGTTTTTGTATAGCCTAATAAAAATCATATACCATGTATTGGAATTAATCCAAGCATACAATTCCAGAGGAATACTACAAATATTAAATGTTGAAATTAAATCCTCTTCAAATGTGGTCTAAGTTGGAAATCAGTCACCATGCATCACTATGTGCACAGAGGTCCGCAAAACACACCCCCACCTTAGTATGGTAAAATTGCCTGCTTACCAATAGACGTGGATCTTTGTTAGAAAAAGGTCATCAGCAATTTTGGCTATATACCTAGCCTGGGCCTCTCGGGGATGTTCCTGCAGGGTTCCTTTGAGCCACAGTATGGATTACCCGACCACAGTCTCCATGATTTTATACCCAAAAACAGAAGATCCTCTACATAGTGTAAAAACTTCAGGATGGTTTATTTAGAAATAGAATCACACTTACATTAATATTGTAAAAACACACTTTAAAACAATCATGGGAGTGAGGTGGCAATCATGGCTGTGCTGGAAAAGTGTGCGCCCCGCCCACAGGGATGCATTCCGACAAGATAGTTTCTGATAGAGACAAATTTGTTTCTTACGTTAGGTCTGCTATAAAGTGGTTGTAAACTGCTGCAGTAAAAGAAAAAAAAAAAAAAAAGACTTTCCCCGTAGGACAATTGCATCTCATACTTACAGATTGTGACATACTTACCTTGGAATGACGCGCGCCAGGGGCCCGCTGTCAAAGCTGACAGAGCTTCCATCTTCCCAGCTGTATGAGTAGTTGGAGAAACAATGACATCACTCCCGCGGGAGCCCTCGGTTCCGACATGGTGATCTGGAGGTGATCTTCAGAGCACATGCGCTGCTGACATCACCGGCTGCATCCAGTGTGAATATCCCCTAAATTATGCATGTTTAAGAAATATTCATTTTATGTACAGGTAAGCCTTATTATAGGAGAATTACAATTTTCAAAAGTTCCCAGGTATGGTCAGCAATGACATTCTCTTTAATATGCCAGTAGAGGGTGTTCCCTTAAAGTGGAAGTAAACTCCACTTTTGAACTTGTAACTACAGGTAGGCCTATAATAAGGCTTACCTGTAGTTACAGTGAATATGTCCAAAACTTGCAATGCTTAAGAGATATTCACAAGCGTTGCTGCTGATGACATCACTGGTGCATGGGCTCTCAAGTAACAGCTTACCCATGCTGCTCCTTCAGAGCTCTGTGCCAGAGCAGAGGTCTTCTGTGCGTAGGAGTGATGTCACGCAGCTCTGGCCATTCACACAGCCAGAGCCCGCAAATTCATGAGGAAGACCGGATGAAGATGGAAGTGCTGGGGATCCGTGACAGCGCTGTGTGAGAGGGATCCACTTTACAGGTTAGTCTGTCATAATGTGCTAGTATGCAGTGCATACTAGTATATTATAACTTAAGCCTGCAGGGGGGCTCAATTAGTTTTTATTTCAGAGTTAGTTTACTTCCACTTTAAGATCATCCATGGTGCCAGTTTAGATAGCGGTTTCATTTTTTCTGCAAATTTTTGCGCATAGTAAATATTACAGTGGTTGAATGGGTATATTTAAACTCCCAAACTTTAAATGAACAAATGCCTCATTGTGCCATAGAAAGGGACTATACTGAGTCGATATCCTGCTAGGGATCTTCTTACAGCCTTTTGGATTTGTAAACTACTTGAAAGAAAGGGCAACCATTGAGCCACTGCTTCCTTGCCACAACATCATGGTTGGAATGCAGTAGGAGCGAAGCACTAACTGCTAATTGCCATTGTTTCCTCAAGTCCTCTGCAGAGATTATATGATCAATGTTTGGGCATTATTGGGATTCTGATAAAGAAAAAAAGAAGAGAAGACACATTTAAGCAACTTTGGTTCTGTTCTGTTAAGAAGCAAATCTATGAGGGAGAAGCATAGCTGAGATCCGATTGCCATTGGAAGTCACTGGGTATTTCCCATTTCTACCTTGGTGGATTCACATGTACATACGTTTGTTTGGCCACTATCGGTCATGTATGGTTGGTGAGTTTGCATTTTCACTCCACGTGGTTGTGCACGTATGGCAATAGCAGAACATACCCAAGCATATCACTTTCCGGCATGGTGTTGGGACGTTATTTGTATATTTTCATCTACAGATGTTATATGGACTTGATCTCTAATGATTTGATTGACTTTGTTATTAATATATGTGTTTGGTTTTCTGTTTATCTTGGACAATTACTATATACATACCTTTTGAGCGGTGTAGTCCCTTACTTTTCACAATTATTTCACATTTCTAAGTTGTTCTTCTTTAACCATTTGGTTTTTTGTGACAACCCTTATTTGTGTTGTATCGGTTCTGTTGAACTACGGTAATTCACTTATCTCTAGTGCTATTAGTGAAAAAAATTATTATATTGTAGTCCTAAAAGAAATCTATTCTAAGAGAAATATGATAGCCGCCATTGCGTACTTCGTTCTTAAAACACTACTTGCTTGCTCTTATACATGACCCTTCTAGGTTTAAATATTTTTCATCACTTAGCAAGTTTTCATATCAGGAAAGTCAAAACCTGCATACTTGTTGCAGACCATTTATTCAAAGTATTTTAACTGCCATGCTAGTAACATTTGCATAATGATAAGACAGCAGTGGCAGCATCCATGCTACTCTTAGGAAAGGATTCTGTTACAAATATCTATATATCAAGCTGCTGCTATTATTCCCAACACTAGAGGGCAATGTTCAGTCATGCAGTATTTCATCATGTCTTCCTATCAGTACACTAAGTGAACTGTTCCTGTGCTGATCCTGTGTAAAACATTAACTTTCATGCAACATGCATTAATAGTCTTAGTGAGCTTCCAATTAAAAAGAAATGACTTACAAATTAAGATGCAAAATTATGCTATTAAATTTAGAAAATAATTTGATGATTGAAGATAATTAAAACCATTAAAATTAGCGCTGCTATAATAAATAGCAAACCTGCAAAAATGATGAGGAGATGTAAAATTTAACGGATTTTCTAACAATATCCAACCCTTTCATGATGTACTCAGAATACAAATGATGAATGATCCTAATTACAAAACCTCCTATCTTCTGTATGCTGCCGCTTGGGCTGTAATTAACAGGTCTATTTAGAATAACAAGGGTTACACTTTGCTGGACAGGGCTTCAAAGAACAGGGTCAGCAAAGTGCTAGCAATGCTCCTCATATTCGATAATGGCTTGTCTCAGAGGCTGGATTAATAGCGGGCAACAGATAAAAATGACCTTACACTAGCCACAGTTGTTTTCAAACACTCTACAGTCTGATTTTGGCTTTGATCGGTCTAATGTACATGTGTATAGCTCTAATGTACTTTAGAGCTCAGCTGGGGGGAAGATTTTTGTTGCTTGTTAACAAGAGGTTTAACCCTTGGTTAAGAACAGCCTCATCTGCAAACAGTGTTTTACAACAATTTTTTCTGCTAAGTATTAAAAAATATCAAATGCAAGTGAACCTTAAATGCTGAACTCCAGGTATGGTTTTAAATGCAGGGTGACAGTACATTGGTCTCTCTCGAACCAATTAAAGTGATTGTAAATGTTTTTTTTTATAAATAACAAACATGCCTCTACTTACCTGCTCTGTGCAATGGTATTGCACAGAGCAGCCCCCATTCTCTTCTTCTGGGGTCCCCCACTGGTGCTCCAGGCCCCTCCTCTTCATTGGTTGCCCCCAAGGAAAGCCGCTTTCCCTGGGGGCACTCATACGGGCTCACTCCTGAGACCTGCTGCTGCATCCTGTGACACAGAATGCGGGACTTGACCCCACCCCCTGCTCCCGTGTCACAGCTTTTGATTGACAGCAGTGGGAGCCAATGGCTCCTGCTGCTATCAATATGTCCAACGAGGAGAGCCACAGTAGCTGGAGCTGCTGCGCTCGTGCACATCGCTGGATCGGGCTCAGGTAAGAAAAAGGGGGGGGGGTCTGGGGGGAAGCTGCAGGACAGAACATTTTTCATCTTCATGCATAGAATTCATGACTGGGGAAAAACCTTAAGGCTTTGCAACAACTTTAAAGTGATTGTAAATGATCACTTTGTAAAACAACCAATTCACTTTAAAATAGAAATGAAAGGCAAAACATTTTTGTATAGATATAAAAAAACATTATAAATACCTTTTTTCCCTTTTTTTAAAAGTGATCACATTCCCTCTGTTCTCAGCTGCATAAGAGCTAGAGGGAGAAGAAGAAGCAGCAGGACACTGATCTTGTCAGTGAATGGCTGTCTAGCAGGAACAGCAGGGATTTCACACAATGCAATCAATAGAGAACAGGATACTTTCTCATTCAAGTTAATGGTACAGACAAATTAATAAAAACTGGCGCACAGCGGGGGAGAAAATGTCAAAAACCTCACAAACTCCACTAGTGAACATAGGAACAAGCACTAATACAGTAAATCCTCATTATAGTGCAAGACTGTACTAAAAGCCCATAATAAAGTCCATAAAAATTAAATCTCAAACCACCACACTCCGTAGGCTGCTCTGATGACAAGTAGAAGGGGCTTGTGATGAGCTGAAAGGAGAACACAGGCGCCACTCTAAGTGCAGTATATCGAGATTTATTCAAAGTTGACCAATAGAAAGGTACTCACAAAAATATATGTGTAGGAAGCATTATAGACAACATGGTATGCAGGCAATAACTCCCGGTATCCAGACTCAGGATGGCTCGAGCGGTCTCTGGGCGTTGGGTTGTTACCGATGGAGAAACTGAACTTCCCGATAGTGGGAACACACCACTGACCATCCTGGCGTCACTTCAGGGATGCGTAATGGCGCCGGCGACGCGTTATCGGAGCATGCGCTCCTTCTTCAGGCCGATAATGCGCCATTTTGAATAAGGGCTTAAATAGGCAGAGGGACAGGACCAACTGGGTCCTAAAGTTCGCTATATCTGTCTAATCTGCAGAACGGCTGCAACATACTTATATATTACAAATACTACAATTGACTGAGCATCTCCCTAACAGTGTACATTGTGCAACTCATTCAAGTGGTGGTTTAAAAAATGTATGTGAATATAGATAATGATCACAAATCTAATGGAAATTAATAAGTGTAATGTTCTGGTACCTCTGGTACCCTTATTTCCACATTTCTCTCTTAATATTGCGTCCCATCTTGCTATCTAAATGGAACGCATACACCTTTAAGGGCAATGACGTCATCGCCGGGCGCCGCTATGAGCGGCTATTTCAATCGCCGGCTTTCTCTCACTCATTGCTCGTTCAAACCGCATGTTGCCTTGTCTTGTCCAATGCTGCCGGAGCTTCAAGCTATTCCCCTTGCCTGAACAAGACCGGAACCTCGCTACCTATCCAGTATCTCGCTACCGGATTACTCCATAACTCTTGGACCTTGCTACTACTAACCCATCTAGTGATAAGTACCCCGCAGGGGATTCCTTCCTCAACCTAACTTTCACTATCTACTACTGCATACTAAAGGGACTATTACTATCTAAGCTATTTCTATCATCTGCATAGATTGCTAGCTCTTGGGACTACCATCACCTATAATTACACTAGGTTACTCTCTCTTGCATACTTCATCTGCTGTCCCCTACCACCTGTTACTATACATGATTGCTAAAACCTATCTGCATACTATCATCACCTACCACTCTCCTGAATACTACTACTAAGTGCTCACCATTCTATTGCCTGTCTCTCACCTCTATTCTATCATATACATTCTATCACTCCAGGAACATCATATTGAGTGTATGTATATTTGCATAACAGGCTGTACACAGTGATGAAGTCCTGAGAGTTGGATATGTTGTTCAACACATTCTCTACATGACTACTGAGTGTAATAATTCTGCAGCTGCAAATCCATTCACTAACAAAAAACGCATGAGCGTTACAGATTGAACGAGCCTTACAAAATATGGATTCAGCAGAATTACCCACTCAAGTAATGCAATTAAAACAACAAGTAGATGCATTGATACTTGCTCTTACAGAGGTAAAAAACGAAAATCAGGCTTTAAGACAGCAGGTTGGCCGTCTTGCGCAGCTCTCTGCTGCTCAGCCCCGTGAGCCTAAGATAAACCCTCCTCTAGTGTTTACTGGTGATCGGAGTAAATTTCGTGAATTTAAAAACGCATGTCGATTGCTATTCTTGTTGAAACCTCATACCTACCCCACTGACCAAATCAAAGTCTGTACCACTATTTCCTATCTGACGGGTGATCCCCGGGCCTGGGCAGACTCTCTCTTTGAGAAAGATGACCCACTTCTTAACTCCTATCCTTTATTCCTAGCGCAACTCGCTAGTTTATATGAAGACCCCAATAGGCAGAGTACTGCTGATACCCAATTGAGGGCTTTAAAACAAGGAAGGAGACCTGTTGAGGACTTCGTGGCAGATTTCAAAAGATGGTCCCTTGATTCAGGGTGGAATGACACATCCTTGCGAACGCAGTTCAGACTCGGCCTATCAGAAGCCGTTAAAGACGAGCTCGCCCGAGCGGATTTACCTGACACCTTGGATGGCCTGATACAGACCAGTATCAATATTGACAGACGACTGCGAGAAAGAAAGGCTGAGAAGATGGGATTGCCATTGTCCAGTCCTTCTCGGATGTCGCCTGTTGACCCTACTCCTATGGAGGTAGGAATGATACGCCCACCTTTGACCCTTTCCGAACGTGCCAGGAGGAAAACCGAACATCTCTGCATGTACTGCGCATCCCCGGATCATTTGATAAACGGCTGTCCCCTTGTCCGCAAAAAAGAGGGTGAGTGTTCAAATGTCTTGCTAGGGGGACTAACAACTTCATTTTCTAATCCTTATCTTTTTATTCATTTGACATTACAGTGGGACCAAACTAGGATCACCACCACGGCTATGGTCGACACAGGATCTTGTGGGAACTACATTGATACTTGTTTTGTTACCTTAAATAAAATACCTATTATTTCAAAACTTAAACCTGTCTCTGTTAGTTTCATTAACGGTATTCCGTTATCCTCTGGTCCCATCACTAATCAGACACAGGCACTCCTTGTCACTGCTGACGGGTCTCATGTGGAGACCACCACTTTTGATGTACTGACCTCACCACATTTTCCCATTATTTTGGGACTTCCCTGGTTACACATACATCAACCAATCATCGATTGGAAAACAAGAACTCTAACCTTCTCTTCTCAGTACTGCGAGACCACGTGTAATCTCTCATCACATGGAAGGATCCTGTCTGTGGTGTCGGATAAGATTATACCAATATGTTATCAGGATTTGTCGGAAGTCTTCCTTGAGAAAAACGCTGTGTTGCCTCCCCATAGGGACTATGATTGTTGTATCGATCTACTCCCTAATAGCAAATTGCCTTTCGGTCACGTTTATCCTCTTTCACAGGATGAACTCTCTCATCTCAAGGAATACTTGGATGAAAATTTGGCGAAAGGATTCATCAGACCTTCTACTTCCTCCACTGCTGCAGGACTATTTTTTGTCCGCAATAAAGATTCAAGTCTCAGGCCTATTATTGATTTCAGACAATTAAATACCATAGAAACATAGAAACATAGAATGTGTCGGCAGATAAGAACCATTTGGCCCATCTAGTCTGCCCAATATATCTGAATCCTATGAATAGTCCCTGGCCCTATCTTATATGAAGGATAGCCTTATGCCTATCCCATGCATGCTTAAACTCCTTAACTGTATTTGCAGCTACCACTTCTGCAGGAAGGTTATTCCATGCATACACTACTCTCTCAGTAAAGTAATACTTCCTCATATTACTTTTAAACCTTTGCCCCTCTAATTTAAAACTGTGTCCTCTTGTGGTAGTTTTTCTTCTTTTAAATATGCTCTCCTCCTTTACCGAGTTGATTCCCTTTATGTATTTAAAAGTTTCTATCATATCCCCTCTGTCTATTCTTTCTTCCAAGCTATACATGTTAAGGTCCTTTATCCTTTCCTGGTAAGTTTTTTCCTGCAATCCATGTACTAGTTTAGTAGCTCTTCTCTGAACTCTCTCTAGAGTATCTATATCCTTCTGGAGATATGGCCTCCAGTACTGCGCACAATACTCCAAGTGAGGTCTCACCAGTGTTCTGTACAGCGGCATAAGCACTTCTCTCTTTCTACTGCTTATACCTCTCCCTATACATCCAAGCATTCTGCTGGCATTTCGTGCTGCTCTATTACATTGTCTTCCCACCTTTAAGTCTTCTGAAATAATTACTCCTAAATCCCTTTCCTCAGATACTGAGGTCAGGACTGTGTCAAATATTCTATATTCTGCCCTTGGGTTTTTACGCCCCAGGTGCATTATCTTGCACTTATCCACATTAAATTTCAGTTGCCAGAGTTCTGACCATTCTTCTAGTTTTCCTAAATCCTTTTCCATTTGGCGTTTCCCTCCAGGAACATCAACCCTGTTACATATCTTTGTGTCATCAGCAAAAAGACAAACCTTACCATCGAGGCCTTTTGCAATATCACTTATGAAGATATTAAACAAAATTGGTCCCAGTACAGATCCCTGAGGTACCCCACTGGTAACATGGCCTTGTTCTGAATGTTCTCCATTGACTACAACCCTCTGTTGTCTGTCACTCAGCCACTGCCTAATCCACTCAACAATATGGGAGTCCATGCTCAATGACTGCAGTTTATTGATAAGTCTTCTATGTGGGACAGTGTCAAAAGCCTTACTAAAATCTAGATATGCAATGTCTACTGCACCTCCACCGTCTATTATTTTAGTCACCCAGTCAAAAAAATCTATAAGATTTGTTTGACATGATCTCCCTGAAGTAAACCCATGTTGTTTTTCATCTTGCAATCCATGGGATTTAAGATGTTCCACAATCCTATCCTTTAATAGGGTTTCCATTAATTTGCCTACTATTGATGTCAGACTCACTGGTCTATAGTTGCTCGATTCCTCCCTACTACCTTTCTTGTGAATGGGCACGACATTTGCCAATTTCCAATCTTCCGGGACGACTCCTGTTACTAAAGATTGGTTAAATAGATCTGTTAATGGTTTTGCCAGCTCACCACTAAGCTCTTTTAATAATCTTGGGTGTATCTCATCAGGACCCTGTGACTTATTTGTCTTCACTTTAGACAGCAATCTTAGAACGTCTTCCTCTGTAAAGACACATGCATCAAATGATTCATTAGTCATCCTTTCAAGTGGAGGTCCTTCTCCTTCTTTTTCTTCTGTAAAAACTGAACAGAAGTATTCATTAAGGCAGTCGGCTAGCCCTTTATTCTCTTCTACATACCTTCCGTCCTTTGTTTTTAATTTAGTTATTCCTTGTTTTAATTTCCTTTTTTCATTTATATATCTGAAGAATGTCTTATCCCCCTTTTTCATAGACTGAGCTAGTTTTTCTTCTGCCTGCGCTTTAGAAGTTCTTATAGCTTGCTTGGCCTCTTTCTGCCTAATCTTGTAGATTTCCTTATCTTCATTGCTCTGGGTTTTTTTATAATTACAAAATGCTAGCTTTTTATTTTTAATGATTTGGGCCACTTCTGCTGAGTACCACAGTGGTCTCTTCCTTTTTTTGCTTTTACTGACAAGTCTAATGCAATTTTCTGTTGCCTTCAATAATGCACCTTTTAAGTAGTCCCATTTCTCCTACCATTACAATAAAGGATCGTTATCCTTTACCTCTTATTCCTGAACTTATAGAACAGGTGCGCGGAGCTTCCTACTTTTCGAAATTGGACCTAAAAGGGGCATACAACTTAATTCGAATCCGTGACAGGGATGAATGGAAGACAGCATTCAGAACCAGATACGGACTGTTTGAGTACATCGTGATGCCATTTGGGTTGTGTAATGCTCCCGCAGCCTTCCAACGATTTATAAATGACATATTCAGAGACTTGCTTGATGTTTGTGTTGTAGTATATCTGGACGATATACTTATTTATTCTCATTTATTCTCATCTGAACACATAAAACATGTAAGACTCGTGTTGTCAAGACTACTTGCACATAATTTATATGTTAAATTAAAAAAATGTTTATTTCATAAAGAGGAAGTACTATTCCTAGGATACATTATATCCAAAAATGGAATCAAAATGGACATGAGCAAAATATCCTGTATTCTGGATTGGCCTGTGCCCACAACTCGCAAAGCATTACAAAGATTCCTCGGATTCTCTAACTACTATAGAAAGTTCATCAAGAACTTCTCTGCTATTGTGAGACCTCTCACACAACTCACAAGTACAAAAAAACAATTCAAATGGTCAGAAGAAGCAAATGGAGCTTTCTGCTTGTTGAAATCAAGCTTTACTTCTGCTCCCATACTACGCCATCCAGACCCATCCCTTCAATATATTTTGGAGGTAGATGCGTCAAATATGGCAGTAGGAGCAGTTCTCTCACAACGACCAACAAACACTTCACCACTTCACCCAGTTGCTTTCTTCTCAAAGTCACTAAGCAGCCCCGAGGTGAATTACCCAGTGGGTGAAAAAGAGTTACTAGCCATAAAACTGGCATTAGAGAATTGGCGACACCTACTTGAGGGTACTCGATTGCCAATCCTTATATACACAGATCACAAAAACCTTCAATACCTTCAGACTAATAGAACTCTTTCCCACCGGCAGGTACGATGGTCATTATTCTTTTTGAGATTTAATTTTCTAGTGACCTATACACCTGCAGACAAAAATAAAAAAGCGGATGCGCTTTCACGATTAACCGAAGATAGCTACGCCGAGGTTCCCTCAGTTCCTATAATACCCTATGAACGTATTGTCGGTGTTGTCCGTTCCCTGAAGGAAGAGATTTTGCACAGCATAGGACTGGATTCACCTCCACCACAACTAAATGCTGATGCAGAAGGCTTCCTCTATTACAACGATAAACTATACATACCCCCTACTATGCGAACCAAGATCTTGGAATTGTCGCATGATGTACCTATGGCAGGACATATGGGTATGACTAAAACATTCAATTTACTTGCTAGGCAATTTTGGTGGCCTGACATGAAGACGACCGTACAAAAGTTCGTTTCATCTTGTGACATCTGTGCAAGGTCCAAAATTGACACTACAAAACCATCGGGTCTACTTTGTAGTTTACCAATACCCCAGGTTCCATGGGAAGTGGTGTCCTTAGACTTTATAGTAGAACTACCACCTTCCAAAGGATTCAACACCATTTTAGTGTCAGTGGACCATCTGACCAAGATGGCACATTTCATTCCTATCCGAAGACTACCTTCATCCAAGCAAACAGCGGAATTACTTGTGAAACATGTCTTTAAGTTACATGGTATTCCAAAAACACTTCTGTCTGACAGTGGTTCACAGTTTATCTCAAAGTTTTGGCAAGCTCTATGTCAGATTCTACGAATAGAGCGAAAACTTACTTCTCCTTACCACCCTCAGACCAACGGACAGACAGAAAGAGTCAACCAGTGCATTGAGCGCTATCTACGTTGCTATACTTCATATCTACAGGACGATTGGGTGGACCTCCTCCCGCTGGCGGAATTCGCCTATAACAACGCGACCCACAGCACTACTAAACAAAGTCCATTCTACTTAAACTATGGGTTTCATCCCACACTTCTTCCACCACGTATCTTGCCATCAAGTAATCCAGTGGCCTCTGATTATCTTACCCAAATAAAGGATTCCCTGGGTTTACTCAACACCACCATCTCACATGCCCATAGCCAACAAAAGAGGTACTACGACCTTCGTAGAAAACCCTCTCCCCAATATGCCATTGGGGATCTTGTTTGGCTTTCTACAAAAAATTTGAGATTAAAGATCCCTAGTAAAAAACTTGGACCTTTATTCCTGGGACCTTTCCCAATAAAGAAGCTTATTGGAAAAGCTGCAGTACAACTCACATTACCAACAGACCTCAAGATACATCCCATCTTCCATGTGTCTCTACTAAAGCCCCATGTTCCTAACCAAGGAATAAGGCCTACCATCTCACCTCCACCTCCTGTACAAGTTGAAGGCGGAGAAGAATTTGAGATAAAGGAGATTCTGGATTCTCGTATCCAATGAAGAAGACTCCAATATCTAGTACGATGGAAGAACTATGGGCCCCAAGACGACACCTGGCTGGATACCTCCGATATACATGCCCCTAGACTGATTCGCAATTTCCACTCGAAATACCCGGAAAAACCAGTTCTAGAGGCCTTCCGGAGCCGGCCTTAAGGGGGGGGGTACTGTAATGTTCTGGTACCTCTGGTACCCTTATTTCCACATTTCTCTCTTAATATTGCGTCCCATCTTGCTATCTAAATGGAACGCATACACCTTTAAGGGCAATGACGTCATCGCCGGGCGCCGCTATGAGCGACTATTTCAATCGCCGGCTTTCTCTCACTCATTGCTCGTTCAAACCGCATGTTGCCTTGTCTTGTCCAATGCTGCCGGAGCTTCACGCTATTCCCCTTGCCTGAACAAGACCGGAACCTCGCTACCTATCCAGTATCTCGCTACCGGATTACTCCA
Source organism: Pelophylax lessonae (assembly GCF_965119305.1). Taxonomy (NCBI): domain Eukaryota; kingdom Metazoa; phylum Chordata; class Amphibia; order Anura; family Ranidae; genus Pelophylax; species Pelophylax lessonae. The sequence continues at coordinate 252,316,540 of NC_138770.1, read as the reverse complement.
TTACTCTTGGACCTTGCTACTACTAACCCATCTAGTGATAAGTACCCCGCAGGGGATTCCTTCCTCAACCTAACTTTCACTATCTACTACTGCATACTAAAGGGACTATTACTATCTAAGCTATTTCTATCATCTGCATAGATTGCTAGCTCTTGGGACTACCATCACCTATCATTGCACTAGGTTACTCTCTCTTGCATACTTCATCTGCTGTCCCCTACCACCTGTTACTATACATGATTGCTAAAACCTATCTGCATACTATCATCACCTACCACTCTCCTGAATACTACTACTAAGTGCTCACCATTCTATTGCCTGTCTCTCACCTCTATTCTATCATATACATTCTATCACTTCAGGAACATCATATTGAGTGTATGTATATTTGCATAACAGGCTGTACACAGTGATGAAGTCCTGAGAGTTGGATATGTTGTTCAACACATTCTCTACATGACTACTGAGTGTAATAATTCTGCAGCTGCAAATCCATTCACTAACAAAAAACGCATGAGCGTTACAATAAGTATAAATAATAAATAGAATAAAAATAAATATAAATAAAAATAAAGATAAAAAATAAAAATCAAAATAAATATAAAAATAAAAATAATAATACTCGAAAAAAATAAATAAATAAATAAAAATTAAAATAAATAGAAATAAAAATAAAAAAGAAAATACAAATGAAAATGAAAATGAAGATAAAAAAAAAATATATAAAAGTCACAGAGAATTTAAAAATATATCCTTATATGTTATTCATACACAAGAACATACAAAAATATATTATCTATATATATTATATATAGAAACATACACAAATGTATATAAGAATATGCAAAAATGTGTATAAAAAAAGGCTATTATTATAAAAATGGCTATTATTATAAAAATGGCTATTATTATAAAAACTATTATTATAAAAACATCAACTTATAGAACCTATTTCCAACCATATAAATCACTATTGTGAAAGATTGATAAAATATTACAATCAATAAAAGCCAAATCAAACACGAGAACCTGATTCTAAGGATATTAGATAGGATTAAATAAGAGAATTGGTCTCAATTTCCTAGTTTAGGCCACCCGCAACTAGAGTATCTAAACTATAGATCCAATAGGCCTCCCTTTGGCATAATCTTTTAAAGCGTTCTGCTGGCGTGAAAGTGGCCGGTATGGACTCTATAATCCACACCCTGGAGACTTTTATTTACAAGTCAATGGCACCGCTATGGTGGGCAAATTTTGCCCCCAGCTATGCCAATTTGACTATGGGGATGTGGGAGGATAATTACGTCTGGAAAAATAACCCGTATGCCTCCCATATTGTCTTCTATGGAAGATACATAGACGACATCATTGTTGTCTGGGATGGCCCTGAATCCTCACTCCTAGAATTTGTTAGTCATTGTAATACCAACAAATACAATTTATCCTTTACCTCAGTTCATCACTCTGCAGAACTGGCTTTTTTGGATCTTCTCTTATATCACAATGAAGGAAAAATAGAGGCCAAGAACTACACCAAGCCTACAGCGGGTAACTCCTTCTTACATTTTAAGAGTTGCCACCACCCCAGGTGGATTAACAACATCCCTAAGAGCCAGTTCTGCAGACTGAGAAGGAACTGCACCAATGATGGAGATTACATAGAACAGAGTGTTCATTTAAAGAAAAAAATTACTGAAAAGGCTTTCCCTGAACCCCTTCTAAACCATGCTCAAAATATGTATTTGACTGGCCATGCATGTAATAAGAAGAATCAACTTGATACAGAGGTTACCACACCCAGATTTGTGACCCAATTTCACACAAAGTTTAAGAAAATGGAGAAAATCCTGGCAAAACATTGGCCAATTCTATTGGAGGACCCCCATGTAAGGGAGAATTTACCATCTAAACCTAAGGTCACCTATAGAAGAGCAAAAAATATTAAAAGTATGGTGGCCCCTAGTAAGCTGAAGTACCCACCCACATCACTGTCAGAAAGGCCTTGTTTGATTCCACTTATAGGCATGTTCCAATGTCGAAAAAGATTGTGTTTGACCTGTAAACACGTAACCCATGGCCAAAAAACTTTTAAAGTAAAAGGCAAAACATATCCCATGTCACAATTCTATAATTGCTCCACAGAGTTTGTCATTTACTGTCTTACGTGCCCATGTTGTCTTTTTTATGTAGGTAGGACAATCCGCACCCTGAGGAAGAGATTTGGTGAGCACCGTAGATTTGTAGAAGCTGGCGATGATAAACACAGTGTTCCACGCCACTTCTTGTTACACCATGACGAATCATCTCTTGGTCTCAGGGTGTGGAGTCCATACCGACCACTTTCACGCCAGCAGAACGCTTTAAAAGATTATGCCAAAGGGAGGCCATTTGGATCTATAGTTTAGATACTCTAGTGCCGGGTGGCCTAAACGAGGAAATTGAGACCAATTCTCTTATTTAATCCTATCTAATATCCTTAGAATCAGGTTCTCGTGTTTGATTTGACTTTTATTAAATGTAATATTTTATCAATCTTTCACAATAGTGATTTATATGGTTGGAAATAGGTTCTATAAGTTGATGTTTTTATAATAATAGTTTTTATAATAATAGCCATTTTTATAATAATAGCCATTTTTATAATAATAGCCTTTTTTAAACACATTTTTACATATTCTTATATACATTTGTGTATGTTTCTATATATATATATATATATATATATATATATATATATATATATAGATAATATATTTTTGTATGTTTATATTTTTAAATTCTCTGTGACTTTTATAGTTTATTTTTTTTATCTTCATTTTCATTTTCATTTGTATTTTCTTTTTTATTTTTATTTTTATTTATATTTATTTTCATTTTTATTTTTATTTATTTATTTTTTTGTTTGTTTTTTGTTTTTTCTTTTTGTTTTTTCGATTATTATTTTTATTTTTATATTTTTTTTATTTTTATTTTTATTATTATTTTTTATCTTTATTTTTATTTATATTTATTTTTATTCTATTTATTATTTATACTTATTAATTTCCATTAGATTTGTGATCATTATCTATATTCACATTCATTTTTTAAACCACCACTTGAATGAGTTGCACAATGTACACTGTTAGTGAGATGCTCAGTCAATTGTAGTATTTGTAATATATAAGTATGTTGCAGCCGTTCTGCCGAGTAGACAGATATAGCGAACTTTAGGACCCAGTTGGTCCTGTCCCTCTGCCTATTTAAGCCCTTATCCAAAATGGCACATTATCGGCCTGAAGAAGGAGCGCATGCTCCGATAACGCGTCGCCGGCACCATTACGCATCCCGGAAGTGACGTCAGGACGGTCAGTGGTGTGTTCCTGCGATCGGGAAGTTCTCTCCATCGGTAACAACCCAATGCCCAGAGACCGCTCGAGCCATCCTGAATCTGGATACCGGGAGTTATTGCCTGCATACCATGTTGTCTATAATGCTTCCTACACATATATTTTTGTGAGTACCTTTCTATTGGTCAACTTTGAATAAATCTCGATATACTGCACTTAGAGTGGCGCCTGTGTTTTCCATTAAGTACATGGTACAGCAGCCACATATCAGGAATATGAAGTGTTGGGGTAACAAACACTTTAAGTATATACTATATATATTCCTCACATGTGGGAGAGCACTGTGGAAAATCACGGTAGCAGTTGCTGCTAAGACATTGATTGAGAACCTAAGCTGAGCATCTACCCTTCTGCATTAGTGTCCACAGGGATTTGCTCGCTCGCATGGGCACCATTATTAGAATGTCTTGTATTTTCAATGAGTACAAGCTATTCTTCATTGGATGAGGTGGAGAATGTGACGTCACGTCACCACCCCACCTCTCTACGTTGTCCAAAAAGAGAATGCCAGATAACACCAAGCTATGTAGTGGAATGAAGTCCATATAAAATGAGCCTAATTTACAATCAGACAAGCAGATCTTGATGTGCTGCTTGATTGGGAAACTATATGGCAAACGAGGTTTATGGAAGCGTGACCGATGTGCAGTTATCTGAGCTGAAGCCAGTTTTTTATTTACTTTACATTGGAGTTGAATACAGTGTGCAGCAGTGTCTGCATGCTAAATTAGGTTTAATGATGATAAATGTAATATTATGCACTTGGGGGTTAAAAATGTGCATGCATCAAACAAACCCGATTCCAAAAAAGTTGGGACACTGTACAAATTGTGAATAAAAACAGAATGCAATGATGTGGAAGTTTCAAGTTTCAATAATGTATTCAGAATACAACATAGATGACATATCAAATGTTTAAACTGAGAAAATGTATAATTTTAAGGGGAAAATAAGTTCATTTTAAATTTCATGGCATCAACACATCTCAAAAAATTTGGGACAAGGCCATGTTTACCACTGTGTGGCACCCCCTCTTGATGCAGTAATTGATGCAGTATGTTGTAGGCATTGTCATCTTGGAAAATGCAAGGTCTTCCCTGAAAGAGAAGACGTCTGGATGGGAGCATATGTTGTTCTAGAACTTGGATATACCTTTCAGCATTGATGGTGCCTTTTCAGATGTGTAAGCTGCCCATGCCACACGCACTCATGCAACCCCATACCATCAAAGATGCAGGCTTCTGAACTGAGCACTGATATCAACTTGGGTTGTCCTTGTCCTCTTTAGTCCGGATGACATGGCATCCCAGTTTTCCAAAAAAGAACTTCAAATTTTGATTCGTCTGACCACAGAACAGTTTTCCACTTTTGCCACAGTCCATTTTAAATGAGCCTTGGCCCAGAGAAAAATGCCTGCACTTCTGGATCATGTTTAGATATAGCTTATTTTTTGGCCTATAGTGTTTTAGCCGGCAATGGTGAATGGCACAGTGGATTGTGTTCACCAACAATGTTTTCTGGAAGTATTCCTGAGCCCATGATGTGATTTCCATTACAGTAGCATTCCTGTATGTGATGCAGTGCCGTCTAAGGGCCCGAAGATCACGGGAATCCAGTATGGTTTTCTGGCCTTGACCCTTATGCACAGAGATTGTTCCATATTCTCTGAATCTTTGGATGATATTATGCACTGTAGATGATGATAACTTCAAACTCTTTGCAATTTTTCTCTGAGAAACTCATTTCGGATATTGCTCCACTATTTTTCACCACAGCATTGGGGGAATTGGTGATCCTCTGCCCATCTTGACTTCTGAGAGACACTGCTACTCTGAGAGGCTCTTTTTATACCCAATCATGTTGCCAATTAACCTAATAAGTTGCAAATTGGTTCTCCAGCTGTTCCTTATATGTACATTTAACTTTTCCAGCCTGTTTTTGCTACCTGTCCCAACTTTTTTGTAATGCGTAGCTCTCATGAAATCCAAAATGAGCCAATATTTGGCATGACATTTCAAAATGTCTCACTTTCAACATTAGATATGTTATCTATATTATATTGTGAATAAAATATAAGTTTATGAGATTTGTAAATTAGTCCATTCCTTTTTTACTCACAATTTGTACAGTGTCTCAACTTTTGTGGAATCGGGTTTGTACATAGTAGGAGGAGCACAGCTGGGGGAGTCATTGGGTGTGAAGGACCTGGGTGTCCTGGTAGATCATAACTATACCTACATATTTAAAGAAGAACTCCAGGAAAAAAATTCTCCCATGCAGTAGGGCCATGCCTACACTGCATGGGTTAACTGCTTGTTTTGTCCAGGGGCACACCGAACAGCTGTACTTACCCAATCCTTCAATCCTCCAGAAAACATTGCTCCCCTACTTTCAGCAGTGGACTGTTCCTGCCGTCCTCATGCCCAGAGTCGGTCTATGGGTGTGACGACATCAGGAACTCTCCATGTACTAGACTGTTACCGTGTGAGGGACGTTGGGACCTTAAACTTAGAGGATTGGTGAATTAGTGAGTATATCTCCACTGCAATCCCCTAGGCATAAACAAGCAAAGCTCTACTGGGGAAAAAAAATCCTAGAGTTCCTCTTTAACACTAGTATGCAATTCCAAGCTGCACTTTCTAAAGTTAGGAAAATACTTTCTTGTAGAAATCACTCAAATCATACTGATACTTTCTTGTAGAAATCACTAGTAAGGCCTCATTTAGAATATGCTGTTCAATTTTGGGTACCTGTTCACAAAAAGGATATCGGAGAAGTGAAGTAAGGGCAGAGAAGGGAAACTAAACTACTAAAAAGACCTCAATTAAGAGGTAAGATTAAAGTACAACCAAAGGCTTTTGAAAGTTGAAACAAGTCCCAAATCCCAAGCCTCATAAAGTAAACAAAAATATTTTTTACCTTCCTTGGCTGAGCCAAATTCTCCCTCATTTGGGTCTCACATGCTCTCCCTCCCTGACACTGCAGCTATCAATAGCTGGTGTAGGACTAGGTGTGGCAAGGTGCTGATTGGCAAGCCACGAGCTTATGAATCAGCAATGCTGATGACCATGCAGCCTGTAACATCTTCTCATCTCAATATATTCTACAGTAGTTCAAGTCAACACAGCATACCTGCTGGTGGCAACTCTACTCTGAATTCAGCAGATGTGAGGCTTCATTGACATTCCCCCTCCACAGAAAGTTGAATGAGGTTCATTGCACTGGCTGGTTCAATAGCTATTTGTGGAATTTTGCATGGGCACTAAGAGAAAATGATCACTTTTTATAATAGATAAATGGTCCACAATAAAGTTTTCTTTACAGTAAGACCTGTGAAAATGTAGAATAGACTACCTTAGGAGCTAATTCTAGCCAGCTCAATAAAGTGTTCCTTTAATCTGGATGTGTTTTTAAAGTGGATGTAAATCTATTCTGTAGGCTTATATCTACAGGGAAGCCTATAATAAGGCTTACCTGTAGGTACTATGGATATCTCCTCCTAAACCTTCACGGTTTAGAGGATATTCACACTTCATGCAGCCGGTGATGTCACCGGTGATGTCAGACGGCCGGAGGACGTGAACCCAGAAGGAAGACTAGATGAAGATGGAATTGTCTGTCAGAGTTCACAGCACGGCGGTGCAGGGCTTTGTTCTAAGGTAGGTATTTCATAATGTGCTAGTATGTGATACTAGCACATTATGCTTTTACTTGACAGGGTTTTTTTTTTTTTAAACCCCCTGCAAAGTTTTTTTTTTTAACTTCCTCTTTAAATACACTGAATATAACTGGCTATTAATATTTATCGTAACACCATAGATTGTTGACCTAAGGAATATTCAACTCGCCTGGAGGGGTCAAGAAAGACCTTTTTCTCTGTTGAAGCAAATTGGACAATGCCTTATAGGCTTTTTTATGGCCTTTATTTGGATCAACAGTAAATGTAGAGTTCTGTGGATGCAGGTTTTCTATGTTTTCATTTCTCTATTTGTTGAACTTGATGGCCATGTGTTTTTTAACCGGAATAACTACATACGATCTAAACCCTAGCTAGATGACGTATAGTTTGCTAAACCATTGAAAAACACACAAACATCATGAACAATCGGCTTTGGTTTCTTTATACATAAATGCTGTATTTTATCCTTGTGGTGCTAATACCTCTGGCCTGTAAATGTTACTGCAGCAGAGTGTCAATTCGCCATGCTGAGATGCAGGCTCAAGCCCCTTTAACTCCACTTCCTACAATCCTCTGGGTTCCTAGACTCACCCAGGGAGCATAAATTCCTGAGCTCCCCTCCCTCAGCCGCTCAGCGAGGCCACATCTAATGAAGCAGATGCAGCTGGGCAAGTGGTCTGCAGCCTGGTGAATGTCCCTCCATTATCAGAACCAGCGGCACCACAGAGGCCTACTAAAGAACCAGCAGCAGTTAGAAGCCACTCCAGAGTTGCTACTAAAGTATGTCAGGTTCAGTGGGGTGGCCCCTTCTGTCCTCATGCCTTGAACCCCTCCAACTGTAACCCTATGTTATCAGAACTACCCTGGACTTCACTGAGAGTTTGGCTGTTTATGAGGATAACTGCAAGCAGCTGTTTGTGTTCTAAACGGTTTTACTGAAGTCATTCTAAGCTAGACTCCTTTATTCCAAAGTCTCATATAAACTATGCTATGCATCCACACATTACCCTGACGGAGTCACAAAGACATTACTCTGAGGAGTTAATGTTTGTGCAGCTTTTTTACTCTCTTTTACATTATCCTGCAGGTCATGCATGCTCCTTGCAATCCTAAACATGTTTTGCATTATTGCTTCCAATTTTGCAATAGATTAATAAACTGCAAGTTACAGTTACTCCATGTCTGATCATTCGACTGATTACCTATTCTATTTATGGGGTTGTAAACGCTTACATATACCCAGCAAAATGATTAGCTTCAGGTGATACATGTAGATGAAACAAATCCTCCAACTTAAGTTGTACATGTTTACATCTGCAGCCTTCTCTTTTCTACAGCTCTTCAAAGTCCAGAATTTCTACAGCTTGCCTAAGCTTTCAGAAAGCAGGGGACGGGGAGCTGAAGCTACATACTGAAGATCTCAGTTAGAAGAGCTCTTAGATATGATTTGAGGAAAGGGACACACACACCCCTTCACACTGCACACAGGAACAGAACTGAGGCGGTCAATCACAGGTTGCGTGCTGGAGCTACCTCCCCTGCCACCATTGTATGTCTTGAAGTTGGGAAAATCTGTCAGCAGAGGAACAAGGCAGCAGAGAGAAATCACACTTAGTGCTCTGGATTGGGACAAGTACAAACTATACAGGAATATTCTTTGTTCATATTTCATGGAAGAGGTTTACAACCACTATAAGTCACTATTTACAGTTGCTACGTGTATAATACTTTCCGAAAAGTTAGTTCTAGTTCTTATTCCTGTTGTTATATACTCAAAAGCTTGCACATGTTGCCTGAACTTTTCAACCAAGCAGTCTTTGACCTCTCTGCCTCGCAGACTACAAGACACAACAAGATTGGTAGTGAGAATGTCTCTTCTAAAGCTGGATACAAACTTTTGTTGTTGGATTTCCTTTAGATTTACCTTTTCTATGTAGTGCAAGGGCCTGCCTGACTGCATACAAATTAAAAGTGTTTAGATTTGACCTCATATTATATGGTTTTGGTAAATCTAAAGGAAAAAATCTAAAGACAATTGTATAGTGTGTATGGCCCATTACTCTACAACAACCCTTTCTTCCACACTATGGGCAGCCTACAATGCCTTGTAGTGCTTGAATTCAAATACTTGAGATGTACATACTTGCTGCTAATCAAGAGGACTTGCCTACTACTAGAAAGCTCGCTTTACTTATTAACTGCCTGGAATCAGAAGAACAGTATATTTTCCAAACTATACTATCAGAAGATGACAGAAGATCTCTCTGCATTAAAGAACTTATTTGTGCCTAAAGCAAAGATGGATACAAAATGAAATACATTCTTGCAATGTGGACAGCATAATGGTGAATCCACAGTACATTTTTTAACAGCTTTGAGTTTGGTGCTCTAACAGATGAAACGATGGGACCAACTAGTAGAAAAAAAACGAACAAACTCAGCCCACATTAGAGAAAGATTGCTCTCGGAGTCGGAACATGATTTAACTCTAGCAAAGGCTATGACAATTTTAATTCAAAAAGAAAACTGCGGAGACCTAAGCAAAAACCCTCAACTGGCAATAAAAGGCCATGAATTCAGGCTCTCCCTTGCATAAGGCACATTTCAGGTCCAATACAAAGGTACAAGTACTACTTCAGATATGGTTCAACAAAGCACATTGCAATTGATTCAGTTTGCCCTGCAAAAGATGTGCATGCCTTAAATGTAAAAAAAAATGTCAATTTTTTAAAATCTACCATACTTCTACTAGTAGACAGGTCTGTGGAGTTACTACCCCAGAGGTTGCTGTGTTAAATGTAGATAAATATGCCTAGGGATCTGCTGCCATCTACTGTCAGCTGCTGGTATCATACTGTCATGTAAAATTATGCATGTCACTTCCTGACTCGGGGAATGTTGGGAAAAGATCCTAGAAGGAGGAAGTGTAGAGAGAGAAGGTCTCAGCCATATGTCCCGTCTGTGCTACTTATACAAGACCAGAAGAGATAATTATGATTGTTTTAGTATTTTAACTGCAGCTGCCCATCCTGTTACTATCTCACATGTACAATGCCAGATAATCCAGATTGCATTCAATAATGGTTGGGTAATGGCCTCAGGGATTTTTTTTGTTGTTTTGGTTAGTTTGTTTTTTTATTGTTTTCATTATCTTTTTTGTCTGAATATAGATCTATATTTTTCCCAATGTTTAAAGACATTTACTACTGACTGGCTCACTGCCTCTGTTGGAAGTTTGTTCCAAGCATCAACTACTCTTTCAGTAAAATAATACTTTCTAAGAACAGTTTTGAACGTTCCTCTAGTTAGTTTGAGGTCATGTCCCCATGTTCTTGGCTATGGTTGTTGCATTGGAAAAAACTTATTTGCACGGCTCCACCCAAAGTCCTAAAATTGAGGAAAAGTCAATTTTGCAATTTTTTCTGTCACACTGTATTTGTATAACCCAATTTTTTTGTAAAATATAAAAGAAGATGTTACACCAAGTAAATAGATTCCAAACGTGTCCGCTTTAAAATTGTGCCCGATCGTGCAACAGCGACAAATTACGTAAATTTTACTATCCATAAGAGAAGCCTTTATAGGTTACCACTTTAGAGAGGTTCTTGTGCTAGAATTACTGCCCATGATCGGACGTTCGTGGTGATGCGTCAAGTGTGGGATGATCGTTGTCTGCGTGTGTGTGGGACCGATGCGCGCATTCTCCTTTTTGGAGACGGGGCACGTTACATTTGTTTTTATTATTATTATTCATTTAATTATTTTTTTTATTTTTACACTGTTGCTTTATTTTTTTATTTTAATCACTTTTAGTACTGTCACAAGAAATGTAAACATCCTTTTGACAGCAATAGGCATGTGACAGGTACACTTTTTGGAGAGATTTGGGGGTCTATAAGACCCCCAAATCTCTCCTCTGCACTTAAAAGCATTCAAAACACCAAGATCAGTGTTTTTGACTGCTTTTGATTTTTTTAAAAAAGGGCGCCGATTGTTTCTGGGTAAACTGGAAGTGATGTCATGTCATCACTTCCATATTATTATCATTAATAGGTGATCCCGGTTTTGCTCAGCTGTTCGGTCAGCTGGCGGATGCGTCAGATGGTCGCTCCGGTCTCCAAGTAGGACAGGAGAGCCCAAAGAAGCTGAGAAAGGTGACCGGGGGGAGGGGGGAGTCCTCTCCCGCTGCTTGTAATAGCAATCAAGTGGCTAGTTAGCTTCTCTGATTGCTATTAGAAGAAAGCTGACTGCCTGTCTCTAAAAAAAAAACTATGTGGGGGTGATGCCTGCAGGCATAATCCCGGTATAACCACCAAAATTCCAGCGAAGTACAGGTATGTCGCTGGATGGGAAGTGGGGAAGGCTGACTTGGAGTCTGAATGTTAAAGTGGGACATTGACCACTTACACCAGGGCATTTTTTCCTCCCACTGACCAAAACCACCAGCCATTTTTCTCTCACTGACCAATGATGCTGACTTATGATGTAGGGCATTTTTACTGACTAATGAAGGTGGGAATTTTTCTTTTCACTGACCAATAACACCAGGCATTTTGCTCTCATTGGTTTCTTACATCCCACTGACACAAGCGTCATCTTTCTCCCATGTCAGGGCAATAATGACAGGAATGTTTCTCCCACTGACCAATGTTGCAATCCATTTTCCTTATAATAATCAATGCCGCCAGGCATTTTTCTCCTACTGACCACCAACAGTAGGGCATTTTTTCATTTACCTATTGACCATGCATATCATGGCATTTTTTTCTCTTCCTTAGACTAGCAATTAAAGGGACACTGATACATAATTTTAACTGTGGCAATCTTTATGCTGTGCTGTGTGTTACATATTACTGACAAAGTGTTTGTTGTTTCCACAGTTGCTGGATACTAAACAGCCCCATAGTAGTACAAGGAGTGTGGTAAATGTGCAGTATATATACTGTGTGTAGACTGTATTTAACTGTACACCTTATACTGTATACAACTGTTCCAGAGGTATTGGCCATCATCAGTGCAATGCATGGAAATTATGAAGTAATGCTTGGGCCCCACCAAGACAGTATAACCAGGGAAGTTCTGGTAAGGTGGGCTAAAGATATAACAGCAATCCATTTGTTCCACAAGATTATTTTTCAGCATGGTTTTTATTTAAATAAAACAAATACATTTCTTCAAAACGTGATGACCTGACTCAATTGTGGGATCCATGTATCCTTTGTTTCACTTTGCCTCCTGTTTTTTCCCTGACATTGCAGTGGTGCTTAGTGAATAATCAGGATAGTGGAATAATTTCAGACATTTCAGAAACCTGGCATCAGACACTGTCAATACTGCCAACCACCTCATTATGATATAAACATTTGCATTACCATTAAGATGTTCCACTAAGGCAATTTGTGTGTCTATTGTTGCAGCAAAACAGCATGGTTTCCGAATAATTAGAGCTTGCCATACTTACCAAATTTGTTTACTTTTCGGACATACTGAAAGCGGCTGGATCAGACATATTGCTGGAATCCTATATGTTATGTTGCTTTTGTTGTTTTCAGCTGTAAATAAAAACATTAATTTGAAATGTTTGTGAGCCTATGAAGACAAAACAACTTCTAAACACAAAGACAATGTTGGATTGTAGAATCACAATTTACCTGGGTTAAAGGAAGAAAAAATGTAACATCCGTCAATTGTAAGAATATATTATTTTTCAGAGCTTTGACGGTTGAAAAAATCTGGAGATTTTCAGGAATAAAATGCATTATCAAAGTGGATGTAAGCCCCACTAATGAAATTTGACCTCATATATATATATGTAGTGTTTACTTATCTCTCTCCAAAGCCCTGAGTCCTGTGTCCTTCTGCTGCTCTGTCCCTCTGTTAACAGCATGATAACTTCTGACAAGTTCACAAGTTCTCCAACACAGGAGATAAAGCAGCCAGAAATTTGTGTCAAGATGGGTGCATAGAGATAGATTAGCAGAGAGCTGGTCTATTCCCAGCACAGTTATGCTTGTTTCTGCTTTCCTCTGCCTATTTGGAGGGGGGGGGGGTGTGCCTTTCCTCCAATCACACAGTGTATGCCAAGACTCCACACCTAGTGCTGAAACAGGAGGAAAAAAATCTAACGCGATGTTCATTTTCTAAACGGTGTAGAAAGAAGACAGCGGATATACAAAAAAAACTTTTGTAGAGAGATTTATTTCATCTCTGTTTATCATCTGAGGCTGTTCACTTCACTGGGTATATGTGAGGGTTTACATCCACTTAAATATATCAATGTCTTCAATCAAATTTCTGAGTGATATCTTACATAGTTCTAACAATTATATTTATTGAGTTCAACCTAAAGAAGAAAATAAACACCTCATGCCCTCAAAATCCTAACCCTCTGTTGATTCAGAGGGGGTGGGGGGGGTGGCACAAATCCCTAGAAAAGTATATTCCCATTAGCTACAACAGGGAAAATCCATCCTGATCCATTGAATCAAGCATATAATCTCTGGATTGATGTTTTACAGAATAATTTCTTAGATAACACTAATAGCCATTTATATTTCATGGATTAGGATAGGAATGATATTCAGCTCTTTTTTTTTTTTTTTTTTTGAGTTGATAGGGATATGCCCTCTCACCACCAGTTTCTCTTTGTAATTGGTAACCATAAGACCTGACTTTTTTCCAAAGCCCTTATTTACTAAGCATCAGCAGATCTTACAGTGTCAGAAACATGGTGGCGATCCATAGAGTAACCATGTTTACCTGTGTCAGATTTAAATGTTTTAAAAAAGCAAAAAAAATCTGTATGATAAAGGTAGAGTGATGATTCAAGAAAAGCGCCAGAATCATATACTGTAGTAATTTGGGAAGTTATGATGGGAGGAGGGGGGGGGGCAAGTGGGGTTTTATAATATGGAGTTGCAGGAAACCGTGTCAGCCTTCATTTTTTTTCCAAAACTTATAAGTCAGCAACAAGTCCTCCCACTGAACATCCTAAATCCTGAATCCTAAAGACATCTTACACAAGCAGGCATCATAAATTATATTACAATAGCTTAGCTATAGACACAGGAAGGCATGAACATCTTGGCCAGGTTTGCATAGCCTGTTAATGAGCACATAACAGTACATGACTATTTGAGGGTCATTAAACCCATTAGCAGGATATCTCTTATGCAAATCTGCTAACAGGCATTAGACGATTACCATTAACTCTTAAAGTAAAGCAGAGTTCCACCCATTTTTTTAAAATGTTCTATCATTCACATGCCCATTCGCATTGCAATTATAAATGGCTTTTTATTTTATACCTTATATGCAATGTGTTTATGCCGCACTTCCGGTCCGGCCACCTGGGCGATGTCATCATAAGGCGTTTCCCTGGGATATCAGCGTCATCTATCCCAGGAGTCCATGGGAATCGCCTTAATTGCGTGATTTTCACACCGGAAATTACACAATCAGGAGGAATAAGGCACTATTCTACAAGAAGAGTATCTGCCAGGAGGAAGTGGAGCCTCTCTGCTCAAGACCATGGCAGTACACAGTGGCATTACTGTGCAGGCGTGAGATTAGGAGGTGCATGCTAAGCAGCCAGCTGCACTGAATTCCCGATAATAAAGACTAGGGATGGGCCCAGGCGTGCTCAGAGTCTAGTCCTAACCCATCTGAGCAATCCTGCCAGGAAGCCCTCACTGCACACAGCCAATCATAGGCAGTGAGACATTTCCGAGCCTGCAGCTGCACATACACATGCTGCTCATGATTGGCAGCGTGCAATGACAGCTTCCTGGCAGCATTGCTTTGATGGGTTGGGACTAGGATCCGAACATGCCTAAGCCCATCCCTAATAAAGACAAGCAGGCTTTAAATGCCCACAGCCACGATGGATCCTCCCTGCTTCCGAGATCAGGTTAGCTCCTAATTATTTCAAACAAACAAGATGGAACACATTAGTGACATTATCAAATGGTAAAGTAAAAGTGTTAACAATGACGGGGGAGCATTTGAAAAAAAAAATTTGGGTAACTCCGCTTTAAAACAGTAACATAAAGCGTACTTAGCAAAAGTTTGGCAGGCCGAAATTGCAGACAGATAATAAAGAATCACTTCCATTTCTGGATTATTTATACAGTGGTGTAAAATAATAAAATTTGTATTGTAACAGGACGAGACACTGTCATGATGAAAATGGTCATTTAAAGGACACAGAGTTTACACATTGGCTCCGTGCAGGACTACAGAGCATGGATGTGCAGTGGAGAAAACTGCTTTTGCAGCTTTCTCCAGGTTTTGGTACACCTGGATGGGCTCTGCAGTTTGGAGATTCTTTAGTGTCTTGGGTGGGACAGAATCTCCTGCTTCTGTCAATCACAGCCAGTGAGGAGAGTGTGGGGGCCGGAGTGCCCTCAGAACAAGCAGCTTGCTATGGGGACATGGGGTCACTCGGCAGGGGGAAGGATCGGGCTGCTCTGTGTAAAACCATTGCACAGATCAGGTAAGTATAACTGTAGCATTGCCCTCTAGAGAGCTGCTGAGAATTACTATTAGCAACTGACAGTAGATAACCAGTAGTAACAATTTCTGGCTCAGACAATAATCAGTCCAGGGGATTTGGTTTTTGTTTTATTTAGAACTGGGATGGGAGAAGGGATGAGTGGGATACTCCAACTATGAACTATGCACAAACTTGAGGACAACGATCTGTAGTGTGCGGCAAGGCCGCTGCTTCACCTTGCCACAGAAGTGAAGATAAATAGATTGTTCCTGTTTAAATATTCTCTTCAGGGTTAACAACTTGGCACCCCCTTTACTATCACTGTCTGTGTGCTGACACCTGTCCGTTGACTCTAGCCACTGGAGTAGTCCCCTTCCTGGGCAGACCCTTTGGCAAGCCCCCTGTACTCACGGACACTGTTTTTCCAGATTTGCTCTGCCTTCACCTCCACAGTCAGTTTCACTGGACCTCTGGGTTCAGCCACACCACTGGTTCACTAGGCGACTGCGTGTGACCACCTTCCTCAGGAAACAGGGGGAGAGACAACTGTCACCCTCCTCCTGGGACCTGGCTTCCCGCCCAAAGACATCCTATCACATGTGTCCTTGGCTTTTATAATGTATCCCAGGATGCACCACTCTCTGTGCCAACCCACTGTGACAGTTACAAAGCCTGTGTGTCACTGGCTGGGTTTTCTCCACTGTCCAACAGGCTCCCCTATTGGACACAATGGGGACACTCCCTCAGACCAGATGAATCACACATAGACACATGCAACAGGCCTGACTAAAAATCCTGCTCCCCTGTTAAGCAGATAGAGCAACTATACCCCTTACCTAGCACCTAAGGCTCCTTGTACACGGGACGCTGGAAATGGCCGTTTAGGAGCAGTTGGGCGTTTTTTTCAGAAGCCCCTGAACCCATCTACATTTTATCTTATCTGTCGTTTACAGTCATTTGCAGGCAGTTGCGTTCAGGGACTGTTTTTAGAACGCAATTATTTGCGTTCGAACGTGTGTTTCCTGGCGTTTCAAACGCACAAACGCGTCCGAACGCGTCTGAACGCGTCCAAACGCGAAGACCCGCGTTTAGCGTTTGCGTTTTTCCATTTTAAAGGGGAATAATTTTTTTGACCTCTAGGAACGCTTCTAAATGCAAACGTCCGCAAACGCCGCTAAACGCCCGCTAAACTTTTAACAACGTCCCGTGTACATGGAGCCTAACTAGGAGGGTGCTACATAACATATTTGTTTTTGTTTTGTTTTTTAAAAAAGCTGAACATTTTCAAACACTTTAAAGACTGCAGACATCTATTGGCAGAAAGAACTGCTGGGAACAGTTCTGGATTGGAAGTGATTTTTGCCCAAAAGCGGCTTTTCTTTTTTGATCCTTATATAGGCTATCTTTATTTATATGTTTGGCTGGCGTTCTGCTTTAAATGCAAAACAAACTCGGTATACTGTTTAATGTAAAAACGTAATAAAATAGCTTCCTTCTAAATGGTGCTATAAAAAGGTAGGCAGTCTGTGCTGTAACAATAATGGGTCATTATAACTGAATTGCAAAAACATAAAATTACTTTAAAATTGTATAATCTATACAATGTAAAGAAATTGTATGTCTTCAATACTTAGTTTCACAATATCTTGAATCACAAAAGAGTACTTCAGTAGAAACAAAACTATAAAAAAAAAAAAACCCCAGCAAACACTACAGACCTGCTTGAACTGGTCACTAGAAAAAGCCATTGTTTATGGTCACTAGGTTACAAATAAGTCACTTTCACAGCCCCTAATTATTTATTCTGCTTCACCTAGCAATTTAAGTATATAGGTAAACAAGTATTTCACATTTTTATTTTACTGTTGATTCCAACAAGCCTCTACCAGTATGGTATGTACAGTAAATTATGGGGGAATATTAGCACTGGTTTTTGTTGGTTAGCAGTGGGCTAGGTACATTGTTGTTGTCTACACACAATCATCTATAAGGCATTTGTGTACTGTCACTTTCATTAAATTACATGCCTGCTTTCAAGAACATTGTGAACTGAGCACAAGCAAAAAAAAAAATGTGCAGTAAACAGCTTACAATAGCATTAGTGTATGATCCTTATCTATCCTTTGTGTCCTCACAAGCTAACTCTTTAAATTGAACTAACATGCTTTTTAATGTTCAAATACATAAAAACACAAAATAGTTTAACATCATGGACCATTTTTATAAAGCAGTCAATGGCACAATCCCTATATATTCACTGCAGCTAAATATATTTCTTGCTTTTAGGGCTCACTGACCTGGTAGATTGTTTTTCGGAGGTTGTTTTACAGCTGGTGAAAGGGCGATATGCAACCTCCCCCTCATCTGTTTCAACCCTTTAAAATGCCAATCTACCATGCCACAACTACACTTTTGTAGTTGGTGCATCCCCCGTTCACTTGAATGCAACATGCTATTTAATTTTGCCACAGCATTTGTACGGCCCTTAGCAGGCATTTCTGTGTTTAGGTGGATACAATTGTAACAAAGCAGGGCAGCAAGTATTCCTTTTTTTTACCCTCTGGAACCTGGCAGTGGGTGGTGCTCTAATGACCCAAATAACCCTGGGACCTTCAGGGTTCTGCTTCACAGATGGTGCTCACTAGTAGTGTTGAGCGAACACGGACTGTATTATTCGTGTTCGTACCGAATAATTGGATTTTTTTTACCCGAACACGGACACGGACACTTTACTGTATGTTCGGGTAAAAATCCGTGTTCGGTCGTTTTATTTCCGGGTTTTGCATGCTTTGGCGCTCTTTTCATGGCGGGCTTTCAACAGCCAATCAACAATCGTTTAACTGGTGTGCCTTAAGCCATCCCAGCCATGCCTGCAAATGTCTTAGTAGCTGTGATTGGCCGTCTGAAGCATGTGACCAAGTCTTTATAAGTTCGAGGCAGCCGCCGCAGCAGCGTCATTCTGCTGCTTAGCTAAGGGACAGAGCACACATCAATGTGCTGGCTGCTGATTAGGGAAAGATAGGCAGGAAAAAACCATTTGTGTCCGGATAGAATTGAGGGACAGGTCGGAGTGTTTAGGCAGGGCGAGTTGTAGGCATTTTAGGGATAGAGTCTGCTGAATTATAGGGTCAGTGTCTTCTACAAACTACAATCGATATTGCTGTGTGGGGGGTGGGGTGAATCTGCACTCAATCCTGATCTACGATCTCTTCTCAATCCTGTTAGGGACAGAGTCTGCTGAATTTTAGGGAAACTGTGTTCTACAAACTACAATCGATATTGCTGTGTGGTGTGGGATTGGAGATAGGCAGGTGTCAGTGATCCACATCCATTTTTCTGTGTGTGAGCTGCAGTGAACACAATCTTTTTGGGCTGCAGTGAACACAATCTTTTTGGGCTGCAGTGAACACAATCTTTTTGGGCTGCAGTGAACACAATCTTTTTGGGGTGCAGTGAACAAAATCTTTTTGGGGTGCAGTGAACACAATCCTTTTTGGTGTGCAGTGAACACAATCTTTGTGGGGTGCAGTGAACAAAATCCTTTGTGGGGTGCAGTGAACACAATCTTTTTGGGGTGCAGTGAACAAAATCCTTTTTGGGGTGCAGTGAACAACATCATTTTTGGGGTGCAGTGAACACAATCTTTTTGGGGTGCAGTGAACAAAATCCTTTGTGGGGTGCAGTGAACACAATCTTTTTGGGGTGCAGTGAACACAATCTTTTTGGGGTGGAGTGAACAACATCCTTTTTGGGGTGCAGTGAACAAAATCCTTTTTGGGGTGCAGTGAACAAAATCATTTTTGGGGTGCAGTGAACACAATCTTTTTGGGGTGCAGTGAACACAATCTTTGTGGGGTGCAGTGAACACAATCTTTTTGGGGTGGAGTGAACAACATCCTTTTTGGGGTGCAGTGAACAACATCCTTTTTGGGGTGCAGTGAACACAATCTTTTTGGGGTGCAGTGAACACAATCTTTGTGGGGTACAGTGAACAGAATCTTTGTGGGGTGCAGTGAACACAATCTTTGGGGGGTACAGTGAACACAATCTTTTTGGGGTGCAGTGAACACAATCTTTGTGGGGTGCAGTGAACACAATCTTTTTGGGGTGGAGTGAACAAAATCATTTTTGGGGTGCAGTGAACAACATCCTTTTTGGGGTGCAGTGATCAAAATCCTTTTTGGGGTGCAGTGAACACAATCTTTTTGGGGTGCAGTGAACAAAATCCTTTGTGGGGTGCAGTGAACAGAATCTTTGTGGGGTGCAGTGAACACAATCTTTGGGGGGGTACAGTGAACACAATCTTTTTGGGGTGCAGTGAACACAATCTTTGTGGGGTACAGTGAACAGAATCTTTGTGGGGTGCAGTGAACACAATCTTTGGGGGGTACAGTGAACACAATCTTTTTGGGGTGCAGTGAACACAATCTTTGGGGGGTACAGTGAACACAATCTTTTTGGGGTGCAGTGAACACAATCTTTGTGGGGTGCAGTGAACACAATCTTTGGGGGGGTACAGTGAACACAATCTTTTTGGGGTGCAGTGAACAACATCCTTTTAGGGTGCAGTGAACACAATCTTTGTGGGGTGCAGTGAACAACATCCTTTTAGGGTGCAGTGAACACAATCTTTGTGGGGTACAGTGAACAGAATCTTTGTGGGGTGCAGTGAACACAATCTTTGGGGGGTACAGTGAACACAATCTTTGTGAGGTGCAGTGAACACAATCTTTGTGGGGTGCAGTGAACACAATCATTGTGGGGTGCAGTGAACTCAATCTTTGTGGGGTACAGTGAACACAATCTCATACTTCTGAAGATTTGAGGGTGCTGCCTGTTCCATACTCCCCCTACTCCTCATCTAGCCTTTTAGGGGTACAAACAATAGTAATTGGGGCCTAGTGTGGTTGTGTACGTGTGATATACATACACTTTTTTTGGATCATATTTTCTATTCCGCTATTTAATCAAAAACCTTTGGGGATCAGTTAAATTGGGGGATAGTCTGTGTTGGTACGTGTGAGAGAGATCCACCTTTCCAAGTTGTTGGGGTTCATCTCATACTTCTGAAGGTTTGAGGGTGCTGCCTGTTCCATACTCCCCCTACTCCTAGCCTTTTAGGGGTACAAACAATAGTAATTGGGGCCTAGTGTGGTTGTGTACGTGTGATATACATACACTTTTTTTGGATCATATTTTCTATTCCGCTATTTAATCAAAAACCTTTGGGGATCAGTTAAATTGGGGGATAGTCTGTGTTGGTACGTGTGAGAGAGATCCACCTTTCCAAGTTGTTGGGGTTCATCTCATACTTCTGAAGGTTTGAGGGTGCTGCCTGTTCCATACCCCCCCTACTCCTCATCTAGCCTTTTAGGGGTACAAACAATAGTAATTGGGGCCTAGTGTGGTTGTGTACGTGTGATATACATACACTTTTTTTGGATCATATTTTCTATTCCGCTATTTAATCAAAAACCTTTGGGGATCAGTTAAATTGGGGGATAGTCTGTGTTGGTACGTGTGAGAGAGATCCACCTTTCCAAGTTGTTGGGGTTCATCTCATACTTCTGAAGGTTTGAGGGTGCTGCCTGTTCCATACTCCCCCTACTCCTCATCTAGCCTTTTAGGGGTACAAACAATAGTAATTGGGGCCCAGTGTGGTTGTGTACGTGTGATATACATACACTTTTTTTGGATCATATTTTCTATTCCGCTATTTAATCAAAAACCTTTGGGGATCAGTTAAATTGGGGGATAGTCTGTGTTGGTACGTGTGAGAGAGATCCACCTTTCCAAGTTGTTGGGGTTCATCTCATACTTCTGAAGGTTTGAGGGTGCTGCCTGTTCCATACCCCCCCTACTCCTCATCTAGCCTTTTAGGGGTACAAACAATAGTAATTGGGGCCTAGTGTGGTTGTGTACGTGTGATATACATACACTTTTTTTGGATCATATTTTCTATTCCGCTATTTAATCAAAAACCTTTGGGGATCAGTTAAATTGGGGGATAGTCTGTGTTGGTACGTGTGAGAGAGATCCACCTTTCCAAGTTTTTGGGGTTCATCTCATACTTCTGAAGATTTGAGGGTGCTGCCTGTTCCATACCCCCCCTACTCCTCATCTAGCCTTTTAGGGGTACAAACAATAGTAATTGGGGCCTAGTGTGGTTGTGTACGTGTGATATACATACACTTTTTTTGGATCATATTTTCTATTCCGCTATTTAATCAAAAACCTTTGGGGATCAGTTAAATTGGGGGATAGTCTGTGTTGGTACGTGTGAGAGAGATCCACCTTTCCAAGTTGTTGGGGTTCATCTCATACTTCTGAAGGTTTGAGGGTGCTGCCTGTTCCATACTCCCCCTACTCCTAGCCTTTTAGGGGTACAAACAATAGTAATTGGGGCCTAGTGTGGTTGTGTACGTGTGATATACATACACTTTTTTTGGATCATATTTTCTATTCCGCTATTTAATCAAAAACCTTTGGGGATCAGTTAAATTGGGGGATAGTCTGTGTTGGTACGTGTGAGAGAGATCCACCTTTCCAAGTTTTTGGGGTTCATCTCATACTTCTGAAGATTTGAGGGTGCTGCCTGTTCCATACCCCCCCTACTCCTCATCTAGCCTTTTAGGGGTACAAACAATAGTAATTGGGGCCTAGTGTGGTTGTGTACGTGTGATATACATACACTTTTTTTGGATCATATTTTCTATTCCGCTATTTAATCAAAAACCTTTGGGGATCAGTTAAATTGGGGGATAGTCTGTGTTGGTACGTGTGAGAGAGATCCACCTTTCCAAGTTTTTGGGGTTCATCTCATACTTCTGAAGATTTGAGGGTGCTGCCTGTTCCATACCCCCCCTACTCCTCATCTAGCCTTTTAGGGGTACAAACAATAGTAATTGGGGCCTAGTGTGGTTGTGTACGTGTGATATACATACACTTTTTTTGGATCATATTTTCTATTCCGCTATTTAATCAAAAACCTTTGGGGATCAGTTAAATTGGGGGATAGTCTGTGTTGGTACGTGTGAGAGAGATCCACCTTTCCAAGTTGTTGGGGTTCATCTCATACTTCTGAAGGTTTGAGGGTTCTGCCTGTTCCATACTCCCCCTACTCCTAGCCTTTTAGGGGTACAAACAATAGTAATTGGGGCCTAGTGTGGTTGTGTACGTGTGATATACATACACTTTTTTTGGATCATATTTTCTATTCCGCTATTTAATCAAAAACCTTTGGGGATCAGTTAAATTGGGGGATAGTCTGTGTTGGTACGTGTGAGAGAGATCCACCTTTCCAAGTTGTTGGGGTTCATCTCATACTTCTGAAGGTTTGAGGGTGCTGCCTGTTCCATACCCCCCCTACTCCTCATCTAGCCTTTTAGGGGTACAAACAATAGTAATTGGGGCCTAGTGTGGTTGTGTACGTGTGATATACATACACTTTTTTTGGATCATATTTTCTATTCCGCTATTTAATCAAAAACCTTTGGGGATCAGTTAAATTGGGGGATAGTCTGTGTTGGTACGTGTGAGAGAGATCCACCTTTCCAAGTTGTTGGGGTTCATCTCATACTTCTGAAGGTTTGAGGGTGCTGCCTGTTCCATACTCCCCCTACTCCTAGCCTTTTAGGGGTACAAACAATAGTAATTGGGGCCTAGTGTGGTTGTGTACGTGTGATATACATACACTTTTTTTGGATCATATTTTCTATTCCGCTATTTAATCAAAAACCTTTGGGGATCAGTTAAATTGGGGGATAGTCTGTGTTGGTACGTGTGAGAGAGATCCACCTTTCCAAGTTTTTGGGGTTCATCTCATTCTTCTGAAGATTTGAGGGTGCTGCCTGTTCCATACCCCCCCTACTCCTCATCTAGCCTTTTAGGGGTACAAACAATAGTAATTGGGGCCTAGTGTGGTTGTGTACGTGTGATATACATACACTTTTTTTGGATCATATTTTCTATTCCGCTATTTAATCAAAAACCTTTGGGGATCAGTTAAATTGGGGGATAGTCTGTGTTGGTACGTGTGAGAGAGATCCACCTTTCCAAGTTGTTGGGGTTCATCTCATACTTCTGAAGGTTTGAGGGTGCTGCCTGTTCCATACTCCCCCTACTCCTCATCTAGCCTTTTAGGGGTACAAACAATAGTAATTGGGGCCCAGTGTGGTTGTGTACGTGTGATATACATACACTTTTTTTGGATCATATTTTCTATTCCGCTATTTAATTTAACTGGGCCTCCATGCGAGACCTGTGTGCCTTGTTGCGCTGTTTTGAGTACTCCACCAACATGGCCAGTGGCAATGACGCCGTTCTCAGCTTAACTATCCCACTTCTATGCCTCCTTGAAAAAACAATTCGGGCGATGATGGAAGAGGATGTGGCACAGGATGAGGAGGAGGAGGAGGATGAAGAGGTAACATTTCCAAGGCTTTCAGGGCAGTCATTCGCAAGGGGCTCCGAGGGTGGGTTCCTGCACACGCAAACGCCAGGGACGCAATTGTCCAGCAGGGGCACAGTTCTGGAGGATGAGGAGGATGAGGAGGAGGAGGAGCTGGAGGAGGAGATGGAACCATGTTCACAGCAGGGTGGCACCCAGGCCAGCTCATGGCCATCACTGGTGCGTGGCTGGGGGGATACAGAGGACACGGACGATACACCTCCCACAGAGGACAGCCTTTCGTTGCCTCTGGGCAGCCTGGCACACATGAGCGATTACATGCTGCAGTGTCTCCACAACGACCGCCGAGTTGCCCACATTCTAACTTGTGCTGATTACTGGGTGGCCACGCTGCTGGATCCCCGTTACAAGGACAACGTACCGTCCTTAATTCACTCACTGGAGCGCGATCGCAAGATGCGCGAGTACAAGCGCACGCTGGTAGACGCCATGCTGCTGGCATTCCCATCTGACAGCGGGGCCACAGTGGAAGCACAAGGCAGAGGAGGAGGAGGAGGAGGTCGCCAACGCAACCAGGGCACCGCCAGCACCTCAGAAGGCAGGGTTAGCATGGCCGAAATGTGGAAAAGCTTTGTCAGCACGCCACAACAAACAGCAGCACCAGCAGCTCAGATGGAACGTCTTAGCAGGAGGCAGCATTTTACCAACATGGTGGAGCAGTATGTGTGCACACGCCTACATGTAGTGAATGACGGGTCTGCCCCCTTCAACTTCTGGGTCTCCAAATTGGGCACATGGCCTGAGCTTGCCCTTTACGCCTTGGAGGTGCTGGCGTGCCCTGCAGCCAGTGTATTATCTGAACGGGTATTTAGCACGGCTGGGGGCGTTATAACAGACAAGCGCAGCCGCCTGTCCAGAGACAATGTGGACAAGCTCACGTTCATTAAAATGAACCAGGCATGGATCCCACGGGACTTTTCCGTACCTTATGCAGAATAGCAATGGATACCGACCTTACCCACCCATTGTTCCATTTTTGCTCTTTCTCACTCTTTTGGGGTGTACCCTCATTTAAAATTTTTGAAAAGAAGCAGTGTTGGCTACCTCGTCCTCCTCCTCAGGGCCAGATTAATGTAGGGGCTATTGGAGCTGCAGCTCCAGGCCCCTACCTTTTATATAGGCCCCGGGTTGGCCATATTCACTGTTACCGCTCTTCTGTCACTTGTAAACACAGAAGTCTGGCTTCTATGCTCGCTTCCCCAGGCAGCACCCTCAGAACCTCCCCACACAGCGTGAAGGCCGGACAAGGAGGGACAGTTGGCGATGCATGGATGTGTTTATGGGCTTCAGAGACAGCATCCCATGTTGAATTAGGCATGCATGGCTGCACCCTTCCTCCTCTGGGTGCATGGCAAGGCACGGCCCTTAAGGCCCTTCAAAATCCTCAGCACCAAGCCCATGATGCTGTTAATCCGGCCCTGGTCCTCCTCCACCGCCGCTTCCACCTACACCGCCCATAGGTGTGCGCAGCCTATTGCATTAAGGTGTGCACCCCAAAGTTGAAATACACATGCATGTGTTTGCCAGCAGGGAGAGTAATGTATCGGGGCCATGTACCTGTAGGCAAGGAGAAATAGAGCAGAGCAGGTCCCAGGGAGATCTTTCCCATCTCCTCACTGGCAATGCTATGTGCCCTAGGTGATTAGGGTGTGCCCAGGCACACCCAGCACACCCTGTGCGCACGCCTATGTCACCGCCACATCCACCACCACCTCAACCTCCCTCCTACTCCATATGGGCCTCGTCCTTCAGAGATGAAGAAGAACATTGTTTTATTTTTCTGTTTTTTTTTGTTGTTTTAAGTTATTTCCCTATCCACATTTGTTTGCAGAGCACTTGCCATGCTCTTAATTACGTTTTGCTGCCATTTGCAGCACTCTAGCCCTTTCCTTTGGTGTTTTAGAGCCATTTTAGTGCCTTAAAGTTCGGGTCCCCATTGACTTCAATGGGGTTCGGTGTCCGGGAAAAGTTCGGTAAAAGTCCGGAACACGGACCCGGACTTTTTTTTAAAGTTCGGCCGAACCCGTCGAACACGGACATCTAGGTGTCCGCTCAACCCTACTCACTAGTTCTTTCTCCTCCAGAAGCCCCTAGAGGCAACAAAGCCTATCTTGATCAGCATCCTGTGGTTTATGCAACCCTGCGTCATGGCCAGGGACTCCAGATCCCCAAAGTGCACAGAAAAGTTCTAGGGTAAGTTCCCATTAGTAAAGAATAACACTAGGGTTTATTTACTAAAGCTGGAGAGTGCAAATTCAGGCTCACTTCTGCATAGAAACCAATCAGCTTCTAACCTCGGCTTGTTCATTTAAGCTTTGGCAATAAAAGCTAGAAGATGATTGGCTTCTATATACAGTGGGGATCGAACGTTTGGGCACCCCAGGTAAAAAATTGTATTAATGTGCAGCCTTGCAAAGGGGGCAGTGCATGCTATAAATTCTGGAGGGTGCCCAAACTTTTGCAGACGCCATTTTTTTGTTTTCTGTAATTTTGAAAGTGTCAGTGATGGAAATAAAATCTAACTTTGTTGACATATTGTTAGAATGTCTAAGCTGTAATTTGATGCCTTTTGGAGATTTTTCCATCTTTCCTTGGCTTCTTTATACACATTAATACACATTTTTAGCTGGGGTGCCCAAACTTTCGATCCCCACTGTAGAAGTGAGCCTGATTTTGCACTCTCCAGCTTTAATAAATAAACCCCACTATGTCCAGAATGATTTATAATGCTATACTAAACAGTTAAAAAGAACTAGGGGCTGTACATTCAGCCATGCCCCAGGTGACGGCACAATAACTTGGTAATGTAGCACAGACACAACAATGTCCTCAGAGAAAAAGGGTCAGTTTAGAGAGACCTGTGCCCTGGCCTACTGGGAAAAAGTTCTACCATTCCCAAGCATGGAGCACCCCCTTTATCTTACCTCCTAAACAGGGAAAAGTCTCCAGGCTTCCCCCAGGGAGGAAAGCATCCATGTATTTCCTGAAGGGTACATCTCTCCAGGCTGTGTGCTAGCCCTTCCCATTGACTGGTATGACTAGTTTCCACCTTCCTAGGTTTTTATTGCTCTCCTGCCATAATAATAATTGACAGAGAGTATGCCCAGCTACCTCAGAGTGGGATAAATTAACCTGTTTATGGCTTCTTATGACACATATGTGCGGCAGAAAAAGGGTGGGCCTTAGCGCCCACGCACCACACACATGCGTCTCTGTTTGGACATTGTTTTTGTGCAGAGCATGCTGACCGTGTGCCTTCAACACAAAGACCTCAGTTCAGGCTACAGATCAGTAACTGACATGACCAGCTTCCGATCACATGACCACTGTCAGATGGCCACAAGATCGCCAATCCTTCTTAAACCCCCCCCAGCCCCTTGCATTCCAAACTGTTTAAAGGGATGGCAGGAAGGGCTTAATAAAGGGCTGCTGCATGCAAGATCATCTGCTTTTTATGCAAGTCTTAAACTACACACATTAAAGCCTAGTCTAAGATTATTATATAGAAAACAGCACAAGGGATATTATTTACAATCAGCTTGATGTGTTTTTTGTGCTGCTATCTCCTGATTTAGTAGAGATTTTCCTTCTCTGGCAAACCCCCCTAACCCCTCTGCTGTAATTTTCCAGTGAAAGGGGGTTAACGGAACCAAGGGACCCATGAGAAGTACTCATCAAAAGTGCCGCCTGTGCACACCCCTTACACCCACCTCCTTTATTCATAGAAGCTGTAATATCATCTATGAATGGAAGAGGAAAAGGAAGACCTTTCAGTTATGCACCTGTCCTCCATTCATAATGCTGATACTAAGTAACATCCCTTGAGCTAATTTCTTTTTTTTTTTTTTGCACGAAACCTAAACGTTTAATATCACTATTGGTACACTTTAAGTCAGGTTACTAAGATTCTATGACAAAAAGAGAATTACTGGATACAAAAATTGAGAAATGTCAAGGTTTCTTTTTTAAATGAAAGCACCGGTGCACTTTAAGGTGCTGCTGTGATTTGCTATATCACACAATCTTTGTGTGTGCACAGAAAATAAAAAGATACAAGGGATATTTTGTTTCTGAACTACTACATTCTGTCATAATAAAGCTATATTAGTATTATGTTTTGCAGTGCCGGAGGGGACAGAGCCTTCTGTACTGCTTTACCAGTTAGTGTATTTTCAACTTTGTATCATAATGCAGCAAAATAATTTCACATATAAATATAGCTGAGAAATCGCACAAACAGTAACAGTTTAGCGTTTCCATGGCTACCTATACAAAGATAAATGACTTTCACAGAATTAAATATGGATTTTTGGCAGGAACAGGGAGTGCAGCGCCGAATCATTTTGTGCAGGAGATTTCTCTTTCTCAGGTGTCCTAGTTATGTTGGGTACATTGGATACATTATGTGCACAGTTTGCATTCACAGATATCATAATATACAAAAGCCAAGGTGTGACTGAACCCGTCAGCTAAAAGGTGCCTATGCACATTTTAATCCAATCATCTCAATATTTGTTTCTGGTACAAAAAGGCACGTGTAAGAATATTTTTATTCACTTTCACATGATTTTTTGGTTGGCTAGAAAAGGGACAGGTCAGAACAATTTGTCTTCAATGTGTTTGGTGTATGTGGACTGTATTTTTTTTATTTTTTATTAGAGCACACAAAGTAAGAAATGCAATCCACATCAGCGCTGTTCTCTGCATTGGTGCAGACCACCAGAAGAAAAGACCCAGAGGTTGGAAGATCTTTTGGCATCTCCAGACTTTGAAAAAGGAAGAACATAAAAAAGGGCAGTTGGGGCAACAAGGGGAGAAGGAGTCCCTTTGGGGGGAAGATGGACACATCCTAGAGTTGGTGTCAGGAGAGGCTTAGTACAGATGCTGTTTCATATGCGCATGCACCGGCCAAGAATGGGCCGAATAGATGTGGGTAAACATGCGTATGCGCATTCGCGAGCGCGCACCTGTCACCAAGGCTGGCGCCAAATGGCCTATTTAAATGGAGCCTCAGAACTGCCTAATTGCTGTTTGGTCTACAGAGTTCTGAGTATGTTCCCAATTCCTGTGTTTGACCTCTGGTCTTGACCCGGCTTGCTCCTGACCATTCCTGTCTGCTATCTGCCCTGACCACTGGCTTCACCCTGGATTCTGTCTGCTGCTCCTGTTTGATTCCACATCCCTTGCCGACTCTTCCTATAACCCGACTACTCTGCTGTCTTTCATATATGCCTTATCTGCCTGTCCATTACCAACCCAGCTGGCCTGACCCTGCTTCCAGCTCTTCCAGCCTGCGACAGCTCCTTCAGTTAAGTTCAGCATCTTCAGGCACCTGCTTTCTGTTGTGCATCCACAGTCTGTCATCAGGCAAACCAGCCCGTCTACTTCCAGCCATCCTGCTGGCCGACTACTAGACTCATCATAGACACTCTTACCCCGCCATGCTCCAGCAGCTTCTGTCTCACCATCAGTGACTCTCGAGCGGGAGCTGTACGAGAGGTCGTTCTCTGAACATCAGACTCACCAACCAGGTACGTGACAGTTGGGTTTTAGAGGCAATGCAAACTGGTTTTGTTCAAATTTATTTTTATACTTATATTATTTCTTATGTAATTTTTTTTTTAATTAGGTAAATACAAAATAGTACATATTCATATCAATGTATTCTTCTTTCCAGTTTAAACACACCAGAAATTACGCTGGTAGATCCAGTAATAGCAGCTAGCAAAAAACAACTAGATAAGTTGTATAAAGTTATAAATTCACATTCCGTGCCCCTGATGACATCAGCTTTGTCAAAACGCATATTGAAGGGCTTACGCATGTGACGTCACCATGCTCCCTTGTGCCAGGAAGTGTTTGGATCAATCCCGGGGATGGTATTTCCTACTAAGCACTTGTAATTTTTAACCTTGTGAGTAGCGTAATTTATTTTTATTATAATTAAAGAGTTATACAGTTTTACACTATGGGAGTTTCTCTGATTTGCTTTAAGGGCATAGTGAACTATTCCAGGCCACTGGATGGGATAATAAACAGATGTTGTCTGGAGACTTGGAGGTGGTATTAGACCCCCTGGATATGGTGTTTGAATTGTAACCCCTGCCAATGGGATTTAATTTACATGCCTGTTTGACTCTTTATACACAAAGGGTCCCAAGATTCTTTTAAGAGTCCCTTTAATTGAAGGTGACGGTGCACTTGGGTGTTGTAAGTTTTGGATTGCGCAATATTTTTTCACTATTATTATCACAGCAGCGGATTCAGACATAGATTTATGTGGGACTGCCATTTACACTTAATTTTTTTGTCCATTTGGATATAATGGCTCACTTATTTTATTTTTGGTTGTCACTATAAACCTGGCAATGTGAATTTATATCTGTAGTCTTCTTTCCAGCCAGCAGGCAGAGCTGTCGTTTCTATTACACATTTTCCAGTTTCTCCTTTTCTTTGTTGTAAGGAATCTGAAAAGTTGAAATTTAAAAAGTAAAACAATAGACTTATATATTATATAGAATATGACATATCAGTTCTTTTTTACTTTTATGGCTCTGTCCAACATGGGACAACAGTGAGGTCAATTCACTTAAGTTGTTAAAGCTGTTCATTTAGCAATGTGAAATGTAGCTTTCAAAGTGAACGTTAGAAACTAATGTAAATCTGTTTTCACTTTCAATAACGAGTAGTGATGACCACCACCCTGTTTGGTTCGCACCAGAACATCGCGAACAGGGGAAAAGTTTGTTCGAACAAACAAACTCCATTGAAGTCTATGGGACTCGAACGTCAAAAATCAAACAGCCTCATTTTAAAGGCTTAAATGCAAGTTATTGCCCACAAAAAGTGTATGGGGGTCCAGGTACTGACCTGGGGAAGATGTAGCAATGCAAAAACACTTTTTAAAAACTAATGTTATTAAAGGAGCAGTGATTTACTAATTTTAATGAGGCTTAAAGTGAAACTATAAAAATGAAAAATTCCTTCAAATATCGTGCCTGTGGGGTCCCCTTAACTTGCCTGTAACATAGCATATTTCTACGATGTATGTAGCCTGCTGCAGCAATACTGACATTTCTAAAGGAAAAAATGTGATATACAAATATACATACAAATTTCAAATGGCATGGACTTGACAAACAGGTGCAGAAAAATTGGGCCTTGGTTGTTGGTGGTGCCTGAACACCACAACCCCTCGCAGTTACTCTTGCTGGGTGCAGGAACAGGCCCTGCTGCTAAAAATTCTATACCAATTTTGAAATCGCATGTACTTGTCATACAGGTGCAGAAAAATTGGGCCTTGGTTGTTGGTGGTGCCTGAACACTGCAACCCCTCGCAGTTACTCTTGCTGGGCGCAGGAACGGGATATGCTGGTAAGAATTCCATACAAATTTGAAATTGCATGTACTTGTCATATAGGTGCCAAAAATTGGGCCTTTGATGTTGGTTGTGCCTGAACACCATAACCCCTCACAGTTACTCTTGCTGGGCGCAGGAATGGGCCCTGCTGGTAAAAATTCCATACCAATTCAAAATTGGCAAAGATCAAGTGTTGTATGCGTTCGTATAAGTGATCTAGTGGGGGCGCTGTGCTGTCATCTGACCTGGCCAAGGTTGGGTGTTGGCTATGCAAACCTGCTGGAGTGATGGGGACCTGGAAGGTTAGTATTGGCAGGAACTGAAACTGAAAATGGGCCTTCGGTGTTGGTGGTGCCTGAACACCATAACCTCTCACAGTTACTCTTGCTGGGCGTAGGAATGGGACCTACTGGTAAGAATTCCATACAAAATTTGAAATTGCATGTACTTGTCATACAAGTGCCAAAAATTGGGCCTTTGGTGTTGGTGGTGCCTGAACACCGTATCCCCTCACAGTTACTCTTGCTGGGGGCAGGGCACAGGGACAGGGCCTGCTGTTAAAAATTACGTACAAAATTTAAATGGTATGCACCTATCATACAAGTGCAGAAAAATGAGGCCTTGGGAGTTGGTGGTGACCTAAACCATAAACATTGTTGGAAGCTAGCAGAATCAAGGTTGAGGAATATGATAGGCAGCATATGCAGTCTTCGAAGGATGACAGACCCCTAGCAAATTCAATAATTTACATCAACATCAGGGGCTTGATAGTTGCGGTTGATCCAGGACTGATTCATGTTGATAAAAGTCAGCTGGTCAACAGAGTCTCTGGACAGACCCATTCTTTTGTCACAAAACCTCCAGCATCACTGAACGTCTGTTCAGAAAGCACGCTGGAAGCAGGACAGGCCAGTAGCTCCATTGCATATTGAGCAAGTTCTGGCCAGTGGTCCATCCTCAAGACCCAGTAACCCAGTCTGCTCTTGCCCCTACATAATCATGCACCATATGATGGAGACGCTGCCAATGATTGCTTAAACCTAACCGCCCCGGGTGCTTCAGAGGACTAAAGAACTGTTTAAAGGCATGAGTCAGCCGGCCGCCTTCTCTACCGCTCCTTCTTTGGCAGAACAATGCCTCAGAAACAAATCCAGAGAATGTTAACCTCCCAGTGTCTGGAAAGGTGTTACACAAATTATTTTTTCAAGGCCTCCTCAAGATGTTTCATCCTCTGCGAAGGCAGAATGAGCTCAGCAACTTTACCCTTGTAACATGGATCAAGAAGGGTTGCCAACCAGTAATTATCCCTCTCCTTGATAGCACAAATCCTCGGGTCCTTTCGCAGGCTTTGCAGAATCAGGGAGCCCCCCGTGCAATCTAAGTTTGAGGAGGCATGAGCTTCTGGGTCCTCTGGGTCACTAAGGATGATATTGTCAGAAGCAACCTCTCCCCAACCATGTACAACTCCTGGGGTTTCTGAAACCATCCCTTGAAGACTGCTGTATGCTATCCTCTACATCCATGCTTCCGCAATCTTCCCCCTCCTCTTCCTCCTGTGTGCTTTGTGTCACCGCCAGCATGATGTCTGCATAAAGGGGGCCTTGTGAGGAAAAGGAAGTCCTCCTCTTCCTCCCGCTGTTCTGCCTCGTGTGCCCTGTCAATGATTCCACGAAGCGTGTGCTCCAGCAGGAAGACTAGAGGGATAGTGTCACTGATGCATGCATCGTCCCTGCTCACCATGATTGGGGCCTCCTCGAATGGTGACAGGATGATGCATGCATCCTTTATCAAAAGTCACTGGCATGGAGAAAAAAAAAGCCAAGCTCCCCTGACCCTGTCCTTGTGCCATACTCACACAGGTACTCATTGATGGTCCTCTGCTGCATGTGCAGCTGCTGCAGCATTGCCAGTGTTGAGTTCCACCTGGTGGGCATGTCACAAATGAGGCGGTTGGTGGGCACGTTGAATTCCCGTTGAATGTCAGATAAGCGAGCACTGGCATTGTATGAACATCGGACATCGAACATCTTTTCTGGCCTGCCTCAAGAGATCTTGGAAGCTCGGGTATCTGGTCAAGAAACGCTGCACCACCAAATTCAAGACATGTGCCAAGCATGGAACATGTGTCAAGTGTCCCTGTCAGAGGGCGGAGAGAAGGTTGGTGCCAATGTCGCATACAACCATTCCTGGCTCAAGCTATCCTGGCGTTAACCATCTCTTAACCTGCCCCTGCAGAGCTTACAAAATCTCTGCACCGGTGTGACTCCTATCCCCTAGACCAACTGAAGCACAGCATGGAATCTTTTAGCTTGACTGCTTGCATAGCCCCTTGAATGCTTAGGGAGCATTGCTGCTTTAGAGGAAGTCTGTGGGGAGATGCAGTAGGTTGGCTACTCCTATGGCGGATCCTGGAGCACATCCTGCCTAGTTTGAGTTGTGCCGCCTCCTTCTCCCCCTCATTTTCCTCCTCTATCCTGTCAGGCACCCAAGAAGAGCCAGTAAGCTCATCATCCCCTCCCTCCTCGTCACTGGAGCAAACTTGGCAGTATGCTGCCGCTGTGGCAACATGACTGCTAGTTTTTTGTCCGTCGTTGTCACCCCCTCTCTCTAGGCTCACATTATTCCCTTCATCAACCTGGGAACCAACATCACAGCTTTCAAATTGCTGTGCATCATCCAGCAGCATGTCATTGACACTATGATCGAATAGTTATGGGGACTCCTTTGTGCATGATGGTGGGGCGACAGAAGGAGCCTGTGGAACTGGCCACTTTGACAGCTGCAGTGGGAGGCAAACTAGTATGAGCGTGGGTGTCAGAGGATGAGGACGGCTTATTTATCCACTCCACCAACTCTTTTACATGTTGTGGCAGAATAACACGACCAGCATCGGAAAAAGGAGAGAGAGAGACAGAGAGACAGAGAGAGAGAGAGAGAGAGACAGAGAGACAGAGAGAGAGAGAGAGAGATGCTCTAAACTAGGCTGACCGTGACCGATAGATAGTCAATGGCCTAATATATAATCCATTGATAAACTGCGAATCACTCTCCTCTCCCTGCCTCAAACACGTTAGTCTCCCTGCCTCAACTACTTGCTATCTTGCCCGCACAGTCTCCCTACACCCGACTGCTGTATAAGCAGCCTTTATATAGTGTGGGGTGTGTACTTAGCCCATGAGCCATGATTGGCTAAAGGCAGCCTGCCTTTGTCCAATAATTGCAGAGAGGATTTGGAGGTCAGGGTGCATGCTTTGGCCAATCACATAATGCACTGCACGCGCCACTCGAATTTCCCGCGAGGAAGCACATTTGTTCATCATTCGACGAACAAGTGAACAGCCAATGTACGAACTCGAAGCTCATCCCTAATAACGAGCCACATGCTAGAACATATCCATTTTTATATTTTTTTCCAAAAAGTGAGCACAGGTTCATCTTATTTACCAACATTCACTTAGCTAAATAAACAAACATTCTAATCTCCCTTCGTATAAAAACCCTATTTCTATTTATTATTTTAACTTCCAGTTCTGGCACTGACCACTGAGTTGTATGAGGAAAGAAAAAGTCACATGCAACTTACTACACAAAAATGCCAGATGATTCCCAGTGGGGGGATACTGATATTGCAATACACTTTAGATAAAGAGGTTTGTTGTTTTTTTTTTTTTTTTTAAGGATATCTCCATCTTTCAGACCATGTTACAACCATATTTAGGGTGTAACATGTAGAATGGTTGCAACTTTTCATACCGCAGGCACACAGGGTTAAAATACTCCTTAGGAGCATACTGCAACAACATGTTCACTTACAAGTAAAGGGTACTTACAGACTTTCTATGCCCAGGTGGGTGTGAGGAGCCATAATTAATAACAGGTTTCTTAGAAATAGTTTTTTTCAGGTGACCCATGTGTATAGGTAATACAACCACTCAGTACTATGACTTTCCCTGGTTTCTGATTGTCATCTATTGCTGTTCATCATAAAGCTAATCTAAAATCCACAGACAATGTATATTGTCTATGTCATGTATATCGTTTTTACAGTTGGAATGGTTAACATGGGTAAATATTTACCAATATAATATGCCAGCAACATGTTTAAAACACGTTTACACTAGATTAGTAGCGAGTGGAACAGCTATAGCTACAGACTCCAATCACAATAAACTACAATGTAGTACAAGTGTACAATCTTTCCTGCCTAGTAGCTGTAAGCCTTTCAGTGATGGTCAAGGAATTAAACAGCATAGAACTTTCACGGTGCCAAAATGTTTACCTTGACATAAAAAGTGATCCAAAATGTTTCAAGAGTGGAGTGTTTCAGAGAAAGAAGTGCCAGAATGAAAGATCATGCTCTGAAGCTGGAGGGTGGAAATCTGACTTGCCAGGATCAAGGAATAGAGTTCGGACAGAAATACACTTTCAGAAGAGAAAAATATCAATACTTTGAATGGATGAAAAACAGTACATTAAAACAAAAAATAAGCTCATCAGTTCATTAAAGGCTAGCAAACTGAATATTACAACCACGTAATTATTGTTCAGCATCGCTTAAAATAATTTATGCATAGTTAAGCAATAACTAAAAAGCCTGCCTTAAAATAATATTGCCAATATTAATAGTAAACTTTTCTTTTCATATGCATGTAATTTACCAGAGGAATTTTTTGGTATGTTTTTAGTAAGCACATTTTTTTTTTTACTGCAGCATTTATCTTACAGTTCAACTGAAAGCACAGAAATAGATATGCAGGTTGCACTAACAGGCTTCATTTTCTTACCTTTACCTCCACTTTCCTGTTATAGCAGTTGTGGTCAATACTTAAAGCGGAGTTCCACCCAAAAGTGGAACTTCCGCTTTAGGGAGTCCTGACCCCCCGACATGCCACATTTGGCATGTCATTTTTTGGGGGGGGGGAGCGGGTACCTAGTTTTGACAGGTACCCGCTCCCACTTCCGCTCGGAGCGCCGCGGCGCCCTGAGCGGAAGTTCTCCTCTCCCCCTCCCTCCCTGCAATCTTCTGGGACACGTCAGAGGTCCCAGAAGATTGCCGGCCAATCACGGCGCGCAGCGCGACTCGCGCATGCGCAGTGGGCACCCGGCTGTGAAGCCGCAAACTGTAACAGCCGGGTGCCCACAGCAGTGATGCCGGCGCCGTGGGAGAGGATCGAGGCTTCCGGCGGCCGCATCGCTGGACCGTTGGACAGGTGAGTAAATGGCTGGAACTCCGCTTTAATGTCGTCACCCTGGTATGGAAAGTCGGTGTGGTGTGCCTGAACCGACGTAAGGGGGGTAGCCTGTAAATAAAGAGGGCAAAAGAGGAAGCAAAACAACACACTTTATTCAATACAACCTAAGTCACAAGCCTGCGAAATGCTAGTCTCAACTCCTTCTCTGGGTGCGGTATATAAACTTGGAAGGCGTCCGACTCCCACCTACCAAGCCTTTTAATAATATGGCCTGGCGTATTATTCCCAGAAGCAGCCGTAGCCGCACCTATCCGGAAGGAATGGCCAGAGTGCGCTGCAGGGTCCCAACCCAGTCTGATGCAAAGTGAACGGATGTAGTATATGAATTTGGACGTGGTGAGGGGAACGTCCAGTAGCGTAAAGAGCGGAGCATGGCTGGGAGAGCTCAGGGTCTGTGCCACAAATACATCCAACACTTTGACTGGGCACCAATGATTCCCCGATGGGTAAAACGGGATGGTAACAGGGTGGCCCACCTGCCTGGTCTTGGTGCACTGGAGTGTCAAAACGTAATGATCCCCCCATTTGACCAGATCTCGTTTGAGGAGACATTAGCGCCCCTCAGCTGCGGAAGCTACCGAAAACTCCCCGGGCCTGAGAAAGCCGTAGAAGGCCAGATACATGGCCGCCTTAACAACTGCATTTGTGTATGGCTCAAAAGGGGCCGTGTCCAGCAAGTTGGAGAGAGCCCGGAATTTCTCCCCATCTATTGGCAACCGCCTGACCGAGGAATGGTGATCCATTTTGCCAATACCCTTCAGGAGGCTCTTCAGAGGATATGCCCGGAGAAAAGGCAATGAGTTCGGTTGGTGCGTCAGTACATGGTGTTGAACACCCGCCAGATACAGTTTGATAGTACTGACGGATAACTTAAGTTGGAGGTGGCAAAAGGCAGCGAAGGCGACCATAGTCTGCACTGAATGGTCATCCAACCCGAATTCCACTAAAAACCTTCGGAAGATGGACATGGCTCGGTCATAGGCCTTCCTGGTGTTGGATGACAGAGCCATACGGGCCAACTCCCGTCCATGCGCCATGATCCGGGCTAGTCCAGGACCAGATCCTTGAACTCCGGGGTCCGCGTGGGGCACCTGTCGGCCGTCGGGTGGAGGGTGAAGAAAACCTGCAATTTGGAACGGGAAAGAGCGTCATCGGCTGAGTTGGAGTGACCCGGAATATGCTCACAGTATAGAAAAAACTGGTAAGTGGCAGCTACCAAGGTCAGCCTGCGGACCAGCCTCATGATAGTCAGGGATGAAGACCGGCCTTTGTTGATAATGTCACAGGCAGCCATGTTGTCACTGAAACATTTGACTGCCATCCCTGACCAGCACCTACCCCAGGTGACAGCTGCCGCCACAGTAGGATATAACTCAAACAAAGCTGAGGTCTCCTGGAAAGCAGGTAAGGCTAGTGACTCAGCCGGCCAACTATCCCTGAACCATGAGTCCCCAAAGATGGCTGCGAACCCGGTATTGGCGGCCGCATCCGTCCAAAACACAGGGGACTGGGCAGAGATGGGCGAGATGAACATGGAGATGCCGTTCCAGCCTTCCAGGAACTCAACCCACATGCCCAGGTCCGCCCTGGCAGGGGGATCCAAGTGGGAGATGACACCCTCCGGAAGACCTGGCAACAGCCGCAGCAACCGGGAGATGAAGGACCTGCCCTGGGGGATAATACGCATGGCAAAGTTCAACGACCCGATCAAGGACTGCAACTCCTTCCTTGAAAAAGACCCTAGTTCCAAGAACCTGCCTACCACCCCACGAATGCGTCCAAGTTTGTCCTCAGGGAGGCTGGACTGCATAGAGACGGAATCCAGGGTAATCCCCAAGAAATCCAACCTGGTGGCCGGTCCGACCGTTTTGCCTGGTGACAGAGGAACCCCTAAGGAGGAAAATAAGGCCATGGTACTTCTTAAACTGACCGGCGTGCAGTTGCTACGCTCGACCAACAGGAAATTGTCAAGGTAATGCAAAACCGAGGGACACCTGGAAATATTCAGAAGGAGCCAGCAGAGCGTCTCTGCAAAGGTATTGAATATCCTAGGGCTGCTTTTAGACCCAAAGGTCAGCCTGGTGGCAAAATAATATTTCTCCCTCCACTTAACACCGTGGACGTGCCATAAGGAGGGGTGAATAGGCAGCAGCTTGAAAGCGTTGGCGATATCTGTTTTACTAAGCCAAGCAGCCCTACCAGCCCCTAAAATGGCCTGGATGGCATTGTCCACGGTGGTATAGTGGAGAGAGAACTCGGCTGAAGGAATAAGGGAATTAAGGCTGGGGTTGGTGGAAGAATGAGGAGCCGACATATCGATAATCAAACGTTTTTTATTGGTGTATTTACTCGTAGAGATACCGATAGGGTTGGTACGCCAGGAGGAGAAGGGGGGGGCCGGGAAGGGACCTAACATAAACCCCTCCTGTACTTCCTTCTCGAGCAGAAGATCCACCGACTGCGGGTCCTCTCTGGCCGACAGTAAGTTGGGACATTCCAATGTCCCAATGGGAAGAGACACCAGCCCCGTGTGGAACCCTCTCGAGAACCCCTGAACCAGATACTCCACCAGGTGAGGAGACGGATGAGCCTGCAGGTAAAACTCCAACACCTCAACCTTGACCCCGGTTAGTCATTGTTTAGGGTTGATCTTGGATGGACACATGGACTTCGTATGGGCCCTGAAACAGATGGAGCAGACATGGAGCAGCCTGCAAGCACTGAAGCTGCACTATCCCCCATTAAAATTATTACAAACCTGGGCTTTACCTAAGAAAACGATGGGACGACCCAGCTTATCCCTAAGGCCACGCTGCTCTGACCTGCCAGCTCCCCCCCCCTAGGACCCCGGCCGGGGAGGATTCAGCCTCCACAGGGCAAAGGCTGGCAGAGTGTGACGTGGAGGAGCACGTGGCACAGGAGGGAGGTGCCAAGCCTGCGAAGTGCCTACAGAACAGCTCGGTATCTAAAAGACTCCAATCAACTCGAACGTTGAATTGAGCCAAGGCCGCCGCCGCCTTGGCCGAGACTGACTTGTGGAAGTCAAAGAAAGTGAAACCCCCGTATTTGTGCCCTAGATCCACGATCTTATGCAGGTAAAGATCTAACTCTTCCCAACGCTGAGGGTAAACGGAACACAAAACGTCCCTGTAGATACCGAAGGCCAGGACAAACTCAGGGATAGTGAGCTTCTTATTGAGCCTGGGGTCCCTGGCCTTCATGACTACGGACAAATCTCCGTAATTGTAGACCTTATTTTCGACCATGTCCTGGGAGGCGATGAGGAGAGCCACTAGGTTGACATCCTTCCCCTCCAAGATATCCTTGCGGAGAGCTGGGGGGACCAAGTGGGCAGGGGTGATAATAGGAGAAACCGTAGAAGGAGGCAAGATGGTAACCCTGATCACTAACGGGAACTGGGGTCAGGACCGGCAAGGAAGGAGGAGGACCCCCTTGAGCCGGACTGGCGTCCTCCAGTTTAGTCAGCCTATCGCCGATGGACTGCAAGGAAGATAGGATGGAGTCCAGGGTCCCTTGTATAGCAGACGTACAGCCCTGAGAGCTGGTGCCCAGTCCAGGATCTTCTGGGTGTTCCGTCATCAATCTGAACAGTTCCGCTTTCCTTGCTGTGGCCGGGAACGTGATACCCTTCTGGCGTAGGACCGCAGAGATCTTCGGAATAGTCCAAGACCCGTAGGAGCCCAGTGGAGATGGAACCCGATGACCCCTGGGGGTACCGGATCTGACAGGGGTGCTAATTCTGGCTGGCGTGGAGGGGGAGGAAGATCCTTCTTCCAGGATGGCTCCTTGAGGCCCGCTGTAGAAGGAAACAGAAAAAATAGAACACCCAAGTCCGATTAACGACCGTAACGTATTTGGAGAACCACTGGCTGGCTAGCTAGTGCCCAGAGGCGAAAAACTTAACTACCCCGTGACAGGTGAGGCCCTGCTAGATGCCAAGCGGCCGGTGAGAGGCTCTACCTATGATTTGGGCGAGGGGCGTGAGCCACTGACGTGGTGGCGGGAAAGTTGGCCTCTCGGTGACAGTAAAAGAATCAAAACGTGTGGCCGTGACAGGTGAGGCCCTAACTATGAACCCCAAGAGAAGGGTGGAGCGAGGCGAGGGGCGAAATAATCTCCGACGAGATTGGGAGGTTGGCCTCGCGGGACCGGCTATGAAGGGGGGAACTAGGGCCAGCACCTGAACCCTAACAGCCAGTAGACTTGCCCTACAAGGGAGGGGGGGGGACAAAACATGACAGAACAACACAGCTGGCGTGCCACAGCGAATAACAGTGTTTACGAGAAGGACAGACGACATGAA
This sequence comes from Pelophylax lessonae, assembly GCF_965119305.1. Lineage (NCBI taxonomy): Eukaryota > Metazoa > Chordata > Amphibia > Anura > Ranidae > Pelophylax > Pelophylax lessonae. The sequence continues at coordinate 252,275,572 of NC_138770.1, read as the reverse complement.
GTGTGGTATGTGCACAGAAGTGATGAAGCCGTGACGGAGCACAGGAACCAATGGCAACCGCAGGTGAATCACGTAAGGAGTATACGAGCCTGAAGTAACCTGGAAGGGGCTTAACCACCGGGCAGCCAGACAAGGTGACTAAGTGTGTGGGGGCCAAATGACGGAACTGGCTTAACAGTGTCTATGGGCGACGCCAGAGTAGCGTCTGTGAAGACTAAATAATGAGGAGCCGTGAGGTACACAAGGAACCTGAACCTGAAGTAGTACCTGATGCCGGAATTGAAAGACATGGTGAAACCTGAAGGAAAAAAGGCAAATGATACATCACATGGAACCAACACATGGAACCAGGAACAGAACATACACCCTGCAAATGCAATGAGACCCCCCCACCAACCCTCAGGCACCGACCCCCCCCCCTGTCAAGGCGGGGCGACCCCCCCCAAAGCAAGGCAGCCGTGTACAAGCAGGGACAGAATGCAGGGGAACGTGAGGTGAGGTAGCCAAGCTTACAGAGGCCGGTAATGAGAGCAGGAGAACATACATATAAAAAGGTAGCCGTGGCCTAATAGAGGCAGGCAGTGTGTGCATGAGCCTGTGTATGGAGGTAGCCGTGGCCTTACTGGAAGGCAGGCAGTGTGTGCAGGATTGTGTGAGATGAAAATAGCCGTGGCCTACAGAGAGGCAGGCAGTGTGTGCAGGAAGATGCATAACCCCCCTCCCCCCCCATACCCAGCAAGTACCTGACCCCCTGCTGAACAGCGGGGAGAAGCAGCGGAGCAGCTGGCAGCAGCAGCAATGCAGACGGCGGCCAAAGGCAGAGAAGCTGGACTGGATGGCAGTGGTGGGCGAGCTTGGCACTGTCGGAGGCCGTGCTGGTAATAGAGGATATTAAAAAAGAATAGCGCGCAAATGCAAAAGAAATTACTACCAAATCTCAAGAGTCCATAAATAAAAATGGGGGTTTGGTCCCACCATATGGCCATATCGTGCTCAAGCCCACTACTGCGTCAAAGTACCCCATTATCAGTGGGTCCTACACTATCCATGAAAAAGAGATGAATCCAGCCCTTCTAACCCTTGGAGACAACACTCCTTGCTGGGAAAAATGTGCAAATGCACTACAGGGGACTCCTCCTATATCCATTTGATGGTGGACACTGATTGAGTACAGGTGTATGTGGGGGGTGGGGAGGGCTGCTCAACCTCGATAGTCTGGTCAGACCGAATACATAAAAAAAATTTTTTGCCTGTTTATTATGTATTCGGTCTGACCAGACTATCGAGGTTGAGCAGCCCTCCCCACCCCCCACATACACCTGTACTCAATCAGTGTCCACCATCAAATGGATATAGGAGGAGTCCCCTGTAGTGCATTTGCACATTTTTCCCAGCAAGGAGTGTTGTCTCCAAGGGTTAGAAGGGCTGGATTCATCTCTTTTTCATGGATAGTGTAGGACCCACTGATAATGGGGTACTTTGACGCAGTAGTGGGCTTGAGCACGATATGGCCATATGGTGGGACCAAACCCCCATTTTTATTTATGGACTCTTGAGATTTGGTAGTAATTTCTTTTGCATTTGCGCGCTATTCTTTTTTAATATACATGTCTTTTGGTTCATAGCTGCAGCAGCTTTGGAAATACATGGGTATGCTCCCCCAAAAAAATTTTTTGCCTGTTTATTATGTATTCGGTCTGACCAGACTATCGAGGTTGAGCAGCCCTCCCCACCCCCCACATACACCTGTACTCAATCAGTGTCCACCATCAAATGGATATAGGAGGAGTCCCCTGTAGTGCATTTGCACATTTTTCCCAGCAAGGAGTGTTGTCTCCAAGGGTTAGAAGGGCTGGATTCATCTCTTTTTCATGGATAGTGTAGGACCCACTGATAATGGGGTACTTTGACGCAGTAGTGGGCTTGAGCACGATATGGCCATATGGTGGGACCAAACCCCCATTTTTATTTATGGACTCTTGAGATTTGGTAGTAATTTCTTTTGCATTTGCGCGCTATTCCTTTTTAATATACATGTCTTTTGGTTCATAGCTGCAGCAGCTTTGGAAATACATGGGTATGCTCCCCCAAAAAAATTTTTTGCCTGGTAATAGAGGAGCTCGGCGCCAATAGCAGCGTTTCCTGATACAGGACCCGACCGGACGTCCGGTCCACGAGGCAGCGGTATTAGGCCGAAGTCAGGTGACCACCAAGAACACCTGACCAAGCCGAATAACGATCCGAGGCAGCAGCAGGCCGGTCTAGGGGAGGGGCGGCGCTATAAAGCCCGCCAGCTCCTCCCACAAATACCGGCCTGCGGCCGAACACTTGTGTAGGGTGTCTAAATATGTCAGTGTAGTCCAATAGGTGCCGGAATTAGACCAAAGGCATTTAATAACAGAGTGGTCAGACACACGCACCCTCTCTTTCTCTGGAATATAAAGAAGATGGGGTTTTATATAACCCTCATCTTCTATATGGAATGGCAGAAGGGGTTAGTTAGTTAAATAATTCAGGTGGTATCAAAGTTAGTCATAGGTTTATTGAGGCCTATTTATTTCAGTCAGGAGTCAGTGAATGAACTTTTGACCTGGGTAAATAATTGGGTCAAGTTCTCCCGCTCTTAGGTAGAGTATCTGGGCAGAATTCAAATTATGACTGCTTTCCCGCCCTTATCTAAGCTATCGCTAGGCAGATTAGCGCGCGCCCCCCGAACTCCCGCCTGAATTCCCCTGCTCCTGACTAGGATCCAGTTCTAGCTGGCTCGGCGGGGGGCTATTTAAGCGGTGACTGAGGGTCTCCTGGTCACTTCATCTCCTCAGGACCAGTGTACTACTGTCTCCCTGGACCCCTGCCGTCATGAGCCTTATCAGACAACTAATTGAGCGAGCCGGTGAAGCGGGTGGAGAAGCCTGGGTCAGGCGTTGCCTACAGCTACCTGTGTCAGAAGAGCCAGGATCCGGTGCGGCCGCGGTGGAAGCAGAAGTAGGACGGGTCCCAATGGCCATCGCGGGCGTTTCGGCGAGCGCAGTGAGGAGACCCACGGAGGACCGTTCACGCCTGGCGGCGGCATCGGAAGAAGACGAGAGGTCACCGGACATGCGCAGTATCGTAGTGCCCGTAATATCCGGTACGGTGGCCGGGGCAGCAAAGAGAGCGAGGGTGCCCCGGAAGTCTTTTTCTCCCTCTACAGGTGGCGGTTCCGGTTCTTCACGGAGGCGGTCGCCGCAGAAGAGGTCGTCCGGAAGAAAGGATGCGGTCGTCACCGGGAGGACATCGAGGAGCCGGAGCTCGTCGGGACGCAGGACGGGAGCAGAGGTTCCGGAGGCAGCAGGTCGCGCCGAGGCCGCCACTAACACCACCAGGGCAGCGTCGGCAGACGTCCCTAACGCCAGCATTCCAGCCTTGCCATTGAGGGGTGAGTCCTCTTCTCAAGAAATGGCAGGAATGTTTTCAATGATGTCAGATATTTTACAGGAATTTAGGAATGTGTCCGGGCATTTGAAAACATTGTCACCGTCCCCTGCTAATGTTTGGGCTGCGCCACCTTGTGGTGGTTTAGCTGTTGGCAATCCATTGTCAGTTAGCAATCCCTCTCTGGCGCCACCTTGTGGGGAATTGTCAATTAGCAACCCCTCTTTGGATAACTCTGCTTTTGACATAGCTCAGTCTCAAAATTTGCCCGAGACAAGTTTGAGAGAGCCTTTAGTGTGCGAGATATCCCCTCTAGGTTACCACTTGTCCGAATCAATGAAAGAGAAGATTTGGCAAGGAATTTATATTGACATGCTGTCATTGTTGCCCTCTGCCAAAGAATTTGTGTCTAAACCCGAGAAAAAAGAAGAAGAAGAGAGGAGACGCCCTATAACGAAATCATTTAACAATTGGTTACAGGCTTTCCTGATATTTTCCAGTGTTTTGTGTGAAAAAGCCCCAAAGAAAAGTGTGGGTTTGTTCCAGCACATGGACATCGTGCTGGAAGCTTACAAAAACTTTGGGGGAACGTCATGGTTCCACTATGACGTGGCCTTTAGACAAAAGTTAGCAGTCCAACCTTCCCTAAAATGGGGAGTAAAGGACGTTGGTTTGTGGCTTGATCTGTTTTTGCCACAACGGTCCTTTCTCCCAAGACAGCCTGTCAATCCACAATCTACAGGCGGGCAGACCTTTAAAAAGGGTATCTGCTTCAATTTTAACGAATCGCAGTGTAGGTGGCCTGGATCGTGTAAGTTTAGACACGAATGCGCTTTTTGCGCCGGGCCACATCCGGTTTTTAAATGCTTTAAAAAGCTGTCCAACAACCAGCAAGCTGTTCAAAAAAGCTACCACCCCAGTGAGGCTCCCAGAAATGTTCCCCTGGTTAGTCAGGTACCCAGACCAGGAGAAAGCACGCCTACTAATTGACGGCTTTGCTTTTGGGTTTTCTTTACCGCCTTTTAAAGGCAAAGGTTGTACTATCCACAATAATCTTAGATCAGTTGATGGTTTACAAACCATCGTGGCTGAAAAAATTCTTACGGAACTCAGGGAGGGTAGGTTTGCGGGTCCTTTTTCTGAACCACCTTTTCCACACTTCAGGATTTCACCTTTGGGAATTGTTCAGAAAAAGGAGCCAAATACATATAGGTTGATCCATCACCTATCATACCCTTTGCATGACTCCCTCAATGACGAGATAGATGACAGCATGGCATCTGTTCACTATGCAACTTTCGAGGATGCTTTGGTCAAACTTAGGTCAGCAGGTCAAGGTGCTTTGTTGGCGAAAGCCGACATAAAGTCAGCCTTTCGCCTGCTACCTATCCATCCTAATTCCTTTAATTCTTTAGGTTTTTATTTTAGGGATGAATTTTATTTTGACAAGTGCCTACCAATGGGCTGTTCTTTATCCTGCTTTTATTTTGAAACTTTTTCCTCCTTTTTAGAATGGGTGGTTTCTCAAATTACGGGTTCACAATTTTTGGTCCACTACCTGGACGACTTTTTATTTATAGGTCCTGTTTTTTCTAACACTTGTGCATATCTGCTGGAGGTTTTTATGCAGATTTGTATGAAATTCGGGGTGCCCCTAGCCGAAGAAAAAACTGTTTTTCCGTCCCAATGTATAGTTTTCTTAGGCATCACGATAGATTCGGAAAAGATGGAATTCAGACTGCCGGAGGAGAAAATTGAGAAGCTGCGAGTCTCCCTGTTATGGATGATCAGACAAAAGAAGTTTTGTTTAAATAAACTGCAAGCTCTTTTAGGTTTATTGGCTTTTGCCTCAAGGGTGATGCCAATGGGTAAAAATTTTTCTAGAAGGATTTACGCTGCTACTGCAGGTCTAAAATCCCCTTCGTCTCATGTTAGAATCACCGGTGAAATGAAGGAGGATTTTTTAGTTTGGCTCCAATTTTTGCTTTATTTTAATGGATCCACAATCTGGCAAGAGCAGTTCATTCTGGATGAAGATTTTCTGCTCTTCACAGATGCAGCGGGTTCGAAGGGCTTTGCAGCAATCTGGCGCAAGCATTGGTGCGCAGCACCATGGTGCGACAGATGGAAAGCATCCGGCCTCATTCGCAACATTGTTCTATTAGAATTATTCCCAATAATAGTAGCGATAGAGTTATGGGGTAATCAATTTAGGAACAAAAGGATTTGTGTTAGGACTGACAATAAGGGCGTACTCTTCGCCATTAATTGTCTCTCCTCTAAATCGCCTCCAGTCACGATTATGTTGCGCTATTTGGTGTCAAAGTGTTTGCAATTTAACATCTGGCTCAAAGCCTCCTTCGTTCCTGGAAAGAGCAACGTTTTAGCAGACTGTCTGTCTCGTTTCCAGATGGAACGTTTCTTTCATCTGCTGCCGGAGGCAGACACTGCTGGACATCATTGCCCCGACCGGTTGTGGACATTGATTTAGGATTTATTTATGATAACATTGATCAGTCCTTGGCCCCGTCAACGATGGCTGGATACCGATCAGCTTGGGGTTTATGGCTTCAACACCTCGATTCATTGGGTTTATCGGAGGATTCATTCTCCGAAGTGTTGGTGTTATCATTTTTAAATATGCTTTTCAAGAAAAAATTCTCTTGGTCGCATGTGAGCAAAATTCTAGCGGGAGTATCCTTTTTCGGGAAGCTAAAAAATCATCCGGCCTGTTTTTCATTTTTCTCGGTCCACCAGGCAATGAAGGGATATAGGAAGAGAAATTTTAAATTAGATGACAGAAAGCCCATTTCATTAGAATTATTGAATAGGATTTGCAGGGCCCTGGAGACGGTGTGCTTCTCTAGTTATGAAGCACAGTTGTTCAGGGCTTTGTTCTCAACAATGTTTTTTGGTGCCTTTAGAATTTCAGAGCTTATTCCAGACAGGAGGTTGGGTTATAGTGGTTTGAGAGTTCAGGATGTAAATATTTATGTATCCAGTGTAACAATATTTCTGGCCCGTTCTAAAACAGATCAGCTGGGTTTGGGTAGGCAAATAGTTCTACATGAGTTCAGGGGAGCACCTGTCTGCCCAGTTGCTTTACTAAAAAATGTCCTTTTAATTAGGCCAGTAGAGGAAGAAATTTTATTTGTTCACAGGTCGGGTAAACCAGTTTCCCGTTACCAGTTCACTGCGGTGTTTAAGATGTGTTTGAAGCACTTGAATGTAAGTGCTGAAAGTCTGTCTACACATTCATTTCGCATTGGTGCTGCGACAGAAGCAGCTAGGTGGGGATTAGGAGCGGAGGATGTTAAGAGGATTGGTAGATGGACTTCTAATTGTTACAAGTCCTATATACGTCCTAATGATGTTGTTTAATTTCAGGTGAAAAAATTATTATCTGGATCATCGGCCATTCATATATCCACTGGGCCCATCTTCGAGCTAAGAAGAGAGTGTATTCGGACAATTTGGGATTGGACAGAGGCAGTTACAAGGTTATGTGGTTCAGTAAGAGGGGCATGGTTTGGTCGGAGCTAGTTCCTGCAGTTTCCAAGTTGATGTTAAATTTTCCCCCTCCCGACATCTTAGTCATCCACTTAGGGGGAAATGATTTAGGAAAGTTAAAGACCCTCGATTTGCTATATGCGATTAGGAATGATCTAGCGATCATTCAAAGTAAACTCCCTAGCGCTCGTTTAATTTTTTCTGAAGTGGTTTCGAGACTGGTATTTTTTAAATGCCAAGGTTTGAAACCGCTTGAAAGGATGAGGAAGAGATTAAATAGGGGTTTAGTAAAACTGTTGAGGGATTTAGGGATCGTTTGTTATAGGCACATGGAGTTGGAGGGGGGTTTAGAGGGCCTTTATTGGAAGGATGGGGTTCATTTATCGGAAATTGGTTTGGACATTTTAAATAATGGCTTTGGGTGCTGTATTGAGCAGGCCGCGAGGTGGGTTGGTGGGGACAGGCACAAAGGTAGTGCCTGTCTGGTGGAAAATGTTCTTTAAAATGTTGATGTCATAGTGTCAGCCCAAGCCGTCTGGCTGGGCTGCTGGATGTTTTTATCTTTAAAAGTGAAGTTGAATAAATAAAGTATCTGAGTTTTTATATATTTATTAAGCCAATAATAAAAAACAGCCACGGCCTTTGTCCAAACCAATTTCCTGTGTGGTCTTATTTATTTCAGGTTTATTAGATTAAGGGTTTTTAATTTTAATGTTTAAGGCATCCTGAGTGCCATTTCCATATAAAGAAGATGGGGTTTTATATAACCCTCATCTTCTATATGGAATGGCAGAAGGGGTTAGTTAGTTAAATAATTCAGGTGGTATCAAAGTTAGTCATAGGTTTATTGAGGCCTAGTTATTTCAGTCAGGAGTCAGTGAATGAACTTTTGACCTGGGTAAATAATTGGGTCAAGTTCTCCCGCTCTTAGGTAGAGTATCTGGGCAGAATTCAAATTATGACTGCTTTCCCGCCCTTATCTAAGCTATCGCTAGGCAGATTAGCGCGCGCCCCCCGAACTCCCGCCTGAATTCCCCTGCTCCTGACTAGGATCCAGTTCTAGCTGGCTCGGCGGGGGGCTATTTAAGCGGTGACTGAGGGTCTCCTGGTCACTTCATCTCCTCAGGACCAGTGTACTACTGTCTCCCCCTCCCCCCCCCCTTTTTTATGTCGCGGCCAGTTATTTAATTATTGGCTTGTTGCTGTCGCCTTAGCCAAGGTGCTAGGGTGGACTTTGGTTTTTTATTAAAAAAAAAAAAAAAAAAAAAAAAAGGTATTTATCTGTGCGTGTGGAAAATGTTCTTTAAAATGTTGATGTCATAGTGTCAGCCCGAGCCGTCTGGCTGGGCTGCTGGATGTTTTTATCTTTAAAAGTGAAGTTGAATAAATAAAGTATCTGAGTTTTTATATATTTATTAAGCCAATAATAAAAAACAGCCGCGGCCTTTGTCCAAACCAATTTCCTGTGTGGTCTTATTTATTTCAGGTTTATTAGATTAAGGGTTTTTAATTTTAATGTTTAAGGCATCCTGAGTGCCATTTCCATAAAAGTCTGTGTGATAAGGTGCAAAAGGAACTAGAGTAGGACAGAAAATAGCATTATACTGAAAACACTCTGTTCAAACTCGTGTGATTTCCTGCAATCTAAATTGCACAGAATCACAAGACAATGACAAGACAATGGAAAATCGCAATGTTACAGTAGTGCTCATTTACCTTTTTGGTTTCGGTATATGTACTACTTAAAGTCAGATTAAAATCGTATTGCAGCAGTGTGAACCTTGCCTAAAACCTTAACACTCATGAATATTATACATTCCTTTAAAGTAGTTGTATGGCTTCTCCACCATTACAGTTACGTGAGGAGGGGGGGGGGGTTGGTAGAATCTGTCAAGTGTGGTCACAGGATCAACATCACAAAAAAATAGCATGAACCTTCAACCATGGTTAATGGCCTGACAATCCTGGAAAACCGGCTTTATTCAACATGCTAAGAGGGGCTACCAGCTTTTCTCCACATGCAAGGAGGGATAGAAGCTTAGGGCTACAAACTTTTATCTGCATGGAAATATGACTGCAAGCTTGTGTACAAATGAAATTATGACTACCAGCTTGTGTCCACATGACAAGTAGGTTACGAGCTTGTCTCCACATGGCTTGTGTCAACACGCCAAGTATGCTACGAGTGTGTGTCCACGTAACAAAAGGTGCTACGAGCTTGTGTCCGCGTGGAAAGAGGCCTAGGAGCCTGTGTCCACATGAAGAGGGTGATCTTGTGTCAACATGATAACAGGGTTAAAAGCTTGTGTCCACTTGACAAAAGGGCTATGAGCTTTCATCCACATTGCAAAAGGGCTATTAATATGTGTGTATGTCCACATGGCAAGAGTGCTAAGGGCTTGTGTCCACATGACAAGCTATGAACATGTGTCCACATGGCAAGAGTGCTATGAGCTTATTCCCACATGAAAGAGGACTACAAGCTTCTGTGCACATGACAAAAGGGCCCTGAAATTGTGTCCACATGGCAAAAAGGGGTACAAGCTTGTGTCCACATGCCAAAAGGGGTAAAAGTAATAAAAAATACCACCTAGCCATCTGTCAAACACCCTCTGAACAGCAATCTACTGCATAAAAATAATGAACACATTCCACTGAATAAAAGTTTAAACGAGAGCCCTACCTGGGTTTCAATTACCACACAAAAAAATGTTCTTGGAAATGGATCCACCTCCTTTAACTAGGTAAAATAGCCACAATATTGCATGTGTTTTGAAATCTACATCAAATGTGCTCAAACTTTGCTATTGATCCCTACTTTCAGAAAGGCTCACTCACCAGATGGGATGAATCTCAAATCATAAAGGTCAGATGTGCATTTTCACCACTATCTCTGTATTTTTCATAGGAAAAAGCATCCAGGTGAGAATATCCAATTATTTCATATACTGTAGCTTCAAAACCTAAAAATCTGCCTGCTTTGAGCTTTATTAGCGGTAAATCCTAGGCGCTTTAAAAGCCCTGATGAAGTAATTTGACAAAATGCATAGGAGGAGGTTAAAGGGGTTGTAAAGTCTCATGGTTTTTCACCTTAATGCATTCGATGCATTATGGCGAAAAACCTTCTGTGCTGCAGCTGCGCCCCCCCCCTCCCCCCAGACCCCCCCCCCCCTTTTTTTTTCTTACCTGAACCCAATTGTTCCAGCGACGAGCACGAGCCCAGCAGCTCCAGCCACTGTCTCGGGTCGTCATTGGCTCCCGCTGCTGTCAATCAAATCAAGTGACACAGGAGGCGAAGGTCGAGTCCGGCTGTCTGTGTCAATGGATGCAGTAGCCGGACTCATGAGGGTGCCCGAATGGGTGCCCACATGGAAAGCAGGTCTCCCTGTGGGGGCACCCAATGAAGAGGAGGAGCCAGGAGCGCTGCCAGAGCACCCCAGAAAAGGAGGATTGGGGCTGCTCTGTGCAAAACCCTTGCACAGAGTAGGTAAGTATAATCTGTTTGTTAAAAAAAAAAAAAAAAAAAACCTTTAAAATTACTTTAATCCAGTGACATCATTGTGCTGGTTAATGGTACCAACTCTATAATTTAATTTACTCTATAATTTAATTTATGCATTTTTTATATTGTATTACGAAATAAATGAGGTTAATGTTGGAGTTTACAAATATTCTATTTCAGACACGTTAAATGTATTTTAGCAGTTATTATTCAGCATATAATATAGTATGTTAATATGTAAATATGGTAATATAGTATGTTTGTTTCTATACAAGCACACACATACCATTTTGTCTATATTCGAAGCTCTTTATAAAAACAACATTTTTATGATTGTACTGCATGCATTTCTGACATTTCTGAGATGCTTCAAAACGGTTGAGTTTCATCCTTTGAAGAATGCCAGCTCCTTCTCACATTTAATTTCTCAAACCCGGCTTGTCAACAGCTTCCTTTGTGCCACATTTGACCTTGATATTAGAAGGTGTCAGCTCTTTCTAAAATCTTTTCACGGGAATATTGCAGCTCATATAAATGCAGGAGATCACAACTGATAGGTTAGCGGAGACCTACAAAGGTCCAGGTCATGGATGATAACTGAAAACTTCAACTAAAAATACAGATTAATCTCACATATCTCTTCCTTCCTGTTGGAGTGACCTGAAAATTACAGCACTGTAAGCACAACAGTTAAACGATAACACCACTTTTAAAAAGTGTTCTTAAAAGTTAATTTGCCACCCCTTACTTGAATGGCAGTGCACTATCTCCTGGGAACCCTTAACTTAGAAAACTGAAAGGTATACCGCCAGAGAGATTACAGATGTGACAGCAAGCTATTTCAGCACTATAAAATAAAAATATGTTGAAATTATGGTAGCAGATTGGTTCCTCAGAGCACTCATTATCTGCTTCATAGAAGAGAAGATCTATGCAATGTAACTCATTGGGCTTTAAATAACAGCAAATTTAGAGTACAGACAGAATCCAATCACAATATTACTTTTGTCACATGTGCTATGCTAACACCATCGTGCATCGTGTTCTGCCTCGCTAAGCATTCTTCTAGCAGATGCAGCTCCACATGTGGTGAACAGAATTTCTGCAATATAGTTACATTTAAGGGTAGTAATAAAATATTACAGCTAGCTTACTAATGGTGTTACAAATAATTAGTGAAGCAAAGGCATGCAATAGCTAGGTTGAAACTATAGCACTTGTAGTTATGATGCATACTTGCCAACTGTCCCGTTTTTGCCGGGACAGTCCCGGCAAATAGGAGCCTGTCCTGGAAATTTACATTGTCCTGGCAATGTACTAAATTACACTTTGCACTTTATATTTACATATTAAATTTTTGTATGGTTACACCTGAGCACATTTGACACTTTAGAATTGCAGGGAATTGTGAGGAGAATTTTAAACTTTAGGCAGAAGTAGTGCAGCTGAATGGGAGAATTATTCCAACTCTGATACTTTGGCCTCAAGTTTAAAATTCCCCTTTCAATCTCCTGTAATTCTCTCTTTATTGAGTAGACCCTATAATCTGATAAGTAGGCGGAAATTATGTGGAGTAGGTGGAGCTTCAGGGACGTGGGTGTGGTAAGTAACTGATAGCTGTGCTGCAAAGTGTCTCTGGAAATTTTTTTCAAATGTTGGAAACTATGATGATGGGTTACAAGGAATATCGGTCTTGTCTGCAGGTAAAAGAATTTGGCAACCCCCTGATCCCGGGAAGCATATGTGAGACCCCCAGTGGCAGGGTATGCTACCATTAACCCCAGGGATGAGTAAATGGCTAGAAATTGGGGATTGAGAAACACTGGGTGCCAGTGACTATGAGTGTATTTTTTGTTTATTGCTCAGTACACAAGCAGAGAGGGATTAGGGCTGCATCCCCTCTGGTCTTAATCCAGCTTGCACAGTGTAAAGGACCTTTAAATCAACAACAGCGACACTATAAATACCACCTCCAGCTGGCTAGCAGACTTCTTTGTGTATTTTTTTCACCAGGTCCCTGCCAGTAACAATTCTCTTTCTGGCCCCATCCTCCAGCAGGCCTCTCCTCCTGGGTCTCAATCTAGGTTCATCTTGCTCCTCAACCAGACAAGGCAGCTGATGAGAGCTACTTACTGACTAACCCCAGGAATCAGCACAGGGAACATATTAGGGTCCCAAGCCAGCTACAGGTCTCACAGATCAGACAATTAAACAGCACACCTCCCCGAGGCCAAAGGCCAGGGAAGGGCAACTACGGGAAGGTTCTCACCAAGATGCAGGATCTAGAAGAGTAAGGGTGAGTTTGTCAGCAGGGTAGTCCACAAGTCACCAGGTCCCTGCAAGAAACATCCTCTTTCTGAGCCCATCCTCCAGCAGGTCCCTCCTCCTGGGTTTCAGTCTTGGTTCAAACAATATCCTTAATCTCCAACAATAATTCACATATATCCACTACATGATGACCCTGTATTCTATGTTTCATGAAATAGTTTTTTACTGCATTTTTCTGCCTCCTTGTAACATCCTCCATGAGCTCCCCAGCCGTCTCCTGTCTCCTCTCACTTCCATTTGTTTGGAACAAGCAGTGCAGGTTAGTTGCAATCATGTGTATTGCTCTATGAATACTACAAATCCCATAGTCCTTAGTCCATCTTGTGAGCGAGAAAGAGGGTGGCTACGTTCCTACATACAGTGGGACCATGGAGAATGAACATAGCTGCCCTCTAACAGGAAGTCAGATCACAGCAGAAAAAAAAAAGAGAATGAGACTTGGAGGAGGCCGTGAGCAATAAAAGGTAATTTTGGAGTTAAGAATTTAGTGTAACTTTAAATTTCTCGCTCATTAAATTTCAGCTGTGTGCTGTGGCTGCAGTATTGAATATCTGCCAGCAGATAGGTGCAGTCCCACTCAATTATAACACATCTACCTGAACTAAAAAGAAAATGTAAGCGAGTGAGCGAGTAGTCGCGTAGCCCATTCATTTAAACTGAACTGTATATTTCAGCTATCTGTGGTGGTTGCTGTTCAGTTTGCACTAATGATATTTTCCATCTATCCACTTATTGTACTTGAGATGAAAAACCGTTTTCCGCACAGCAGCTGTGTAACAGGAGCCGTAATCTGAGCAAATTTGTGAATGAAGCATCGGTAGCCTACCAGCCCCAGAAAAGAAGACAGTTTTTGGGGCTGGCCAATCCTGAACAACCTGGATCAGCAGGAACCTCTCCAGCCTCCACTACATGGTCTGGATACTGTACTGGATACTTGGCTTTAGCTTCAACACATATTTGGATTGCTTTATTAAAACTGGAGAATGCAAAATTGGTGCAGCTGTGTACGGTAGCCAATCAGCTGCTAACTTCACCTTGTTGAATCAAGCTTTGACAAAAAAAACTTGGAAGCTGATTGGTTTATATGCAGAGCTGCACCAGATTTTGCACTCTCCAGTTTAAGTAAATAAACCCTATTGTGTCAAGTAGGTGAAAACTTGATTAAGATGATGGATATGATCTACAAAACTTTGGGGAAAAATTATATTATTCAGGCAAATAAGAACTGTCTCAAAGCCACTGGCTAAGTTCAAAACAGAATGAAGAGTAACGTGCCCATGGGCTCAAACTTTTCCAGTGACCCCACTCTGTAGCATGTTACAGAGTAAGTGTTTGACTTCCTGGCTTAGGACAGGAGGTATGTTGTGGTATCTTGCTAATGGGGACCCTATTCCCAGCATGTATAGGATGATTCAAGGCATTAAGGCAGTAATACACCCATAATCCTCAGGCCTGCTGGCAAACACCAACACATGCTTCTCTAAGAGTTGATGGAGGAGCCAGGGCTGGTGCTTCCACTAGGCAAACTAGGCAGCCGCCTAGGGCGCATTGCCACCTAGGGGCACAGCCACGAGTCGGCACTCTCCTTTATTAATGATCCCTGTGAGCTGAGGGGAGGGGCAGCAGTGGGGGAGGAAGAAGGGACAGAGGAAGATGCTAGGTGTCTGGGGCAGTGGCGGAACAACCAAGCCTTGGCTTTCCACCAATGTTGGGGGGGCCCCAAGAGGCAGGAAGGGAGCCCACCGGAGTGCTGCCTGCATGATGATCCTCTTCGGCTGGAGCTGTGGTGAGCACTGTGGTCCAGGAGAGGAGTGTCCTAGGAAAAGGAATCACAGTGAAGGAGGAGAGAGCGCGGGCCACTCTCTTCATACCGCTCAGTGAGCGTCCCCAGAACAAGGGATCGGGGTCCCTGGGTGTGAAATGGAGAATCCCTGGTGTGAAAGGGAATCGGGGTCACCAGGTGTGTAATGGGGGGATAGGGGTCACTGGGTGTAACAGGGATTCGGGGTCACCAGGTGTGCCATGAGGAATTGGGGTTCCTGGGTGTGTTGTGGGGGATTGAGGTCCCAAGGTGTGACATGGAGGAACATCAGGGTCCCCAGGTGTGACATGGAGGAACATCAGGGTCCCCAGGTGTGACATGGAGGAACATCAGGGTCCCCAGGTGTGACATGGAAAAACATCAGGGTCTCTCCGGGTATGATATGGAGGAACATCAGGGACCCTTGGTGTGACATATAGGAACATTGGGGTCACTGGGTATGACAGCATGACATGGAGGAACACGGGGTTCCCTGGGTGTGACATGGAGGAACATCGGGGTCAGTGGGTATGACAGCAAGACATGAAGGAATATTGGGGTCCCAGAATGTGACATGGAAAAACATCAGGGTCCCTGGGTGTGACATAGAATGACATCAGGGTCCCCAGGTGTGACATGGAGGAATATGGGGGTCACTGGGTACGACAGCATAACATGGAGGAACCATCAGATCAGGGTCACTGGGTATGACATAGAGAAGTTTTTAACCCCTACCCTTTTTATTTATGTATTTTTTTTGGGGGGGGGGCGCAAGTAGCTGGACTTGCCTAGGGCGTAAAATAGTCTAGCACCAGCCCTGGGAGGAGCCTTTCTTGTTGCAATGAGAACCTGTGTACAGGCAGTGCCTGATCAGTGTATTGTGCAAATATATTACGGGATTAGTGTCAAAGCAGCTCCCAGGGGTACCATGGTGGTAATGTGAACAGGATGGCTTTTCGATAGCCTAACTATTCTGCCAAGTGTAGGTGGGGCCTGAGCTGGGGTACCAGATCAGGGAAGGACCATACACGCAGTTCTTGATGTTATATTTGTCTTGTTTAAAGATTATAAGTCAAGAGAAATAACAATTGGACAAAATATAAAAATGGCCTGTGATTGCAGGCACTGATATTGGGTAAAAGAGCAGTTGGGGAATATTCATGCACAATGTTGCCAGGTTTGGGCCTGTAGTACCAGAGGATGGCTTACACTAGAAGGATGGCTGTTGGCAGTGTAGCAGGATGGCACTGTAATGCTGTTGCTAGAATGAGCCCCATGTCCCCGATCTGGATACCAGAATGTTTTGTCAAGGCAGGTGTTGCCCCCTGTTCTGTCTCTCCTCCCCTCCCTACCTATCTCTGTACTATACACTTTCTCTAACAAGCGGGGTCTCTATCTCTGACCTATGAAGAGATGTAGTAGCGCCAAACACTGAATGATAAACCAATGTATTAACAATGTGGAGTGTCCACAGAAAGTCCCAATAGTCCAAAAAGATGGAGAAATAGTAAAGACCAATTCCCAGCTTCCGACTGTGTAGATGAAAAAAAGCCGACACCCAGACGTGGAGTAACACCAACTGCTTACCAGAAATGACTGGATATAAAGCGATGAAAATAGACTCAAGGGGCCATCAATCAGGAGATATAGCAAGCCATGTAGTCTCATCGATAAATCACAAAGGTCATGGTAGCAGGGCGGTGAAATAGGCTCAAATCAAACCAACAGGCAAAGCGTGTGGTCACAATAACTCCAGTTTACCTGGTAGCAGAGACTGATATGAAGGAAGCCCTCTCTTACACCCCCGACTCGGTGACCCTGGTAGTGTGAACAGAAGGCACAGGAGTGCAGAGTGCCTGTAGGTCTAGCCAGTAGCAGAGCGAGTAATCACACCAGGCAGGAGAGTTTGTCAGTAGTCTTCAGTGAAGCAGACTGGCTGTTAGACAGCTTGAGGATGGCAGACTAAAGCAGGCTGGTACTGGCGACAGTGGGTAGATAAGCCATGTACTGGTAGCAGACTGTAGAGCAGCTGGCACAGCAGGGTGTGTAAGAAAACAGGGTCAGGCAAGCCAGATCATACACTGGCAGGACAGATCAGGGTCAAGGCAAGCCGGGTCAGGAACCACTCCACACCACAGTGCAATAGAAGCCAATGGAGCATACAGGAGCAGAGGTCAAAGACAAGCCAGGGTCGGTGAAGACAGAGTTCAGAGAGTGGTCAGACTGAATATGCAGATGGGGTCCAAAAGTACCCAATCAGCATATATGGGACTGTGGCTTGACAATAGTTAAAGAAAATTTGGCAGTTTTTAAAGTAGTAAGGTTATTGGTCTATAAACATAGAGATACAATTGGTCAGTTAAGGGATTGAAGTAGATTGGTAAAAATACTGGTCACTTAAAGGTAATTGGTCAAATTTGGATACCTTAATGTTAATCAGTTGCCTATAAAAGAAGAAGATTAAGTGAGCCCTGGCTCAGTCAGCGGGAGCATGGGAAGAAGGTTTTTCCCTCCCTCCCGCCCCCATTTGTCGCGGTCATTTTGTTTTTTTTTTTGCAAATTCCTAAGTTGGAATGTTTTTTTATTTTGTTAAGTTATTGGTGATATGCAGTTTGAGCTCTTTGGCTAAGCTGCATTACATTTGTGTGTGGAGTTTGGTTGGTTCGAGCTCCTGAGCTGAACCATTTTAAGTATATATTGTATTTATATTTTAATAAATGGCCGCGACCAATCAATCCAGCAAGTCTGTAGTCAAGTCTTTTTATTAAAAAAAAAAAAGAGGTATGTTGTTACATTAAAGTTCAGGCCTACAGCACCAAAGCCAGGTTAGCGACTGGAATCAGGATACTAGGATAACAGGAGGATGTAATACATTTAAAAAATGTCCACTTGTATAAAATGTCAGGCACGGCTAAAACACATTTGCTTATATCTGATCAGCAAAGACTCTCCTTCCAGTCTGACCTCTTGGCACAGGCTTGCGTGATGACGTCATTAGGGGGAGTAGCTCATACTACCAGGTGTAGTATATGCTATATTGAGTATGTATGCACAATAGGACTGAATTTCTCCAGTTTAGTCCTATTGTGCATACACACTCAATATAGCATATACTACACGTGGTAGTATGAGCTACTCCCCCTAATGACGTCATCACGCAAGCCTGTGCCAAGAGGTCAAACTGGAAGGAGAGTCTTTGCTGATCAGATATAAGCAAATGTGTTTTAGCCGTGCCTGACATTTTATACAAGTGGACATTTTTTAAATGTATTACATCCTCCTGTTATCCTGGTATCCTGATTCCAGTCGCTAACCTGGCTTGTCTGACCACTCTCTGAACTCTGTCTTCACTGACCCTGGCTTGTCTTTGACCTCTGCTCCTGTATGCTCCATTGGCTTCTATTGCACTGTGGTGTGGAGTGGTTCCTGACCCGGCTTGCCTTGACCCTGATCTGTCCTGCCAGTGTATGATCTGGCTTGCCTGACCCTGTTTTCTTACACACCCTGCTGTGCCAGCTGCTCTACAGTCTGCTACCAGTACATGGCTTATCTACCCACTGTCGCCAGTACCAGCCTGCTTTAGTCTGCCATCTTCAAGCTGTCTAACAGCCAGTCTGCTTCACTGAAGACTACTGACAAACTCTCCTGCCTGGTGTGATTACTCGCTCTGCTACTGGCTAGACCTACAGGCACTCTGCACTCCTGTGCCTTCTGTTCACACTACCAGGGTCACCGAGTCGGGGGTGTAAGAGAGGGCTTCCTTCATATCAGTCTCTGCTACCAGGTAAACTGGAGTTATTGTGACCACACGCTTTGCCTGTTGGTTTGATTTGAGCCTATTTCACCGCCCTGCTACCATGACCTTTGTGATTTATCGATGAGACTACATGGCTTGCTATATCTCCTGATTGATGGCCCCTTGAGTCTATTTTCAATCGCTTTATATCCAGTCATTTCTGGTAAGCAGTTGGTGTTACTCCACGTCTGGGTGTCGGCTTCCAGTCGGAAGCTGGGAATTGGTCTTTACTATTTCTCCATCTTTTTGGACTATTGGGACTTTCTGTGGACACTCCACATTGTTAATACATTGGTTTATCATTCAGTGTTTGGCGCTATTACATCTCTTCATATGCCTACTTAGTTTGTAATCCACTATTTAGTTGGCTGCCTTCACATTTTGGTTTATTTTGATCTTTACTGATCTTTATTGTGATATTGCTGTCCGAGCGCAGATTCTTCTTTATTTTTTACACTCTATCTCTGACCTACCACTCACTCAAAGCGTGCCCGAATGACTCAAGTACCCCATTTTGAAAAAGGTCCCACAAAAATATGGCTGGCGAAGGTCAGAAGAGGTTGCAGCATCTAACCATACAGCTGGTTCTTCTAAATCACCAACGGAGTCTGTGAGGGCATGGTTCCCCTAATAGACTCTTCTCCATCTGTATAATGGCACAGTGCCACCTACCGGAGAGTAAACCTATAACTGCCTACAAGCATTTCTTCTTGCACGTGATTGGATGATGGAAGTCAGCAAAGCTTCACCTCATTCACTAAGCCCTGGGGAAAATTCCCTTGCAGTGAATAGCCTATTCACCTTCAGTAAATCAACCCTAAAGGGTCTAGCACCCTATCTGAACTTCATTCCTGCACACATTCCCAGTCAGGGGTTTATAGGTAATGCGTCTATGATCAGAACAACAGCCCTGCATCTTTCAAACAAATCTGCAACAGCAGTTCTCGTGATTCCATTCTCACAGATTTCCTTCAACTCTCTAAAATTTCCATATTTTTTTCCCTATCTTTGGCTTATATAACTGCATGCCTTTAGCTGTCATTTTTTCCTTAAAGCAAATGCCATGCTGGCCATAATCTATATTACCAAAACATTTTACATTTTCACTGAAGTTAACCTTTTAACATCAATTATAGCACCATGAATAAAAAGAGGCTTCTAAATATCTTTCCATACACTGTACGTTTGTCAGTAATTCTGACAGCTACCGTTTCTATACACACAGCATCATCAGTTAAAGCAGAACTCTAGGCAGATATAATAAAGACAACTTTAAATGCTATTTTTGAATGCAAGCAGTGTGTGTAGCTGAATTTGACCGGATACCAGTCTCTTCAATCCCTGTACAGCAGGGCTGAAATGTGAAAGGAAGAAACCATACATGGATCTAATAAGATAATGTGCTGGCAAGAAGCTTGCTGATAGAAAGAGAAAGTAGAGTAACAGAGAAATTCGATAATTACTGTGCTGCTTCTTTTACTGTCCAGTATCAGGCTAGGAAGGGTCCAGGATGACATGGGCTCAGAGGAATTGGAGTGAATGATACTGGCCATGAGACTGAGGCCATCAAGCATCAGCAGAAAAACAGCTTTTTATTAACCACACGGATCGTCCACCATGTATCTACGTCGGTATTTTGACGTTAAATCCCAGGGTTATGGCAGCTATCTGATGGCTGCCATAACCCCAGTATTTTTTTAAACGGTGGGCAGTCTGCTTTAACATCAGGGTGATTCCAGCAGCGGATTCACCGTGGGATCACCTTTATGGGTGGCGGGAGAGGTGCCCCCCCCTCCCGGAGCCGTCAGTAGCGGGAAAAGCAATCTGGTCCGCTCTCCTCTTAGGCAGGAAGTCGAGTGAGGGCAAGCTGGCCTCCACTCGACTCTATGGCTTTGGAGGACCGGAGCGATGTTGTACGTCGCTTCCTCCCAACGGTCCTAAAGAGCCCATTTTTTTAATCATGAAAAAAAATTACTTTTTTTTTGTTTTTTAGTGTAGATGTGAGATCTAAGGTATTTTTGACTCACAAAATAAAGAGGTCCTGTCAAGCTTATTTATATTACAAGGGATATTTACATTCCTTGTAATAGGAATAAAAGTGATCAAAAAATAAAAAAATAAAAATAAAAAATAAAAGATAAAATAAATAGGAAAAAAAAATTAAAGCACCCCATTACCGTTAGCTCGCGCGGAGAAGCGAACGCATACACAAGTCGCTCCCACATATGTAAACGGTATTCAAACCACACATGTGAGGTATTGCCGCGATAGTGAGAGCAATAATTTGAGCCCTAAACCTTCTCTGTAACTCTAAACTGCTAACCTGTAGTCATTTTTAAAGTGTCGCCTATGGGGATTTTTAAGTACCAATGTTTGTCGCCATTCCACAAGCGTGTGCAATTTTGAAGCATGACATGTTGGGTGTCTATTTACTTAGCGTAACATCTTTCACATTATAGAAAAATATTGGGCTAACTTTACTGTTTTCTGTAATGTAAAAAAGTTTATTTTTTTCAAATAATTCGCGTTTGTAGGACCGCTGCGCAAATACGGTGTGATAATAATACAAAAATCTCCATTTTATTCTCTAGGGTCTCTGCTAAAAAAAAAAAAATCTATATTTTGTCTATATATAGACTTGGTCGCCTGACAAGTCGCGGTGGGTCGCTCGCCATTGATTAGCACAGGACCCGTTCTAATAGGAGTGACACAAGTCGCTCCGACTTAGAAAAAGGGTCCTGTACTACTTTGGGGCGACCTGGAGGTGACTTGCATTGACTTCAATGATATGAAGTCCGTGCAAGTCACGCCGAGGTCGCGGTGCACGCTGTGCACCGCGACTTCACAGGTCGCCCCATCAAGTCGTGTCGCCCCTGTCTGAACGGGGTCTTAAAAATATATTTACCTAGAAAAATGGTGACATGTTCAACACTTATTTTACCCAACCTTTTAACCAAGTACATTACACAATCTAAATAAAACTGTGTATATTGTATACTGCATGTATATCACTTTAAAAAAATTTTATTTGTGCACATTTATTTTGCTGTTACAGTAATAGTAGTACAAGAAAGTTGAACGGTGAAGGATTCTCCAGATCCCCAATTATCAGCATTCCTGCTGACAGATACAGATGGACATCCTGGCTGACATGAATGCTCCTTGATGGATATGCTCTTGTGTCCCCGGATCTTCAATTACAACAAGTAATGTGGGACAATAATAAGGAAGGCAGCAAGCTGACATAAGAAATGATGGAAAGGATTTTAGCAATGATAGCGCCAGTGGCCATGTCACATAGACAAACATGTAAATGTATTACAAGTGTTCAATAATAGGGCTCAGCGCTGAGTAAAATAGTAATTTAAATAGAAGAGCCACAGTATAAGAAAAGAATACCTTATAGAAAGCTGCAATCACAGTCTAATAGATAAGAGCAGAAATAAAATATCAGTAAATTGTACTAAAGAGGGATCTTCTTTGCAGGTCCTGAATTTATTTAGATGCAGTTGCAGACCTTCACCTATCTTTAATGAAGAACCACAGTATTAAAGGCACAACCATAACACGATGCCTCTACGGAGTACTCACTCCCTTGGAAGTGGGGGGGACTCCGTAGTTAGAAGACAGAGGGTTCTGTGGTCTGGGGAGAAGAACATTTTGCCTTTTTCCCGCTAAACTGAACGATTACTTTTGCCATTAGCCAAACATTTTGCTGTGAGGGATACCCTCTCCTCTAGTTGTGGAAGCCGTTTTGGAATACTGCTTTCCTCATATGACAGATTTACCACAATCTTATATTCAGCCTTTTGAATACATTCTCTTTCGGTGAAAATGACACACATTGATGTATGACAACTTCTTGTGATATTGAAGTTCATCTGGCCTAAGTGGATTTTTAAAGCAGTGTTAAATCCAAAAGCAAACATTTATTATATTGCAGAGTACGAATTCTTAGATGTGTGTGACGGTACTCACCGTCACTGGGAGTGAAAGACAGATACTGAATGGACACTGAGAATATGGCATGGATTGCTTCAAATGGAGTCTGTATTTACACTTATGCTAATGTGTATTGTACTTCAATGGAAGAGACAGGCTCTCCCTAATGTTTGTGTATTAAGGTGTGATGTGGATTCTGTTAAGCCTGTCTGTCCCATTGTTAATGAACTCACATATTGTTTCTGTCCAGATGGCTAGATAATTAGTTCAGGTATATTCTATTTCTGTATACAATTTCATCTGCATATGATAATGTAATCAGGCAACCCCTGACCTGTGTGTGGTAATCT
Organism: Pelophylax lessonae; assembly: GCF_965119305.1. Lineage (NCBI taxonomy): Eukaryota > Metazoa > Chordata > Amphibia > Anura > Ranidae > Pelophylax > Pelophylax lessonae. Next base: position 252,252,929 of record NC_138770.1, on the reverse strand, counting down.
GATCAGGAGGGGGAGGTCCATGCTGTATATAAATTATGTGTGACTGTTCAATAAAAGGGCAGATTCCAGTACAAGCTAAGTTGTCGGCTGGAAAATCTGATATCTATGTTCACGACTGGGAGAAAGCCGTATACTGACGGAAGTCCACAAGTACAGAATGGGTCACAGTTTTGTTACTTTGGTGGCAAGCGGTGGGATGCTTCTTGCAGTCTGGAACATCCAAACCTCCACCGGAATCCAAAGTCCGGATAGCAGAAGTGGAGAGGTACAGATATCAGCCGCCATGGAAGAGGAATTTGGAAGGAGGTTGCAAGAGATGCGGATACAGCGCAGGGGACCAGTGTCAGAGAAGGTCCTGCTAGGATGGTATGATGTAATCTGCTGGGAACTCTGGAAGGAAGCGCTATCCCGCTATTAGCAACACCAGGGAAAAATCCTCCCCTCCTTCCAGGAAAAGTACTGGTCGCAGTACGAAGTTCGAATGGTGTTTTTGGGGAGACAACCGCACAAGGAATGGAAAGCGGAGTTAAGCAGGCTGGTCCAGGTGGAGATGCTGTTGGCCGAGAGATACAGAGCCCTCCGCTAGGATGTAACCCAAGTGTGCCCGTGGACAGTGGATGACAGCCCAATGGAAGGCTTTTGCTATGGCGGCCTGGGGGCTGTTATTAGAGAGGCTGTCTGAGGACCTGACTTTGGGAGCGATTTGGAGTGGCGTTTGGAGGAAATCTTGGAATACAGAGAACAGATGCTGAATGTCTTGGAAGTGCACTGGGCACTGGAAGTTTTGGAATTTTTTGGCAATCAGGAATGGGAGCTGGAGATCGCCTACAGATGGCTGCTAGACTCTGCTCAGCGCTGGGCCTCGGCTCCCCTTACCTGGGAATATCCAGAAGTACCAGCTGGCTATCGACAATGTGGCACATTGATAGTGTGCTTTGATCACCTGAACCCACAGTTTTGGATGCGGGGGTCTTATGGAGGATGCAGCAAGTACTGACTCACCTTGACGAACCTGTTTCTGCACAGGGCGAGCTTGGATGGAGGAATGCATCTATTCAGCCGCTGGATAAAAGGTATGGGAGAAGAGGAAGCCATCTTCATTTCCCAACCACGGATCACAGATTTAATTGACTTTCCATCAGAGGATGATAAGGATGATAAATCACCCGCCAAGTGTTGGCACTGGGCCCGAGTGCCACCAGCCTGTGCCCTGGACTTTCAGCAATTCCAGAGGCTGGGGATTTAATATGCTTTTCTGCTGAGGAGGAACATCCCAGTGAGCCTACAGCAGAAGAGCAGGAATCCAGGCATAGTGGTGTTGACCTCTGCCTGCAACAATTGGTGACCCAAGATGATGTGTGCAAGGCCACTGAATTTACAGTTTACTTTCCTGCAGAACAGCTGGCACTTGGGCCTAACATCACTGAGCTCTGCCCAACACCAACAGCAGCTTCAGCCTTCCTGAGAGAAGAGGCAGCTGACCTTTCTCCTACACCATTGACAGGGACATGGGATTTCCTGCCAGCAGCATCTATGGAGTTACAAGAAACTTCTCTAGTTGAAGCGCTGACAAATGGACAGAGGGTCCAAGACCTTTGCCCCACACCTGTTCCAGAGGCCCAGGGTGAGAAGGTGGTGATCACTTCCCACAGCAGATCAGGATCTAGGGAGAGAAGAGAGGAGATTGTCGTCCTCCCTTCCAAAGAGTTAGTCAGAGCAGAGGAAACAGTCACTCCCCAACAGCAGCTGCACAGTTTGGAGAAGAAGGTGGTCATCCTTCCTCCCCAGCGAGAGATCCACAATATGGGAGCGGAGGAAGCCAGTCTTCCTCCCCAACAGTTAGCTGGAGCAGATTATGTGGCGTCCCCAGCAGAAGTGCTGGCAACAGGGCAGAGTGTTACCAACCTCTGCCCAGCACCCGCAACAGCTACAGAATTCCAGGAAGCTCGGGAAATCGGCCCCTCGCCCCAGCGACAAGCTGATGAAGTGAAGCTTCTATACCCAGCTGAAGCACTGGCAGCTGGACAGAGTCAACGACCTCTGCCCCACACCTGTGGCAGTTCCGGAGGCCCAGGGTAAGAAGGGAGAAGAGGTTGTTGTCCTCCCTCCCCAACAGTCACTCAGAGCAATGGTAACTGTCTTCCCTCCCCAGCCAGGATCTGCACATCTGGGAGACCGTACCAGAGAAAGGTTGTCCCAACCGCTAGATGAGGGCAAGGAAGTGAACCCAGCCACTTGTCTTCTCTCCAGCAGCTGAAAGGACTAATGCTCTGTTCAGGACCATTTGTTTGGGGGTACTGTGTGGGTACAGACATTGGGGGACTGTAACTACAGACTAACTTCAAAGTCAACCCATTTGGGGTCCCCTCCTGTGTTAGTCTCCTTCCGAAAGGGGAGAGATGTGACAGGAGTCACTTTGGTTGGGGGGCCCGTGGAACACAGCTTACCTTAGAGAGGTTGGGAAATACCTCTCTCAACCCCCTAGGCCCCTCTTATGTGTAAGTCACTCTGTGTCTATTAGGGACACAGGATGACCAAGAAGCCCAGTCTGCCCTGCCCAAACCAGACTTCCACAGACTGATTGGCTATGAGAGCTCCATGTGCCCTGCCGGGACAAACTTACAAACTATGTGGAACTTTGTCAAGGAAGCTGTCATGATGGATTGACTCTTTGGGACTTGTTACCCGACTAACTCAACCACAGACCAATCGGAGGTCTGGTACCTGGTTAGTCTACCTTTGGGGGGGGTGGGATATGTATCGGTACTCACCATCACTGGGAGTGAAAGACAGATACTTAAAGGACACTGAGAATATGGCTTGGATTGCTTCAAATGGGGTCTGTATTTACACTTATGCTAATGTGTATGGTACTTCAATGGCAGAGACAGGCTTTCCCTATTGTTTGTGTATTGAAATGTGATGTGGATTCTGTTAAGCTTGTCTGTCCCATTGTAAAATGTTAATGAACTCACAAATTGTTTCTGTCCAGAGGGCTAGATAATTAGTTCAGGTTGTTTATATTTCTGTATACAATTTATTCTGCGTATGATAATGTAAGCAGGCAACCCCTGACCTATGTGTGGTTATCTGATCAGAAGGGGGAGGTCCATGTTGTATATAAATTCTGTGTGACTGTTCAATAAAAGGGGAGATTCCAGTACAAGCTAAGTTGTCGGCTAGCTTTGTATGGGGGCGGCTGGAAAATCTTATATCTATGTTCACAACTAGGAGGAAGCCGTATACTGACGGAAGTCCACAAGTACAGAGTGGGTCGCGGTTCTGTTACAATGTGATAGCTGTATTCATTTATTTTTGTAGGCTTTCCTCCTTGGATGAGACAAAACCATTTAACACTGGCAGGAATAATTAAAATGATCAGCTTTTTATTTATTCATGCAAAACCTTTATCTCAAAAGGAAAAAAAACTGTTTGCTGTAACTGCTTATAACGTTTGAGCTGGAGGTTGGGTTTAATTTGTTCGTTTTATAAATCGGTTAATGCATTTAACACTACCCACCCCCCAGATTGATAATGCTGCTGTCTGCTGTGCCCCCTGTGCTTATTCCACTATAGTTGTGTCTCACAAAAATAGGAGTTACTGGCCAGATCACTAGATGAAAACAGTGGGGAAAAAGGCAAAGAAATAACTAATGCAGCCACCACTTCTAATGATTGGTAAGTTGCAATATAATACATTTTTGGTTTTGGGTTTAATACTGCTTTAACAGTTCAAGCTGCTACAATTTTGAAAAGTTACTGATCTATACCTCCATATCCTCCTGATGGAGTTACTTTCATCCCACTGCATACTCTGCACTACAACATTGCGTATAAAGTACCATGTTTAATTTACAAACTTACCTTGTTAATGTCTATAATAAGAAAGGCAGTGGTGTGTGGGGTATGGGTTCTAGTAATATTTGTATATTATATAATCCATCACAAGTATTTATTTTAATATTCTATTATTTTAAAGCTTATTTTAATTTATACAGTGTACTGTATTCTGAAATAAAAATGTGGTTTTAACAAATCTTTAATATGTTAGGATATTTGTGCACATGTGCAAAATAGATGAAATCAGCGCAACTAATAATAAATATAAGATAGCAGCTATACCAAAACTTTCTTCACTCAAAAAGTAGTAGATAAATATAATACGAGGGTACAGCGCTAAAGTGAATATGTGCCACATAAAGTTCTAATGATCCAAAAAGTGACAAAGTGCTTGATACAATATCCGTAATCAATAATACAAAAAATATCAATGGAAAGAAATCTCAATAATAAATAATTAAAAATAATCAATATAATGAAATCTCATAAATATCATATGCTGTCGGGTCGCCGCTGTCCGTGATAGTCTCCGCCCCTATACGCGTGGCGTCATACGCTTGCGCATCTCGACTTCATCAGTAGGGGTGGAAACTTGACGAACAAGCGGACGTATGTACTGCATCGCCACTCGCCGAGGGGGTGGTATCCTCTGTGTCCCCGGAAGGCACAATTGTAATATAGGTACACTCACCACATATAGCGGAGAAAGTAATATATAATTATAAGTGATTCATAAGACCCAGGACAAGTGGAAATTCGGCAACACTGCCTCACCAAATATCACATACAAAACACAAATACAACGGAAATCCCTGAACAGATATAAAGTAAAATACAATAACAAATACATTGGATTAAATAAAGAACAGAGCATATTAACTAGAAAAAAAGAAATATGACAAAAACAGCAAAAAAATATACAATAAAAAAAATAATAATAAAAAATAATAAAAATTAAAATAAAAATGAAAATAAACATAAAAATACAAAAAAAAATAAAAAAATTGTGTACATACACATATAGTGCCATACCAAGCCATTTATTTTTTTTACTATTCAAACAATGCATGTCATATTAATGGATGCAATATCTCCATTGTGAAGCACAGTGAAGGTATCAACATGCTTTGAGAATGTATCTATTGTAGAATGTCCTGGAAGGCTTGAGCGGGGTAGAATAATACAGCAAAAAAAATCAGGAAAAATCCTAGAGAAAAATGTGATGTTGTCTGAACCTAGGAGGTAAATTTGTCTCTCAGCAGGACAATGATGACTCAAAGAAAAAAGTAAAAAAATTACACAAGCTGGATGTTCACATACCAAAACTCAGCTGGTCCAAATTTTGGTCCTTATGTGACACTGTTTGTTCAACAGAAGCCAGTCTAACAACTGGCTTCTGCTAATGGCTGCAGCGCTGATCCTTGTATTCTGACAGATGGGGGGGGGGGGTGCCCGCTGTTATACTACAAAGACACAGTGGGGTTGATTTAATAAAACTGAAGGGTGTAAAATTTGGTGCAGCTCTGTGTCTGTTTCAGCTTTCAGGTGTTTTATTTATTTTTTTGTCAAAGCTTAATTGAACAAGCTGAAATTAAAAGCTGATTGGCTACCATGCACAGCAGCACCAGATTTTGCACTCTCCAGTTTTAGTAAATCAGCCCTAGTGGTAGAGATCATTGAATCAACATTGCTTGTGTTGATGCAGGGATCTGTAAGCTTTTCATATTAAAAAAAAAAAAAAAAAAAAAAGAAGCTTTAAAAAGTAACAATAGTTTTAACCGGTAAATTAACCACATTAGTCATTTTCCAGCAATACACCCCCCCCCCCCCCCCAAAAAGGAATATATATATATATATATATATATATATATATATACACACACACACACACACACACACACACACACACATATACAGATATATGTATACAGGTCCTTCTCAAAAAATTAGCATATTGTGATAAAGTTCATTATTTTCTGTAATGTACTGATAAACATTAGACTTTCATATATTTTAGATTCATTACACACAACTGAAGTAGTGCAAGCCTTCTATTGTGTTAATATTTGATGATTTTGGCATACAGCTCATGAAAAACCAAAATTCCTATCTCAAAAAATTAGCATATCATGAAAAGGTTCTCTAAACGAGCTATTAACCTAATCATCTGAATCAACTAATTAACTCTAAACACCAGCAAAAGATTCCTGAGGCTTTTAAAAACTCCCAGCCTGGTTCATTACTCAAAACCGCAATCATGGGTAAGACTGCAGACCTGACTGCTGTCGAGAAGGCCATCATTGACACCCTCAAGCAAGAGGGTAAGACACAGAAAGACATTTCTGAACGAATAGGCTGTTCCCAGAGTGCTGTATCAAGGCACCACCGTGGGAAGTCTGTGGGAAGGAAAAAGTGTGGCAGAAAACGCTGCACAACGAGAAGAGGTGACCCCACCCTGAGGAAGATTGTGGAGAAGGACCGATTCCAGACCTTGGGGGACCTGCGGAAGCAGTGGACTGAGTCTGGAGTAGAAACATCTAGAGCCACCGTGTACAGGCGTGTGCAGGAAATGGGCTACAGGTGCCGCATTCCCCAGGTCAAGCCACTTTTGAACCAGAAACAGCGGCAGAAGCGCCTGACCTGGGCTACAGAGAAGCAGCACTGGACTGTTGCTCAGTGGTCCAAAGTACTTTTTTCGGATGAAAGCAAATTTTGCATGTCATTCGGAAATCAAGGTGCCAGAGTCTGGAGGAAGAATGGGGAGAGGGAAATGCCAAAATGCCTGAAGTCCAGTGTCAAGTACCCACAGTCAGTGATGGTCTGGGGTGCCATGTCAGCTGCTGGTGTTGGTCCACTGTGTTTTATCAAGGGCAGGGTCAATGAAGCTAGATATCAGGAGATTTTGGAGCACTTCATGCTTCCATCTGCTGAAAAGCTTTATGGAGATGAAGATTTCATTTTTCAGCACGACCTGGCACCTGCTCACAGTGCCAAAACCACTGGTAAATGGTTTACTGACCATGGTATTACGGTGCTCAATTGGCCTGCCAACTCTCCTGACCTGAACCCCATAGAGAATCTGTGGGATGTTGTGAAGAGAAAGTTGAGAGACGCAAGACCCACGCTGCATTGAAGCAGTCATTTCTGCAAAAGGATTCCCGACCAAGTATTGAGTGCATAACTGAACATAATTATTTGAAGGTTGACTTTTTTTGTATTAAAAACACTTTTTTTTATTGGTCGGATGAAATATGCTAATTTTTTGAGATAGGAATTTTGGTTTTTCATGAGCTATATGCCAAAATTATCAAATATTAAAACAATAAAAGGCTTGCACTACTTCAGTTGTGTGTAATGAATCTAAAATATATGAAAGTCTAATGTTTATCGGTACATTACAAAAAATAATGAACTTTATCACAATATGCTAATTATTTGAGAAGGACCTGTATGTGTGTGTGTGTGTGTGTGTATGTATATATGTATATATATACACACACACACATATAAATATATATACACCCACGCATACATATACACACATACATACACACACAGTATCTTACAAAAGTGAGTACACCCCTCACATTTTTGTAAATACATTATTACATTATATCTTTCCAAGTGACAACACTGAAGAAATGACACTTTGCTACAATGTAAAGTAGTGAGTGTACAGCTTGTTTAACAGTGTAAATTTGCTGTCCCTTCAAAATAACTCAACACACAGCCATTAATGTCTAAACCACTGGCAACAAAAGTGAGTACACCCCTAAGTGAAAATGTCCAAATTGGGCCCAATTAGCCATTTTTCTCTCCCTGATGTCATATGACTTGTTAGTGTTACAAGGTCTCAGGTGTGAGGTCCAGAGTTCATTTCAAGTGTGCTATTTGCATTTGGAATCTGTTGCTGTTAACTCTCAATGTAAGATTCAAAGAGCTGTCACTATCAGTGAAGCAAACCATCATTAGGCTGAAAAAACAAAACAAACCCATCAGAGAGATAGCAAAAACATTAGGTGTGGCCAAATCAACTGTTTGGAACATCCTTAAAAAGAAAGAACGCACCGGTGAGCTCAGCAACACCAAAAGACCCGGAAGACTGTGGAAAACAACTGTGGTGGATGACAGAAGAATTATTTCCCTGGTGAAGAAAACACCCTTCACAACAGTTGGCCAGATCAAGAACACTCTCCAGGAGGTAGGTGTATGTGTGTCAAAGTCAACAATCAAGAGAAGACTTCACCAGAATGAATACAGAGGGTTCATCACAAGATGTAAACCATTGGTGAGCCTCTAAAACAGGAAGGCCAGATTAGAGTTTGCCAAACAACATCTAAAAAAGCCATCACAGTTCTGGAACAACATCCTATGGACAGATGAGACCAATATCAACTTGTACCAGAGTGATGGGAAGAGAAGAGTATGGAGAAGGAAAGGAACTGCTCATGATTTAAAGCATACTACCTCATCATTGAAGCATGGTGGTGGTAGTGTCATGGTGTGGGCATGTATGGCTGCTAGTGGAACTGGTTCTTTTGTATTTATTGATGATGTGACTGCTGACAAAAGCAGCAGGATGAATTCTGAAGTGTTTCGGGCAATATTATCTACTCATATTCAGCCAAATGCTTCAGAACTCATTGGACGGCGCTTCACAGTGCAGATGGACAATGACCCGAAGCATACTGCGAAAGCAACCAAAGAGTTTTTTTAAGGGAAAGAAGTGGAATGTTATGCAATGGCCAAGTCAATCACCTGACCTGAATCCGATTGAGCATGCATTTCACTTTCTGAAGACAAAACTGAAGGGAAAACGCCCCAAGAACAAGCAGGAACTGAAGACAGTTGCAGTAGAGGCCTGGCAGAGCATCACTGGGGATGAAACCCAGCGTCTGGCGATGTCTATGCGTTCCAGACTTAAGGATTTAATTGACTGCAAAGGATTTGCAACCAAGTATTAAAAAGTGAAAGTTTGATTTATGATTGTTAATCTGTCCCATTACTTTTGGTCCCTATAAAGTGGTCCCTATAAAGTGGGAGGCATATATACAAACTATTGTAATTCCTACACCGTTCATCTGATTTGGATGTAAATACCCTAAAATTAAAGCTAAAAGTATGCAGTCATTTCAAATCCATTGTGGTGGTGTATAGAGCCAAAAAGATTAGAATTGTGTAGATGTCCCAATATTTATGGACCTGACTGTAATATATTCACATATAGTGTTCATGGACTTTTAGAGAATTGATTTATTTATAATTGCTATCATATTGTTGTCGATTTAAATTTAAAGGGAAACAATTTTGTAACGCATAGGTTAGACACTTTTGGTGGCATTTTTGGTGTTTTTGATTGCAGCTGTAAAAATAATTTCCGGGGTTTGCTTTGGCACTAAGCGTAGTTTTTTCTTCTAACAAATTAACATAGGACGGTCACCTAACTCTTTCATTGCCCTCACTGTAGGTCCCCATAGGTGGGCTCTCCAACAGCGCATGCTCTGGGGCTACCCCAGAGGGTTAATTTTCCTTGGCTACAAGATTACATTACAGTGTACTAGAGGTAGTGTTTCCTCATCATCTGTCCTAGGCTCTTTTGGCTCAGATTAGTAAGGACTCAGCTTGCCCAATCCACCATTCCCACCCACCAGAGGTCCTACTTTTGGCTCCATGTTTGTGCAATCATTGCCAGTTGCATCTAATCTGCAGAGAATAACATATGCTATGATACATTCAAGCTTATACAAATTCTTTTGAGATTGGCCTGATCAACAAATGAATGCATTCATCACTAGTCAACATGAGTATTAGAGGGGCACAGCACATACACAAGGTTTATCAGACTTGTGCAGACAGTGTATATACAAGTAGGCACATCCCAGATAGCAAGCAATTGTGATGCAAGTTTGAAAATGACTTGCTAAGCTATTGCTATTACTTGCCAGGTTTCCCAAGTTTGTTGCCCAATTGCAGCAAGTCCGCATTGCATGACTCCAGATCAATTTTCTTTGCAAACATTCCGCAAGTTCTGGTTCAGTTATGTTGTGCAATAGTCATCCCACCACAGGGGTCACTGTGACTTGCAGAGCTTCTGCAGTACACTCACCACCGCAACTTTGCTCTTGCTAGAGACGTGCCTCACAAATTTGCTACCAATTGGAAAAGTGTCAATTAGAACTTGTGTTTCAAGTGCTCTGCAAGTGTACAACTCGCCAGTGAAAACGTGCAGCAAGTTCACAAGACTTCCAACTCAACACTGCCACACATTTGTGGCAAGTTATCCTTGCTATCTGGGATGTGGCCTCACAAGGTTCTGGGCCCATTAATCCTGCTTGAGAACACTTATACCCCAGCCTTACTAGCTAAGAGGTGAATTTCACAAAAGGGCTGCCATAATCGTCTTATTGGGATGTGGCTGCTTTTACAAATCTAGATATTTAACTATAACGGCAACTTAACTCACCTCTCCACTTACAATCACGCAGTCTGGAGACTTGTATTAGCACATATTAAACCCATTGTTTGATTTTATTAAGCTGGAAGGTATAATGGTTTCAACTTTCCTCTAAATACAGTCCCCAGGGCTTGAACAAATCTCAAATACATTCAATATTTAGGATACAATTGTACTGATGAAAAATTGATATCTTCAGTTGATTTTCAGTTTATGTATTTTTAGATCCGACATCAAGCTGAGTTTTCATCAACTGCTCAAACGAATGAATACGCGGCACAGACACTGCTTAAACTCTTGGTGCATCATCTAACAAAACATCTTACATCTGAAATGTGTATCTTTAGAGCAGAAGATTAAGCAAATGTATACTTTTTTGCTTTAAAGCCATTTTTAATTTAGGAGATGACTACATTAAATCTCAGTTCATACTGTGCTGAATGCTGATATTTAAAATTAAAGTGGTTCTAATGGCTTATGGTTTATTTTTTTACCTTAAAGTGGATGTAAACCCTCACATATACCCAGTGAAGTGAACAGCCTCAGATGACAAACAGAGATAAATCAAATCTCCCTACATAAGTTTTACATGTTTTTCTGCTGTCTTCAGCTTTATATATTCTTTAGAAAGTGCACATAGTGCTAGAAATTTTCTCTTGCTGTTCAGCATTGGGAGTGTTGTGTTGGTATACACTGTGTGACAGCTGATTGGAGGAAAGGCACCCCCCCCTCCACATAAGCAGAGGAAGGAAGGAATGTGCTGTGAATAGACCAGCTCTCTGCTAATCCATTTATAGCCCCCACCCGACACAAAATTCAGCCTGGTTTTATCTCAGTTGATGGAGAACTTGTCAGAAGTTATAATGATAACAGAAGAACAGAGCAGGAGAAAGCTACAGAATTTAGGAAAGAGATAAGAAAACACTGCATTTATATGTACCTAGGTCAAATTTCATGAATCAAGTTTTAAAGCAGCTTGCTATGGTGGGCACTAATCGGGATGGGGAGGAGGAGCCAGGAGTGCCAGTGAGGGATCCAAAAAGAGGAGGATCAGGGCTACTGTGTGCAAATCCACTGCATAGCACAGCTAAGTATAACAAGCTATTAAAAAAAAAATAGGGTTTATCAATCACTTAAAATCTTGATCCACTTAGGCTGTAAAAGACAACATTTGGCAAGCAGTCTTGATCCCTGTAAAACAGCTCTAGAAGACACAGAGAGGATGATCTACTAAAAGGAAAGCTGTTCACTTGGTAAGAGAAGCTGCACTTTGTATGGAAATTTTCCCCAGAAATTAGAGCATTTTGTGAAATACCCAATCACATGCAAGGAAAATAAACCACAATTTGCTTGCATATGATTGGATAATGGAAGTCAGCAGATTTTCGTTTCATTCACTACGCTCTGGGTAAAATCCATGCAAATTGGAACTTCCCTTGCAAATTGAACATCCTAATTGCCTTTAGTTTAGTTCAAAGAGCAAGCAAGATGTCATGTAGTAACATAAGTCTGCAGGACTACACAGCCAGAAAAGTGTTTATCTTCCTCCCGTACAAAAAGGGTGGTTGATCACAATTGTATTTGCATTACTTCACACATTTGTTGCATGGTTTAAGTAGTTTCTGTACATGTGTTTCAACAGTGTATGAAGACTTTTCACCCTTTACCCATTAAAGCTCTGGTTCCCAACCTGCATCCCTTTGACACTATAGTGTGGACCTCGTGGTCCATGCAGACAGTAGTCTGCAATTTCATAGGTGATTACTCAGTACAGTAAAGAAACATTCTTTACATTGGGCTCCAGTTGTTTAATGGTTTGATATTTATATTTTACATCACCCCTTTTTTCTGTGCCTTTCATCCCTTTTATGTTTTTTTTCGCTGATCTTTTTTAGATTTCAATCATTTTTATTCGCTGATCTTTTTTAATGGGTCTTGGAGAAAGAAATATCAAATGTAGCAAAAGTATGCAACTGTTTATTCAAAATATTCAAAGTGTTAAAAGTAACAGAAACATATTCCATAGTACAAAATCATGGAAAACATTACATTGTAGGGGAGAACGATTCCAAAAAAAGACAATATAGATAATAAACATATGTATTGGTGTGAGTCTCGCGCTGTCTGGAGAGAATCTAGTGTACTGTAGACCATACAGTGTGAAGTATATATTAGGGGGGGAGGGGTACCGCGCTTCAGGGAAGTAACGCACCTAGTCTAATACCTGATCAGAGAACACCAACCAAACATGTGTTCAATTAATTCAATTGCACTATGTGAGCTTTTAATTTTGAGTTCTGTGGGACATCTGGAGAGCACTGTACCCCGATCCATACAACACAGGCTGTACACCATCTGTGACTGTAGGAGAAGGAAGGAGAGAAGTAGCTGATTTGTCTCATAAGGCGTATTACCGTATACATTATTTTAAGCACTGAGCACTTTGTCACCTTCACAATTTTGTGTTTTTAAACTTTTACTAATGTATTTTGCTTTAAGAGTTATTTATTTATATTTATATAAATTCTGAAGACACTTATGCACTTTATATGTTAGATATTGAGGAGATCTTGGTATTTGATGATCATATATTTATTTATTTAGAAACACATTTGTATATATTGGTAGCTGACACACGGATGTGGTTGAGCACTATCACAGTAATTGAACACGTTTGGTTGGTGTTCTCTGATCAGGTATTAGACTAGGTGCGTTACTTCCCTGAAGCGCGGTACCCCTCCCCCCCTAATAGATAATAAACAATTGAAAGCCCAAATGTATCCTTGAGTAAAGTGTGTTGTCTCTGAATACTACATACTTCTCCTTTCATGATGTTAGGGGCCACAACCGGGGTCCCCTTTGTCAAAAAAAAAAAAAAAAAATACAACCACCGCTTTTAGGTCAGTGGAAACTCAATTATATAGGCTCGCATAAGTTGAAGGTGTTAATGTAATTTCAAACTTACAAAAACGATCTTTGTTTTGGCCCTTCCTGTTATAGGGTTACAATGTTTTGACCATTTCTCAGTTGTACTCCTGTCTTATTACTTTTTCACATGGGCCTCTGGTGGAAACTACAATCCATACAGTCATTTCTTTAGAGCATTGGGATGTTTGGGGGTTGTTTAGCTCAGTGTAGCGCTCGCCAGTGAGTAGAATCCACGACAGTTGTACAGATTAAGGGCTTGTTGGCCCACTTTTCTTAAAGAAAATCCAACCACAGAACAGTTGCCCACGCAGGGATTTCCACTATCAACACAATATAACATACAATTCAGCCTCCTGGCTCTCTTTAGCAGTATCCAGGCTTTGTTCCTCGGTCCTTCTGACTCTGTAACACAGTGTCCCTGTGTTCATGTAGACATGCTGTGCCCCGGTTAGCTTATTTTTTCACAGCTTCCCAACTGCTCTGGCCCTCAGTCTTGGGCCCTCTGTCTGTTCTATCAGATTGCACTGTACAGACATGCACACTTGTGGCTGCTCCCTTGCACCCACATGGACTCCTTGACAGGGTGGAGCCCAGAACCCCGGTCCTTTACAAAAATCCCCGTACACACCTGCACAATCAGTGTGCTGGCTGTTCACAAAACCTGGTCCCAGGATTGGAAATTCATGCCACCCGGATCATTGCAAAAACTCCGGGTCCCAAACCGGATGTTATCAACCACTGAGGAAACCGAAAACACAGTTTCCTCTAAAACAAGAATCCTGGATCCCATCAACCTGCCTGGTTGAGAATCCTGGGCGACTTATGCCATGACAGGGAACCATACTGTCACCCCCCCCCCCTCCCTTATTTTGACCCGAAGGGAGAAAAACACAAGTTCCTTCTTTTGGCACCTCTGTGCCAGCTATCATTTACGGGCATCCATTCCTGGCTGAAAATGTTCCTAAAGGGGGAACTCTACCCACCTCATCCATTGGTGTCTCTCTCCAAGCCCCATTGTTACTCTATGGGCTGTTTTGAGACCTTCTCAAATCTTTTTCCGGGTGTACTTCCATAAACACTTCCTCTGATATGTTAACAGGCTCCTCTGGTATTCCTATCAATCAACCTTTCTGCCTCTTTGGTTCAGGGTCCCGACACCTCTCTGCATTACTGATCAAAAAAAAACGAAGAGATTTCCAGTCACAACTTACCAACCAGCCAGCGATCAACCGAATTGACCTGTCTAACAGTATGCGTTAAAAACAGGGGTTTGGTTGCACACATTTGCAAATACATGCATAAGCATAAATGCATGTGCTCTCATTGTAGAGACTCTTTAAATTGTAGGAGTTAGGGACTGCAGATATCAGGGTGCCTTGCCGTGGCCTGCAGCTTATGCATGTATTTGCAAATGTGTGCAACCAAGCAACCAAACCCCTGTTTTTAACGCATACTGTTAGACAGGTCAATTTGGTTGGTCGCTGGCTGGTTGGTAAGTTGTGACTGGAAATCTATTCGTTTTTTTTTTATCTGCGTCCGCCCTTCCAGTGCTCCTTACCATTAAGACCAGTTAATGGTGGAGGCAGTGACTACTTTTTGCATTATCGTTGATATCTACATTGAGCCAGGCAACGCACTGACACCTTTGCCGCCATTGTGCGATGTGCTGGGTGTTCAGTGTGACCCTGTGCCTTTAAGGAGGGGTGGGCTCCCTCTAGTCACCTGTCCTCCATCTATCCCATTAAATGCATGTGCTCTCATTGTAGAGACTCTTTAAATTGTAGAGTTAGGGACTGCAGATATCAGGGTGCCTTGCCGTGGCCTGCAGCTTATGCATGTATTTGCAAATGTGTGAAACAAAACCCCTGTTTTTAACGCATACTGTTAGACAGGTCAATTTGGTTGGTCGCTGGCTGGTTGGTAAGTTGTGACTGGAAATCTCTTAGGTCTCTGCATTACTGTCCTGAGATGGTGAGGGGCTTATTTCTATGGTGTTTGTAAGGGGACCACCCTTCCTATTTCCAGAACCTGACTCAACAATCACTCACAGTCTCACAGGTTTAACTATATATATAACTATATATATCTTTGCACACCAAAATTATCATGAACCATTAGCACATTATTCAATTTATCAGGAACATATATACACAGGCCAATAATGACACCTTTCAATATTTTCTTTTCTAGCATTTGTTAGAGCAGTATCTACAGAGGGCATGCACACCAGAGGGTGGCCATCACCCAAAGGAACTTTACAAGACACCACCTCCCCTGGTGTCACCTACTCTGCAGGCAGCTGTCCTACCATCTGACCTTTTCCAACACCATCTGGATGTCTATCCAAATCCTGAACAGACAGACAAGTTCGCGTCTGATCCACATATGATTTTTACAGCAATTTTTATCCATTCCCCTGTCTCAGGGACTTTACCAAGTTTTTTCACATAAACCTATTTTTGGACTAGTGATCTCAGTCTCTAACCACATTCGTCTAAGCTCCGGTCAAGATCTCTGCAGGTTTCTGGTCCACACTCTGCCCTTCCCCCTCGTGTGGTTTTGACACTAGTGCAGTATGTGCACCCTTCACCAACATAGATACCTGATGAGCACCCTGGACCACAGCTTAAAAAATGCTTCCCCTCTGGCTGTTAGGAAGCATAAACTCTGACATTTTTGACGCATTTTCCATTTGTCCAAAGCCTTTCTCATATACCATATTTTCAGGAAGTAATCCAGCAGCATACCTAGAAGAAACTTTCAACATCATCTGTTTTGTCCTCCTTCGTTCAGCACAGCTTGCCACTCAGTGCTCTTACTAGTGGTACTCTGCAGTACCAGACCATCCGACTGTGGAGAAGACACCCCAGTATAGACTGGCTGTACATCCCAAAGTTCAAGCATCTCCTTTAATACGTTTGTTACAAACCAGCCCCTTGACTCCAGACCCAAGTGAAGGACTTATTACCCTGAGAATGCAGACAGCCCCACTTGCTGAGACTCAAGAAATTGCAACATTTAATCAGTTCTGGACCGAAAGGATTTGCCCCCTTAATGACCAGGCCATTTTTCGTGCGACACTGTACTAAAATAAAATTGGTGTCCTTTTTTCCCACAAATAGAGCTTTCTTTTGGTGGTATTTGATCACCTGTGCGATTTTTATTTTTTGCGCTATAAACAAAAAAAAGAGCGACATTTTTGAAAAAAATATATTTTTCACATTCTGCTATATAATATTCCCAAAGAAAAAAAAAGTAAAAATAATCAAAATTGTTCATCCTTTTAGGGCCAATTTGTATTCTGCTACATATTTTTGAAAAAAAAAAAAAACAATAAGAATATTTTAAATAGTTTGCTCAAAAGTTATTGTGTCTGCAAACTAGGGGAAAGATGTCATTTTTATTTTTTTTACTAGTAATGGCGGCGATCTGAGATTTTTAGTGGGACTGCGACATTGTGGCGGACAGATTGGTCACCTAACTGACATTTTTGTCACTTTTGGTGGGACCAGTGACATTACTACAGTAATTAGTGCTAAAAATATGCACTGTTACTGTAATAATGACATTGGCAGGGAAGGGGTTAACCTGGGGTGATCAAAGGGTTAAGTGCGAGCCTAGGGGAGTGTTTACTAACTGTATAGGGCATGGCCTTGGGAAATGACCATAAAGAACTGTGATCCTATATAGAAGGATCACAGGTGCTCTGTGATCAATTCAGAGAGAAGAACGGACAGCTGTGTTTACAACAGCTGACTGTCCTCTCTCAGCAGGGAGGCATCATGGATAGCCAGCAGCAATCGCGGCCACTGGCCCTGTGCATCGGCATCCCCGCTGCCTAGTGGGGTGGGGTGGGGGGGGCGCACTACGTAGGGCTATGTCGGTTTGCGCAAGAGAGGCTGCCTGCCGCAGTAAATCTGCGGCGGGTGGTCTTAATGTGGTTAAAAGGAACCTCCTTCCAGCTGGGAGGTAACCACAGTCTGGTGCTCTCCCAGTGTGCTGCCAGGTGCTGGGCTTACTCCCAACATCTCAGCCTCAGAATCAGTGAGCTGCTCCTGAACATTACCGGTGCCGTCAATTTGACACTCTATGCCAACATTGCTTATGTGGGTCACGGACAGAGTCTCTGCTGTGTGCTCACCCTTATCTGGTCCTTCTTTCTCATAAGGGTTAGCCGCTGCAGAAGCCTCCGTGCCCTCAGCTAAAGGCTGTTCTGCAAACCCTTCTGTTGGTACAGCAGAAAGCGTGTCCACCTTATTTTTCCACAAAACAGCCTTATCGATCATTGAGATAGGCTTTTTACCCCAACTATCTGAATCCTTCATAAATGCACTCCATTTGCTGGTACTCCTCAGCACCAACCCATTTGCCTAAGGGGATTAGTTGCAATGCTGAACCATTGCACAAGTTACGGAGAATCAGGTCGGACTCTGATAATACATGGTTTCCCACAGTAGGTTGCAATACACCACATCCACTACCTTGTTTCAGTGGAGCTTCATGAATTATACACACACACACACACACACACACTTTCATTTTCCATAGGCTGTATTAACCTGCCATTTGCCTACACACTTTTAGTATTAGCAGATTGCAACAACACACTCCCATTATAAGGTGCAGTTCCACTGTACTCCACCATCACAGTTGTCCAGGGAAAAAAACTGCTCTGTAGTCTCTGACCATCTCTTGTATCATGTCTGTAGTCTCTGACCATCTCCTGTATCATGTCTCTAATCTCTGACCATCTCTTGTATGTGGGAGGAATTTTGCCCTTTCCTTACCCCTACACTGTGAGTTACACATCCCTGTCTCCTGCACTCTTTTTGTTTTGTACTCCTGATTTTTTTTATACATTACACACTCCTGGGCCCTGCGTTCTGTGCATTATGTACTCCTGGACCATGCTCTCTGTGTGTATCATGTACTCCTAAACCTGGCACTGGCAACAGCCCTCTGTCCATTACATTAATCTAAATCTTGAACCCATTGCATTACACACCCTGGACCCCTGCAGCCTGCGCTATGTATCCTAAACCCGTCAGTGGCTGCAGCACTCCCCAACCCCTGTGCTCTGCTTTACACACTCTTGCACTATATGCACAATACTGTACATTATATACTTCTCACCAAAGTCTTCATTGTCTCAACAGTTGCTGGTTGCTATGCAGTCGCTGACTATTTTATTGAATTTATTCTTTAAGGTAAGCTCAGACAAAGCAATCAAAGCATATTTTGTAGGTACAAGGAAGCCTGGGTTTTGTTTAAACATATCCCTTAAGCCCCTCCCACAATTTACCACGACCTAGCATGCCGTAGGTCTTTTCACTCCTCCAGTGTCCCTCATTCTGAAGTTAAAAAGTTGGGAGGTATGATTAAGCGGTGACAGCAGGCTCTTTTCCTCGCTCAGTCCACCAGAGAACAGGTAGCGAGCTGCAGGCTGTCAGTCTATCTTCCCCACTTCCCCCCTCTCTTTTCTCCTGTCAGCAGTGCAAGAGAAGAGAGAGCCGCTCTCATCTGATTGCCACCCAGCTTACTGCCTGGTCTGTTTCCCTTCCCATTGGCCACTGCGGAGGGCCAATCAGAAGAGACTAGGGGGGCATCATGTGACATGTAGTCCCGGAAGATTGGCGGCCCCATTTGTTGTCCACAAGGAGCAGACCACAGCCCCCAGCGTGCACTCTGCTGGGGGGAGAGATTGAGGACTGGGAACCTGGGAAAAAGCTGATTGAGTGAGTGCTACACCATAAAGAGAGGCCTGTGCTGGGGGGAAGTCAGAGAGAGCCACACTGCCCAGCACCACCAGAGAGAGGGCCACACTGCCCAGCACCACCAGAGAGAGGGCCACACTGCCCAGCAACACCAGAGAGAGGGCCACACTGCCCAGCAACACCAGAGAGAGGGCCACACTGCCCAGCACCACCAGAGACAGGGCCACACTGCCCAGCAACACCAGAGACAGGGCCACACTGCCCAGCAACACCAGAGACAGGGCCACACTGCCCGGCAACACCAGAGAGAGGGCCACACTGCCCAGCAACACCAGAGAGATGGCCACACTGCCCAGCAACACCAGAGAGAGGGCCACACTGCCCAGCAACACCAGAGAGAGGGCCACACTGCCCAGCACCACCAGAGAGAGGGCCACACTGCCCAGCACCACCAGAGAGAGGGCCACACTGCCCAGCATCACTAGAGAGAGGGCCACACTGCCCAGCACCACCAGAGAGAGGGCCACACTGCCCAGCACCACCAGAGAGAGGGCCACACTACCCAGCACCACCAGAGAGAGAGAAAGACTGTGTCACTGCCAGGGTACAGACAGGCTACACTACTGACCAAAGTCAGCCTGGTTAACCCAGAGGGAGCGAAGGTCTAACCAGAGGGATCACTGCTGCATTTTTGCTGGGTCTGGCAGGATGGCATGTCAGCCATTATCTGTTACTGCTCCTAGGGACTGAGCCATTAGGAAGTGTCTAACCTGCTATCCTGTAGGCCTTATTGACCGTCGCAACCTGCTACAAAAAACTCCAACGCTGAGCTGCTGCCCGCCCGAATATATGTTTTACCGCACCAGGTGACACCAACCCTAGTGACGCCACTGGCTACTGTTACAAAGTCATGCCTCCTAGACCGGCTCCTATGATACAATTGGATCAGTGTTCTGTCTATCACAGGAGCCGGTCTAGGAGGCGGGACTTTGCTACAGAGGCCGTCAAACATTTCAGACCTAAGCTCCGTGACACAGCAGGAGATTCCCGCTGTGTGTGTGATGTAAAACAAGGAGAGAGGGGAGGACTCTGGCACTTGAGCTTCAGCGTCCAGGCTCCCCCAGGGTCAGCCCCACTGCAGCCACAGCTCAAAGTGGCCCAAGTTCCAGGCCAACTCTAGGCCTTGAGACTCAGGGCTAACAATTTTCCTTGAAACAATACTAGACCTGGGGCTTTTTGGGGGTCCACTCGGGGCTGTTACCTGGGTCAGCCCCTCATCTGATGCCACTGCTTGAATGCCCGTGAATCAACAGTCTCCAGACCCTGGGGGTACCACGCAGGGGCTCCTGCTTGCTGAGGTGTTTGGAAGCATTATCCTTCTTCCTCATAGCCCTTTATTTTCAATAAATGTATGTATGTGAGATAAGGCACTAGGCTGGTGCACCCTCTTTTCTTTCTATTCTCTAGATATGCCAAGGACACCCTCATGCCTAGAAGGCAACAAAACCTGAAGCATTACCTATGGCGAAGTTGACCTTCACTTCCACCTGAGCATCATACCTATGTGCAAAGTGTTTTTTTCCCCATTTTATGCCACAGTCCTTCTGACCCTGTAAACTGTCCCTGTGTTCACGTACAAATGCTGTACCTCTTTTGGCTCTTTTCCTCACAGCTTCCCTGCTGCTCCAGCCTTCTGTCTGTTCTATCAGAATGCACCATGCAGACGCGCATGCATGCACACTTGCGGCTGCTCCCTTACACCCACATGGACTCCCAGTTTGAAGAACTAAAAGAGGGTGCACCGACCTTGTGCATTACCCAAATGGAGTTAAAATGAAATAAGAAGAAGAAATATACTCACAAATGCTATAATTATTAAAAGTATATTGATCCAAAGTATATCGATCCACAATGAATCAAAAGCAACCAGGTCATCAGGACAATGTCCAGCACTCTGCAGAACCTTCCAAATGGCTGATGCGTTTTGAGGGGAGATTCCCCTCTTCTTCAGAGCCAGTCTACATTGATACATATAATATAGAGGAAAGGGCTTGTCACATGGTCTCAAAGCCCCTCCTAGCAATTGGTGGACATGGGAGTGGTGTCAAGGCAATGCCTACTCACATATATAGGTGTAGCACCACCCCCGCAGGAGCTGCTGATTATATTATTGGGTCTACACCCTGCCTAACAACCCAATCAAATTGGCTCGATCCCTCCTCAGGCATAACTGACCCAGAATAGGACTGGACTATCAAATAGATACACAGGTTGGAATACAATACTTCACTATGCAACAATACCTTGTTACCTTCTTGAATAGTAGTCCTTCTGGGTGACACAATGGAACAACGCACAAGATTGTAATTAACCAAACTTAGTTTACTATATATCAAATTGAATAGGGGAGATACAATACAATACAATACAAGTCCATAAAAGGTTATTTAAAACAGCTTTAAAAAAGGTAAAAGAATACCCCCACACTCCTCCTGCATTAAGGCTAGACACAGTACCAGGTAGGTGGGCCTATCTGAGTCCCTCCCCCAGAGTTCTCTTCTTTCTTGTTGATCTTCGCTAGCAAGATTATTGAATAGAGCTCATTTGTAATCCAGATTAGGAATAAAGATCAAGAGAGAGAAAACAACGAGCTGTTAGTTGTCACCGCAGGGTGTCTGCGTAACTGAGCAATAACTTCTGCGAGAGAGATAAGCCTCTGGCGACTCCTTTACAGACCTTATTGTTTGTCTATGAGTCTCCTGAGAGAGTATGGTGATAAACCCCGGGGTTTTATCACCTCCTGCTGCGCTACCGCTATCTGTAGATAAAACTGTCTCTTCAGCAGATAAAGTCAGTTATTGGGCATGTGCCCTCTCACCAACAGAAGTTTCTCCTTCGCGCGCTTCCACTGCGGTCTCAGTCCTTTGGCTATATGCCAGCCGCGCGGGGTCCTTCTGGCGGATGACTTCCGGTCTCGGCAAACAGCAGTATGACCTCCAGGAATGTGCCTCGTGCTTGAGATGGGACGGTTCCACGTCGTCCCTCCAGGCTAAAAGGCTCTGGCCCAATATCCAGTGTCAGTCCTTCACTCTCGCTCGCTGGTTCCTCAGAGTCCAGCGCAGAAAGACCCCCCCCCTTCGCGCGCTTCTCTCTTCCTTTAAATAACCTCCCCCATAGTGCCGTGCGGTGCAGCCGTGCACCCTGGATCTTGCAAAGCAGCCTGGGAGATGTAGTTTCTTCATCTTGTGAAAAGGAAGTCACAGCCCGGGAAATTCCATGCAGCTACCACTAGAGGGAGCCTAGTTCCTGGATCTTGCAAAGCAGCCTGGGAGATGTAGTTTCTTCATCTTGTGAAAAGGAAGTCACAGCCCGGGAAATTCCATGCAGCTACCACTAGAGGGAGCCTAGTTCCTTCCCACATATCAAACAGTGTCTTTAGGCATGTTTAACCCCGCTACATAGGAATGATACAAATGATAATAACACCACCGAGAGTAAAATCAAATAATATTCCAGTTTCATGATCAACAGTTAAGCGCCTCTACAATTGGATATATTTTAAAAATGTGTGTGTCTATGGGAAATAATAACAAAAACAGATCTGATGGGATTGTATAAAGTAAAGAAGATGATGATAATGAGGATATGAACGATATTGGGGGGGGGGGAGGAAGAGGGGTGAAAGGGCATAATGATGGATGATTCATGGACAGTAACGGACGCTGTCTTTTTGACAGGGACTGGCATATAATCAATAATAAAAATGATCTACCCTCTGGGGCTACATGATGATAATGAGGATATGAACGATATGGGGGGGGGGGGGGGGGAGGAAGAGGGGTGAAATGGCATAATGATGGATGATTCATGGACAGTAACGGACGCTGTCTTTTTGACAGGGACTGGCATATAATCAATAATAAAAATGATCTACCCTCTGGGGCTACATAAAACCCTTGAAGCATGCACGCTCTGGCTCTTTGGGTCACCTGACCGGCGTGCTTGAGCTATAGGAAGTGATAGGAGGAATCATAGTAAAGATGATGATGTCGATATAAACGATTATACAATCCCATCAGATCAGTTTTTTGTTATTATTTCCCAAGGACACACATTTTTCCAATATATCCAATTAAATAATTTATTTTTCAAATAATCCCCCCCCCCTCTCTTTTTTTTTTTCTTTTTCCGATTGCAGAGGCACTTAACTGTTGATCGTGAAACTGGGATATTATTTGATTTTACTCTCGATGGTGTTATTATTTGTATCATTCCTATATATTTTAGTAGGCATTGCCTTGACACCATTCCCATGTCCACTGATTGCTGGGAGGGGCTTTGAGACCATGTGGCAAGACCCTTCCTCTATATTATATGTGTCAATGCATCACTGTAGATTGGCTCTGAGGAGGGGGGGATCTCCCCCCCCCCCCGAAATGCGTCAGCCATTTGGAAGGTTCTCAAGTGTGCTGGAGACTGTCCTGATGACCTGGATGCTTTGGTCTATTGTGGATCGATAGGCTTTTAAAAATTCTAGTGTTTAGGAGTAAATTTCTTCTTATTCAATTTTAATAAACTCTATTTGGGTAATGCACAAGGTTGGTGCGCCCTCTTTTTGTTCTTTGTACAGTGTTCCCATTGGGTTTCCCTTGACCCCAGGAGGGCAGCAAAATCTGTGCTTTTACCTGGAACCATAGAGACCTACCACCGCCACATCTCTGTTGAGCGCAGGAGAATTTGTTTTTTTGTACCCACGTGGAGGGTGGAATCCAGAACCCTGGTCCTGACTCTACAAAAGCCCCTGGTCCCAGGATTGGAGATTTCACTCCACACGGATCACTATGAAATCTCAGAGCCCCCAAACCGAATGTTATCAACCACGAGGAAACCGAAAACACAGTTTTCTCCAAATAAAACAAGCCTCCTGGAAAGTTGAGAATCCTGGGCGAAAGTAAAGTGATCCTGGTGGCTGTGGATGGGACAACCCACTTAAATGTCTGTACAGACAAATGTCCACCAAATGTGCCTGGAGGTTAGGGTAGTGCTGCATGCTCCTATGCTTTTTGATGGCCCACACATGGACCCTGATGTAGGGGGAACCTGTATCTGGTCACAGCTAGCTAGCCGAGTCATGGCTGCTCCATCACACAAGTCCCCACTGAGCATGGAAAGGCTCGAAAGAAAGGGAGTTTAGGTGCCTTGCCTTGCATCTGCCACTGGTGAGGGTGGGTAAATGGGCACTCTGCTACAGCTACAATACTCAGAAAATAAACTGGCAATCATGACAATAAGTGGGCGATTGTTACAAAAAAACATGGGTTTATTAAATGGTGGGCGATTGTTACAATAAACCATGGGTTTACACTAATGTCACATCCTCAGCAAGGAGCGATAGTATAAGAGGTCCAGGATAGTTAATAAGATTCCCCAACCCTGAAGAGCAATTTAACACCTGTTGCCCCCTTAATTTGTATTATTTATTTTTTAACAATTCCTTCATTATTATCAGCATTGCTATTAATCTGGTTGCTATGCTATGTATGTTTGATCACACTTAAAAACAAATATGGTAAATCAACTGGTCTTCTGCACTGACATGCAGAGGTAAGCTTTTGTTTGCTAGCTTGGGTGTTGTGAAAAAGAAAGATGTGTAACAGTATATTATGAAATGACAATGTCATCTAAAAAACATACTGACTGATTTTAAGAAAGGGTGTTGCTACTGCTTGCCCAGAATAAACGTCAAAAGTACTGGTTAGTATAGAAATATGGACACTGCAATAGCTGGCTTATTTTTAAAGGCTAAGTTCGCATTTAAAAAAAAAAAAATTATAGAGGTAAAAAAACGTGCATTTTTGATTTTTTTTTCTCAAGAGTCTGCAGAGCATTGCACCCAGTGGATTGTGGATGCAATGTCAAGCTCTAGTGCAGTCTTCCTTCAGCTGTGTGTCCTCTGCTGCACGGGGCATCAGTTTAAGAGCAGCAGAAAGACTGAATGGACTACGGACATGCTCATCAGCACCCTCAAAGTCCATTAAAACAAGTCCTTCTGCTGCACTGGTAGATGTAATAGACTTTTTCATTCACAGGTTGCTGTGAATGAACAATGCAGCAGCATTATTTTAAATTGTGACGAGTAGAAGAGCAACCACCCCTCGGGGGGAGGGGGGGTGCTGCATAGTACCAAGTTACAACCTAAATATGGGTGTAACATGTTACTAAAGGTGGTCTTTGCCTCTAAGGTGCAGGCTCGGGGGTTGCCATTTTTACCCTTATTTGATGAATCACTGACCTAGAAAAGGCATGTGCACAGCCAATGTCTGGATAATAGCAGTTCCTATATTCCTATATCTTAACAGATTATTTTTTAATAAGAATAACTATGATTCCTGATGTATAGGAGCCAAAAAAAGCTCCAGATATTATTAATGTTTCCTTAAAAAACACCATCCTTTTGTCTGCCATTAGGGTTTGCCTACCGGTTTCAATGCTTTCCTAAGGAACCGGACTAGAGCAAGTGATCAGATTAGAAAAGTGAGTGTAGAGTTGAAATTCCTTAGTTGCATGCTTTTTCTTGGTTAGTAGCGCCGAGTACTGAGGCCAAAGTATTGTTTTGGCATCACAGTTAAGCCTCGTACACACGCGTCGAAAATCGGCCGGGAATTTTCGTCCGACGACCGATCTGCCGATTTTCGGCTTGTTAGTATGATGCTTCCGACAACCGACTCCGACTTTTCGGCAGAAAAAAATCTGGTGTGCAGGCTATAAAATTTTTCTCCGCCGTCAAAACGCGGCCGATTTTCGTGCAGTCAGTACAGATTTCGACAGGGAAAAAACGAATGAGCAAGTCTGGGCATGCTCAGAGAAGAAAGAACACAAAGAAAGCAAACCAACACATGACATCACTTCTGAAGTAGAATTTTGTCGGGCGAGAAAATTCGTGTGCAGTCTATGCACATTCCAACCAACAAAACACCACTCTGGACAAAAGACGGACGATCGGTCGGCCGATAATCGTTGCGTGTGTACTAGGCTTTAGGGATGAGCTGAATGTACATAGTGAATTATATGGGCATTCCATGTCAAATCTGAACCCCATTTAAGCCAATGAAGAGTTAATGTTAAAAACAATTAACTTTCTTAGACTAAGGCAAACGATTATTAAACAAATGGGAGGAAGAGGGGAGGGGGTGCTGGACATTGCCTTGGGGAACTAAAGCAAAAATAAATGTCTTTACATTTTTTCTTTCGGAAAGCAACAATTTTAATAATGTTTAACCACTTCTGGACCGGAAAAGTTATGCCCCCCTAATGACTAGGCCATTTTCTGCGATTCGGCACTGCATTCATTTAACTGACAATTGCGTGGTCATGCGACACAGTACCCTAATAAAATGTCATAGAGCTTTCTTTTGGTGGTATTTTATCACATTTTTTATTTTTTGCGCTATAAAGAAAACAACATTTTTCACTTTCTGCTATATACCACCCCAAAAAGAAAATGAAAAAATCTAAATTTTTCATCCTTCTAGGCCAATTTGTAATCTGCTACATATTTTTGGTAAAAAAAAAAATCACTATAAGCGTATTTTGATTGGTTCGCGAAAAAAAAAAAATGATCGCGTCTACAAACTAGGGGAAAGATTTATGTGATTTTTATTTTTACTAGTAATGGCGGCGATCTGTGATTTTTAGCAGGACTGCGATATTGCAGCGGACATATCGGACCCCTGACAATTTTGACTCTTTTCGGGGACCAGTGACATTACTACAGTAATCAGTGCTAAAAATATGCACTGTTACTGTACTAATGACACTGGCAGGGAAGGGGGTAACCCAGGGGCGATCAAAGAGGTTAAGTGTGAGCCTAGGTGAGTGCTTTCTAACTGTATGGGGAAGGGACTTGTGGAATCAACACAGAGACCTGGGATCCTTTATAGGAGGAACACAGGCGCTCTGTGTTCATTCCAGAGAGAACAACGGTCTGCTGTGTTTACAACAGCAGACTGTCATTGTCTTTCACCGGGGAGCGATTGTGGGTGCTCAGCGGCAATCGCGGCAGTCAACCCCGTGGATCAGCTTCCCTGCTTCCTAATGGGGGGAGGGGGGAGCGCTCCTGGTCCATTAGTAGGGGGTCTGTAGGTAGGGGGGCTTATCTGGAAGCCCCCTTTAAATATTAAAGGATCCCCAGATACCGCCTTCCCCCTTACGTGAATGAATAAGTAACACACAGAACCCCTATTTATTCACAGAGAAAATTGTGAAAAATGTAAAAAAAAAAGACACAGACATTTTGAAGCTGCCATATATAGTAGCCTTCATTGTTCTCTAGAGACACAAGGGCTTTTTTTCAGCGGGAACGCGGGGGAATGCAGTTCCGGCACCTCCAGCACTGAATGTATGCCATGGCAAGGGGTGCTGGAGGGTCTACTGATGCTGGCTGCTGGGGGATCTATTGTTGCTGGAGGGGATATATTTTTGCATGGCAACCTATTGTTGCTGTTGGAGGATCTTTTGATACTCGGGGTTAATTGTTGCTGGAAGGAATCGACTGTTTAGTGAGGGGTCTACAGTTTCTGGATCCTAGAGAGTCTATTGATGCTGGCTGCTAGGAGATCGTTTGCTGCTGCTGGGAGTCTATTGCTTCTGGGGGGGGGGGGGGGATCTATTGCTACTGGCTGTGGGGGTTTCTATTTTATTGCTTTTCATGTTGTCATAACCAAATTCCATACATTCCACTACAAATTTATACTTGGCTCTATATTTTCTAAAAGGGGCTGTACTAGAAGCTGGGTAGGGGGTGGAACCAAGGGTCGGTGCTCGGAGGTGGGTATGGGTGGAAGCAAGGGTTAATGCTCAGAGGTGGGTAGGGGTGGAGACACTAAGTAACATAGAAGGGGGAGTTCCTGCACCTATTCTCTGAGAGAAAAAAGCCCTGAGAGACACTATAACAAAGAGAATGACGGCTTCCAAAAGGTAAGCCATTTGATACAGGACCTCTCTCTCTAGGGCTAGCCTCACCAAGAATATGGTGCGAGTACCAGCTGCCTTTGAGTCTCATCCAGAAGTGCTATCCTGTCACAGGAGCACTCACAGAACCTAGAATAGCCACACAAAAGCAAACAATGTGATACACTTCCTATTTATAAAAGGTTAAATGTCACAGTGACAATTAGTGTGCATCTCAAGTGCTCATTATAGTTACATAGTAGTTGAGGTTGAATAAAGACAACAGTCCATCCAGTTCAACCTGTTCAGGTGTGTGTGTGTCAGTGGCGTAATAATTTCCCATAACCCTGAATGTTGTGATTTGTGAGATGCAAGAGTCTTAAGTAGCCATACTCCCCGCAGCTACTACCAATTGTGGAAGAGAGTTCCACCTTCTCACCGCCCTTACAGTGAAGAACCCCTTATGCAGCTTAAGGTTAAACCGCCTGTCCTCTAATCTCATTGTGTGGCCACGTTTCTTCTTGCATTTCTTGAGATTAAATATTTTTTTTCCTATGCTGGGATCACTATTGATGTATTTGTAAATTGCTATCATGTCCTCTCTCGGGCATCTCCTCTCCAAGGAGAATAAATTAAGCACTTGTAATCGCTCCTCATGATTAAAGTCCTCCAATCCCCTAATTAGTTTACTAACCCTTCTCCCTTCTTTGGACTCTCTCCAGTTCCAGCACATCCCTTCTGAGGATTGGAGACCAGAACTAGACAGAATATTTCAGATGTGGCCAGACCATGGTTTTATAAAGTGGTAGGATTGTAGCTTTATTTCTGGAATATATCCCCTTCATTATGCATGCTAATATTCTACCGGCTTTGGCAGCTGCAGCTTGACATTGCATGCTTTTGCTTAAGGAAAAAGAATGGGCGTTCTTGCTGGGGGATGGGTCCTTTGTTACAGATAGTCTTGATAGGTGAGATGTTAACCAAACTGATGGTGAATGTTCCAAAAGCACAGTGTTAGTGCTATCATCGAGGGCAGCTCTTACAGGGCCGAAGCGAAATCCCACATGTAAGCAGAGTAAAGAGAAGGCGCCACTCGGTGAAGCAGTAAAAACAAATTTATTTTATGTATGTCTTGATATGAGCTTAATAAATACTGCTTCACTGAGTGGCACCTTCTCTTTACTCTGCTTGCATGCTTTGCTTAGTCTATCTTCTACTAGAGCCCCCAAATCCTTCTCCATCCTGGATTCCCCCAGAGGTTCCCCCCCGAGCATAATTTGCGTTTATGTATTTTTCCCCCAAGTGCAATACCTTACATTTCTCTACATTAAACCTCATTTGCCATGTAGTTGCCCACTGTGTCATTTTGTTCAGTTCATTCTGTAAGATTTCTATATCCTGATGAGAAGTTATTGCCCTGCCTATTTTTTTTATCATCCACGAAAACTGAGATTGAGTTAATGATTCCGCCTTCTATGTTATTGATGAATAAATTTAACAAAATTGGTCCCAGGACTGAGCCTTGGGAGACCCCACTTACCACTCCAGACCAGTTTGAGTGCACGTTATTTATCACCACCCTTTGGACACACCCATGTAACCAGTTTTCTATCCAAGAACAAACCTTGTGGTCGATACCTGCAGACCTTAGTTTGTAGTTTAAGCGTTTGTGCGGAACTGGGTCGAATGCCTTAGCAAAATCAAGATACACCACATCCACAGGTCTCCCCCAATCTAGCTCACAGCTCACCTCCTCGTAAACCCATGCTGATTACTGCTGATAGTACTGTTGACCTTAGCAAATTCTTGGATATAGTACCTTATCATCTCTTCCAATAATCTACATACAATTGATGTAAGGCTGACCGGCCTATAGTTTCCCGGAATATCCCTCCACCCTTTTTAGAATATTGGTATCACATTAGCATTCCTCCAATCACCTGGTACAGTTCCTGTCAATATACTGTCTGTGAAGATTAGGAACAACGGTCTAGCTATAACCCTACTGAGTTCCTTGAGTACTCTCGGGTGCAAGCCATCTGGTCCTGGTGATTTATTAATGTTAATGTTATCAAGTCTTTCCTTGATTTCATCCTTTGCTAGCCACTGGGGCAAGTCCTATGATGATGTGCTAACCATACAGTCATGGTCAGTATAACCCTCCTTTTCATGTGTAAAAACCGAGGAGAAGCAAGTATTTAGCTCAGTTGCCTTCTCTGTGTCCTCTGTAACCATCCTCCCATTATTGTTAATTATGTGTGCAACGTGCTCTGACCTGGCTTTTTTGCTTATAATATATTTAAATAATTTCTTGAGGTTTTTTTTTTTTTTTTTTTACTCGCCTCTGCTATGTGTCTCAGAGTCATTTTTAGCCATCCTGATTTTGTTTTTACATTTCTTGTTAGATTCCTTGTCTTGGTGGAAAGCCGATAATGTCCCCTCCGACTTATATTTCTTAAAGGCCATTTTTTTCGCTCTAATAAGCATTTTTACATTACGGGTTTAGCCACCCTCGTTTGACTTTGGCTCTTCTAAATTTATTTCCCATTGGAATGCACTGTGAGATACTTTTGTTTAATATTTTCCTAAAGCATTCCCATTTTTCCTTCGTGTTCAATGTTCCTAGCGTTAAGTCCCAATTTATGTTCTCTATTATTGAGCAAATTTTAGGAAAGTTTGCCCTTCTGAAGTGTAGGGTCCTTATGTTCCCCTCGTGCCTTGTTGTCCTATGGTTTACTCTAAATGTGATCATCCTGTGATCACTAGAACCCAAGTTGTCCCATACTTCTACATCTGAGATTAGACCCGAATATTTCGTAATTAATAGATCTAGCAATGCATTCTTTCTAGTAGGAGAATCCACCATCTGAGACATGTGGTTGCCCTGTAAGACATTCATGAATTGACGGGCCTTTACTGAGTGAGCTATCCCCTATTCCCAGTCAATATAGGATAATTGAAGTCCCCCATTACGATGAATTGTCCCTGCTTTTCCGCTATTCCCAACTGTGAAACTAATTTCAGCTCTACCTCCTCCCTTTGGTTGGGGGACCTATAACATACCCCCACTATTACTTTCCCCCTTACTTCTTCATGATGGCGTTCTACCCACACGGATTCCACCTCCGCCCTCGTCCCTTCCATAATGTCACTCCTCTCCACCACCCTTACGTTATTTTTGATACAGAGACATACCCCTCCACCTCGTTTTCCTTCCCTGTCCTTCCTATACACAGAATACCCTTCAAAATTTGCAAGCCAGTCGTGTAACAGGTCAAACCAAGTTTCTGTTATTCCCACAAGGTCTATGTCCTCCTCGTGTATTAACAGTTCCAATTCCTCCATTTTATTAGCTTAGCTCCTGGCATTTGTGCATACCCCTCTTAGTGTTGTAGTAGTCAATAGTGATTTATCATTAGGTTTATTCCTGCTTGGTTTGTGGTTTGTCCGCTCATTCCCCCAAGTAGTTGTCCTTATGGTTATATTGTCACTGCTGACCTCCCTAATAGCTTCTGTCCTTTGCTCACTACTAACTGGCACTACCTCCGAGCCCCCCCCCCCCCCCAACACTTCTAAAGCCCCTCCAAATTTATGGCTTTCTTTCCAATAGAGCTGTACCATCCCCATTAAGGTGCAGACCGTCCTTACTAAAGAGACGGTAACTGCCTGAGAAGTCAGCCCAGTTCTCCAGGAACCCGAACCCCTCCTTCCTACACCAGTTCCTCAGCCACTTGTTCAGTTCCCTAAGCTCCTTCTGCCTCTCTGGTGTGGCTCGAGGTACAGGTAGTATTTCAGAGAAAACTTTTTTTCAGGTCCTTTTCCTCCATCTATTCCCTAAGTCCCTGAAATCATTTTGTAGGATCTTCCACCTCCCTCTTACTGTGTCCCTTCATGTGGAAAAAGGGAATTCTTGCCAGCACATCTCTGGGCACGTCAGCAGGTAGGTGAGAAGGTTTAAATAATAAAGAAAAAAGGGTGCGCTGATAAACTAAATAAAGTAAAGCTGCAACCAAGATACTGTGCCAAGTGTAAATGTGTTAGATTCTGTGGTAGACCCAGCTACTGTGAGGAGCCCCTCCTCAACTACCAACAGAGTACCTAATTTCAAGTGGGGTGGCCCTTTGTTCTTGGGTCTTGGATTCAAACAACTGTTTGCCTGTGTTATCAGAGCTACCCTGGACTTCACTGAGAGGGATGCAGCATATGAGGGGCCTTTGCTTTTGGAAAATATACAGTATCTCACAAAATTTGTGGAGGCAATAAGAAGATCTATTATTACCGAGTCCGTGGGGATTAGACCATTCATCCAGCTACCTGTCATGTTCTGACCGAGAGAGAGCATATATCCTATCCCCAAATTCATTCTACATCTGGTAAGAGGCTCTTCAGTGTGGTTTACACGAGGGTGGATGTGCATGAATTCTGCATTTTTGGATTGCTTATGATAGTTATATATCTGGTAAGAAGAACGGCCAGCTGGTGGTGGGAATTTTACTAACGTGGATGTCACATTGTTTGGGACGTGGTTCCAGCACTTCTGTAATATCACCATAGTTTCACAAGAACATATTTTATTGATCATCACACTGTGGATATGATTTGATGGACTTTATTTGTTTTGGATTTTTATTCAGAAGATTTGTCACATTGTTAGCACTGTGTTTTATCATTTTTATTGAGTTGATTCATTGCAATAGCATCAACACGTTTAGCGCACCAATCATTTATAAAACAGGTGAGAAGGTTTAGCAATGCGGTGGGCCCTGTCAATAAGTAAGTCACGTGTGTCCAATTGTGGAAGGAGCACGGAGAACAAACACTGTAGATACGGGGTCAGCTCATTAGGTTTGACGGATTCAGGAATGTTTCTGAATTTTATATTGTTACGCCTGGAGCGATCCTCCAGGTCTGCAAGTTTCATTTTGATGCAATGTAGCTCTTCTGCTTGGTAGTCCTAAGTATCCAACACTTCATTATGTGCTCTAGCATGTTCCTGAACAGTGTCTTCCAGATTGTCAGTTCTGACCTCTAGGAAGTCAATTCTGTCTTGAACTTGTGATAGGGATAATTGAAGCTCCCTGTGTAGATCTTTCTGGAAGGGGAGTAGCATGGATTTAATAGCAGCCTCTAAAGCTGGGTTATCTGAAGCGGGAAGTGCTGCTAAGGCTGGGGCCCTGTCGCTGCCTGTTTCTGTGGACCATAACTGCTTCTTAGGATGTGGGCCTTTGTATGGAGATTGGGCAGGGAAGGAAGCGAGCCTCTTACCTCTGTCTGATGTGAGTCCCGACGTGGGGATGTCAGGTGGTGTTGTAGTGTCCATCTCTCCAGCGTTGGGGGATGAGGGAGGGTCACTTGAGGGAGGTGATGCCGTGGAACGTTGCACTTGGGTAGTGGAGGGAGTTGGAGACTGGCCGGTCTCGTTGTCGGATGTGGAGGCCGCATATTGGCGGCGTTGAAATAATCAGTGAAGCGGCGAGGTGCAGGAGGCTTGTGACCGCAATGCGGCATACCCTGGTTCCTTTCCTGTGTGAGGATGGTCGATGGGATGATGTGCGACTTGGGGTTATGGCTTCTAGTTGCAGTGGATACGGATCGTGGATCGGAGTGCCTGACTCAAGTGGTCATCTTGGTCCGCGGCAGACCACGCTCCCGTGTGAGAATAGAACTTAAGAGCTGGACTGAAATTAGGTCATTAGTTTGTACAGAATTGAACAAGAGAGTAAAAGGCAAAGATACTTCTGTGGGGAGTTTGCGTCATTCCGGGGAGGAATGTGATATATGCTCTGCTTGTTTGAGACTGTCACTGTATATAGTCAAGATATTGTAGTGTACGGGTCAGGTAGCTGGTTATGTTCCACTATATAAGTCAAAATATAGTGTGGGCAGAGGGCAGGAAGGCCTGATGAAGCTGCTGGGGTAGATGGTTGGTAGCTTGCAGGGTATAATGCTTACCCGGTGCCCGGCGGCGAGCGGATCCCTGTTTTAGGAAAGACCGCAGCTTCTAGGACGTGTAGGCCGCAATCTCCGGTGCCTCTCTGCAGCTGACTTCACTGTCCTAGTAGATGGATGGCGGTCCCAGGGTGCCCAGGTAGGTGGAATGTGCCCGAGGTTTTCACGTAGGAAGACCCTAGGAGCCTAGAGGGCCGCCGCTGTGCCGGATGTCGGATTGCGGCGTCCGTTAGGAAAGATCGCGGCTTCGGAGGTTGTGTAGGCCCCGAATCCGGATCCCTGGAATTCCGTTAGTAGGACCCCTAATACCTGTCCCAACCTGTGCAGTGGGTCTCAGTGGGTATCCCTCGATGGTTTGGAGGCTGTGGAAGGTGTTTGAGCGGTGGATGTCAGTAGATTACAAAACTGGTGAGACGAAGCTCCCTTCCCCCCTCTTACTTTGTCATTGGTGCCTACATGCACCATGACTGCTGGGTCCTCCCCAGCCCTGCCCAATTTGTCCATCTGATCCTCTATGTGCCAAACCCGAGCACCTGGTAAACAACAACATACTGTTCGGTGACCATGATTGTTTTGACAGATAGCCCTCTCTGTCCTCTTAATAATTGAGTCCCCTACTACCATCACCTGTCTACCCTTTCCTGAGTTTCTTTCCCCCTCCTTCCTGTAGCTGTCATCCCCTGGCAGCTAGGGGAGGGCAACTGCTTCAGCACTGCCACCCCTGATCTGATATTCCCATCATCATGCAACTTGGCATATTTGTTGGAGTGTACTAACTCAGGACTGGCCTCCCTAGCGCTCTTCCCCTCCTTCTGTCACCCAAATACTTACCTCCGGCGCCTGTGTCTCGATGTCTTCACCCTCCTCTAAGCTGGCCCTCACCAGCACCTGCTGGGTAATGTCCAAGCTCCTTTTCAGGTTGTTGATGCTGTGCACTGTTGCCACCTTGTTTTCTAGATCTAGGATCTGTGCTTCCAGAGAAACAAGCCTCTCACATCTCGCACAACAGTATACGCCCTCGATTGGTTCATCAAGGAATGCATACATGAAGCAAGTAGTGCACTGAGTGGCATCCCCAATCCTGTTGGACATTATTACCCTCTATATCCCCCCTCTATTCTTTGGGGATAATAAAGATAATGACCTGCTAATTTGTTACCTACCCTACTCTAAGCTCCCCTGATACTAAACCTATTCCAGTTACTTCACAGTCGCTCCTATCACCAGGCTTTAAGTCCCAGGGTTCTCCCAGTCTCAGGTTACTCCCAGGTACTAAGGTACTCCCAGTCACTAAGGCACTCCCAGTCACTAAGGCACTCCCAGTCACTAAGGCACTCCCAGTCGCAGGTTACTCCCAGTCGCAGGTTACTCCCAGTCGCAGGTTACTCCCAGTCGCAGGTTACTCCCAGCCACCAAGTACTTCCAGGTACCAAGGTACTCCCAGTCACAGGGTACTCCCAGTTGCCAAGGTACTCCCAGTCGCAAGGTACTCCCAGTCACAAAGTACTCCAAGGTACTCCCAGTCCAACTGCTTGGCTTCCCTTGGTCTGATGTCAGATCCTGCAGCCTCCTTCTATCAATCTATGCCTGTCACCCCTTGGATCCCTCTTCAGATCGGGACAGCTTCCTTTGTGATTCCCCCCCACCCCCATCAGCCGATCAGCCGATCAGCCCAGCACCTGCTCACAGTTCACCGCTGTCTCCTCTCCTCCTGTCAGAGTCTGTCTATCCTCAGCCTCCACAGCTGCTGCCTTTCACGGTCCCGGTACGTCTCCCTGCCCAGTCGCTTTCCCCTCAGCGTCTCCCCTGAGCATCTCCCTTGCGCTCGCTGCTGCATGCTCTCCAATCTGCTCCACTCTCCTCTCCTCTGCCCTAGCAGTTGCCGGAAGAAGAAGCCAGAAGAAGAAAGCCAGGATAGGTTGTTCAGGCTCATCCACTCCAGGATCAAGAAGCAGAGCAGATGCAGAATATTGCACATGGAAATTTTCAAAAATGCAATACAAATAGTAGGGCGGTCATTCTTTTGAAGCTGCAAGGGTGTCCAAACTTTGGTACTTAAAGGATTAGGTCACCTTTTAAAAAAATAAATAAGTAAATAAAAAAGGTAAAAAAAAATGTGCATTTATTATTTTTCTTATTAGGAGCCTGGAAAACATTGTACCCACGATCAGCAGATCATGGGCGCAATGCAGGGCTCTTGCGGACTCTGTGTGTAAGCTGTTTGGCTGTACATCGTAAGGCCAAGCAGTTACTCACTAGCAGGAAGCATCAGAGAACAGCCCTGTGGTAGTTCATTAAGAACTATAAGCCAGCAGCCAAAAAGGCTGCCAGACCTTGTAGTTTTTAATTCATTGATCTCTGTGAATGAGTGACATGGGCGGCAGGGCCCCGCACGGTTGCGTTCTTTGCAGTGTGTAACAGAGGGGGGGGGAGGGGGGGGGGGGGAGGATCCCTCATCTGGGAGCTGGGAAGGTGTGAGAGCCAGTGGATTTGTAACATGTTATATGTTAAACCCTGAATATGGGCGTAACATGTTACAAAGGGTGAACTTATACTTTAAGGTTTGTAAAATAAAATGTAACTGTGCATTTAAAAAAAAAAAAATGTTTATTTCAACACACTTGTCCTCCATACACTTCATATAGTAACTGGAAAAGACGCCTTTTGGAGGATAAGGTGTTATAATCCCTGGCTCAGCCTGGCAGAGCCATGGTAGGTGGGGTTATGTTATGTGTAGCAGGATTCCCAGGCATTGGGCCTGATGTGGGTCTGCCATGGTTACCGTTAACACCAACAGCACATTTAAGCTGATTGCCCAAGTGTGAGATCTGAGACAATGAACAGTCCGGCATCTTTGGTTTGTTTTGTTTATTTTATATGGGGATGAGAGAAGGGAATGAGTGGGATACTCCTCTGGCTCAACTAGGTACAAATGGGACACTTTGAAGAAAAATGCCTTTCAGCGCTGTCTTGACACCGGCTGAATGCCGACCAATGCTTGTTGGTGCTTGAAATCACTGACTTGCTGTACTGTAATGAAAACTGGCTTCTAACACTCTGGTTTGCTCAAAAGTCCTTGACACTGCTTCCTCCAGTCCTTCCTGACTGAGGTAGCTTCTTGTAGATACTGCTGCAACTCTCAACACTGTACACTTCAGGGCCCAACCGCTGGCACCCCCTTTTTCTCTTCAGGGTTAAACTCTTTTCTCTATTTCTCCACTGGCTAGCTAGCTACTGGATCCCTCTGACCTTCTCCAGAGTGGTCCCCTCTGACTAGGGAGACCCCCAGGGACAGTTCACAGTACTCCCAACTCAGAATGCTTTCCTGGAACTCGACCCCCACAGCTCCGCTGGTCCTCAGCACACTGGATCCTTCCTGCAGCTCAGCTAAGCCCTGCATCTCCTCAGGCAAGCCGCCTGGGATACCCAATTCTTCCTGACAGGAGGAGAGACAGCCATACCCCTCCCTCCTGGGACTCTGCTTTCCTCCAAAGACCATCTGTCATGTGCTCCCCACAGACTTATACCCCCTCCCAGAATGCTCTGTGGCATAATCTGCCCTTCCAGGGGGGATACAAGCCCTGGTGTGCTATTGGTCAGGTTTCCTCCACTGCCCAATGAGAGCCCTTATTGGGACACAGTGGGAAGACTCCCCAACTCAACAGACACACCTGTGAACACATGCCAGCCTAGCTGAAAATCATAGCCATGCTGATAAGCAGACAAGGCCCACTATACCTTACCTAGCACCTACCTTGGAGGGTGCTACATCTGAATGCCATTTACCTTTAAAGCAACCTAAAACATAATTAAAGGGAACACTTTTTCCATTTTGGATAGAGCAAGGGATGGCTAGAACCCTCCCCCCCCCCCCCCCCAAGTGAAGAGAAATCCCTGATAGTCCCTGGAACTAGTATCCTATTGGAAGATTCCCCCTTGGTTCCTGTTCTGTAACCACTCAATATTTGGGATTTTCAGGCAGAACAGTTAACCAGTACAAATGAAGTGCTGAACCTCCCTAACAGGGACAAAGACAGCAATAAAAACCTAGCAGGCGTTTTTTTTCCTTTCTACTCTATCCAAAAAAAAAAAAAAAAATGAAGTTTTGCCTTTACTTGTTATACTTTATTTCTGACTTGTTATAAATGTTAAATTAAATAGTAATTTTTTTCTTTTTTAAAAAATAAGCTCCACTACATTTTTTTTAAAATTGGTAATAAGGCAGGCTTTACACTTCTGCATTACAGTGCCATCTATTTAGAATGGCATCCCCATGCACATGTATAGTGGCTGGCCATGCTACTGCAGCACAGCACACCCTTCTTGTGTCTTGTGGTGCAACTCAGTGTGGCTCAAGGTTTTTTTTAATTTTTTTTTAATGCAATAATGTGCACTGCCGACCCATTCAAAACGAATGACCCACCCTAACGCAGAGCGTCATTACACATTAAAACACTTTTGTTGCAGAACGCAAAAGTGTGAAGGGAACCTTAGTCTAGGTTCACACATATGTGAATAGGATGCGTTTTGAACCGCATCCAATTTACATGACATGTGAAAGAACATTGCTTTCTATTGTGCCTGTTCACATATGTACTGCACCCGGAGTGCGAATTCAGTGCGAATTTTAGTCCTGTCAGTTTTCTGAACAGTGCGGTCCCGCTCAGGTGCGAATTCAGGCCCATTGACTTCTACGGAAACGCTTCTGATTCGCATATGTCATTCAGTTGTGACCAAGAAAAAATCCTGACCTGATACGGATGTAATCCTGACCTGATCAAAAACTGTCCTGAAATGCTAAACAACTACTTTGTCACTTAGCTGTGAAAAACAGAGCTCCAATTCTCACCGCACATCTGTGAACCCAGCCTTAAAACGGAAAATTGTATCATACTTACCGTAATTTTCCTTTCCTGGTGCCTATCCATGGCAGCATACTAGTGATAGAGCTCCGCCTCGACTCCACCTTCAGGATCAGTGAATAGCATAAATTAAAAGGTATAGCCCCCCCCATCATTCTCCGTAAATAGGAAAACCGAGGGAGGGATAGTATGCTGCCATGGATAGGCACCAGGAAAGGAAAATTACGGTAAGTATGATACAATTTTCCGTTTTCCTGGTGCCTCCATGGCAGCATACTAGTGATAAATAACTAGCTTACACGGGTGGGATAATGCTTAATCAAAAAATAAAGTTTAATTAGACAAAGACATTGCTGCTTGAACAACTCGTCTTCCAAATTCAACCGTCGTTAGGGCCCCTGGATCAACTCTATAGTGTCTGAGAAACGTGTGCTGTGACGACCAAGATGCCGCCCTGCATATTGTCTCCAATGAGACGTTTGCTCTCGTTGCCCATGAAGTTGACACTGCCCTTGTTGAGTGTGCGTTCACTCTGGAAGGAACATCCATGTTTTGTGCAGTATAGGCCTTTTGAATGGTCTTGACTACCCAGGATGCCAAGGTCCTTTTTGAGGCTTCCTTTCCTCTGTTTTTACCCCAAGGAATCACGAAAAGCTTTTCCGAGTTCCTGAAGGCTGCTGTCATTTCCAGATAGGCTTTTAATATCTTGGGAACATCTAGTTCCTGACACGAATCTGAGAAGACTGGTAATGCCCATGGTTCACTTAAGTTGTCTGGTGTAGTCACTTTCGGAGTAAAACCTCGAAGAGGCCGTAGCTCCACTCTGTCAGGAAAAAACGATATATGCTCCTCCCCTATTCCTAGGGAGTGCAAGTCTGAAATTCTTTTGCCGGAAGTGATCGCCACTAGAAAAACTGTCTTCAAAGTCAGGTTCCATAGCGAAATTTGCTCCACCGGCACAAAAGGGTGTTTGGACAGCATCTCCAGAATCAGAGGAAGGTCCCACTGAGGAAAGGGACTTCTACTTGGAGGACGAATCTTAAGAACTCCTCTGAGAAAGGTGATTACCAGCGGATTATCTGCCCATCTGATGCTGGTTGCCGCTGAAATCGCTGACACCTGAACTTTAAGTGTACTCAAGCCGAGACCCCTGTCTAGGCCAGACTGAAGGAAGGCCAATACATTTGAAACAGAAGGCGTGATGGGATCAAATTCTTCTGTTTCCGCGTAGGACACAAACCTATTCCAGATCTTAGCATATACGGAATTGGTTGCTGGCTTTCTGGCTTTGAGGAGAGTATTGATGACTTGCTGGGAGCATCCTAAGGATTCAAACCGCCTCCTCTCAACAGCCATATTCGAAGGTTCAGAGTCTGTGGTCTTGGATGGAACCTCCCCCCCTGTGATAGTAGGTGAGGAAAGGGGGGAATCTTGATCGGGGAGCATACGCTTATGCGTAGGGCCAATGGAAACCAAGGCCTCTTCGGCCAATACGGAAGGATTGCCAGTATCTGTACTGGTTCCCTCGTCAATCTCAGTAAGAACCTGTGAATTAGGGGACGTGGTGGAAAGGCGTAGCCTGTCGTGAACCGCCATGGGCAGGACAGAGCATCCACTTCCTCCGCTTGCGGGTAAGGGAGACGTGAGAAGAAACTCGGGAGCTTGGAGTTCTCTGGAGTTGCGAATAGATCTACTTGTGGGAGATCCCATAGGCTGAGGATCTGCTGAAAAATGTGCGGATGTATTGCCCATTCGTTGGTGTCCTCGAAGTCTCTTGATAAATGATCCGCCACTGTGTTCAATCTGCCTGGTAGATAGGCTGCTCTGAGGGCCACCAGATTCCTTTCTGCCCAGATCATAATGGGCTCTACTTCCCTCAGGAGGGTCCTGCTGCGGGTTCCTCCCTGCTTCTGGATGTATGAAACCGCTGCCCTGTTGTCTAGGCGTAGTAGGACCCTCTGCGCCCTCACCTGAGGAGCTAGTGAGGTTAGTGCCATGAATGCCGCCCTCAGCTCCAGAATGTTGGAAACCAAGCCTTTCACCGGAAAGGACCATCTCCCCTGAATCTGTATTGTTTCGCAATGCGCTCCCCATCCCTGGCTGCTCGCATCCGATGTGATCATGGTCCAGGAATGAGAACCCAGATGGTGAGGTTTGGCGAGATTCTCCGGATCTGTCCACCAATGAAGGCCTCTGCGCATTATCGATGTTATCTGGATCGTTTGCGAGAGTTGACGTGTGCGCCACTGGGACAGGAATCCCGACTGAAAGAACCTCAGGTGCCAATGTGACCATGGCACTAGAGGGATGCAGGAAGACATTGAGCCGATCAGACTCATACATTGTGAAGCTGACATGTAGTCCCTTCCTATGGCATGAAGTGTCTTTTGAATTATTGCTGTTGCCTTCATTTGGGGTAGAGAGACCGTGCCTCTGGCCGTGTTGAATTCTGCCCCTAAGTATACCATCACCTGGGTTGGAGATAGTTGACTCTTCTGCCGATTTACTAACCACCCTAGATCCTTCAGGGTTTGTAGTAGAATGTCCCTGTGGAGAATCAATTTCCGTGGACAGTCGGCTAGGAGGAGGATATCGTCCAGGTAATGATATACTCTTAATCCTTTCTCCCTTAGGGGGGCAAGGGCCGATATCAAGACCTTTGTGAAGACTCTTGGGGATGTGCACAGGCCGAAAGGCAGAGCTTGAAATTGTAGGTGGACATGACCTACTGCGAACCTTAGATATTTTTGGAAGGCGGGAAGTATAGGAATGTGTAGGTAGGCATCTTGCAGATCCACAGATATCAACCAATCCATAGGCTGTACTGTTTGGATTATTGTCTGTAAAGACTCCATCTTGAATCTTTCCAGATGAATATAGCGGTTTAGACCTTTCAAATCTATAACCGGCCTCCAACCCCCTGTCTTCTTCTCCACCAGGAACAGGGTTGAATAGAAACCTGTGAAGCGTTCCCCATAGGGTACCGGTACCGCCGCTTGTTGAAGTTGAAGTGAAACTAGAAAGTCCTTTAAGGCCTGTGCCTTCTGTGGGGATGATGGTAGTGTCGTCTTTTTGTAAGTCGCCCGAGGTGGTTGCTGTTGGAATGTCCAGAAGTGACCGTAACGGATGGTAGAAAGGACCCAAGGGTCCTGGCATTTTGTCATCCAATTTGGTAAGAAGTGGCGAAGTCGGGCTCCCACTGGATCGGTCACTTCTTTTCTGGCGTCAAAAGGACTTTGTCTCCCCTTGTGGGGTAGTGAGATTTTTATTTTTTCTGGATGCAAGAAAGGAAGACTGGGTACCTTTCCAGGGCCTCTTATTGTCCCTGAATGGACGGGTCTGTCTGTAGCCTCTAGAATTTGACTGGCGGAACCTTGAGAGGAAACCCCTTGTTCTGCGTTCCTTCCTATCTTGTGGAAGAATACCAGTCTTTCCTCCAGTGACCCTGGAAATGGCCTTCTCCAATCTTTCACCAAATAGCGATTTACCATCAAAAGGTATTTTGCACCAGCTCTGCTTTGATGCCAAGTCAGCCGTCCAAGGCCTCAACCATAGTGCCCTCTTAGCCATCACTGAGTGGAGCATTGAACGAGAGGCGCACCTAATTGTGTCAATGGCGGCTTCTCCCACGAAGTCTGCCGCTAACTTCAATTCCTCAAGTGACTTGATAATATCCTCTTTAGGGACATCCTGTCGCAGAGCTGTCTCAACGTTGTCAGTCCAGGAATGAATGGCACTTGAGACTGAAGTCAGCGCAATAGCGGGCTTACAAGCTGCCCCTGCGGCCAGATAGCCTCTTTTTAGGTCAAGATCAATGCGCCTATCCAATGGATCTTTAAATGAAGTTGAATCTTCCATTGGAAGGGTCATGTTCTTCGCTAGACGCACCACCGCTGCATCCACTACTGGCATGGAGGATAAGGCTTGTATTCCTTCTTCCGGCAACGGATAAAATTTATTCACTCTGTTGAAGGAGAATTTTTTATCTGTCTTACTCCATTCATTCTCAATCACTTCCCTTATCTTGATCTCTCTGGGTATCTTGAGGAATGTGACCTGCGATCAGGACTGTGGTCATCCCGTCTTCCCGATGACTTTTGAGATCTCTTCGATGGTACTGGACTATGACAAACCAAAAATAATGGATGTCAATGGCGCACTCTTTTTTTTTTTTTTTTAATACTCACGAAAAGTTGGTCCCATACCTATTACGGTCAGGTGGATCTTGGTTTCGTGAGGAATGACTCATGGTAAGGGCAAAAGGATCAGCTGAAAAGGGAAAAATTATAAAAGAAAAATATGTATACAAATATATATATACATATATATAAAGGAAAGGTAAGAACGACAGCCTGAAATTACCTACCGAGTGAGAGCAAACAAAAGGGGTCTGCAGGGCAAGGCTAGCTGAAACCGAAGACACTACCACTCTAAACTTCCTGCCTTAAATACCTCAAGCTCCACCTCCACCTGAACCGAGGTACCAATAGGATACAGGAAAGCCTTTAATCGGATCCCCCCCTTTTCTTTTTTT
Organism: Pelophylax lessonae; assembly: GCF_965119305.1. Taxonomy (NCBI): domain Eukaryota; kingdom Metazoa; phylum Chordata; class Amphibia; order Anura; family Ranidae; genus Pelophylax; species Pelophylax lessonae. Next base: position 252,209,699 of record NC_138770.1, on the reverse strand, counting down.
TTTTTTTTAGTACCGCCTCTTTAAGGGAACAGCCAAGTATGCTGTCCCTAATCCATTGCCAAATTTAACCTCCCCAGTCTGTTTCCTGATATAATCATTTGTAAAAATGTACTTGTTTTAAATTATCATTAATCTATATTTTATTTGTCCTTTTTCCCTTCTTTTTTTTTTTTTTTTTTAAGACCACGGCAAAATGGCCGCCGTGATCTCTACCGCGCATGCGCCGCCGCCGCGAAGTTACCGCGCATGCGCAGCCGCCGCCGCAACCCGACGTGTAGCCGCACCGCTGCTCCCACCGAAAAAATGGCCGCATCGGGAGTCAATGCGCATGCGCCGACCGTCGCGTCATCACAGCGCGACCGGCGCGAACGAGACACGAGGACGCCACGGCCCCAGGACCCGACATGGAAACCCTCGGCAGAAAGGAAAATAAATGCTAACAAAGGATACAAGGCACAAACCCCAGGTACAGCTTAAATAAAAGCAGGCATATTAAAATGAATAAATAGTGGGAAAATTCTACCTAAAGGGGAGCCAGTACAGGAAACAAACACACCATAGTAGACAAAACAGAAAAGCCAGGACAGACTGCTGATCCTTCTGCCACCATAACTTCCACCTCATATGTAATGATTTCCATATACATACGTATCAACACAAATGTATTTATATATGCATATAAATATATCTTTAGAAAAGACGGCATATTTGTTCCACGTTAGGAAACGCCGTTACTCACAGACCCCAGAAGATCCACAGAAGGGGTTCCCAGTCTTATTAGCGCGTTTAGCGGCCCAAGAACAGGGACTGCACACGGGAGAGGCTGAACCCGGTGGAAGCTGCCCGTTTTCACAGGCAGAGGTAGGGACATACTGCCATCTTGACTGCTCAAGAGGTATGAGGAAAAAAAGGAGAATGATGGGGGGGGCTATACCTTTTAATTTATGCTATTCACTGATCCTGAAGGTGGAGTCGAGGCGGAGCTCTATCACTAGTATGCTGCCATGGAGGCACCAGGAAAGCAGAGTTCCAGCAGGTTTGTGTTTATTAAAAGTCAGCAGCTACAAAAAGCGTAGTTGCGGACTTCTGATAAAACACACACTCACCTGTCCCATGATCCAGCCTAGGTTCTCTCGCTCTCCTCCCCATTGTGCTGGCACCCGGCTGTGACAGTTTGCAGCTTCAAAGCCAGGTGTGCACTGTGCACTTCCTTAGTGGCCAGTCAATCTTCTGGGACCTGTGACGTGTCCCAGAAGATTGCAAGGAGGGAGGGGGGGAAGAGGAGGACTTCCGCTTGAGCCGCCTAGGCAGCCCAAGTAGAAGTGGGAGCCGGTTTTTTGGCAAAACTAGGTACCCGCCACCACCCCCAAAAAAAAAATAAAAAAATGGCCTGCCAAATGTGGCAGGTCATGGGGTCAGGAGCACTTAAAGCAGAAGTTCCACTTTTGGGTGGGACTCCGCTTTAAGTATATGGGGTGGATTGAACAAATGATAAATAAATAGGATTGCGGTTATCGCTAAATGTTACTGCTTCCATTCCAGGTTTTTTTTTTTTTAGATTTTCAAATGAGTTTCAACACGATGGAAAAAAAATAGTAGCTGTAGCCGTACTATTTTTATCCGCTCAACCCTTTTTTTAAATTCCAGTGTGTGGGAATCCCTAATTAACACATTTTCTACATTTATTATGCATTCCTGTTAAGTGCAACTGCATGACCACTCACACATAAACTAGAACGAAAGTTAAATCAATTTCAAACAAATCACAAAATGCATTTTAATCATATCTGAAATGCATTAACATATGGGTACCCTATGTGCAGATAATATACCCCTGTGCCCCAAGATTTAATATATAGCGTCCCTTCCTTTTGTATGAGCCCCAATCTGCTTTCTAAGCAGCTGTCCACATCATGATTTGCAAGAAAGCATGCAGCTTAGTTCCAGTACCTTGGAATGCACAAATAGATAAAAGCGTAAATAAAAAGGCATTTATTGTGAAATCGAACTTAGCATAAAATGTTTGCTGCTTAAAAATAGGTTAAAAGTTTCTTTTTCTAAGTGCAGAGCAATGAGCATACACACCTTCTCCCCTGAGCTGGAAAGGCCTAGATAGCAATCCTGTGATGATGCACTGCTACCTTATCTGCAGTACTGTGTTTCTGCACTGACATAGGAGAAGACAGCCAGATCTGCAGTTTTCAGCCCTGCACACTGAACAGTCCAGTCTGAGAGCTAACACAGACTTCTAAACAATTACAGCTGGTAAGACATTCCCAAAAAACCTGTCTGAACTATTCCTAATGTTGGGGCAACCTAGCTGAGCCATTGATTTAAATACAATAGGTTTCTTTCAGTTAATTATTAATCATTGGATGCAGGTATTCTATATGAGCTATTTTTTGTTAGCACCAGGAAATTGGGAGGGGCACATACACACCTGAGTAGCACAGTTCAGTTCCACTTATTTTTCACATGTCTCCTGCACCTGCAATCATCCTGTGGATCTGCTCTGTACTATACTGGTGGGAGTTCAGAGGTGAGGCCTCTCTAAGCAGCCTTATACATAGCAACAATGCTAGCAGTAATACCTGTATCTGATCAAAGGAGCTAACGCTTCAAAATACAGTGGCAGCAGGTAAAGATGTCAAGTTTTTTTAATGGAAGGGTTTTTTTTTTTTAATGTTTCCACTGCTTTAATAATTTGCTTACTTTAATTATTTCTTAAATTTCAAACAAAATGCATTTTAATCGTATCTGAAATCATATCTTATCATATGGGTACCCTGGGTGCCCCAAGTGGTATGCCTCTCATAAAGTTTTAATGAATGTGTTCACATATATATATATATATATATATATATAATTTTTTTTTATGTTTTACAGTTGCCTAATGTCTATGTGCAGCTATTTTTATAGTAATTGTGTTATTTTAGCCCAGGTATTAATAATAATAATAATAATAATAATAATAATAATAATAATAATGTTAAAATATTTGTATTAATATTTTTTTTCCAAAAAGCTATTATTATTATTATTATTATTATTATTATTATTATTATTAGCTTTTTGGAAAAAAAATAATAAAAATATTTTATTATTATTATTATTATTATTATTATTATTATCTGGGTAATTGTTTTGAAAGGAATTTTTATGCAGTCTTCTTTTTGTTTTGAATGTGTATTTGTTTTTTTCCTAATTTTTTTTTTTAGTAGTTGTAGCAAGATTTAGTATTCAGTAGTCTGACTTTTTTATCTGTCCTCCAGCTCTACTAATCCATGTGTTTTCTGCTAGGCATGCAAGCCTGGTATTTAAAAGTGTTTTTTTTTTTTTTTTTTGTTTTTTTTTTATACATTTTAGCTAAAAGGATGTTTCTGAATTTTAAAGATTCAGGCAGCCCTAATTTATCTTGCACAATAATTACTTATTGAAAAACTACATGGTACAATCCCTGCTGGGACACTTTTAGCGGTCCTACTGGAACATAAGCAGTAGTTGGTAAATTAGGGGTGGATTTAAACCCTGGTTCACGCTGATGCGGGAAGCACACAAGATTTGCTTTTTTTTCCCCACATCTCACTGCAACCAAATGCCATCCATGCGATCTGCTGCGGGTGTCAATCGAAAAACGTTCTCAAACTGCAGCACGTGGGTATGAACATCCATACAATGCGATTCAGGTGGCAAAAAAAAAGGGTCCTGCACCATTCTGGTGCAATTGCGATGCAATTTGAGACATACAAAATGTATGTCTGAAATCGCACCGCATAGACATCGTGTTCTGCATGCACTAGTGCGAACCCAGGCTTACTAAAGACCACTGAGCTAAGGGAATTTTCCTCAGCTCCATGAATGTGTTGAAGATTCACCTTTTGTAAAGAATTTTAAATCCTGTGCAAGGAAAACTTTTTTGCAGGCACATGATTAGAAGTTATTAAGACTTCATCTAATTCCATAGTATAAAAGTTCCTTGCAAAGTGAACAGCCCATTTGCCTTTAGTGAATCCGCCCCCCACGCCCATTCCATGCAATGATTACCTACAATGTATTATGGCAGTGGGATAAAACAAAATGGGGAAGTATCCTAGGGCACTTGGTGATATATGAGCCTTAAGGCCCGTACACACGATAAGAAAATATGTAGAGAAATTTCGTCCGACGATGAACGATCTGCCGATTTTCGGATTGTTAGTATGGTGCTTTCGACAGCCAACTCCGACATTTCGGCCGAAAAAATCCTGATGTGCAGGCTATAAAATTTTTATCGTCCGTCAACACAACGGCCGATTTTCGTCTCATTAGTACAGTTTTCGATGGAAAAAAATCTTAACCACTTTTACTGTGGCAGTCAGCCCCTCACAGGCAAAGCAACGTAGTACTACGTCGCTAGCCTGTGAGGCTCTAGGGGGCGAGCATGCGCCACTGGAGGCGCGCTCCTGCCCCCGCTCGTTCAGGGACCCCCCGCGCGTGTGCCCGGCGGACCCGATTGTCTGTTACAGCGGGAGAAAGGCAGGCGGCTAATGTAAACAAAGCCGCCTGTCATTCTTCCCCGTGTAATAATGGAGATCATACGGTTCTGCTATGTAGGACCGTTGATCTCTGTTCTTACACCAGTAGCCACATCCGATCACAGTTAGAAACACGCCCCTAGGGACACACTTAACCCCTCCTTCTCAAATAAAGTTAACTCCTTTCCTGCCAGTGTCATTTTTACAGTAACAGTGCATATGTATAGCACTGATTACTGCAGTAATGTCACTGGTAACCCCAAAAGTGTAAAAAAATGTCAGTCAAGGGTCCGATCTGTCCGCCGCAATGTCGCAGTCCAGCAAAAAAAACGCAGATCGCCGCCATTATTCGTTAAAAAAAAAAAGGCAAAAATCTTTCCCTTAGTTATTAAAAGCAATAACTTTTGCGCAAACCAATCAAAATATGCTTTTTGAGATTTCTTTTTTTTTTTTATCAAACATATGTTTTATAAAACAAATTGGCCTAAAATGTTAAAAAATTTTGATTTTTACATTTTTTTTTTTTTTTTTTTTTTTTTTTTGGGGAATTTCATATGTGAAAAATATACCACCAAAAGAAAGCTCTGTTTGTGGGGAAAAAAAGGACGTCAAATTTGTTTAGGTACAGTGTCGCACGACCGCACAATTGTCCGTTTAAAGTCACGCAGTGCCGAATCGCAAAATAGGCCCTGGTCAGGAAGGGGGTAAAATCTTCCGGGGCTTAAGTGGTTAAGAGCAAGACTAGGCATGCTCAGAGACGAAAAAACACATACAAAGCAATCCAACACATGACATCACTTCTAAAGTAGAATTCTGTCATACGGGAAAATTCGTATAAAAATAACCTTCACTTTCCACATCAGACTAGCATGCCACAAAAACAGACGACAGATAATCTCATCGTGTGTACGGGGCTTTACACTGCTGCATGCTTGTGTTACAAGGCTGGTGCCTGCTTACAAGATTAAGAATTCTGGTTCATAACGCTGAATTATCAACATAATGCTAGGTTTTTTAGTGTGATAAAATGCCACCAACACAATACGTTACTAGCAGCATGCCAACCTCAAAGAAGATCCAGGATCCATGATCTCTCCTCCTCCTCTCCATGGTAAAACCAATTCCTCACCGCACCCTGAAAGCTTGTTAGTGGTAGTAAATCCAAAATTGTCGTCTTTTGCCACTTACCAATAATTAGCCCCCGTTCGTACTGGAGCGACTTGCCATGCATTTTGACAGGTCAAATCGCACCCTATTGTTGGCAATGGAAGTGTTCAAATTGGTGTAATGCCAATTTTGCGGTGCCGCATTGGTTTTAAAAAGTAGTTGCTGCATGACTTTTTGTGATTTCAGGTGGGACTTACATAGACATCTGTGCATGAAGCTGCATAGATGTCTTCCAAGTCGCACCTGATTCAATGTGAACAAGGGCTAAGATGATGTTGCTGTATATATGTATGTGACCCTGCCATTAAATCTGTTATTTTTCAACTTTATTAGACCGAGTTGTTCAGCAAAAGTACCAGTTAGAGATAAACCATTTACACTGACAGGGGTGGTTACAAAGGTCAGGTTTTATTCATTTACAGAAAACATTTATCCCAAAAGGAAATAAACTGTTATCTGGAGTTTGGCTTTAATTTGATAGTCAAATTCACCTAAGACCCTGTTCACACTGGGGCGACTTGTCAGGCGACCTGGTCGCCTGACAAGTCGCCGTGGGTCGCCTGCCATAGATTAGCACAGGACCCGTTCTAATAGGAGCGACACAAGTCGCTCCGACTTAGAAAAAGGGTCCTGTACTACTTTGGGGCGACCTGGAGCGACCTGCATTGACTTCAATGATATGAAGCCCCTGCATGCCGCTCCGAGGTAGTGGTGCGAGCTGTGCACCGCGACTTCACAGGTCGCCCCGGGAAGTCGAGTCGCCTGTATGTGAACCGGCTCTAAATCTACTAGTATATCCAACACTGCCCTCCCCCCCCCCCCCCCCCCAGACTGACAATGGTGCTGTCCAAAGGTGGCTCCGTTACTCCTCCAGTGGAGTTGAGACACCCTAAAGCCCCGTACACACGCACAGATTGTTGGCCGTAAATTGTCAGCCAACGTCCGATCGGCCGATTGTAGGCTTGTTAGTATGATGCTTCCGACAACCAACTGCGACTTTTCGGCCGAAAAAAATCTGGTGTGCAGGCTATAAAATTTTTGTTGGCCAACAACAGAACGGCCGATTGTTCCTCAGTCAGTACAGATTTCGGCAGACAAAAATCAGATGAGCAAGACTGGGCATGCTCAGAGAAGAAAAAACACACGGAAAGTCAACCATCACATGACATCCCTTCTGAAGTTGGTTTTTGTTGGCCAACAAAAGTCCAGTGCAAGTCTAGAGCACATTTCAACCAACAAACAACACTGAACAAAAGACGGCCGATCGGTCGGCCAACAATCTGTGCGTGTGTACGAGGCTTAAGGCTAAGTTCACACCTATACATTTTACAGTGCATTTGCGGTTGCAGAAACGCACTACAGTCCATTTAATATGATTTCCTAGGTGTTACATTCACACCAGTGCGGTTTTTTTTTTTTTTTTTTTTTTTTTTTCTTCCCGCAGCAGGTTGCGTTTTTGGTTCCATACAGTTCAGTGGAAACGCATCAAAAAAGCAGTGCGTTTGTGTGTTTGCTGGTTTCTCCTGCATGACAGCACACCTTCCAAAAACGCATGAAAAACATTTTTGAAAAAAAAATGCAAAATGCACCAGGAAACCGCATTAACTGCAACCTGCATAGGTGTGAACCTGGCCTAATACAGGAAGTGTGTTACTGGCCAGATAAAATTAGCCAGCCACCACATTCATGAGTATCAATTCTGCAATATGTTTGTAAAGCTTGCCATAGATGGTTTGAAATTTGGCCAGTTCAAGCAGCGACTGGACGAATTTCAAACCATCTATGACCTTTCCTGTTTGAGAAGAATCAATCTAATGATGGGACTTCTCTCAAACAGAACTGCTAATACATTTCAATCGATCAGCTCTTGGAATACAGTATCTCAGCAGGGAGGATTCCTATCTACCTTGTACGTGTGTATGGGAGAATTTAATTTTTTTTTTTTTTCCTATCAGCCCATTGGCTGATCAAAAAACCTGATCAATGTGTGTGTGTGACCAGCTTAAAGCCTAGTACACAGGATGAGATTATCGGACTAATGGTCATTTTTTTTTTTTTTTGCATGCTATTCTCATATCGAAAAGTACGAAAATTCTCGTACGACATAAGAAAAATTTGCAAGTGATGTAATGTATTTGTATCGTATTTTTGGACAAAAACTGTACTAACCAAACGGAAATCGTACAAGAGCATTTTTCTTGTTTGTCCCTTTTGGATAATTTAAAAAAAAAACTGCGCACGAACGATCAGATTATTATTGTACGATCGCTTCAAAAGAGGTATTTTTTTTTTTTTTTTGTTATGATCTCATGATCATGTGTACTAGGCTTTGGACAAGTTGAAGGTTAAACTATTTAGCAATTGTTCATCCTCCTCCAGCAGATTTTAGGTGCTTGGCAGGTTAAACTTGACCAAGCACATTGCACAAATGCTGGATGTAAAACCGAGCCTTGTAGTGCAGCAGTCCAAACACTAGCTGCAGCATTCTTTTTGGCTTTTACCTGCAGCATTCTTTTTGGCTTTTACCTGCAAGTGGATGATCTAGATAGCAAAGATCTAGATAGAAAGGTACATAACAAAACGCCCTACACTGGACGCCCCCCTGTAAACAAGTTCTTTAATAAAAATAAAAAATAAATCCTATCCTACAGTGTAAGGAGCAGTGTTGGGGGTAACGGGTTACAAAGTAACGGATTACAGTAACTACATTACGTTTTTTGGTAACGAAGTAACGTAACTAGTTACAATACTAATATTGGTAACTACACTACTTTACTAGGCTATAGGAGGTAACTACACTACTTTGCTAGGCTATAGGAGGTAACTACACTACTTTACTAGGCTATAGGAGGTAACTACACTACTTTACTGCTTTTCTGCGTTACCCAAGCCGTGCGATACAATTGTTATTTCGAAGAATAGAGAGGGATGAAGTTTATGACTTTTTGTTGCACTTTGTTTTATTCTGTTTTTTCAGGTTTTGTTCTCATGTTTCCAAAAGCCTGTGTTTATACAATAAACTCTATGCAGAAAGAGTGTCATGTATCTTCTTCTACACAGTCAATTAAGAAAGAGGAGAGTAATAAGTAGTGAAGTTACTTTTCAAATGCAGTAACTAGTAAAGTAATCTCGTTACAATTTACAGAAGTAGCTAGTAACTAGTTACATTTTTTGAGTAACTACCCCAACACTGGTAAGGAGGAGGCACTGATAAGATGTGAAATACAGTGCCCAGAGACTGAGTTTGTCACATTTTCCTCCTGTCCACCATACACCAGTTGTGTTGTGAGAGATCAGCAAAAACCTACCACTGTTCTATTACAGAACCAGAACAGTAGAGGAGCAAATGGAAATCTAATCTGACCTTAGTTGACTTGAACATTGTTAGGCCTCTTGCACACTGCAGCTTAATAATGCTCAGTACAGCATTTTTTTTTCTGTGCTAAAATAGAGCCCATTCACTCTTATGTGCCTATGCACACAGCCGCGCAATTGAGCACCGCTTATTCTTCAGTAAGAACAAAATAGAAAAATCTGCATTTTTGGTCAGTAATTTACGCCTGATGTGCGCAAATACGCGCGAATGCGCGCAAATGACCCTAAAATGTCAATTGAATATCCAGAACGCTAGAATAAATTTATGCGAAAATACGCGCATTACAATTACACCAGAAAACGTAGATGCTCTAACAGGAGTATTGTGTGCAAGGTGCCTTAGGTGTAACGGCTCAAGGCCAGCTTGTGCATATGTGTGTATATGTTTTATGTAAAAATTGTTTACAGTAATCCCCCGCTACATCGCGGTTCAGTTTTTGCGGTCCCGGTAATTCGCGTTTTTTTTTGTAATGTTATTTTACTATATAAATCATTAAAAATGAAAGATTTTTGTGTTTTTCATAGCTCTTGCTCTGTCTCTAAGTATCTTTTATGTGTTTAAATGAGTTTCTATTGTTTTAAAAGTGTGTTTAAAGACCTTAAAATGCTTTTACATGTACAGTGACAGTAAAAAAAACATGCCTACAATGCATTTTAATAGGGTTTTTCTATTTCGCGGAATTTCACTTTTCGCGGCTGGGTCCGGAACGTAACCCCCGCAATGGAGGGGGGTTTACTGTACTTCCATATTTTAACATGTAAACCTTGAGTGATGCTATATAGTATTGTGTACCTATATAGCTGCAGTGTAACAATTTAAAACTAGATTTTCAAGATCTGAATGGAGAAACTTGTCTGTCAAGTTTTCAGGCATGCAAAGATTTCGCTCTGTGTTCCTTTCCCTCCTTTTGGTGATGATAGTCTGATAAGGTTGTTTTTATGTATGTAGCAAGTCTTGGTTGCTGCGACTCTTGGCGTAACTGTTTGTCGTGGTGTTATGGGAGTTCATGTGTAAGTTGGGCATTTAAATCAAATCCTATCCAGTGCCTGCTTGTCCCTGTCCATCAGCATACCGAAGCTGCAGTTTTGAGGTGAGTCACACAAGATGTGTTTACTTGATTTATTTGATATTTTGTCTTTTTTTTTTTTTCTTTTTTTTTTCTGGAGCATCTGAAGACAAGTCACGATGAGCACTGACTGATATGTATTTATGTTGCTGACGGGGATAGGTGGGACTTTAAATGAGGCAATGACTGGGTAGAGTCATATGCCTCCATCCCTGGTACAGATGGAGGGAGGTTTGGGACTTTAAATGAAGCACACAGCTATAAAGTGATTAAAAATCAATGTGTAATATCATCATGTTTATTTGTACATATACACATATTGAGTTGTTGCAAAATACAATGAATAAATAGTATTGCTCATTAACCACTTTACCACCGGAGGATTTTGCTGTGTTACGTCCAGGCAGCTTTTTGCGATTCGGCACTGTGCAACTTTAACTGACAATTACGCAGTCATGCAACGCCGTACCCAAACAAAATTGATGTCCTTTTTTTCCCACAAACAGAGCTTTCTTTTGGTGGTATTTGATCACCTGTGCGATTTTTTTTTTTTTTTTTTTTTTCTAATTTTTTGCAATATTAATTAAAAAATGCGACAATTTTGAAAAAAATAACAATATTTTTCTACTTTGACAGTTAAAAAATATCCAATATATTAAATTTTTGTCATATATTTAGGCCAAAATGTATTTAGATACATGTCTTCAACAAAAAAATTCTCAATGTGCGTATTTTTAACCACTTTATGACTGGAAGGTTTTACCCCATTCCTGACCAGGCCATATTTTGCGATTTGGCACTGTTACTTTAACGGACAATTGCGCTGTCGTGCAATGCTGTACCCAAATTAAATTTTTTGTTACCCCACAAACAGAGCTTTCTTTTGGTGGTATTTGATCACCTGTGCGATTTTTACTTTTTGCGCTATAAACAAAAAAAGAGCGACAATTTTGAAAAAATAACAATATTTTTCACATTTTTTTTATATGAAATTCCCCCCCCCCCCCCCAAAAAAATGTAAAAATCAAATTTTTTTTTATCATTTTAGGCCAATTTGTTTTCTGCTACATATTTTTGGTAAAAAAAATCGCAATAAGCGTATTTTGATTGGTTTGCGCAAAAGTTATTGCGTTTTACTAACTAAGGGAAAGATTTCTGTAATTTTAACGAGTAATGGCGATCTGCGTTTTTTTTTCTTTGCGGGACTGCGACATTGCGGCGGACAGATCGGACCCTTGACTGACATTTTTGACACTTTTGGGGGTACCAGTGACATTACTACAGTAATCAGTGCTATACATATGCACTGTTAATGTAAAAATGACACTGGCAGGGAAGGGGTTCATTTTTATTGGAGAGGGAGGGGTTAATGTATGCCTGGTGCTTACTGACGTGTGTGGGGGGAGGTGACTGAGTAACACAGGGACAGATCACAGGTTCAGCTATGCTGAACCCTGCAATCTGACCCTGCCTGTCACTTAGGAGATCCGCCCGCTTTGTTTACACAAGCGGGCGAATTTCCACACTAGATCCCGACGATCGGGGAAGAGCGGCGGTAATAACCGCCGCTCCTCCCCTGGCCCAACTCCCGCTGTAACTGAATACAGCGGGAGCGAGCCTCCGGCGGCGCACACGCGCTGCGAAGAGAGGGGAATGTCTGGTGACGTAGGTCTACGTCGCCAGACGATAATGAGCCACTTTGCCGCAGTACAGTCAACGTGACTGGTCGGTAAGTGGTTAATAACACATAGTACATATATACTCGGACATATCGCCGCACCACCGTGGTGTGGGTGGTGTTAATTGGGGACCTAGACCTCTCTTTAAAGATACACCTCCTCTTGCTTCTCCTCCTTCTTCTTCTTTTTTTTTTTTTTTGTGTTTAACATTAGACTACATGTATATGCACTCTACCCACGAAACACGTAGAGCCCTTTTTGATGCTCTCTATAAAGATACATTGATGGATGATGATTGTAAAAGTGAGTAATAGATCAGATGGTAGTAATGGTGTAGCATTAAAAAGGGCTCTACGCGTTACGTGGGTATATATGCTTGTATCTGCAATATACATGTAGTCTAATGTGAAATACAAAAAAAGGAGAAGCAAGAGGAGGTGTGTCTTTATAGAGATGTATCTTTAAATAGAGGTCTAGGTCTCCAATTAACCCCACCCACACCACAGTAGTTTGGCAATATGTCTGAGTATATACATGTACTATGTTTTATTAATGAGCAATATATTTATTCATTGTATTTTTCAATGACTCAATATATGTACAAATAAGCATATTACACATTGATTGATCATCACTTTATAGCCATGTGCTTCATTTAAAGTCCCAAACCTCCCTCCTCCTTTTTATGTTGCTGACCACACCTACGGTAGCTAGTTTTGAGGTCAGGTTTGGATTACCTATGTTAGAAAGTAGGGCAGGATTTTGTGTACTGAACCCTTTGGCTCAATACATACCATTTACACCCAGCAACAATGGGCATTCAATAGATGGTAGGGCAGGATCCTGTGCACTGATTCATTTAGTTCAGTATATACTATTTTTACATCAGGCATCAATGGACACTCAGTAATGCCCCGTACACACGTACTGATCGTCGGCCGAACGATCGGCCGTCTTTTGTCCAGGGCTGTCGTGTCTGTTGAAAACTGCAAAAGACTGCACACAAATTTTGTCGGCCAACAGCCGACTGCAGAAGGGATGTCATGTGATGGTTAACTTTCCTTGTCTTCTTTTTTCTTTTCTGAGCATGCCCAGTCTTGCAAATCTGCTGTCTGTCGGCCGAAATCTGTACTGACTAGCGAACAATCGGCCGTTTTGGTGTTGGCCAACAAAAATTTTAATGCCTGCACGACAGATTCTGTTCGGCCGAAAATGCGCTGTCGGCTGTCGGAAGCATCATACTAACAAGCCTACAATCGGCCGATCGGTCGTCGGCCGAATATTTACGGCCGACAATCGGTACGTGTGTACGGGGCTTAAATGTTAGAAAGTTGAACAAACACCCCATTTTATTCTACTAAAGTTTACCTTATTCCAAAAACTCTGTACAAGAATCTAGTACTTCTTTATATAGTATATCGTAGCATATGAGCTACCAATAATCTTAATACTTCAAATATTAATGCTTCCCAGTCTACCATGTTTAAATGACAAGTATTCATTTTTAATCCCCTTTTACTTTCAAAGGATTTTTGGCCTTTTAGTCTACAAGCAGGGGCAGATTGTCAACTTTCGGCCCAGGGGGCAAGTACAAACCAGAGGCCCATGGTGCAGTGACTGGGCCAACCCCTCCCCCTTTCCCTCACCCCCCCCCCCCCTCTCTCCCAATCCTCCTCCTGACCCCCATTCCAAGCTGAAGCCCATCTCCAAATTTTCTCTACTTACCGGCTGAATCTGGGTTCCAGACCTGGCCTGCAGGGAGAGGTTGGGGGAGCTGGGACAGCTCGGTTGGGGCTGGCCAGGGCAGAAGAGTCTCCAGTGGGGCATGGAACCGGCCTCTGCTCAGACACAGTTTACACCATCCATGCTGGGGGGGAGGCCTGTGTTTTTTTTCCTTGTCCTCAACCCGCACTCAGTAGGTCAGCAGCAGGGACTTTTTACTTCTCTTTACCAGGAATACTTTAGTCTGTGGCAGAAGCGGTGCAGCCTTTTTACGGGGCATCAAAGCGGCCCAGGGGGCAATTGCCCCCCTGACCCAATCCTTTCCTGTCTACAAGTGTTTTATTGAATGTCAAATTGATTTCTACCTCTACTGTATTGGATCCCTGAAGTGCTGGTAAACTGATATGCCCTGTGGACTGTTACAATACAATACAGAGTGTGTTGCTATTTCCATGCAAAACCTGCCACCACCATATATTTTCTGGTGTGCATGCTTTGATGCATAACAAACTTGATAATCAAGTTGTTTCTCCGTTTTTCATAAAAGCAACAACGGGCATCTAAGGTGATTGGAAGGGCCATTTAAAACACAGATTTTTCTTGTAAAATCTCCCTATGAGCAGGTGCTGATTAGGGATGATCGAACGGTTCGGGTCCACCATCAGTTCGGCCCAAACATTGGGTGTTCGAGGTTCGGCCGAATTTAGAACTTTTTGCCTAAAAAGTTCGGAATTCGGCAACCAGAACCGACCAAAATGCAATGCTTCAGGAAATGGGCTTTAAAAGCCCGTGATTGGACCAGAACCATTGGCAAAAGCCAATTGAGGGGGCAGGAGAATGCTAGGAATGTGATTGGAGTGACTAGGGGGTCCCTAGACCAATCATTAGTGAATACGCCCCCCAGTATATAAGATAGCCCCCGCCATATTCCTAGCATTGTTATACTGGACATGGAAGAGAGTGGAAGTAGTTCTGTTAATTTTACTTTAAAAGTGTCATTTAGCATTTATTAGTGTGCGAAAAGGGATATCTAGTGTAGTTAGAGTGCTCCTTTACACTTAAGTTAGCTTCAAAAATTTAGTTTCTGTAGGGAAAGTGTTAAGTGTAAGGGGACCGTAGTGTAGGGTTAACTGACAGTGACTGCTATGGAAGGGTGACAAAACCCTTCCATAGCAGGGTGACCGCTATAGAGAAATTATCATTTCTCTGAGTTGCTTCGGGACAGGAATATGGCTTCTCACCAGCAAGCATTTTTCATGCTGCAGGGGTTGCCACTGCCAGTGCTTTTTTGAGGACATGTTTGATGTCAGACATGACATCTGAACATGTGTATAGGGGGTATATATACACATATATGTCTGTATATATACCCCTAGACATATATAGGTGTGATAGTAGCAGAAATATATGCTTGCGCTAATGAAATCATTTACAGTAATATATTTCTGCTACTATCACACCTATATATGGCTAGGTGTCTATATACATATAATTATGTGTGTATATATACCACTATACACAAGTTCAGATGTTTTGCCTGCCTCAAAAGAACCCCAAAAAATGCCAAAAAAAACGCTAGCGTCAAAAAAAAAAATGCCCAGGTGTGTTTTTGCTGGCATTTTTTGGGGGTTTTTGGAGGCAGGCAAAACATCTGAACTTGTGCACAGTACCACTATACACAAGTTCAGATGTTTTTCCTGACTGCAAAGAACCCAAAAAAATGCCTGCTATTAAACCGGCAAGGTGTGAAAACCGAGAAGAGAAGCCAACCCCCTGTGCTGAAAGTGTTCTAATACAAACAATCCTTTTTTTTTTTTTTTCTGGTTCTGGACATGCTACAGAGCTGAAACTTCACAGGTACACCTTTTAGACCCCCCAGATACGAAATTTCCCCCCCCCCCCATCACTGACTTGGAGCAAGCATACAAACTGTAAAGTAAAGGCCCATACACATGTACCGATTGTCGGCCGTAAATATTCGGCCAACGTCCGATCGGCCGATTGTCAGTATGATGCTTCCGACAACCGACTGCGACTTTTCGGCCTAACAAAATCTGGTGTGCAGGCTATAAAATTTTTGTTGGCCAACAAAGAACGGCCGATTGTTTGTCAGTCAGTACAGATTTCGGCCGACAAAAATGTGATGATCAAGACTGGGCATGCTCAGTGAAGAAAAAACACACGAAAAGTAGACCAGAACATGACATCACTTCTGCAGTTGGTTGTTGTTGGCCGACAAAATTTGTGTGCAGTCTTGAGCACTTTTCAACCAACAAAACAGCACCGGACAAAAGACGGCCGATCGTTCGGCCGACAATCGGTACATGTGTACGGGGCATTAGAGTAACTCAGAATGCCTGATCTGCCCACTAGTTCTAAGTTAATAACTCAAAATATTGAAGCCAATGCATCAGCATGACAGCCAGGCAAATATACTTACGTTAAAGGTCAGCAACTGTAACTGTCATGACAAGTTCATTTTAACAGAGTTGTGGCTTAGCTAACATTCTGACCTGGTCTACAAAGTATATGAATAGACATGTGTATAAGAGCAAGATCTGGTTGCTACAGTTAGATCTTTGCCCAACTTGAGGCAAAGGGGGTTATTTACTAAAAGTGGAAAAAGATAAATCTGGTGCAGCTCTGCATTAACCTTCCTAGCGGTATTCCCTAGCGTGACTCGGGGTTAGATTTTAGAGCCAAAAGCAGTAACCCCGAGCCACACTCGGGGTAGCGCTAGGAAGATCGCTGGATCCTGGTAGAGGTTTTACTTACCTTTTCTCCGGGATCCAGCAAAGAATGCGGGCGGTATGCGGCGGCGGAGCTTCCTCCCGATCGTCTGCGAGCCCCAGCTTCCGTCTCCGGTGACGTGACGTCCGCCGGGGGGTGGAACCGGCGGCAAATTCAAATGTAAAACACACCAAACACACTGATACCATTCAAAAAAAAAAAATTCACATTACATTGCCCCCAGTGCCCTTTCCTGCAGTTTTACTGTACTTTTTTTATGCAATTATATATATATATATATATATATATATATATATATATATATATACATAATTCTTGTGAATGAGCAGCCCAAACCAACTGTATAATATATATAAAATGTATACAGTTGGTTTGGGCTGCTCATTCACAAGAATTACATGCAAAATAATGGTACCGCTTTCAGCACCTAAAATCCAAAAGAATCATACCGCCAGGGAGGTTAAAACCAATCGGCATCCAGGTTTTATTGCCAAAGCTTAATTGAGCTAGCTGTACTTAGAAGCTAAATGGCTACCATGCACAGCTGCTCCAGATTCGAGTGCACTAGTTTTAGAAAATCTTCCCCAAAGTGAGTAGGTTGCCATGGTTTACCTCTTCTCATATTGCTAGCCTAGCCGTCTCGCTTATCCTCTGGATTTAGTGCTTTAAAAAAAAAAAAATATATATATATATCACTGAACAAAACATGCAGAATTAAAGTTCTGATGTCACATTTAATTTGCTGCATGCTTGTTCCAGGTATACGTTTTAAAAGAATCAGGGACAGAAGATACAAATCAATTAGCTTGCAATGTCAGCTTATGCCTCTCATAAATTGCATTCATGTAGGTTAACAAAATAGCTAGGCACATAAAGAACACAAGCTCTAGTTTTATGATCTTCCTTATTAATTACATATGTTTAATATATGGAACATACCAACAACACACCTACTTTTTGTTTATGCTCAGTGCTATGATCAACAGACAATGCGTGTTTTCTAGAAGGCATTTCTTGATCCATAAAAACCTGAAATGCTAGTTTCACAACAAAAGAATGCATTGCTGATCTGAATCATTCCAATTCCTACATAGTTTTACTGCGGTCTCATAGTCAGACCTATCACGTAGCGCAGTCACATGATTCATATGTATCGTGTGTGTTTGGGTGCATGAAACAAAAACCATATCATATCATAGCATCTTTCAACTAATAAAAATTGCAGCTGGGTTACCATGTTATGTTTTTAAAGTGAAAATATTACTTAGAATCTTAAACCTAAGGGTCCTTTCACACGACCGCTCCGTGTGTCCTCAAATCATCCCATCCGTTTGCGGATGATTTGCGGACATAATGTAAGTGAATGGCACTGCGGGTGTCAGCGGAATACCATCCGCTGACACCCGATTTTCCTCCTTTCAGTTCTGTTCCGTTTTTACGAATGGAACAGAACCCTATTTTTTCATCTGTGTAAAAAACGGAAAGGAAGGAAAATCGGATGTCAGCGGTGTCATCCGCTGACATCCGCAGTGCCATATACTTACATTATGTCCGCATATCATCCGCAAACGGAGCGGAGAGGGAGGTGTCTCAGCACCCGCTGCCCTCTATGGGGGATCGGAGGAGAGCGGACCGCTTGTCCGCTCTCATCAGATCCGCTCCGCTCCGATTACTGAACGGATGGAAAAATAGGGTTTCCATCCGTCCAGATTTCAGCACAGGATCGGATGCGGATGGCAGCGGGTGTCAGCGGAGGTGTCTCCACTGACACCCGCTGCCCCATAGAGCTGCATGGAGGATCCGATCAGATCCGCTTAAAAAACTGACAGGCGGATCTGATCGGACCGCCCGTGTGAAAGAGCCCTTAGGCCCCTTTTACACATACGGTCCGTTCAGTTCATCAGTTCAGTCACGTCAAAATGTATCAGTTTTTCATCAGCTGTTATCCGTTTTTTCATCAGTTGTTATCCGTTTTTTCATCAGTTGTCATCCGTTTTTCGTCCGATCCGTTTTTTTAAAAGAATGAAAAATAGGGCATTCATCCGTTCAAAAAAACGGACATTGACGGATGTGGATGAAAACGGATGTTAACTGATGATCATCCGTAGTCATCCATTTTTACATAGAGATGCATTGATGTCCGTTTTTCATCCGTCAACGGATGGATGAAAAACGGACAAACGGACAGCATGTGTGAAAGGGGCCTTACAAGTTTCCTTTAACGCTAATTATATTTATAGAGAACACCTTGACTCAGAACATGTGGCCATGTTCAGACCCCAGCTGCTGATAGAGGCTGTAATTTTGATCCAAAGACTTTGGTACTTTATGGACAGACATACACAACAGGAGTTGTAAATTCACACAAACATTTGTATTCCTGCATGCTTATTCCATTTCAGTGACCCACAGCATCGGCATTGGTGAATGTGATGCTCAGCTTGATGCCTTGGACAGAAATTATAGTTAAAAAATTGTTTCTCCTATAGCATTCCCCTTTCCTTAAAGCTAATCTCCATCTTTTAGACTTGGTTCACATATGTGCAAATTGGGTTCTGGGTTTCCTCGCATCCAATTCGCATGACATGCAAGTGGGACCGGCTCTCAATGGAGCCGGTTTACACAGGTCCAGGGCAGCTGCAGATTGCAAAAGGGTCCTGTGCGTGTTTGGGTCTGGTTCAGGTGTGTATTCAGGCAAAAATTCGGACCTGAATCGCACCTGAGACGGTGAATAGACACGCACCGGCCCCCAGGCACGAACTCGCAGCCGCACTATGTAAACCCAGCCTTAACCACTTAAGCCCCGGAAGATTTTACCCCCTTCCTGACCAGGGCCTATTTTGCGATTCGGCACTGCGTGACTTTAACGGACAATTGCGTGGTCGTGCGATGCTGTACCTAAACGAATTTGGCGTCCTTTTTTTCCCACAAACAGAGCTTTCTTTTGGTGGTATTTGATCACCTGTGCGATTTTTTTTTTTTTTTTTTTTTTTTTTTTTTTTTTTTTTTTTTTTCCATGCGCTATAAACAAAAAAAGAGCATCAATTTTGCAAAAATAACAATATTTTTCACATTCTTTTATATGTAATTCCCAAAAAAAAATGTAAAAATCAAAATGTTTTAACATTTTAGGTCAATGTGTTTTATGCTACATATGTTTGGTAAAAAAATTTTAGTTTGCGCAAAAGTTATTGCGTTTACTAAGGGAAAGATTTTTGTCATCATTGTTGTTTTTTTTTTAACGAGTAATGGTGGCGATCTGCGATTTTTTTTTTTTTTTTTTTTTTTTTTTTTTTTTTCTCCCGGGACTGCGACATTGCAGCGGACAGATCGGACCCTTGACTGACATTTTTGACACTTTTGGGGTTACCAGTGACATTACTACAGTAATCGGTGCTATACATATGCACTGTTACTGTAAAAATGACACTGGCAGGGAAGGGGTTAACTTTGAGAGGGAGGGGTTAAGTGTGTCCCTAGGGGCGTGATTCTAACTGTGATCGGATGTGGCTACTGGTGTAAGAACAGAGATCAACGGTCCTACATAGCAGAACCGTGTGATCTCCATTCTTACACAGGGAAGAATGACAGGCGGCTTTGTTTACATTAGCCGCCTGCCTTTCTCCCGGTGTAATGGACGATCGCGAGTGCCCGGCAGACATCGGGTCTGCCGGGCACACGCGCGGGGGGGTCCATTACTGAGTGGGAGCGCGCCTCCAGCGGCGCGCGCTCGCTCGCTCACTCCCTAGAGCCTCACAGGCTAGCGACGTAGCCCTACGTCACTTTGCCTGTGAGGGGCTGACCGCCGCAGTAAATAGTCGTGCTGCAGTCGGCAAGTGGTTAAGTAAGTTTGGAGCAAGCTGGACCAAACTATTACCTTCAGTACTAGATGTACCTGCTGTGTGAGCTGTATAAACTGTATGTAGTCTCAGCTACATTCAGTATACAGCACTGTTCTAGCAGTGGGACGGGTACTTCCTGCCCCACTCCTGGAACATAATGGAGTTGGCCTGAGAACTGCTCATCCATTCACAGGGAGCTTTATGTTCTATGAATAAATACAAAGCTTCCTCTGGCTGAAAAATAAATCGGGAAGTAATCATTACACCTCTATCTCAGCCAATTAGAGGAAGCTGCATATTTGTTCACACAATACAAAGCACCCTGTGAATGGCTGAGCAGCACTGAATAGATTTTGTTTTCGGGAGCAAGATGTGAAGTTTCATCCTACTGCTGAAACATAGTGCTGTGCTGTATACTGTATGTAGTCAGGGCTAAAACAGTTTATATCCCATCCACCCACAGTGCTGTATCTCCCTAAATCAGTCAAAAAAATTCCATTAATATAAAAATCAGTAAACCATATATCGCATATATACATGACAGATCTGCATTAATGTAAAAACCAATCTTCCTGTGCTGTGTGCACAATATTAACGTATAATACACCAATGCTGTGTCTTTTAAACATTCATCCAACAGACTGAAGTGCAGTGATTCATGACCCCCATGCTCCCACACTCGCCAGAGATTTTGGACCCCCCGCTGTATAGCAAAAAGGGTCTGCCTTGTTTATGGATTTACCCAAGTCTTTAAATATGAACTGTCCTCCTTTGCTGTTATCCTCCACTCTCTTTCTCCAGATCTAGCAATGGCCAGTACTTCACCATCTGTTCCTGAAGACGCCCACTGAATGGGTGAAACGCACTGGATGGAGATTTCCAATGACCTAACTTCTGGCCTGTGGAGCGCATGTGCTTTTCCCTCCCATAATCTATTCTTATATACGTGAGTTCACTTTTATACATTTATACAGATAGCTGCCATAACCCTGGTACTTTTCTACACGGCCGGTGGTCCTCTTTCACATAAAAGTGGTCCCAGTGGCGGATTCACCACTTTACTGGGTGGCAGGATTAGACATTAATGGCTGTGTGTTGAGTTATTTTGAGAGGACAGCAAATTTACACTGTTATACAAGCTGTACACTCACTACTTTACATTTTCGCAGTTTGGGGTGGAGGAACTTGACTCGACTGTAAAAAAAAAAAAAAAAAAAAAAAGTCCTGACCTTTTACCTGACAGAACACCTTTGGAATTAATTAGAGCGTAGGCTGTGAGCCCAGCCTTTTCGTCCACATCAGTGACTAACCTCACAAATGCACTTCTTGAAGAATGGTCAAGCATTCCCATAGACCAACTCCTAAACTTTGTGGACAGCCTTCCCAGAAGAGTTATAGCTGCACAGGGTGGGCCAATTCAATATTGAACCCTACGGACTAAGGCTGGCCATACACTATACAATTTTCTTGTCAACTTTCTTTTAGATTTACCAAAACCATGTAATATAGGGTCAAACCTAAACACTTTAAATTTGTATGCAGTCAGGCAGGCCCTTGCACTACATAGTTTAAGGTAAATCTAAAGGAAATTGAATAAGAAAATTGTATAGTGTATGGCCAGCCTAAGATTGGGATGCCATTAAAGTTCATGTACGTGTAAAGGCAGGCATCCCTATATGTGTGTGTGTGTGTGTGTGTGTGTGTGTGTGTGTATATGTATAATATATATATATATATATAATCTCAGTATATCATAGGTGTGCTTAGCCTAGTGTATTAGGGTGTGCACCCAAAGCTCCAAAGCTAAAACGCACGCCTTTCTCTGCAGCCTCAGCTGGACTGTGAATGAATGGGAAGCGTTCTGTGCTGAGCAGCTTTCATTCACAAATGGAAGCATAGTATACACAGTTTACTATGCTTCAGGTATGAATGAACACAGTGAGCATATTCATTTAGAAAAGGAATGGTCAGGTTAATGACATATTTACTAGCCCCTTCCCTGCTCTCCATTCTGAAATATCCCCCACAGCAGCTTGGGAGAGGGGAAGGAAGCCAGCAACACAGCTAGGTAAAAGGTGCAACATGGGGGGAAGCCTGGGGGGCCATAGGGGGAATCTGCAAGTAGTAATTCAGGTGTGCCCAGGAATGCCTTGCACAGCTTTGTTTTCTGATAGAGCAGAAATCACTGGCATTATACAAGTGTAAACTTCTTTTGGGTGGGGGGGGGGGGGGGTTATGAGAAATGGCCTTGCACAAAAAGTATAGTGCACTAAACCTGTAGGTAAGTAAGAGAATGGGAACCTTCACGAAGTGGAGGAGTGGGTTTGATAAAAAAAGTTGGCAGTCCCTCCACCCAGGACAGGGCCTCTGAACACACTGGATTCCCCTGGGAAATTAACCAGTACTCTAATCAAAACAAATGGAGGCCAAGGTGTCGGACTACTGCAACCAACATATAACCATAAGTATATGGATGCACATCAGTATGGAAAAGATGTCAAGCTTTATATAAGAAAATAATTGTGCATACATCTAAGAGCTCCATAGGAATCCTGCTGGAGTGTTGCAGCAAGGTTTACTTGCAGGAGCACCTGCAACTGATAATAATGCAACGCCTTTGTCTCAGAGGCCTGAAGACGAGATCTATGAAGATTGGGAGACCCTCCAGCCATTGTCCAACCAGCCTGGAATGCAGCTTTTTACTGGCAGAAACTGATGTGGTACTGTAACTCAGAGCCAGCATACCTACTTTTAGTACCTCCCTAGTACTTTCTAATCTGACATGCAACTGGACTTCTAACTACCAGAAATGGCTGTCTAATGCATAACTTGACTCAAGTCTATGCTGGTTGAGTCCTAAGCTAAAACTAGATAATAAGATACCCGTGTCTGTCTCACAAGGATTTGGATGCACGCTCAGCCGCATTTAAAATATTGGAACCTAGGAATACTTGCATAATAGTCTATTCAAGCTTGAGTTTGGCAGCATGGACAGAACATGTAGCTGGTACTCTATCTTTTTTCTCCACTTCTTTCTTCTGATATTTTTTCAAAGCCTGCCTTCAAAAGACAAAGTGATAATACATAATTATGCATAACCTTTGATATTAGCAGCTAACAGTAGAGGGCAGCTGATTCCTACACAAGGACTTATTATGAGACTAGTTTACTAAAGCTCAGTTCACACTATTGGGATTTGATTTTCAGTGCGATTTATGTAGTGTGACTTTGATTCATATTTGGTTGTGGTTAACCATAGGCGGCTCTCTAATTAGGCAAATTAGGCGGTCGCCTAAGGCCTCGCACCTACAGGGGCCTTGCGGCCAGTGGCGGAGCAACAACATTTAGAAGGGCGCAGTCAGGGAAATCTCCCAAGTAAAAGATTGTTTAAAATCCTCGGATATAAAAGTTGCAGCAGTGTGCTGCAGTCCCTTCACTGCGGCTGCCAGGTGTCTGTTGTCCAATGACACTTACCCTGCCTTCTCTGCCTGGGGATTGGCCGTCTGATCATGTAATCCTAAGATATGGAGGAATCAGTGGGCTTGTACCTGCACCAGTAGGAAGTGACTGCCCGGTCAGCTCACTCTGCTATCATCAGTTGATGCTCTGGGAGGAGAGCTCTGCCTTGGCCCAGGAACCTACAGGTAACCAGGCCCCGACTTGTCACTCTGCAGGCTGGTCATAGATTTGTGGTGTCTACTATGCAAAGGGGGTGAGTAGCCCCAGGGAAGTTGGAAGAGTCCTAAAATGGTTGGTGGAGGAGGAGGAGAAGAAGGCCCTGGGTGGCTGGGGGAGAAGGAGAGGGCCCCTGGGTGTTTTCGAGAGGAGGAGAGGCCCCCCATAACGCCAGAGTCAGTTGCCAGGGAAGAGAGTGGAGCTGAGCCAGTCCTGCATATCTGACATCAAAGCCAAACATGGTGGAGCTGGAGCCCTTTGCCCTACACAATGACAGCACCCGAGGTGGAAGGTGAGGGGTAGCGGGTCTTTGACATTATATAGCATATGGACTCTGTACATTATTGGTAGTTTTGGTTGGAGTTGTCCTTTAGATGTTTAACTCTGTTGTTTTTTCCCAGAGCTGTGAGGGACTGAGGAATGACAGCCCACTATGCTGGGACTTATAGTGCCCTAGAATGTGGAGGACTGAGGAAGGGAAGTGTAAGGGGGTCTCTGGAAGCTCTGATGCATGGGAGAGCTTTGGTGACCACAGAGTTGCCTTTTACACCAGAGTCCCCAGCTTCCCCCCTCAAATCAGGGTTCCCAGAACTCTCCTTACAGCAGAGTCTTCAGACTTCCCTCTTACAGTGTAGTGAGTCTGGAGACTCTGATGTAAAGGGGGCTCTGTGAAATTTGATTTAAGAGGGGGGCTCTAATGTAAAGAGGAATTCTGTGGACTCTGATGTAAGGAGGAGATGCTGGGGGGAATATGATTTAAAGGAGAACTCTTATGTAAGGGGGGACACTGAACTTTGATGTAAGGAGGGACTCAGGGAATCATGATCTATAGGTAAATGCTGGGGACTGTGATGTAAGAGTAGACATGTATACATACCCGAAGTTTAATGATCTTTGATTAAAGAAGAATTTGTTAGAGAAAATTCTAGAAACTGTGAATTCATAGTACAAAGGTTAAGGCTCTTAATATATGCAATTTATACAGTTAATTTTTATTGCTTGAATTATTTATCCCATTATGGGCGTGAGTGGGGCCTCATGTCCAAGTTTTGCCTTAGGCCTCACAAAGCCTAGAGCCGCCTCTGTGGTTAACATAATCTATAGTGCCAAATTGCACTGCAATCACGCCAAAGTAGCACAGGAACCTTTTGCAAAATCGGTCAAACCGATGTGAATGGGCACCAATGAAAACAATGTAATTTCACTTGTCATGTGATTCAGTGTGACTCAAGTCTCATCAAATATATATATATATATATATATATTGCAAAGTGAAGGTGTTTTACTGTAAGTAAATCAGCCATGGTGTCTAATATATCAATTTTATATAACCTCATGTTGTTCCCTGAGAAGACCTGCACCATAAAGCACTTGCAAAAAGATTTTTATTGTGCTAGATCTATTGAGGTTGAATTACTAAAGGCAAAAAAGGCTTTCCATTATGCAAGGGAATTTTCCCCAAAGCTTAGTGAATGTATTGGAGGTTCAACTTCTCAAAGAATACTCAATCATGCAAAGCAAACTTTTTTTTTTCTTGATTAAATCAACCCTATTGTCTTGCTAGCAAATTCATAATGAGCTTTCTCTATGACACATTCTTCTCGTTAATAGTCTTATTTCTATTTTTCAGCCTTGAATCTATCGCTGTAATCCTAAAATGGATGTGAAGTACATCAAAGACTATCTGTCCTGGCTGTACTACCAGTATCTGCTCATAACCTGCAGCTATGTCCTAGAACCCTGGGAAAAGTCCATCTTCAACACCATCTTGCTGACAGCCATCGCCATGGTAATATACAGTTCCTACGTCTTCATTCCCATCCATGTTCGCCTGGCTATGGAATTTTTCTCTGGGATCTTTGGAGGGCAACATGAAAGTACTGTGGCCTTGATGAGCTGACATGATCTATCCTACTTTAACATGCCTCCTTAATTACTCATAGGATGTGCACCTTTCTGTGCTTCCAAATTTGATGGCCATCAATTGGTTTGTATGGTGTTTGAGCTGTGGCATAGGACTCCTTAGTTGAAGACACTGCTGCTCTTTCCATTCTTTACTCGGGTGGACTCTAAAAACTGTGTTGAACACAAATCTCAGCTGCACTAGAAGTACCTTTACCCACCTACAGTATAATACAATGCAGTAGGTTTGCTGGCCTATATGTATGAAAATTACTTTTTTTTTTTTTCCAAAAAGAGAAGTAAAAAATTTGCACGTATTTGTATGCTCATACTGGGCCGTCCAGATTTAAGGTAAATTGGTCCGTTATTTGATTTGGATGGTACTGACATACTCCGTGTTTTTTTTTTTTTTTTTTTTTTTTTTTTTTTTTTTTATTTCCGACCTATTGCATTACTTTTAAGCATGATACTCCTTCAATTAAATTATGTAAACTGGAAACATTCACAGTTTAAAATATACTAGCTATGCTCCATTTTCTAGCAATAAATCCTAATTTTTATATATTCTGCACCATCAAAACTATATACATTTTTTTTTTTTTTTTTTTGTCCGAATTCCAGCCTGCCCAAATGTTGTTCCAGACCCCAGAGGCTTGAGGTCTTGGAATAACATGGAGTGGTTATTTTTTATGTTTAAAACTCTTGTGGTGGTGGGGAAAAGTTCATTAACGGGAGAATTCAGTCCTTGCTTTCTCAAAAACTTAACCATATCTGTTGTGTGTGGTGTGTTTTTTTTTTTTTTTTTTTTTTTTTTTTTTTTTTTTTCTTCTTAGACCAATATCTGAGTGAGAGATTCTGTAAGGGTCATTCATGAATATATTTTGGCATACAGCTGTTTAAGACAATAAACCTGTAAAAACCACAAAAGATGCAATAAATTCCAATGGAAGCAGCAAGTGACGCAGAGAACATGCTGTAAAACGCCACGCAGCTCCTAAACACACTTGTTTACATGCAAACCCTGGGTGTGTGTTTACTCTAAAGAGCATGATACATTATAATCTAATATGAAGAGGCTTGTAAGCTTTTCACGATTTCCTGATGCCAGCACACCAAACCTTTTTATACTCTGTAATTCGTTTTATTTGACAGCTTATTCCAAACCTGTGTTTATCAGGATCTACAAGAATATGTAATAAAGTATACGTGTGTGATTGTTTAACTTATATTGCAAAGTTTTATGAATAAAAAAGGATACATGAAACGTGTCTTGCATACTTCAAAAAAATTACATGCTGCATGCTATATAGCTCCTTTTCTTTATATGTTGGTATTTTTTTTTTATCCATAATTGTAAATGATTGAGCCCCATAGCAGAGCTTTTGTTTCCGTCTTTTATTATTTATTTTTTGTCCCTCTGTCCTAATGTGCCACTGTAATGTACATTGTGAGTGATAATACTGGTAATTTTTCAGGGTGCAAAAATCTGTAGCTATCCTAAAGGGATCAAAAAAAAAAAAAAAAACCCCTCTGTGAAATCAGCCCTTTTAACTATTAACCCCTCTCCTATCTAACACCTGTATAACTAAACCCATGGCTGGCCCAAGACATTGTGCTGCCTGGGTCCAAGAATGCTGCCCCCCCCCCCCAAAAAAAATAAACACCCACCAAAAGGAACCCACATGCATTATTTTAGATCAAAATAATTAAAATTAAAAATGTAACAGGAAGTCAGATTTACATGCAACAGGCTAAGTAGGGTAGTATACAGACAGGCTAGGTAGGGTATTATATGACAGTGGGATCAGTGGCAGTGCTGGTGGGGGATGGGGAAGGGACTTCATTTCCATGTTGCTCATGAATAGGGCAGCCCATTGAAATGAATAGGCGGTCCTACATGTGATGCATAAAAACCACATCTGCGCTTGTGTGCAAAAAAAAGCTAAACTGTGTAAATGCAAAATAACAGATTTTCTCTAAATATTTAGTGTTCATACAATTGCACTACCATGTAAATGGCCGTGAACACTGTGCTCTGCTCTGTTTATTGAGGACCGTTAACTTGTATTGAGTGGTTAGGTAATGTGGGGAATGTAGACTTTTTGATAACAGAGGGTTAAATGAAATGGTCAAAGTTTCTTCACATTATCTGGACATACACAGAGTGTGGGGGGGGGGGGGGTATGTAGTGATATGTGCCAGCTCAGGAGATGTCTGCTAGTTGTGAGCAAGGCAGTAGACTTGGCTGACCCCCCCCCGACCCCCTGGTCCTCCGATCCTCAGTATTAGCTTAATCATTCTTATCTCCCTGCAATCAAATCCTCCTGATTAGTGCTGATGTAAAACTGCCAGCTTACCTCCTTAACCCTCCTAGCGGTATTCCCGAGCGTGGCTCGGGGTTACATTTCAGAGCCAAAAGCGGTACCCCGAGCCACACTCGGGGTACCGCTGAAGCATCGCTGGATCCTGTAAAAGAGGTTTCTTACCTTGTCCCCGGGATCCAGCGATATGTCTAGCGGCGGTTCTTCCTCCCGATCGTCTCCGTGCCCCGGCTTCCATCTCCTGCGACGTGATGTTCCCAGGGGGGTGGAACCGGCGGCAAATTCAAATGTAAAAACACACCAAACACACTGATACCATTCAAAATAAAATAAATTCACATTACATTGCCCCCCAGTGCCCTTTCCTGCAGTTTTACTGTACTTTTTATGTAAAAATATATATACACACGTAATTCTTGTGAATGAGCAGTAGTGATGTCGCGAACATAAAATTCGCTGTTCGCGAACGGCGAACGCGAACATCGGCGAATGTTCGCGAACATTGCGAACCGCCATAGACTTTAATAGGCAGGCGAATTTTAAAACCCACAGGGACTCTTTCTGGCCACAATAGTAATGGAAAAGTTGTTTCAAGGGGACAAACACCTGGACTGTGGCATGCCGGAGAGGGATCACACAAAAAAAAGTTCTTAAAAATTGTAATTTTTTGATAGAGAGCCAATTATTGGAAAAATTAAAAAAAAATAAAAATAAAAAATTTCTTTGGATTTAGCATCTGGGGGGTTAGGGCTAGGGTTAGGGTTATTTTTATGGCTAGGCTTAGAGGGTTAGGGTTAAGGTTAGAGGGTTAGGGTTAGGTTTAGTGTTAGGGGCTAGGGTTAGGGTTACGGTGAGATACTTAGGGTTAGAGTTAGTAGCCCTACCCCTACCCCTCTAACTCTAACCCTAAGCACTAAAAATAACCCTAACCTTAGCCCTGACCCTAGCCCTAGCCCTAACCCTACCCCTAACCCTGATTCTATTTTTTTTTCTGGTTCTGGACATGCTACAGAGCTGAAACTTCACAGGTACACTTTTTAGACCCCCCAGACAATAAATCCAAAGAAATTTTTTTTTTTTTAAGTTTTCCCATAATTGGCTCTCTATCAAAAATGACAATTTTTAAGAACTTTTTTTGTGTGATTTAGTGTCTAGGGGGTCTAAAAAGTGTACTTGTGAAGTTTCAGCTCTGTAGCATGTCCAGAACCAGAAAAAAAGATAATTTTTCAGTAGAGCAGGGATGGTGGGAACCCCTTTTACACCTATATGATCTTTTTTTCTGGTTCTGGACATGCTACATATATATATATAAAAAATACTCAAATACCAGCCCTCAAAGGGGCTTTTGGGGACAATATATATATATCCAAAAAAAACCTCAAATACCAGCCCTAGGAAGGGCTTTTTGGGGTGCTGTCCTTACAGCAGGAGTGTACCAAGAACACTGGCTAACAAGACCGGGAACTGTCCCCAGCTATAACAGCAGCAGCAGCAGCACCAGCACTTTCCCTGCTCTCAGTAACACAGAAATGATCTAAGATGGATGCTGCCCTTGCTTATTTATAGGAGGTGGGAGGGTGTGGGAGGGAGGTATGCTGATTGGCCTGGAATGTGTCTGCTGACTGTGATGTTCAGGGTCAAAGTTTGCCTCAATGATGATGTATAGGAGGCGGACCAAACATCGCATATGTTCGCCCGCAGCGGCGAACGTTCGAAGTTCGCCAGGAACCGTTCGCCGGCGAACCGTTCAGTACATCTCTAATGAGCAGCCCAAACCAACTGTATACATTATTTATTTAAATATATATATAATAAATGTATACAGTTGGTTTGGGCTGGTCATTCACAAGAATTACATGCAAAATAATGGTACCGCTTTCAGCACCTAAAATCCAAAAGAATCATACCGCCAGGGAGGTTAAATTTACTTTTTTTAGAACCTCAGCTCACCCCCCTCCTTGCACAGTGTCAGCAGAGCCCACCTTCAGGTTCTCTGAGCAGACACTGGAGATGGGGGGATCTAAGAAAATCAGGGCACAGATGGAATGTACAGGAGATTTCTGGGGGCGATAATAAAAAAGAGTTTGGGAGCTGTAGTGGACAGTCACTGCTGTGGGCAAGTAGGTAATGTGCATGAGATGATAAGGGTGTGCACGCCTATGAGTTGAACTCACTTTGGTGTCTGGCACTAGCAGCAGTGACACCTCTGCCGAGATGAGCCCAGCTCCTCCCACCTTCAGCCCTCACAAGTCAGCTGACCTTTTAGTCTCCGCCCCCAGCAATTCCGTGAACTGAATGGGCGGCTGCAGGTTCCAGAGACAGCCCAGCTGCTGATGCTGCTTTGTGCCCCGGCTCACTGGGATGCACCATCTGCCCGCCTGGACGGGGGAGACATGGAGCTTCTCGTGTCCAGAAGTCCCCTTTACTTCTGCTGTCCCTAACCCGCACAGCCGGACAATGAGGAGGGGGCACCTCTGGCACCCCTGACTTATGTGTACTAATAGCAGTGGCCCTGCACACAAAATTGCCGCCCCCCTCAAACTGCCGCCTCGGACCAAAGGACCCAGCAGGACCCATGGTAGGGCCAGCCCTGACTAAACCCAAGAATAGTGAGCCTAGGTTCAGTGCAAACCCAAGTTCAATGGAACCTGGAAGTAATTTCCAGGTTAACTAGCTTGCGACCAAGGACTTTCTTGCCTTGCAGCTACATATACACAAAGGGGGACTGGGATTCTTTTGCCATCACTGATTCAACTTGGTCCCACAACCAGCTAATTCGCCAAAACCCAAGCTCATCACTACCAAAAAAAAATGTGACTATGAGGTGATGGCAGCGTTGGTTTTATTTTTCAGGTTAAAAATGTTCTTTAGCAAGTGTAGAAAATACCAATTGATCTCTCCAGAATTGCACTGTCTTTGTCACTTCCTGTGAAATGAACTGGTAGCAAAAACAACCTTCCCTTTCCCATAAAAAATAAATTCCCCCCTTCCCTTAACTGTAATGGAGATGAAAAGGCAGATAAAGAAGTCTAGCCTGAGTGACAATCATGTCTCCCTCCATAAAACAAAGGAGATATGAATTTAGACACGAAGGGACAGGATGGTTGTTTTCACAGGATTGCGTTGTGAAAATAAAGGAAGTAATAAAATCATAATAAAGAAAACTACTGCAGCCACCTCCTATAAAAACTGAAACTGGTAATCCGCAATATATATTTTTTTTTTTTGGAGGGAGAGGAAGTTAAGCTATACTTTATTTCTCCTAACCATTACCCCCTATTTTGTTGCATATAATTAAAAGTCAAGGAATAAGTAAATATTTCTTATGTATGTGTACTTTGTCGTATCGGACTCTTGGACCCCCATGTCTGATGCACTTTAAAAGGCTTTTTTTTTTCTAGTCTTGGCTCTGATGGTGCTACCTTTTGAAGTGCATCAGCCAGTTTGGACCCCCTGATCTCTGGAGTGCACTCTGTCTAGGACTATTGAGCTACAGACGAATAGCTTGATGAGTGTTCTTTATTCACATGTTTGTGAGTAAATTTTATGACTATATTTCTTAATTAATCTTGTGGGATAATGCACTAGGCTGATGCACCTTTTTTGTGTTTTTGTTTCTTGTAATGGCTTCAGGACAACCCTAGTCCTATAGGTCAGTTCATCTCCAATACTTGTACAAGGCTACCACATTCATGCATGGGAGGTATTTTTTATAATCAGAGCTAAACTGAATTTTTTTCCACTTTGTCCCAGGGCAATTGTCAACATAAGCACTTTACTTCTGATGTCCAGAATTGACAGTTTGTTTTTCCTTGCCCTTGTTCTGTATGGCCAGATTCAGCACATGTGCAAGATTTTAAAGTGCACTGGCAGCACAAAGGTGAAAAACACTGGGCAGCCTAAGTTCACCTTATGTAACATGTCACACCTATATTCAGGATGTAACATGTTACAAGTACATCATCATCTGCACCCCTCTGATCCCTCATTTTGACAGCGAGTGGGGATCTTCTACCACGCAGGGCTTTGCCCACCCGGTCTCTTCATTCATTCACAGTGCTCTGTGACTGGGAAAACAAGTACCTAAATCCTTTGCGGCTGTCGGCTTGTAGTTCTCAATAAACTACCAGGGCGCCATAAACATGTGCACAGGGTGTGCTGGATGTGCCTGGGCACACCCTGACCACCTAGTGCTCATTATCATTATCTCTCTCTCTGTAGCAGCGGAGAGATGGGAAAGATTATCACGCTTACCTGCTCTGCCATAAGAGAAGCGGTTACCCCCTTTTCTTTCACTGTCCTGGCAGGGAGATCAATGTACCAGGGCTATACACATATATATTTACACATATGTGTTTTTGAGCTTTGGGGTGCACACCGTTATGCAATAGGCTGCACACACCTATGCAGGGCTCTGGTGATTGCTCTAGAGCAGGGATATGCAAACTTTGGCCCTCCAGATGTTGCAAAACTACAAGTCCAAATATGCCTCTGCCTCTGGGTGTCATGCTTGTGGCTGTCAGAATCTTGCTATGCATCATGGCACTTATAGTTCTGCAACAGCTGGAGGACCACAGTTTGCATATTCCTGCTCTAGAGTCTAGGTAGTTCATTGAGCTTCTTGTCAAGAGTGTAACTGCCTGCCCATATCGGAGGTACAGGCAGAGAGCTTAACAGACAGTTTGCAGGACCGTGGAAATACACCCAGTTGATCGTGGGTTGCAGTGCTTGACAAAAAAAAAAAAAAAAAAAAATCAAAGCATATATTTTTTTTTTTACCGGCAAAAATTTGCATTTTTAAGTTGAACTTCAGTTTTCCCATTCCCAGACCAATAGCTTTTAACTATAGGCTAGGTTCTAGATTTAATAAAACAAAATAAATGTAATTTAATAAAAGTATCTTCAACATGTATTCCAGTTTGTTGGAATAAGAAAATGTATCATCATGAACCATAAAACACATATGAAAATGCCAAACCGGTTAGTAGTATTGCAATACAAAATAATAGTTATAATGGGTTACATGAGTGTATACATGATAGTACAATGCATCTTCGTCTCAAAAGTAAATACATAATAGTACAGTGCAGCTTGGCCTCGATGCATTTCGCAAGCTGTCGCTCGCTTCTTTAAGAGTGGATGCATGGGAAGCATATCAATCGGTTAGGCTGGAATCAAGAGATACAGTTGTGCTCATAAGTTTACATACCCTGGCAAAATGTATGATTTCTTGGCCATTTTTCTGAGAATATAAATGATAACACAAATACTTTTCTTTCACGCATGGTTAGTGTTTGGCTGAAGCCATTTATTATCAATCAACTATTTTTACTCTTTTTAAATCATAATAACAGAAACTATCCAAATGACCCTGATCAAAAGTTTACATACCCTGGTGATTTTGGCATGATAACATGCACACAAGTTGATACAAAGGGGTTTGAATGGCTATTAAAGGTAAAAATCATCATCTGTGATCTGTTTGCTTGTAATTAGTGTGTGTGTGTATAAAAGGTCAATGATTTTCTGGACCCTTGCATATTTCATCCAGTGCTGCACTGACGTTTCTGGATTCTGAGTCATGGGGAAAGCAAACAAATTGTCAAAGGATCTGTGGGAAAAGGTAGTTGAACTGTATCAACAGGAAAGGGATATAAAAAGATATCCAAAGAATTGAGAATGCCAATCAGCAGTGTTCAAACTCTAATCAAGAAGTGGAAAATGAGGGGTTCTGTTAAAACGAAACCACGGTCAGGTAGACCAACTAAAATTTCAGCCACAACTGCCAGGAAAATTGATTGGGATGCAAAGAAAAACCCACAAATAACTTCAGGACAAATACAGGACTCTCTGAAAACATGTGGTGTGGCTGTTTCAAGATGCACAATAAGGAGGCACTTTAACCACTTGCCGACCGCCGCACGACTATCTACGTCGGCGGTCAGCCCCTCACAGGCAAACTAACGTAGGGCTACGTTGTTTGCTTGTGAGGGTCTAGGGAGCGAGCGCGCGCCCCCCGGGGCGCGCTCCCGCGTGGTCACGGACCCCCCCGCGCGTGTGACCAGCGGACCCGATGTCCGCCGGTCACTCGGCGATCGGCGGGGGAGAGGGAGAATGTCAGGCAGCTTGTGTAAACAAACTGCCTGTCATTCTCCTCGCTGCAAAGACACTGATAAAACGGATCTGGTATGTAGATCCGTTGATCAGTGTCCTTACAGCTAGAGCCACAGCCAATCACAGTAGAAACCACGCCCCTAGGGACACACACAGCCCCTCCCTTCCAAATAAAGTTAACCCCTTCACTACCAGTGTATTTTTACAGTAACAGTGCATATGTATAGCACTGATTACTGTAGAAATGTCACTGGTAACCCCAAAAGTGTCAAAAATGTCAGTCAAGGGTCCGATCTGTCCGCCGCAATGTCGCAGTACCGCAAAAAAAATCGCAGATCGCCGCCATTACGCGTTAAAAAAAAAAACAACAAAAATGACAAAAATCTTTCCCTTTGTTAGTAAACGCGATAACTTTTGCGCAAACCAATCAAAATACGCTTTTTGCGATTTTTTTTACCAAACATAGGTAGCATAAAATAAATTGCCCGAAAATTTTTAAAAATTTTGATTTTTACATTTTTTTTTGGGGGAATTTCATATAAAAAAATGTGAAAAATATTGCTATTTTTGCAAAATTGACGCTCTTTTTTTGTTTATAGCGCGTGATCAAAAAATCGCACAGGTGATCAAATACCACCAAAAGAAAGCTCTGTTTGTGGGAAAAAAAAGACGTCAAATTTGTTTAGGTACAGCGTCGCACGACCGCGCAATTGTGCGTTAAATTCACGCAGTGCCGAATCGCAAAATACCCCCTGGTCGGAATGGGGGTAAAATCTTCCGGGGCTTAAGTGGTTAAGAAAGATAGGCTGCATGGTCGAGTCGCCAGAAGAAAGCCATTACTACGCAAATGCCTCAAAGTATCTCACTTACAATGCGCCAAACAGCACAGAGACAAGCCTCAAACTTTCTGGCACAAAGTCATTTGGAGTGATGAGATCAAAATTGAGCTTTTTGGTCACAACCACAAACCCTATATTTGGAGAGGAGTCAACAAGGCCTATAATGAAAGGTACACCATTCCTACTGTGAAACACAGAGGTGGATCACTGATGTTTTGGGGATGTGTGAGCTACACAGGCACAGGAAATTTAGTCAGAATTGATGGCAAGATGAATGCAGTATGTTATTAAACAATACTGGAGTAAAATTTGCATTCATCAGCCTGGAAGCTGCGCATGGGACGTAGTTGGACATTCCAACATGACAATGATCCTAAACACAAGGCTGAGTCAACCTGTCATTGGCTACAGCAGAATAAATTGAAGGTTCTGGAGTGGCCATTTCAGTCTAAATATTATTGAG
This sequence comes from Pelophylax lessonae, assembly GCF_965119305.1. NCBI lineage: Eukaryota > Metazoa > Chordata > Amphibia > Anura > Ranidae > Pelophylax > Pelophylax lessonae. The sequence continues at coordinate 252,174,268 of NC_138770.1, read as the reverse complement.
CCACTCTGGGAAATTTCAAACCTGCAGTTCATGCAAGACAGCCCAAAAATGTACAGGAACTGGAGGCTTTTTGCCAGGAAGAATGGGCAGCTTTACCATCTGAGAAGATAAAGAGCCTCATCCACAAATACCACAAAGCACTTCAAACTGTCATTGATGTTAAAGGGGGTAATACACGGTATTAAGAACTGGGGTATGAAAACGTTTGATCAGGGTAATTTGGGTAGTTTCTGTTGTCATTATGATTTAAAAAGAGTAAACACAGTGGATTGATAATAAATGGCTTCAGCAAAACACTAACCACGAGTGAAGGAAAGGTTTATGTGTTATTCATATTCTCTGAAAAATAGCCAAGAAATCATAAATTCTGCCAGGGTATGTAAACTTATGAGCACAACTGTAGGTTTCTATTCGGTGGTAGTGGGATAAGTCTGACCCAGGAGCTGAAGGGTGCGGACAGACGAAGACCCACATGGTGGCATATGGGGGGCGGGTAGTACGTGTGTAAAATGAAATGTGTCCTTCCATATCATAGAAATGGAGGCTGGTGACATGAAACAAGTGTTCCAAGCAATGAAAAAGGAAGAAACCACCATCTACCGTCCTTCCCATTGATGCCCCAAGCATGCATTGTCTCTAAGACCCTAACGTCATGGGGCAAGGTGGCAAAGAAGGGTCAAGCAAATGCCAAAGACAGTTATGTCTTATTTTTTTCAGATTGAAATATGTTCTTGTACAGCTTTCTGTAAAATCCTGCTGTATTTCATTTGGTAAATAAAAATAAATACACTGCTCAAAAAAATTGTACACATTTTACAGAGTACAGCATCAAGTCAGTTAAACTCCTGGGATATTGATTTGTTCAGTTAAGTAGCAGAGGGGGTTGTTAAACGGTTTCAGATGCTTTGGTGTTAATGGCACTAACAACAGGTCCATAAGATGGGCAACAACAAGACAACCCCCAAAACAGGAATGGTACAGGTGGACATTTTTTCCCCTACTTATTTTTCTGACTGTTTTTCACTAGTTTTGCATTTAGCTAGGGTTAGTGTCACTACTGGTAGCATGAGGCGATACCTGGACTCTGCACAGGCAGTCCAACTCCTCCAGGATGGCACATCTAAACATGCCATTGCCAGAAGGTTTGCTGTGTCTCCCAGCATAGTCTCAAGAGCATGGAGGAGATTCAATGAGACAGGCAGTTACTCTAGGAGAGCTGGACGGGGCTGTAGGAGCTCCTTAACCCATCAGCAGGACTGGAATCTGTTTCTTTGTGCATGTATAAAAAATTGGCCCTACTGTGTATGTATGTGAGTTGGAGACCTTAGATTGTAAGCTCCTGGAGGGCAGGGATTGATGTGAATGTGCAATGTACATGTAAAGCGCTGCGTAAATTGACAGCGCTATATATAATTACCTGAAATAAATCAAACCAGCAGAAAAAGACTTCATGAGGGTAGCCTGAGGGTCTGACATCCTCTAGTGGGCCCTGTGCTCACTGCCCGGCACTGTGGAGCTCGATTGACATTTGCTGGCGCCCTGTGCTTTTCGCAGATGAGAGCAGATTCATCCTTAGCACATGTGACAGAGGTGAATAGGTCTGGAGAAGCCATGGAGAATGTTATGCTGCCTGTAAGATCATTTTTGGTGGTGGGTCAGTGACGGTCTGGGGAGGCATATCCATGGAGGGATGTACAGACCTCTACAGGCTAGACAATGGCACCATGACTGCCATTAGGAATCTGGATGAAATCCTTACACCCATTGTCAAATCCTACGCTGGTGCAGTGGGTCCTGGGTTCCTCCTGGTGCATGCCAATGCCCGGCTTTATGTGGCAAGAGTATGCTGCAAGTTCCTGGAGAAAGAAGGAATTGATACCATTTCCCATTTTCACTGTTGGAAAGGAAGTGAAAGGAAATCTCCCCATAAGGGACACAGATGGGAAACAAATTACAGGGGTTATAACCTTCCTTACTCTATGCTTTGAGTTTGGTTTACAAGTAGGTGCTAGGTAAATGTATAGTGGGCCTTGTCTGCCTAACAGCAGGGCTGTGATTGATTTAGTTAGGGTTTCAGGGCTTCCAGATGTGCCTGCTAAGGGGAGAAGTATCCCCACTGGCTCCGGTGAGAGGCTTCTCATAGGGCAGTGTGGGAAGCCCAATCTGGGGGACACATCCAAGCTTGTAACTACCCCAGAAGGCAGATTATGCTGCAAAGGATTCTGGGAGTGTGTATAAGTTTGGGGGAATTGCGTGACAGGGTGTCTTTGGCGGGAGCAGAGTCCCAGGAGCGAGAGTGTGGCTGTCTCTCCTCCTGTCCGAGGAAGTAGATGTCTCGGGGTGTCGTCTGAAAATCCAGAGAGAGTTGAGCTGAGCTAAGGGGATCCGGTGTGCCGAGAGCCTGCGCAGCAGAGAAGGGTCCAGTCCCAGGAAAGCCTGCACAGGTCGTGAGTACTGCGGATTGACCCTGGGGGGTCTGTCAGAGTCAGAAGGGACCACTCCGAAAGAGGTTCTGGGATCCAGTGCCAGCTAGCTGAAAGGGGGTACCTAGGTTGAGGACCCTGAAGTTATAGAGGGGGGTACGTAGTCAGTGAACACCGAAGAGTTCAAGGTTAAAGGGGGCACTTGCATATGGGCCCTGAATTGGACAGAGTGTGACAGTTGAGAGTTGCAGCTTTACAGAAACCTACAGTGTACTACCTCAAGCCAGTGCAAGGCGGGAGTGAAGTATTTAGTGACTTTGTAGTACAGCAGTGTCAGTGATTCTACAATTCACAGTCTTGGGTCTTCTTGACTTATTGTCGAGGATCCAGCAATTCTATCAAGCTACAGTGTGTTCTCAGTGTTAGTGAGCGTCGGCTGGCGTCAAGGAAGCGCCAACGGTCATTTTTCTAGAATTAAGTCCCAAGTGTAATTAGTTAAGCCTTAAGGAGTATCCCACCCATTCCCTTCTGCCATCCCCTTTTCTACAATAAAAACCACAAAACCAAGATGCCGGAGTCCTCCATGTCTCAGTTTTCACACCCAGGGTCGCAGCTCACATGGGCTGGAGAAGTAACCGGTCACAATGGCAGGCCCACATCAGGCCACAGGCCTGGAAAACCTGCTACACATATACAGAGGGTACGGAAAGTATTCAGACCCCCTTAAATTTTTCACTCTTTGTTATATTGCAGCCATTTCCTAAAATCGTTTAAGTTCATTCTTCTTCCTCATGAATGTACACATAACACCCCATACTGACAGAAAAACACAGAATTGTTGACATTGTTGCAGATTTATTAAAAAAGAAAAACTGAAATATCACATGGTCCTAAGTATTCAGACCCTTTGCTCAGTATTTAGTAGAAGCCCCCTTTTGATCTAATACAGCCAGGAGTCTTTTTGGGAAAGATGCAACAAGTCTTTCACACCTGGATTTGGGGATCCTCTGCCATTCCTCCTTGCAGATCCTCTCCAGTTCTGTCAGGTTGGATGGTAAATGTTGGTGGACAGCCATTTTTAGGTCTCTCCAGAGATGCTCAATTGGGTTAAAGTCAGGGCTCTGGCTGGGCCATTCAAGAACAGTCACAGAGTTGTTGTGAAGACACTCCTTTGTTATTTTAGCTGTGTGCTTAGGGTCATTGTCTTGTTGGAAGGTAAACCTTCGGCCCAGTCTGAGGTCCAGAGCACTCTGGAGAAGGTTTTTGTCCAGGATATCCCTGTACTTGGTCGCATTCATCTTTCCCTTTATTGCAACCAGTCGTCCTGTCCCTGCAGCTGAAAAACACCCCCACAGCATGATGCTGCCACCACCATGCTTCACTGTTGGGACTGTATTGGACAGGTGATGAGCAGTGCCTGGTTTTCTCCACACATACCGCTTAGAATTAAGGCCAAAAAGTTCTATTTTGGTCTCATCAGACCAGAGAATCTTATTTCTCACCATCTTGGAGTCCTTCAGGTGTTTTTTAGCAAACTCCATGCAGGCTTTCATGTGTCTTACACTGAGGAGAGGCTTCCGTCGGGCCACTCTGCCATAAAGCCCCGACTGGTGGAGGGCTGTAGTGATGGTTGACTTTCTACAACTTTCTCCCATCTCCTGACTGCATCTCTGGAGCTCAGCCACAGTGATCTTTGGGTTCTTCTTTACCTCTCTCACCAAGGCTCTTCTCCCCCGATAGCTCAGTTTGGCCGGACGGCCAGCTCTAGGAAGGGTTCTGGTCGTCCCAAACATCTTCCATTTGAGGATTATGGAGGCCACTGTGCTCTTAGGAACCTTAAGTGCAGCAGAAATCTTTTTGTAACCTTGGCCAGATCTGTGCCTTGCCACAATTCTGTCTCTGAGCTCTTCAGGCAGTTCCTTTGACCTCATGATTCTCATTTGCTCTGACATGCATTGTGATCTGGAAGGTCTTATATAGACAGGTGTGTGGCTTTCCTAATCAAGTCCAATCAGTATAATCAAACACAGCTGGACTCAAATGAAGGTGTAGAACCATCTCAAGGATGATCAGAAGAAATGGAAAGCACCTGAGTTAAATATATGAGTGTCACAGCAAAGGGTCTGAATACTTAGGACCATGTGATATTTCAGTTTTTCTTTTTTAATAAATCTGCAACAATGTCAACAATTCTGTGTTTTTCTGTCAGTATGGGGTGCTATGTGTACATTCATGAGGAAGAAGAATGAACTTAAATGATTTTAGCAAATGGCTGCAATATAACAAAGAGTGAAAAATTTAAGGGGGTCTGAATACTTTCCGTACCCACTGTATATCTTACAATCTGTTTGACTCTCTTTTTTTAAGGCCGTTGGCCTCATGTGGATAAAATTGCAAAACCAATAGCAACCAGTCTATTTTATAATGAGCTGGCTTGGGTGAAGGAAGTTTTGATTGTTATGGGGCACTGTATTTTTCCCTTTGTACCTTTGTTCCGCGTACTGTTTATTAGATAAGCCCAAGATATTTTTTTTTTAAGAAATCATGCCTAAGAGAAACCTGGGTCCTACCATGACAAACCTCTGATTCTAGATCCTTGACTGTCCTGCTAATCCTCATGCTTCGATATTCTGGGCTTTTTATTTAAAACTGGCATACAGAAAAGGACACCAGTTTTTATTCTAAAGAATTGTTCATATACAGGTCAGTAACAAGAAAGCATTGATATCGCGATACCTGTGTAACAGCCAGGCACCTATCATTTATAGAAAGAAAACCGCAATGGTAATGTCTAAATTTACCCAAGAAAATTGAAAATTTTCTATCAAATACTTACCGTAATTTTTCTTACCTGATGGATTCTATGGAAGCATATGTATGGGTTAACCACGCCTCCACTCCTCCCCTATAGGACCCAACTCCCATGAATGTTTGCTCTGAGCCACGTTCTGTAACTTGCCTACTCATGACACTGTGAGCAAACTCCTGCTGCCATGAAGTCCATCAGGAAACAAAAATTAAGGTAAGTATTTGATAGGAAATTTCCAGTTTTCCTGACAGACTCCATGGCAGCATACGTATGGGAAATAACTAGCCATACACACCCGAGTGGGCAATTGCAGAACAAAAGAAAAGGGTTTAATTGACACTGTCAACCAACAGGATTTTTAAACCAAAAATTAACAGAAGATAAAGAGGCCGCCTCTACACAATAATGAGCCATAAATGTATTAAACGGGGACCACAAGGCCGCCCTACTGATTACATTGGGAACCACATGCTACAAAGCCGTCCAGGATGTGGAGACTCCTGGTCGAGTGAGCAGTCACCATCCCCAAGGAGCCAAGCCCTTGGTTCTGTGAGCCTGTCGGATGGCCCAGACAATCCATGCCACAGTCGTCCTAAATGAGGCACCTTTGTCCTTTCCGGCAAAAAGAATGAACTGCCGCTCTGAAGCCTGAAAGAAGCTGTAGCTTGTAGATAAAACTTCACAATATCTGTGAGATTCCTAGAACCAAAGAAAGGCACTGCTGAGAGTCAAACTCAGGATTCCCTGTTTACTAGGAATGCACTTTAACAAACTAAGCCACAGTGCAACCTCTCCCACGTCTAAAGGATGCAAGTTAATTTTCCAAAGCTTGGCAGAGCAATTTCTTGGTCCTATGAAAGACTGATGTACCCTTGGGAATTGAGTCAAGCATAGGTAAAAGCAGAGGCGTAACTAGAACCTTCAGGGCCCCGATGCAAGAAACCATGAAGGGCCCCCCAGACCCCTGGCCGGGGCCCTTCCCTTTAAGCCCGGGGCTCTTCCCACTAATCCTGGGGCTCTTCACTCTCATTGCATGGCCTTTTATTATGGTCCCGCATCAGGATCCTTTCACAAGTTCTGCAGTGGGCCCCCTTCCTGCAATCTTGGGGCCTCCCCACAGTGGTGAAATGCCAGGGCCCGGTCGCAAGTGTGACCTTTGAGATCCTAGAGGTTCACCCACTGTTTTGCTACCGGGCCCCCTGGAGCATGGGGCCCGGTAGCGATTGCAACCCCTGCAACCCCTGTAGTTACGCCCCTGGGTAAAAGCACCACTTGAACTGGAAGAACGTTAGGAAAAGTTCTCCATGACCAGTGAATCAATCTCTGAGGCTTTTTATGCCAAAGTGATAGCCAGGAGAAAGGCAAATATGACAGAGAGCCCTTTAAAGGAGACAGCCCTAGAACACTCCTCTCCATTTCCCGAGAGGGAGTTGAGAACAAGAGGAAGATTCCATATGGAAAACCTCCACTTACTCTTAGGTCTGAACCTAGTTGCTCCCTTGAACAATTGGTGGACAGGAAAAGATGCCTAGATCTGGAAACACCTGTGAAAGCTGATAAAGCTGACACTTGTCCTCTGAAGTAGCTGATCAACAGAGCCAGATCTAAATCTAACTGCAGGAAGCCCAGAATATTTAGAACTTCTAGATCAGTACATGATCTGTCAGAAGCAGCCGTATTGCACAGACTATGACCAGATTATCCCGTAAACTTTGTTTGTGTTAATTCTCCTAGCATTCAAGAGAGAGAGATTATTTTAGGTGAGCAGCGGAGGAGCTCCAATCTCAAGAACCAGACCTTCAGACATAACCGTGCTGGACATGGTTGTAGAAATGCATCCAGTGACAGAAGGTGTGGCCTGATGAGAAGGGGCACTGGGTTCCAGTAGCTGAACAGTGCTAGCAAGGGGAACCATGGCCTAATTGGCCAATAAGGCATCATTGCCATTACCTCCACAACTTCTGTTCAGGGTTTTCGTAAAAAACCCAAGGATGACCAGGACTTAAAGAAATGCACAGGACATTTCCAATGATCCGTCAGGCCATCTGTGCCTGGAAAGCCTCCACATGAAGAAATCATTCCTTGTTGTCTAACTGGACTCTGGAAAGAAAGTCTGTTAGAATATTCTGGACTCTAGGAAAATAAGCCTTTAAGATGTAGGCTTGATTCTTCTGAGCCCAAGACATAATTGGCTTTGCTTCCTGTAATAGATAACAGGTTGTGAGTCCCCCCTTGTCTTTTAATGTCGGAGACCGCCGTAGTGTTGACTAGCCTAAGAGCACTGACACTCCCTTCGTTACTGTATATGGTGAAAGGCCTGTAAGGTGCAGAAGGCTGCCTGTAGTTTCAGAATGTTCAACGCAATCTTGTGAAATTGACAGCCCCGCCTGCCTTGAGCTATCCCTGATAGGCAGCAAGCCCCTCCCCCCATCCCATATGGGTGGTCTCGAACGTGATTGTGAACCAGGAAATGGGGCAATGGAATGGCAAATGAGTCAGTTTCCCCATTGCAGCCACCAGGGGACTCTCAAGACTAAGGTTATGTAGATAACCTGAATTCTACTTCCTGGCTCCCACTGCTGGAGAAACACCTTCCAAAAGGGCCACCTTCTCCAGAGTGTCCACTTGACTATCAGATCTGTAGACACCATAGTGTCAATCATTTTAGATACTGAAAGGCGCACAGGTGGGTAGAAGACAGGGCCAGGAGTATTCTGTTCCAGAACATCGGGATCCAGAGACAAAGCAATGGTCCTCTTGATTATATCGAACTTAGCCCCAAGGCACAAAAGAGACAGAGTGGGCTCCAGGTGTCTTTTCCAGAATCAGCCGCCAGCTGAATTTTGAGGAGCAGCTGCCCTCTGTCTTGGGACAGTAGGAGAAGAATATCCAAGTAACTATGCAAGCGTATGCTCCTTGCTTTAATAAAGACCTTAACAACTAATAAGATCCTTAAAACACAAAGGGTTAAGTTGAAAGCCCGAATGGTAGACAAGCAAGCTGGAGATGGTCTTGACCTACGGCGAAACAAAGGAACTTGCAGAAGTCTTCTACAATGGGCACATGATAGTAAGCATCTTTAGGTCTATTGGAAATGAGCCAGTCACCTGACTGGACCTCCTATGAATCAGGAACAATGTTTCCATCTTGAACTTCTCCTTTTGATGAAAATTGGTTTAGGTGCGTGAGGTCTAAAATCGGCCTCCGCAAGCTGCTCCTCTTCATGACCATAAAGAGAGGCGAGTACATGCCCTAAAATCTCTCACATCCTGGGACTGGCATAGCAGCACTTTGCGACACCAGTGACTTTACCTAATACAAGAGTATATGCTTAATTTTACCTCAGAGTGAGGCAAAATCCGTGGAAATTAATCCAACATGAGGAGGACTTCTGAAGGACCATGCGTGTCCTGAAAAGACCACTTTGATGTTCCAATAGTTTGAGACTCAAACTCAATATCTTCTTGGATACCCAAGGTCAAGCTTTTAGCATGCTTCTGAGGGGATATCTGTCCTCTTCACCAGCTCCTCCTAAAATCCACACCTGGTCTGTAAAAAAAAGAAAAATGTGTGACCATCGCACACTATGAACTTTGTCCTCTAGTCTGTGTCATCTTCCGGCCTAGCAGACGCTGGTCCTGAGGCAAGACCCAACTTGCCAACTGTGCCCCAGTTTATGGTGCTGACCAGCTTGCCAAAAGATGAAAGCTCCCTCAAAGGGATCTTACACTAGGCCTGTTAGAGGCTGGTTCAGCAAGCCCAGGCTCCAGCCATAGCACTCACTTTGCCATAACTGACGGGAGCAAAAGCCATGCCACTATGCGGATGATGTCATTTGAAACCTCACCATAAAAACTGACACCAGCTCCGGCTCCTGAACTACCAAGTTTCTGAAAATGCTTTTGAATACTGCGTCTGCATTCTCCTTCCACGTTTCCATCACTTGCCACAAGAGCCCAGGCCGACTTTCAGGCCATTCACAGCATCTTCCAAGGAAGAGCGACATGCTTGCTTGCCTCATTAAGGCCTCAACAACTAGAGAGGCAGCCTTTGGATGCTTCACATCCTTCTCTGAATGGCTAGAGCTTGGCCATCTTGCTCAGTAGGGAGGTATATTTTGCAACCTTGCTCCACTTATCCAAATGATGTCCCTTATTTCCCTTAGGAATGGGAAATTATAACACTTTCTCTAGAGGTGCTTAAAGAACTTCCTTTTGCTTTGCAGGAGACTCTACAGGTTCTTACTCATGTAAATGAAAAGGGTTAAATACCAGCGCTATGGAGATTCAGTACTTTATTGGACTAAAATAGTGGTGTAAGCTGCCCCCAACCTACCACTGAGGTAGTAGATTAGAAAAAAGTGCAAGTGATGTTGGGACCGGCGCTACCACTTTAAATATTGTGTCTGTGCAATTCCATAAACTGTATAATTCATACGTTTATTCCAAAAGTGCATATAGTGCTTATAATGCAAAGATAAAAACCAAAGTGCTGCGTGCTAGTAAATCTTCAATAAATTAGCATGGGCTGTGCTCAGTGTACCATATCATAAATCACATATGCATATACAAAGTGCTGAGTGCTACTGATACCAATAACCACGTGTGTGATTGCGTGCTGTAACAATGTATGGCGCCAATGGATACCCCACCGATTGCACCGCTGCTTACCGCACTCTTAGAAAGGTGGCTCGGCACTCCTTGGTCACTGACACCAGCTAGTATACGGTGCTGTAAACTGTCTGAGACATGAAATTCCTTCTTCCAGTTCAGTCTGCTTCTCTTCAACAAATTTAGCTTCTTGCACTGGGCTGGAATACAGAGAAAGCTCTTCCACTTTTAGGACTGTTTTGGGAAAAGTCCTTGATTCACTTTCTGCATGCACACGAAAAGCCACAAAACCCAGACTGGTGGGGAAGGCAACTAATTTCACTGCCTTAGCAACAGCAAAGACCCTAGCAACGCGTCCTCCCAGGAGCGCCACACTACGGCGACGGAGACTCGCATGGGACAAATCTCCTCAGAGGCGCTTCGACGGTAAGGACTATGGAGCTTCGGGTGAGCTGGTGTGAGAAGGGGAAAGGCGGTATTTTACACTTTCCCCAGGCGTCTTCAGCCTGCTTCAGATGGTGGAATGTTGTCCGGGAATTGGTGCTCATGAAGTCATCTAACAGCACCAGAGCAAAGGTTTTCTGGGGGGGGGGGTCTTTGTTGGTAGATGAGGAATGTGACAATTTCTTCAATTATGTTCAGGAAGGGGGTGTGGCTTTCTGTGGATTTGGTGTAGAAAATATATGCATTATACATTGCCAAATAGGGCTGAGGCATTTGGCTATTAAAATCCACCCCCCCCCCCCCCCCATGTAAAGATTATATTCTTGGACGCATGTTGGATTTTGAATGGGACCTCGTCTTCTGTGAACCTCAACTGTGGTGTCATTATGGATGGTGGACATCATATATACATTCTTGCTATTCTTCTACCTCAAGCCTAGCACTTCGATGCGTCTGAAAGTTGCTTCCCCCCCCCCCCCTTTGCATTTTTTTGTTGACTAAAGATTTTGGGAAGCCCTTTTTGTTCTTTCTGGTGGTTCCGCAGGTCGGGGTTTAAAAGGGGCAGGCTAATATAGTAGTTATCCAGGTAAATGTGATAACCTTTGTGCAGCAGTGGGTATGCCAGGTCCCATACAATTTTTCCGGTCATGCCCATGTAGGCTGGGCACTCAGGGGGCTGGAACTGGAAATCTCTTGCTTCAAATATGCGGAAGGCATACAGATATCCCGTGGCTCTTTCACATAACTTTGACCCTGTATTTGGTCCCTTTGCTAGAAATATATTGTTTTTTCCTAGTCAGCCTGTAAAGTGTACCAGGGACTCATCCTCACATATGTTCTGATCAGGGACATAGAGTTCTGCAAATCTTTAGGGAAAAAAAATTATGAGTGGACTAATTTTACATAACTTGTCAAAATTTGGATGATTTTGGGGAGGGCACTGGGTGTTGTCGCTAAAGTGAAGGAAGCGCATAATCATCTGATATCGGGACCTGGACATTAAAGCAGAATAAATTGGCATGTGGTGGGTGGGGTTGGTGGACCAGTACGCATGTCCTTCATTTCTTTTTGTAAGCCCCATATTTATGGTGAGACCCATAAACAATTTGAACTCCTCCAAAATCAAATCTCTCCACTCAAAAGGATAGGCATAGTATGATTGGGGGTTGTTTGCAATATACTGCAGGGCATATAGATTGGTCTGGTCAACAATAAATTGCAGCAAAGTGTTGGGCAAAAATAAATAAAGAAAATCAATTTCTGAGAAATTCTCGGTATTGGCCTGCACACCTGGCTGTGCGGTGAAAGGGGGAATGCTTGATGATCCCGAGTTGGAAGGCAGCCATGTTGGGTTGGCAAGAGCATCTTGGAGGTATGTGGACTCTTAGGGGATGTGACATTCCAGTGCTGGTAGTTGGGGGATTGGAAATTCCTGTGCTGGTACATTGGTGTGATACTGCAGCGCTGGTGCTGGGCCTGGGCATTTGATCCTGAGGTCTTTCGCTGGCGGCAGCGCTGGTATTGGGCCTGGGCATTTGATCCTGAGGTCTATTGCTGGTGGCTGCCTAGTTTCCAGAGCACCATGCCCTTTTAGGAGGGACCCATTCTTCCTCTGATTCAGTCGCCGATCCACTGCTATCAATTGTTTCAAATTCTGAATTTTAATCTAATGAGAAATCCCCACTGCTCTCATCAGTCATTGAGAGGATCTGAAACACCTCCTCACTGCTGTACATTTTTTTGGATGTGCTGCTGACGGTGACTGTGATGGGTACTTTAGTGATGGGCTGTGCAACGGGTGACAGATGATTGCGGACGGTCACTGATGGGTGGCAGGTGATGGTGACTCATAGGTGACAGCTGACGGTCACTGATGGGTGGCAGGTGATAGTGACTCATAGGTGACAGCTGACGGTCACTGATTGGTGACAGGTGACGGTCACTGATGAGTGACAGTCACTAATGGGTGACAGGGGACGGTCACTGATGGGTGACTGATGATGGTCACTGAGGGGTGACAGGTGATGGTCACTGATGGGTGACAGGTGCACCGCTGACGGTCACTGATAGCAGTCTTTGATGGTGACTGGTGCACTTTATGGTCACTGATGAGTGACTGATGACAGTCACTGATGGGTGACAGGCGATGGTCACTAATGGGTGATAGGTACACAGATGATGGTCACTGATAGCAGTCTCTGATGGTGACAGGTGCACTTTTTTGGGAACTGATGGGTGACAGGTGCACTTTATGGGCACTGATGGGTACTGATGTGGTGACTGTTGGCTGACAGGTTGAATGGGGGGGTTGACAATTACACTGCTGGGCACTGATAAGGACTGTGCACTGCTGATGAGGTGATGGGACAGGTTCTCTTGTGTGGTGCTTGTGCAGTACACTGACAGAACACAAATCTGTAACTTACCAATCCCTGGCTCTTCTCTTCTCACACTGGAAACGTGTGAGGAGAGAAGAGCCAGTGACAGACAGTTTGATTGAAGGGATCACGGTCGATCACATGGTAAACAGCCATGATCATTGGCTGTTTACCACTAGCGGTAACGAGCTGTGTTCCTTAGAACATGCAACCACTGACATGACTGCGCAGCGTGTTCTCGATCATGCGCATGCATGGTTTACACAGGGGGCAGAGCCATCAGTGATTAGCTGTGAATGGATCACAGCCGATCACATGGTAAACAGTCGTGATTATTGGCTGTTTACCCCTGTCGGTGACGAGCTGTGTCTCGGGGGACACGCCGCCACCGACAGTGCCGGGCTGCGTGCACCCGATTGCGCATATGTCCTGTTTGAATGAGCCGACGTCATTTGATGTTGGCCCAGAACGTGAGCTGCACCGCTTCATCGTCATTTGATGGTGGGCGGGCGGCAAGTAGTTATTGCAGAGAATGCAATAACAGTAAAAACCATAGGCCTTTAGAACCACAATATTTATCCTTCAATCTATTTTTCATGAAACTGTCTCCTTGAATTGAGCTCCTAAGCCTCTCCTTTTCTTCTCACTTCTGTTTGTTTGGACCAGTGCTTGTTAGTTTCAGTCATGTGCACTGCTCTATGACCAAGGGTGTTGTTAGGTGGGAAAAAGACCAGGGGCTTTAGCCCAAAGGTAAATGTGATAACCCCTCTGACATTTTAAAGTAAGTCCAGCCCACGCTCCACCCAATGACCCCCACCTCACCCCTGCCCAATGCCCCACCATGTACAATGCCCAGTGCCCATCAATGCAGCCTCACCAATGCCCATTAATACAGCCTCACCAGTGCCATCAATACAGCCTCACCAGTGCCCATCAATGCAACCTCACCGATGCCCATCAATGCAGCCTCACCAGAGCCCATCAGCTCAGCCTCACCAGTGCCCATCAGCTCAGCCTCACCTGTGCCCATCAATGTAGCCTCATCAGTGCCCATCAATGCAGCCTCATCAGTGCCCATCAGTGCAGCCTTACCTGTGCCCATCGATGCAGCCTGATCAGTGCCCATTAAATCATCAAAGCAGCCTGATCAGTGCCCAACAATGCAGCCTGATCAGTGCCCAACTGCTCTGATGGGCACTGATCATCCTCACCAGTGCCCAACATCTCAGCCTCACTAATGCCCATCAGCTCAGCCTCATCAGTGCAGCCTTGACAGTGCCCATCAATGCAGCCTCAGCAGTGCCCACAAGCTTAGCGTCATCAGTGCCCATCAGCTCAGCCTCATCAATGCCCATCAATGCAGCCTCACCAGTGTCCATCAAATCATCAATGCAGCCCGATCAGTGCCCATCAGTTCAGCCTTACCTGTGCCCATCAATTCAGCCTGATCAGACAGTACCCATCAGCTTAGCCTCACCCGTGCTCATCAGCGCAGCCTTGCCAGTGCCCATACACGCAGCCATGCCAGTGCCCATCAGCTCAGCCTTACCTGTGCCCATTAGCGCAGCCTTGTCAGTACCCATCAACGTAGCCTTGCCAGTGCCTATTAACACAGCCTTGCCAGTGCCTATCAGCGAAGTCTTGCCAGTACATGGGGAGAGGAGAGCAGCCAGTTTACACTGAGCAGGGATCTTCCACTTACCCGGCACCATGCGGCCGTTGCCACACTAATTTCCGCCTCCTGGACCGGCTCCTATGATGGACGTTACATGTCCTGGCATTGGACCAGTGAGACGTCCATCATAGAAGTCAATCCAAGAGACGGAACTTCGTATGACACTTGGCTGCACTGGGTAAGCGGGAGATCCCCGCTCTATGTTAACCTGACAGTGGCGGTGGCAGTGGCGCTCGCCCCTCTCTTCAGAGGCAGCCCTGCAAAGCAGCCCCAGGGCAAGCAGTCAATCCCCGAGTTCCCGGCCAACCCCAGGCCTTGGGACTAGGGGCTAATAATTGCCATTAGGGATAGGAGACCCGGGGCTTTTTGGGGACCCACTCGGGAGTGTAGCCCAGGTCAGCCTCCCCTGCCAATGCCACTGTTTATGACCACTACAGATCCCATGATCCATAGTCCCTAGTCCATCTTTAAAGCAAGCAAAAGAGGGTGGCTATGTTACTACATACAGTGGGATCATGAAGAATGAACATAGCAAATTCTAAAAGTTAGAGCAATATAAGGTACTTTTTTTTGCATTAGGAATATAATTTTTTTTTTTTACCAGAGTTTAGTGTCACTGTAAGCACATACATACTTTTCTTGAACCCGTAACCTCAAAATGGTTACATAAGATTCTGCTTTACTGTAGTCTGCTTAAAATAAAATAATATATTATTTTCCAGTAGATTACAGTTAAAAAAAATTAAATAATTTTTAGTTGTGTAGCTTATCTACTCTTTAAAAGCAATAACTATTCAATCTGTTTAGATGGTGTACTAAAGTAAATTAGTTCAACCTAAGTATAAAACAAGACTTTTAACATTTTACGAGATTTTGCAAAGCGCTATGTTTCTATTGTTTCATTGCTCTTGCATTACCAGCTGGAATTTTAAGGTTAACCTTTGCACTGGGAAATACTACAGGAGATCAATGGACTCAGCCTAAACACACCAATAGGCTCATCTTACCTGTCACACATCATTGTGTACATCTCATTTGGTTGCTGTTTCTAACTACATTTTGCATGTTAATGATTTCTTAAAATAGATTGTCTTAATTTTTTATGAACTACTGCATAATTTGGCTGTAATTGCAGCACCATTAGATTTGTTATAATGGTTTAGTCAAACCCGTTGTGGGATTGAAATTGGCCATAAGAAAATCTCTATAGCAATAACCACATTGCCTATGCCAAGGTTATTCCATCTCTGTTGAGAATATAAAAAGTGCAAGAGAATAAAAGAATTCATCTATAAAGAATCGCATTTGCCAGAAAAAAAAAGCCTATGTTTACTATTGACAGATTTTGGGGATTAGTAACTTCCCCCCATCCTACAGTATTTGTTTTCAATAGCTCCTACACTACAGCATTAGTAGTCAGTAACTCCTCCCTTTAGCAATGGTAGTCAGTAATCACCCTCTTAAGCATTAGTGGTGAGTAGCTAATGGTGGGGGGCACCATTAGTGGTGGTCAGTAGTCCCATCTCCAGCATTAGTAGCTAGAAATGATGTAGACCTTATATTCCCTGTTGGTCTATTGAGCAAAGTGTCCCTTGTATTCCCTGGTGGTTTAATAGGACACTTTCTGAAAATAAATCCACCACTTATCTGTCCTGGAGGCTCCACACAGCTATGGTTACAGTGCCTAATCCGCACACTGATCTTCTGATACCCAAAAGTCCCCCTGGTGGGGTAAGGGGGTGGCACTGATGCTGGAGTGTCCATACCAGGCACTTTGTCCTCACTGCAGCCCAGTAATATTGACCTGTAAACAAAGAGCAGTGTTACAAAGCTGGTTGTTAGGATGCTGGCACCTGCTCCATATTAATCGATGATGCTGTACAGCCCAGACATCTGCACCCTAGCAATAAATTATGCTACCACATCATTCTTTGCTAGGGTGCACATGAGAGAACAAGCTCTCTTACAGATGTATTAGTTACTGGGATGGGAAAAAACATTCAACACTGGCAAGGGGGCTTACAATGATCACATTTAGTTGTTTATGCAAAAGGAAAAAAAAACTATTATTGTAACTGTTTATAAAGTGTTAGCTAGAGTTCCGCTTTAATTTGATAATCTATATAAATCAGATAGTACATCTAACACTCCCCTTTCCCCAGACTGACAATGTTGCTCTCCAAATGTGCCCCCTGTGCTCCTCCATCCAGAGTCGGGGCACTCTAATACAGGAGGTGTGTCACTGGCCAGATCAACAAGTGAAAACAGAGTGGAAACACAGATCCCTCGTGGGGTGAGGTGAACTCTTTCTTTCTCCCTGCCTCTTCTATCTCTTTGTTTTTCCTTTCATCCCGTATCATGCCCTATTATCACCATCATTCTATTATTTTCCTTAGAGTCCATCCCTTTGTGCACTCATGTTCTCTGTTCTGTGAGTAGACACGTGCCTACAGTTGGAATACGATGGGAAATTCAAAGTCGCCTTTTTTTGGCACAATCACCCAGGGATTTTGTAATATTGAGGCTGAGATGGTTTGAAAACAGATACCGCTTTGGAATTTGGTCTAGTTCCTCCTCTTGATAAACAGCATTTTGGTTTATCTTCCACAATACTGGCTGCCTCCCTTGCCATTGGTAACAGAGGATAATGTTTAAGGCATCTTTTGAAGGCACTACTGTTCTTTACACCTTGTCTTAGATGGTGGGACATCTCATCTGTTCGTCCTGTTTTTAAGTACCTATAGAATTGGACCTGTACCAATTTTGTACATTGTCTCCATTTCTTAATGTTTTTACTTGCAATATTTTTTTATTGTTATAAGAAAAAAGGTTGTAAGAGTAGGTATATAGAGAACAAGGGTTTGTTGTATTGTTAAATGTCCTTTTACCTCCAGCGGGTGGAGGTCTGACGAAGGAGCTGAGCTCCGAAACATGTAACCGCCCACCACCCGCTCTATTGGACACCAGCCGCTGCATCCACACCCTGCCTTTAGGAAATCTCATGCCGACCAGGCTGAGACACAGACTAAAGGACGCATCTACAGGAAGCGGATCACCGGATGTCCTCATTTCAACCACTCAGCACAGCGAATAGGAAGACTCCAGACAGATCTTTGCTATGCCCATGTCACATTTACTAAATGTGAGTGCTTTTATACTTTTAACCTAATAAATATTCAGAGCCTACTGCACTTAGAGGCGCCTTGTCTTTTTACAAGTAAGAATATAGAACTGTGCTAACATTTTAGTACTGCACAATTGATTGAATATGTATAGATCGCACAACTGTGAGTGCCAGAAGGAAAAGCTGTGGAGCATGTTCAGTTTTGGCAATATATTGTGCAAGCCAAAAACAAATAGAAAACAAGGGGAGACAAGCAGGAGAGAGAAGGAAGGAAGGAAGGAAGGAAGGAAGGAAGGAAGGAAGGGAGAAAGGGGATTATGGAAGGGGGCTAGAAGAAGAGGTGATATGAAGTGGGAGGATAGGAAAGAGGAGGGCAGATAGTAGATAGATAGGCAGGTAGGTATGACATCAACAACATAAATTGTTTTGATGAGAGGCAAGGGTTATGAAGGCATACGAGTACTTGTCACATATTACTACTGTATATTACAATTACATATTCAGTAACGGTAGGGTATAGTTGTAAAAAGCAAGATGTAGACAATTTTAAACATCAACATTCTGTCAGCAGGATAGACCATGTAGGGGGAAAGAAGGCTATTTAAGAGGGGGGAGGACACACGCTGCAAATAAATTTATCTATAAGGTAAAGGTAAGTTACAGGAGGGGTAAGATGTTCAAGGGGACCAGTGCTTAAGAAAATTATCAAGTTGAAGGTGTGCCTTAGCGAACATGAGTTTGAGTAGAGGATTGTTGTTCTAGGTCAGGGGTCTTCAAATTATGGCCCTCCAGTTGTTCAAGAACTACAGTTCCCATCATGCCGTCATGTCTGAATGTCAGTTTTACAATGCCTCATGGGATGTGTAGTTCTGCAACAGCTGGAGGGCCATAGTTTGAGGATCCCTGTTCTAGGTGATTATATTGTTTGACAGAACAGGGGGTGTGGCTTGTTTTCAACTTCTCACCACGGTGAGTCTAGCGTCTATGAAGAGGTGAGTCAATAAAGCATGGAATTTAAAAGGATAGGAGTCCAGTCCAAGACCCAACACTGCCCGTTTTGGATCAGGTGTGAGCGAGGCTTTGATAATAGAGGATGCCAGCAAGAAGACTAAAGACCAGAAGTTGGTGACATGTGGGCAAGCCCACCAGATATGGGAGAGGGTGCCCGGTTGACCGCAGTTTCTCCAGCATAGTGGTGAGTAGTTTGGGTATAGAGGCTAGTTTGACAGGAGTGTAATACCAATTGTTTAGGAGTTTTTGTAACGATTCCCAGTGGGATAGGCATCTGGAATGTTTTAATGATAGATGAACTGCAAAGTTCCATTGTTGTGGTGTAGCCATGAATTGTAGCGAGCACTCACAGCTGGTCATAGAGGCAGACTTTTGTGGAGAGGGGGGGGGGGGGTTGGGTTAACAGTCCATAGAAGGATGCCACTTTAAAGTCCGGTTCACACTACCACGACCAGAAAGTCGCCCCGTGACTTGAAGAGACTTGGAAGAGACTTGTGCACTACTTTGAAGAGACAGGCGACTTTGTCTGTGGGGAATGCCTGGCTAATCTCTTTCTTCTTCCTGGAAAGTCTGATAACAAGTCGTGTCAATTAAGATAAGGAGGCGACTCCCATTGAAGTATATGGGACAGTCGGATCACAGGTCGCCTCAAAGTAGTACAGGACCCTTTTCTGAAGTCGGAGCGACTTCAGTAGTGCCAATTAAGACGACACTGATTGATTAACATTGCTTTTGTTATGTCAAGCGACCTGGGGCTACACAAGTCGTCTCACAAGTCGTGCTAGTGTGAATGGGCTCTTAGTTTAAGGTTCAGAGAGGTGTTGAGAAGATTTCTTAAATTTTTTAAATAAAAACATTGTGAAAGAAAGCAGAGGGGAAAAGCCTGAAAAAAAAAAAAAAAACAAATGCATCCATCACATCTAATAATTGATAAACTGCAATATATTACATTTGTGGTTTGGGGTTTAATACCGTTTTAATGGGTCCTAAGTTCAATAATAGAAGCTTGTCTGCTGCCAAGGGTAATATTAAAACATAGCAATGTACTTTTCTGTAGTTTGTCCAACATTTTAAACCACTGTTATTAGGTTTCTTCCAAATACAATTTGCAATTAAGTAACTTGTTATGCAAAATAGTATTTCATTTCCTGCTTTCATCTGAAAGTTGCAAGTTAATATTTTTTCTAAAACACTAGGGAAGAAGTTGCGCAGGTAACAGATACGTGTGCGCACTGTTCCGCAGTCTGCCCCCCCCCCCCCCCCACACTCCCAGGGAGTCCTGACTCTGTCACAACAAAGTCATGGAAATGCAGAAGACAAGACTTGTATTCATGGTAAATGAATCATGCTTTTGTTCATCCTGAACGGTACAGGAAATAGTTTGTTCAGGAGCCACATAATCAGCTGCTTAATCTACTGTTTCTTGTAATTACAACCTGCCTTTAGCTACTGTTCGCTAGCAATGGTACAAAAGAGAGGGTAAGATGTTTCAATTAAAGGCAGAGGAGGGAATCCAATACTATAAAGCATCTTACAATCCCTTCCTTTATGTAAAGGACCAACGTAATGGAGATGAAGTGAAAAGCTTGTTTCATATGTCAAGTACATGTATAAAGTATAACTTTAGTCAGGAAAGATATCACCTGTACACTCACATAGCAGTAGGTTAAGAGTTCCTGGGCCTGGACTGGTAATTTGGCAATTCTTAATCTTTACAAAAAGTGCAGCGCTAAAGTAATTCGAATAATAATGTGGCAAGTGGAAAACCACAAAAAAACATATACAATATAAGCAAAATAGTGTCCAAAATACTGAATAAAGTCCCAAAACAGAAATGCAAATGAAAATGAATCCGCATGCAAGGTGTTGAGGAGAACAATCCTTTTCAGTGACACCCAGGGAAAAGTGAAGGATGGGGACACCTCTGTGCACAAGTATCACAAGCAGCTTACCAGAACTCCTTGGCTACTCAATTTAATGAGACAGCCTCTCCCAGCAAGATGTTATACCAATGTCACCAGCGGTTGTCAAGCTCCAATGCTTCATAATCACTCCATCATATATGCATGAGTATATAAAAAGAATAAAAGCCCATAGCGTAATTCCGTAACATATAAAATCCAATTTATTAAAAGAATACTACTCACAATGAGAAGGTAAAAAACAGGTACATAGAACAGTGCGGCGTCCCGCAATTGTCCAAAGCAGCATCAAGCAATGTAAAGCAGCCGGCTCCGTAAGGGGGCGTGTGGACTTTGCGTCTGGAGTCGCCAACGTTTCGTCATCAAAAGACTTCGTCTGGGCGTGACTCCAGACACAACTCACACGCCATTTGTACCCCCACATCTAGGTGAGTGACAACCTCGTCCACCAATGAGGAAGCAGCGTGGAGACAAAGGTTGTATACATCCATCAATGATGGCCGACAACCCGGAAGTGTAAGCAGTGTCATCACATCTGCCAATGGTAACCACCAACCCGGAAGCGGAAGTAGTATCATCACATGGTCTCACTCAATAGGAAGTGATAGACTACCCTGCACTCCATCCCTCTCTATGGTAGCTTAGTGCACACGAACCACTGCGGGCTATATTATGCACCCACCACTAGAGACAGTATACCTCGCTCATGATTAAAAACTATAAGAAAATAGGGAGGAGTACAGTGTATTAATCACAAAGATTGAGGAGAATTACACAATTTAAAAATACCTATATTTAAACATAATACCTATTTAAGCACTATGTATTTCATATAACTGTACACATCTCGTTATTCATAGATTGGGCTAATATGAACACACATCCTGTTGTGAATAAATAAAACGCCATCTTGTGGCCAAAAATGTGTGAAACATCTAATAAAAAAAATTATGAAAAGGTGAAAAAACAGTAAAAAATGACTAAAAACTTTAAACATTTATACAAAAAAGGCTGTTGGTGAAACCAGTGTAATATTAAGAATATATTAAAAAATGAAAATAATATTTTGCTTATATTGTATGTGTTTTTTTTGTGGTTTTCCACTTGCCACATTATTATTCAAATTACTTTAGCGCTGCACTTTTTGTAAAGAATTTGGCAATTCTGACATTTGCTAAAAGGATTGGTGTGACCAAATATATTTGAAAGTTAGTAAAAGTTTTAGTAAGCTACTCTGCTGCACTTAAAAGGATAGTTCACCTTTACAAAAAATGATTAATTATGAAGGTAAGGGATGTTTGTAGATTAACACAAACTGTGCAGCTCTGATTTAAGATGAATAATACCGTTGCTATAGGTGAAGGCCATTTACATACTTTTTGAAATTTGACGGGCACTCCCAGGATGTTGCTAAGTGAGGCCTAGTCATCACTGCTTACCTCCACCATCACAAAAGTGATCTCTTTCTCTGATTCAAACCCCCTCACATACTCTTTCTCTCCCCTGAGGCAGAAGCTTTGAGCTCAGTATTTGAGAGCTCACTCCTGTGATGATGAGGTGAGCAGTGAACACTAGGTCCTGGGAATACTTAGAAGCATCCTCTGAGTATTCCAGTCAGGCTTCATAAAGTATGTAAATGGTCTAAACTTATAACAAGGGCCTTATTCAACTTTAGTCAGAGCTGTACAGTTTGTCTTTATCTACAAATGTCCCTTATCTGCAAGGGCAGTTTTGTGATAAAGGTGAACTATCCCTTTAAAGTAGAACTAAAGGCAAAACTCTTTTTTCATTTTGGATAGAGTGAGGCTGGGTTCACACTTCGTTCAGATGCGGCTCACAGCAGGGGTCCGGTGCATCCCTAAAATCCCGTTCAGGGACGAATCAGGCCCAATTTTTTGCCTGAATTCGGACCAGCCAAAGACGCACAGGTCCCCTGTGCAATCCACTCTGCAGCCACCCTGGAAATGTGAGAACCAGTGTTCTATCAGAAGCTACCCAGACATCCTGACCTGCAAAAACTCATTTCAGAAAGGGGGCAAACTAATTTCAGGGAGGTGGAACTCTGCGCCCCAACCCCCCACCACCCCCCACCACCACCAACAATTTAATACACCTAGAGGATGATCAAATGAAATGGAATCAGTATACAGAGGTTTACTTCTTCTGATAGATATTAAAGGAACACTCTAACCCCCATGGCCACTTTAGTGGTAGAAGTAAAAAACACTGCACATGCTGGGATATTTACAATCATGTGCTGGGGGGCTAGTTGCACCCCTAGCACATGTGACTTAGGCAACCAGAAAATGTCATGTCCTTGTTCATACATGTATGAACAAGGACATGACATTTTATTATGACAGAACACAACTAGTTATTAAAAAACACATTGCAACAATTTACATACGCTAATGTACAGACCGATCGTGTGAAAGGAGCCTAAGGCTGCTTTCACGCGAATCCACTGTGGTTTACCTGCACCTCAACTGATCTCAATCTTCACTTCTTCCTCAGGATTCTTACAGGTATTGCTGGCTGCTGTCCCCTGGGTAAGTATAGCTGGTGGCTCTTACTGGCTGTCCTCCAGGGCTGGCACTGCTGTCTGGTACTGCTGTCTGGTACTGCTGGTGGGTACTGCTGGCTGATACTGCTGGCTGGTACTGCTGGTGGGTACTGCTGGCGGGTACTGCTGGTGGGTATGGCAGGCTGGTACTGCTGGTTGATACTGCTGGCTGGTACTGCTGGTGGGTACTGATGGCTGGTACTGCTTGTGGGTACTGCTGGCGGGTAGTGCTGGTGGGAACTGCTAGCTGGTACTGCTAGCGGGTACTGATGGTGGGTACTGCTGGCTGGTACTGCTGGTGGATTCTGCTGGTAGGTACTGCTGGCGGGTTCTGCTGGAGGGTACTGCTGGTGGGAACTGCCGGCTGG
Source organism: Pelophylax lessonae (assembly GCF_965119305.1). Classification (NCBI taxonomy): domain Eukaryota; kingdom Metazoa; phylum Chordata; class Amphibia; order Anura; family Ranidae; genus Pelophylax; species Pelophylax lessonae. The sequence goes on along the minus strand of NC_138770.1, from coordinate 252,150,941 downwards.
TACTGCTGGCTGGTACTGCTAGCGGGTACTGCTGGGGGGGTACTGCTGGCTGGTACTGCTGGTAGGTACTGCTGGTGGGTTCTGCTGGCGGGTACTGCTGGCTGGTACTGATGGTGGGTACTGCTGGTGGGTACTGGTGGCAGGTACTGATAGTTGCTACTGCTGGTGAGTACTACTGGTGGGTACTGTTGGCTGCTACTGCTGGTGGGTACTGCTGGTGGGTACTGCTGGTGGGAACTTCTGGCTGGTACTGATGGTGGGTACTGCTGGCTGATACTGCTGGCTGGTACTGATGGTGGGTACTGCTGGTGGGTACTGCTGCTGGGTACTGTTGGTGGGTATTGTTGGCTGGTGCTGCTAGTGGTGGTTACTGCTGGTGGGTACTGCTGGCTGGTACTGCTGGTGGGTACTGTTGGCGGGTACTGCTGGTGGGTACTGTTTGCTGGTGGGTATTTTTGGCTGGTACTGCTGCTGGGTATTGTTGGCTGGTACTGCTGGTGGGTACTGCTGACTGGTACTGCTGGCTAGTACTGCTGGTGGGTACTCTGGACTGGTACTGCTGGTGGGTACTGTTGGTGGGTACTGCTGGCTGGTACTGCTGTCAGGGACTGCTGGCTGGTATGGCTAGCTGGTACTGCTGGTGAGTACTACTGGCTGCTTCTGCTGGTGGGTATTGTTGACTGGTACCGCTGGCGGGTACTGCTGGCTGGCTGGTATTCCTAGCTGATACTGCTGGTGGGTACTGCTGGCGGGTACTGCTGGCTGGTACTGCTGGTGGGTACAGCTGGCTGGTAATGCTAGCTCCTCTGAGGCACAAACAGAATAGCGCTAGAAGAAGCATGCAGCTGCAGTAGAGAGCAGACGTGGAGTGCATTTGATATCACTCTGCCTGTGACAGGAGCCGGAACTATACAGGAAGCATCGACTCCATTCTTCATAGTAAGGGCTGCTGCTGCTGACAGCCGAGATATCGCGCGCCACTTACGGGTGTCAGGGAGCTGCAGCCTAAATGTGGGAGACTCCTGCACCTCGCGGGAGACTTGGGATGTCTGGCTACCTATTAGATTATGCAACGAAAGTGACATTCGGACCAAAAAACACTTACTGCGCATGCACAATGCCTTCCACCATGCGTTCCATGGCCCTATGCATTCCAAACACTTCATGATCTGACAGGTAGCAATAATGTCATAGAACACCCATGCGGACATCTTACTACACCCAGCTACGTCTTGAATTTCTGAGTATTTTAAACAATAAAGTGAGCGTATATAAATAAATATAGTATATTGACATCTGTGATGCTGTTTTGATGTTACATTTTTTAAGAAACTGGACGCCAGCAGTAGGAAGGTAGTGGAGGCCATGTTGGTACACCCAGCACTGATCATCGCTAACACTTTATGCTTTCAAAATGAAACATCGAAACAGTATCAAAGATATCAATACACTATATTTCTTTATATATGCTCACTTTATTGCTAAAATTACTCTGAAATGAAGGACATAACTGGGTGTAGTAAGATGACCACATGGGTGTTCTATCAGATTACCACAGTTCTATTAGATTACTGCTACCCGTCATTGCGCACGTTTGGTCCCAACGTCACTTCTGTGCACAATCTGATGGGTAGCGGCATTCTGATAGAACACTGGCTCCAGTGAGAGCCAGGCACACTCTCCTGTCAGGTTTAGATAGAGTTGGGAAATGCGCTACCAAAATGCAGTATATCTGGGTGCAGAATAAATGGGGAAGTGCCACATCCTGATTAATTAGAAAGAAATAATTGGGAAAATATGGACTTTATAGGCACTAGTAGCTTAAAAAATAAAATTTTATTGATTGACAGTTTAAAACGGGAGATTTACAAAACAAGAACAAAAACAAGAGTAGAAATATATTGCCTCAGTAGGCGAATGTGACATTGATGTAACAGTCACAGTTGTGGTACAAAGCAAAAGTACATATCACATATCAGAGTAAATGACAAGATATATACGTCACATCTTGTAGGTTTCATAGACGATGACAATGAGGTTGTTCTATCGTCCCTGAGTTCCACTTGTGCGACAATTGACATGTAGACGTTTCGTGTAGCCAGATTGCCCTACATGTTTCGCTTGAACAAAAAGCTTCCTCTGGAGCTACTGGTACATATATTTCTGTATAATGAGATAATTACATTTTATTCAGACAGAAATGCGACAATTTGCATAAACCACAATATTTGATAAAAAATCCTAATGTTGATAGAACAGAAGAAAATAAATCACATAAAAGATATTTATATAATATTAAAAAAACATGAAATATAACAGACAATCAAAAAAAGGGGGGGGGGTGAAGGAGTTAGTCAGTATGAAGAGCTAGGGACATAGAAAACCCCCAAGGTGGACATCACATAGGGGCCCATGTGGGAACTGAAAACATGTAAACCACAAAAAAATGCAAAAAAAATGAAAAATGTTTATTGTAATTATACATACCTGGATAGGTCCAAGTAATGATTCAAACAGGCAAAAGCCAATAAGGTAAAAAGTAGAAATCATAAATATAACACATAACGGGGGAGCTTATTGGAGTGTGCTGCCAAGAGATGCCCGAGAGGCCAATGGTAGATAAGTGTGTCTTTATAACATCAGCCAGGTGTAACTGTATCGCCTGAAATATCAATTATAGAGGGTAAGTATATATATCCCAAACTAAACATGTGTTTGGCAAAGTGGTAAGAGCCAAACAAAGGGAGAGGCCATAGGCGTGTACACTTGAAATTCCAGAAAAATGAATGGTGTGCTTAATAAAGAACTCAGAATGGAATGACAGGCAAAACAATACATAAGAGCAGAACTATTGCACCAAAAAACAGACCTCATGCAAGGAAGTGATTAAAGGCCAAGAAATAAAAGATATATGACAATTGCAGATGTAAAAAATGCATTGTCAAATGAAAAAAGAGGAAAAAAGAAAATGTAAAATTAGAGTAGTTGATACATTTAGAAAAAAGAGACCAAAGGCACCAAGAGAAACACCAGGGGTTAGAATCAGGCATAGTGAGGATCTTTAACATAAAGGACCTAGGGAGGGATGAATGCTCACCAAAGGTTACAACACAGCAATATATGGAAAAGAGTCCAATTATAAATGGACCAACCAGTCCACCAATAGAAAATTGTAAAGCTGATGCCTAAATGAGTATACAGATATGGGAAAAGGGGAAAACTTTAGTAAAAAAAGTCCTGCATAAATGTGCATAGTAAAAGGGTTTAAAGTCGCTATTGTCAAGGCTGAATCACTCCAGAAGCTCCCCCGGATGGGGAGACGCCGCCATACAAGGGCTTGTATCGCGCCCTATTTATATGTAACAGTCCCAGGTGGTGAGTCACCGGAGGTGACGTCAAACCGCCCTGGCCAGTACTCTCATGCATGCGTGGATCCATGCGCCGCCGTGACGACGCAGCGCACAGAAACAGCGGACGTCAGAGGAGAAAAAGGGGCAGAGATGAGTCCGAGGATCGGAGCCAATCCGCTCCTACGCCACGCGTATACCAAGCCCAGGGGGGGGGGGAGGCACAATATGTGGCTACCTGGCCGCACATGAGTCCCAGTGACGTCCCGGTGACATCCAAAAGAAAAGGGGGTGTTCCCATGACAGCGCCTCATTAAAGACATAACAAAACAACACAGTAATTACAAAAAAGAAAGTAATTGCGAGACAAATCAATAATATAATATAGGACCACCTATGAGTGTGTCACCCAAGTGTCCAATTCAAGAGAGGATCACCCGATGAGACACCACATAGTGGTCCATATGTACATTAGCATGAATGCCTGGATGGCATTACAACTGAAAAAAAGAAAGTAAGAGGATATAATGAAACAAAGAATAAATTGAGCAAGGATTATGAATGGGGAAGGGATTAAGAAGAAAGGGAGGAGAAGAAGGGGAAGGAAGGAAACCATAAGAAATGCATGACCTGAATATAATCTATAAGACCTACAAGATGTGACGTATATATCTTGTCACTTACTCTGATATGTGATATGTGCTTTTGCTTTGTACCACAACTGTGACTGTTACATCAATGTCACATACTCCTACTGAGGCAATATATTTCTACTCTTGTTTTTGTTCTTGTTTTTGTTTGTAAATCTCCTGTTTTAAACTGTCAATCAATAAAATCGTATTTTTTAAGCTACTAGTGCCTATAAAGTCCATATTTTCCCAATTTTTTTTTTTTTCCTGTCAGGTTTATTTTTTGCCACCTGTGCCCCATTGGGGAGATTTCCCTTAATTTCCTATTCCCTAGACAAAACTGGAAGTGAGAGGAAATACCTCTAAAGTGAGGGAATCCCTGGTTGTCACCAGGGTCTACGGAACTGGTGTCTCCATTTGAAAATTCCTGTTCTGGGCAGAACCTGAAATTTGGGATTTTCTTTTACTTTCTCTTTCAGTGATAATGGTAAACAGGATAAATAAAGAAGGTGAATCTCCCTAACAAGACTGGGGCTTTAGTAAGACTCTCCTTCCAGAAGGCCTGTTTACACTTGACATCCCACTGGGCCTGGATAGACTCTTTAGATCCTCTGCGCCCTTTCCAAAGTATCTCTGTCTTCCGAAATCAGCCCTTCCCCTTCCGTCTCCCTTCTCAGCAGCTCATTCAAAGGACCAGCTATCTGATAGAAACTCTTCACGAACCTCCGGTAGTAAGAACAGAACCCCAAGAAGGATCATAACTCCAACTTCTTCGGATCATTGGACACTCCAGCAGCGGACACCACGTGTCCTAGATAGGTGACAGAAGACTGATAAAATTGGCATTTCTCCAGGGACAACTTCAACCCTTCTTTATAAAGCCTGAAACACCTTCTCCATATGGGCTTCATGCTCCTCCAAGGTCTTCCCAAAGACAATGATGTTGTTGAGGTAAACCAGAACTTCAATTAAGTGCATGTCTCCTACTGTGTTCTCCATGAGCCCCTGCCAATCCTTGAGGCTTACGGGTGAACTCGAAGAAGCCTAAAGGGCTAATAAAAGCAGTCTTTTCTCTGTCTTCAGGATGCATGGGTATTTGATAATACCCACTCTTCGGATCCAACACGCTGAACCATTTGGCTCCTGACAGACATTGCAAAGCATCTTCTATCCGAGGGGTGTATATTGATCCGGGATGGTTAGACGGTTCAGAGTACGGTAGTCGATACACATCCTGATGATCCCATTCTTTTTGCGAACCACCACTATAGGAGAAGCATAGGGGCTACGGGACTCCCGTATAACACCTGACTTTTTCAGTTCTGCCAACTGCTCACGGAGGTCTTCTAAGTCACTCAGAGGTATTCCCCGGGCTCTCTCTCTGGAGGGCTTGTCCTCACTGAGGCGGATCCGATGTTTGGCACTTATAGCACAGCCCACATCATAATCATTTTTTGAAAATAGTTTCTCCCACTGAGACAACTGAGCCTTCACTCGCTCCCCCCACTTGAAAAGAACAGCTGGGTGAGTAGGGGAAGTACCCTCTGACTCCTTCTCTTTATCCTTCTCTTCCTTCAGCTCAGAAGGAGTTAGTGGGGAAGCAGCACTCACATGGCCTAACACCATCCTGGGCTTCAGACGTTCTGGCTGGGCGGTAACAGGGATCTTCCCACAATTTCTTTGTAGCACTTTGGTGCATTTGAACAGTTCAAATACATCACAATACAGATCATTTGTCTGCACAAACACTCAGGTGCTGTTCCTGGATCACATTCCCTGCTATGGGGACCCCTTTGCTGTTTGTGGATATAAGTTCTGAAGGCAGTTTTTATTTGAACTGTTCAATGAAATGTAAAATTAGAGGCCACAAAGATTATCAGGGCTAAGGTATATAGGCTTATTAGGAGTGGGTCTGTTGACACTGGATGGTCCCGAACCCTCCTTCCGGGGGGAGGGAGGGATAAGGGAGGGGAAATGGTGGAGGAACATTGAGCTACTCTCTATATATACTTCAATCTGCTATGTCATGACCAGCTCTGAAGAAGGGAGCTTGACTCCCGAAACGCGTTAGTGGTCGCATTTTCCAGGACATGTTCCAACATACGTGTGACAGGAATTTGTAACACGATTTCAATTCTTCATGTTTGTGAGTATGCATTCAGCATTTATTAAAATATTTTAAACAGTACCACGGGTAATGCACTAGGTGTTTGTGCCTCCTTTTCCTTTCTTTTATGCATCCGTTTTGGAGTTCCCTGCCTGAGGAGAACAGTACGCCAGTCTTCCCCTTTGGAGTGAGCGCTTGGCTGAAATATTTGTCTGGAGACTCACAAACAATGTAAGCATCAGACGCAAATTAACATGTTAAGCGCTCTTAATTAAATATCGATAAATTACAATGTCATCTAAATGAGCACTGTAACAACAATGCTGTATGAAGAATGAAAAAAAAACGAAAAAGGATCCTAGTGGCGCAATGTGATGGAGTAACATTTCTGTGAGTTTACTCCATCACATTGTGCCACTAGGAACTTTTTTGTCTTCACAATATCACAATATTGTCCATCCATACTGCTTGTATACTAATGGAAACATGTACGTTTTTAATAAATTATACCAGTGATGGTTTTACGCTATAAGTTCTTTATTTTCTCGGGTATCTGCATTCCTTAACCTTATGGAGACCTGATGAGATGGTGACTATCATTGGGAGATCCTTTATGGCCATTTCCTTTCAGTCTTTTTGACTCTTCACCGTTGGTAGTAGAGTCCATTTGCTCTGGTAAGCGCTCCTGATTCTATCTGGTGACGGCTTCACTCAGGGTGTCAAGTTTCTGGCTATAGAACATCGGTTTCTTTTGGATATGAACTTTCATTCTGAGCGTTTTTTGCTGTATATGGATGAAAGTACCCACTTGTCTTTTTCAATTTTTTTGGATATGGAACTTTACTCAGAGCACTTTCTGCTGGGAACTTATCCACATTTTTATTTATTTATTTATTTATTCATTTATGAAATGTGTTTACTATTGTTTATTTGCACATGCATATTTTTGCACATATGTCTTTTGCACTTTAACCACTTAAAGACCAGCCGCCGCAGATAGCCGCAGATATACTGCGGCGGGCTGGCTCTCCTGCGCAAACTGCCATACCTGAACAGCGGCTCGCGGGAGCGGGTCTCGGGCGTGGTCACGCACCGCCGGCGGCGCGGTCGCACGTCCACTCTCTAGCCCTGCAGCTAAGCAACGAGTCAACCCAGCGATCGCTGCAGGGACTGACAGAAGGCGACACACTGTTTATCTGTCACTGATTGAAACAGGGCTCCTGTGTTCCTGTTATTTCAGAACACAGGAGCCCTGTTACATCCACCAAGTCTGGCCCCAACACAGTTAGAATCACCCCCTAGGTACAGATTTAACCCTTTGATCGCCCCTGGTGTTAACCCCTTCCCTGCCAGTGCCATTAGTACAGTAACAGTGCATATTGTTAGCACTGATTACTGTAGTAATGTCACTGGTCCCCCCAAAAGTGTCAAAAATGTCAGTTAGGGGTCCGATCTGTCCGCCACAATGTTGCAGTTCCGCTAAAAATCGCAGATCGCCGCCATTACTAGTAAAAATAAAAAAAATAGATAAATAAATAAAAATGACATACATCTTTCCCCTAGTTTTTAGATGCGATAACTTTTGCGTAAACCAATCAAAATACACTTATTGGTATTTTTTTTTTCCCAAAAATATGTGGCAAAATACAAATTGGCCAAAAATAATGAAAAAATTTGATTTTTAATTTTTCTTTTTTTTTTATTGGGAATGTTTTATAGCAGAAAGTAAAAAAATACTGCTTTTTTTTTTTTCAAATTTGTCGCTATTTTTTGTTTATAGCGCATAATCAAAAAAACACAGAGGAGATCAAATACCACCAAAAGAAAGCCCTGTTTGTGGGAAAAAAAGGACATCGATTTTTTTTGGGTACAGCGTCGTATGACTGCACAGTTATCAGTTAAAATAACGCAGTGCCGAATTGCAAAAATGGTCTAGGTCATTAAGGGGGCAAATCCTTCCGGTCCAGAAGTGGTTAATCAATCAGTTTGCTTTTTGCACATAATACAGATATTCTTTTGTGGAATGATTACACATTTGCTACATTGCACTTTCGTTTTTTACACTGTCAGTTGTTCTTTATATTGAATATATAGTGTAGCCCTTCATTGGGCATTTCTAATATTGCGTTAGATTTAGCGCAGCTAATATTCATCCCTGTCCATGGAGTGGAAGATCAGGATGGACTCTTGCGAACATAGCTTCTAGGGACGCATGCCGGTGGTGGTCGGTGCGTTCCACATTCAGAGGAAGTGCCGACCATCGCCGGCAGCGTCCCTAGAAGCCACCACCGCAAGAGGCCATCCTGATCTTCCACTCCATGGACAGGGATGAATATTAACAGCGCTTACCATGTTCATTTGCCTCTAATGCTTACATTGTGAGTACCTATACATGTGTTTTTATCAATAAAGCCCTATATGCTGCACTTAGTTTGGCGCACGCAGAGCTGCCTCCCAAGTGAGCTGCATATGGACTTTGTAAATTATGGACATTCTCTAATGGACATTTTTATGGATCCTACATATAGCATATAGAGATTGAGTCCTTTTTAACTGTCTTTAAGCAGAACCAGTTGGTTCTAACTGTTCTTCCTTGACGCCAGTACCATTGTTTATTTTTCTAATCAGCTTCTAACTTTAGCTTGTTCAGTTAAGCTTTTGGCAAAAAAAAAAAAAAAAAAACCTGCCAGTTCTTTACAGAGCTGCACCAGATTTTGCACTCTACAGTTTTAGTAAATAAACCCTGTTGACTCTGCACTACTCTACATCAGTCCTTTATACATACTTTTTCTACACCACTTTTGAGCAACAGCTCTTCATACATATCTTTTCTCAGCACCACTCCTCTACATATTTTTCCTTTGCCCTTGTCTGGTATAGAGGAGTGGTGCAGGGAAAATGAGTATATAAATTGTTTTCTTGCAGTGTATTACTCATGAAAACGAACTATGGGAAATCTCTACTTAAAGCGGTTGTATACTCAGTAAAAAAAAAAACCTGCAGGACAAAGGCATAATGAGCTAGTATGCATCGCATACTGTGAGTGGCCGGAGCCGTGAAGGGCTATTCAACCCAACTGCTCTCCAACATCCCCCAGTGCTCTCTGCCCCCCCCCCCCCCAGGGCTCTCCTACACCCCCCAGTGCTCTCCTACACTCCCCAGGGCTCTCCTACACCCCCAGTGCTCTTCTACACCCCCCAGGGCTCTCCTACACCCCCAGTGCTCTCCTACACCCCCAGGGATCTCCTACACCCCCCCCCCCCCCAGTGCTTTCCTACACCCCCAGTGCTCTCCTACACCCCCCAGTGCTCTGCTGTAGGGTCTATTGATGCTGGCTACTGGGAGATCTATTATTGTTGTTTGGGTGGTGCTATTGTTGCTGGAGGAGGAGGTATTTTGTGGCAGGTAGTCTATATTTGCTGTGGGATCTATTGTTGATCGGGTCTATTGTTCTGGGGGATCTATTGTTGCTTTAAGGAAACTATTGTTGCTTCAAGGCACTGTACCTTGATTACTGAAGGCCCCTTTCACACTTGTGTGACCTCAAAGTCATGCAATTTTTTGCCGCGTTTTTTGCCGCAAAGCAATGCCTATTACATTTTTCTGTTTGCGCCCCCCCCCCCCCCCCAAAAAAAAATTTGGAGCACCAGCCGCCACTGCCACTGACCATATCCCTGTATCCATCAAGCCCAGCACTACACTGAGACAGAACCTTGTAAATTCTAAAGGCCCAACTCCTGAACACATGTAAGACCACTTAGTATATGCAGTGCAATGTAGTGAGGAATGGAATGATCTGTACATTGGGGAGACAAAACAACCTCCCCACAATTAAACGATTCAACATAGGAGGGCAATTTCTACAGGCCAAGACTTAGGCAAGGTTCTCAATAGCTGCAGCCGCGGGGGGTCCGGTGTGTCTCTGTTCTCCATTTCAGGTGCGAATCAGACCAAATAATTGCCTGAATTCGGACTTGAAACGGGAACCAAAGACGCAAAAGACCCTTTTCCAGTGTGGACCGCAGCAGCCCTGGAGGTGTGTGAACCGGCTCCATTGAGAGCCGGCCACACTCTCCTGTCATGCGAATTGGATGTGGAGAGACCCGCATCCCATTTGCATAAGTGTGAACCCAGCCTTAACATCGTTCCTGCACCTTAAAAGAGGACAATGAGGTGCACATTTTGAACAGAGTAGACAAATGATTGGCATACGGCTGGAAAGAAACCATCTGAATCAAAATAAAACAGCCATCCAGGGGTGGGTCCTTTGTCGCCATCTGTCTTTCACATATAATGGCTTTATACCTCTACCCTAGTGATTTGACAAAAATTCGCTACTTTAGAGATGTAAATTGAGAAATTACCACTTATACAGGCCTCCTGACACATCAATGATATTTTTTTAGCTAGAACAGCTTGGTTCCACAACTTTCACACTTCTTTAAGATGAACAAGCATAAGCATCTCTCTAGGATTTGATGATGTGAGTTAACTATGAGATATAGTTGTCCAATAATGGCGTAGATCAGATAAAGATAACTAGCACATGGAAAATGACTGTGTGTTTTTATATACTGTATACACTGAACAAAATTATTAACGCAACATTTTTGTATTTGCCTCCATTTTTTATGAGCTAAACTCAAAGATCTAAGACTTTTTCTATGTACACAAAAGGCCCATTTCTCTAAAATATTGTTCACAAATCTGTCTAAATCTGTGTTAGTGAGCACTTCTCCTTTGCCGAGATAATCCATTCACCTCACAGGTGTGGCACTTCAAGATGCTGTTTAGACAGCATGATTATTGCACAGGTGTGCCCTAGGCTGGCCACTCTAAAATGTACAGTTTTACTGTATTGGGGGGTTCCAGGGGGGTCCAAAAACTAGTCAGTATCTGGTGTGACCACCATTTGCCTCACGCAGTGCAACACATCTCCTTCACATAGAGTTGATCAGGTTGTTGATTGTGGCCTGTGGAATGTTGATCCACTCCTCTTCAATGGCTGTGTGAAGTTGCTGGATATTGGCAGGACCCTGTCGTATACACCGATCCAGAGCATCCCAAACATGCTCAATGGGTGACATGTCCGGTGAGTGTGCTGGCCATGAAAGAACTGGGATATTTTCAGCTTCCAGGAATTGTGTACAGATCCTTGCAACATGGGGCCATGCATTATCATGCTGCAACATGAGGTGATGGTCGTGGATGAATGGCACAACAATGGGCCTCAGGATCTCGTCACGGTATCTCTGCGCATTCAACATGGCATCAATCAATAAAAAATGCACCCGTGTTCGTTGTCCATAACGTATGCCTGCCCATACCATAACCCCACCGCCACCATGGGCCACTCAATCCACAACATTGACTTTAGCAAACCGCTCACCCGCACGATGCCATACATGCTGTCTGCCATCTGCCCTGTACAGTGAAAATCGGAAATTCATCCACGAAGAGAACATCTCTCCAAAGTGCCAGACGCCATTGAATGTGAGCATTTTTCCACTCAAGTCAGTTACGATGATTAACTGCAGTTAGGTCGAGACCCCGATGAGGACAACAAGCTTGCAGATGAGCTTCCCTGAGACAGTTTCTGACAGTTTGTGCAGAAATTCATTGGTTATGCAAACCGATTGTTGCAGCAACTGTCCGGTCGGCTGGTCTCAGATGATCTTGGAGGTGAAGATGCTGGATTTGGAGGTCCTGGGCTGGTGTCGTTACACGTGGTCTGCGGTTGTGAGGCCGGTTGGATGTACTGCCAAATTCTCTGAAATGTCTTTGGAGACGGCTTATGGTAGAGAAATGAACATTCAATTCACAGGCAACAGCTCTTGCGGACATTCCTGCAGTCAGCATTCCAATTGCACGCTCCCTCAAAACTTGCAACATCTGTGGCATTGTGCTGTGTGATAAAACTGCACATTTTAGAGTGGCCTTTATTTTGGCCAGTCTAAGGCACACCTGTGTCTAATCAGCATCTTGATATGCCACACCTGTGAGGTGAATGGGTTATCTCGGCAAAGGAGAAGTGCTCACTAACACAGATTTAGACAGATTTGTGAACAATATCTGAGAGAAATAAGCTTTTTGTGTACTTTGAAAAACTATTTGTCTTAGATCTTTGAGTTCAGCTCATGGAAAATGGGGGCAAAATGAGAGTGTTGCATTTATAATTTTGTTCATTATATATATATATATATATATATATATATATATATATATATATATATATTTATTTATATCACCCTCCTAATAGCACCCCCTATTGAATGCAAAACACCCCTGACCTGTAGAGGCATCTGTGCTGTGGTATCTGGCACCAAGCTGTCAGTAGCAGATCTTTTAAGTCCTGTAAGTTGCAAGGTGGGGACTCCTTGAACATGTCTTTCCAGCACATCCCACAGATGCTTGACAGGATTGGGACCTGGAGAATTTGGAGTACTAGTCAATAACCTCAAACTCATTGGTGTTCCTCAAACCATTCTTTAAACATTTTTTGCACTGTAGAAGGGCACATTATCCTGCTGAAACAGGCCACTGCAATCAGGAATTACTGGTTCTATGAAGGGGTTTACTTGGTCAGCGACAATGTTTATGTAGGTGGTAGGTGTCAAGCAACAACCACATGAATGGCAGGACCCAAGGTTTCCCATAACATTTTCAAGAACATTGCTCAAAGCATCACCCTTTCTTTGCTGACTTGTCTTCTTCTGGTATTTTCTCTTCCCCAGGTAAGAGATGCACACGCACCTGGACATCCACATAATGTAAAAGAGGAAACGCAATTCATCAGACCAGTCCACTTTATTCCATTGTTCTGTAGTCCAGTTCTGATGCTCACATGCCCATCGTAGGTAATTTTGGCTGTGGACATGCTTGAATTAACCACTTAAGCCCCGGAAGATTTTAACCCCATTCCGACCAGGGGGTATTTTGCGATTCGGCACTGCGTGACTTTAACGGACAATTGCGCGGTCGTGCGACGCTGTACCTAAACAAATTTGGCGTCCTTTTTTTCCCACAAACAGAGCTTTCTTTTGGTGGTATTTGATCACCTGTGCGATTTTTTGATCACGCGCTATAAACAAAAAAAGAGCGTCAATTTTGCAAAAATAGCAATATTTTTCACATTTTTTTATATGAATGAAATTTACCCAAAAAAAAATGTAAAAATCAAAATTTTTTAACATTTTCGGCCAATTTGTTTTATGCTACCTATGTTTGGTAAAAAAAATCGCAAAAAGCGTATTTTGATTGGTTTGCGCAAAAGTTATCGCGTTTACTAACAAAGGGAAAGATTTTTGTCATTTTTGTTGTTTTTTTTTTTTAACGCGTAATGGCGGCGATCTGCGATTTTTTTTTGCGGTACTGCGACATTGCCGCGGACAGATCGGACCCTTGACTGACATTTTTGACACTTTTGGGGTTACCAGTGACATTTCTACAGTAATCAGTGCTATATATATGCACTGTTACTGTAAAAATACACTGGTAGTGAAGGGGTTAACTTTATTTGGGAGGGAGGGGCTGTGTGTATCCCTAGGGGCGTGCTTTCTACTGTGATTGGCTGTGGCTTGAGCTGTAAGGACACTGATCAACGGATCTACATACTAGATCCGTGTGATCAGTGTCTTTACAGCGAGAATGACAGGTGGCTTGTTTACACAAGCTGCCTGACATTCTCCCTCTCCCCCGCCGATCGCCGAGTGACCGGCGGACATCGGGCCGCTGGTCACACGCGCGGGGGGGTCCGTGACCACGCGGGAGCGGGAGCGCGCACTCGCTCCCTAGACCCTCACAAGCTAGTGACGTAGCCCTACGTCACTTTGCCTGTGAGGGGCTGACTGCCGACGTAGATCGGCGTTAGGCAGTCAGCAAGTGGTTAAGAAGGCTGGTAACTCAGATGCTCTAAGGCTCCATTCACACCTGGGCGTTTTCAGCTCCAAAAACCCTCAAAAGAAACACTTCCAAAACGCCCAACAAGTAAAACCCCATTCATTTAAATGGCCCCTGTTCACATCTGAGCGTTTTGCAAAACGCCTGTAGCTGAAAAAAGTACATGAGCTTCTTTTTGGGCTGATTACCAGCGTTTTTGATAGATGTCAATGAAAAACGCCTGAAAAAATCGCGGTAAAATCGCGGTAAAATCGCGGTAAAAAACGCTACGCTCAAGTGTGAATGCAGCCTTAGGCTCCGTTCACATCTAGGCGTTTTGGGGCGTTTTTGGGGCGTTTTTCTGCTCTAGGATCAGCTCTCAAAACGCCCAACAAGACAAATCCTATTCATTTCAATGGCCCCTGTTCACATCTGAGCGTTTTGACGCTGTATACAAAACGCCCAACGCTCAAAAAAGTACATGAGCTTCTTTTTGGGCAGATTACAGGCGTTTTCCATTGATCTCTATTCAATCTAAAAACGCCTGCACAAAAATCGCGGTAAAAATCGCGGTAAAATCGCGGTAAAAAACGCCGCAAAAATCGCGGTAAAATCGCGGTAAAAAACGCGCGAAAAACGCTACGCTCAGGTGTGAATGTAGCCTCAAATAAAAGTACTTTATTTGTTACATGGGTACACAGGTACAGGCTGTATGTTGAAGAACTGCGATGCCCATTTTTTCTGCTTTCAACACAACTTCAGGAACAACATGTTCTTGCTGCCTAATATATCCCAGTGACTTTCAGATGCCATTTTATTGAGATAATCAATCTGAGAGAAAAGCTTTTTCAAAAGTGAAGAATGGGATCAAGAGTAAATATAGTAAATATCATGTGGTTCACAGTCTCCTTCAATATATTGTGAAATAGCAGTCTATCACACTAATCAAAATGATTTATCGTGATATTAAAACTTGTGCTGAATTCACATACGTCCCTTCCCCCACCTTATTGTTCACATTTTCACCCTTAAAAAGCAGTATTAAACCCAAAATTAAAAAATATAATACTGTATTTTGCAGCCTACCAATCATTAGATGTGGTGGGTGCATTTGTTTTCTTTTCTTTGGCTTTTTTCCCCTCTGTTTTCACCTAGTGATCTGGCCAGAAACACACCTCCTGTATTATTACACAACTCTGGAGGAGGCACAGCAGAGAGCAGCATTGCCAGTCTGGGGGTGGGGGGGGGGGGGGGGGGGCAGGGTTAGTAGTATTAAATTTATCAGCAGATTTAGATAACATAACAAAATGAAGCCAAACTCTTACATACACTTTATAATCAGTTACAGCAAACAGATTTTTTCCCTTTGGGATAAAGGTTTTGCATGAATAAATAAAATCTGACCATTTTACTCACCCCTGTCAGTGTTACGTGGTTTGTCTCATCCATCTAAACTAATGCATTCTGCTGAAGAACTGGAGAGCTTATGCTTTTAAAAAACAACAGTATTGCTGGCTGGATCACCCGATAAAAATAAAAGAAAGAAAGAAAGTTTAGAAAAGGAAAATAATTCAGCCATCCTATCTATACCCCATTCATGAAATATACCTGTATACACCTGCATATATCTGTAGTGTTTACTTATCTCTCTCCAAAGTCCTAAGTCCTCTGTCTTTCTGCTGCTCCATTCCTCTATTATCAGCTTGATAATTTCTGACAAGTTCTCCGACACAGGAGATAAAAGCAGCTGGAAATTTGTGTCAGGGTGGGTGCATAGAGATAGATAAACAGAGGGTTGGTCTATTAACAGCACAGCTCTGCATGTTCATATGTGGAGATGCCTTTCCTCCAATCAGCTGTCACGCCTTTCCTCCAATCAGCTGTCACGCAGTGTACGCCCAGACTCCACACCCAGTGCTGGAACAGGAAGAAAAAGATTCTAACACGATGTTCAGTTTATAAACAGTGTAGATAAGTGAAGACAACAGATATACAAATAAAACTTATGTAGGGAGATATGTTTCATCTCTGTGTATCATCTGAGGCTGTTCACTTCATTGGGTATATGTGAGGGCTTACATCCACTTTAATATTGCTTTAACTGGGAATTTACTGAGCCAAAGTATCTCCAACAAATAAATCACACTTTGCTTCTAACCAGACATAATGACCCCATAAAGAGAAGAGGTCAAACAGCATTTCGGCAAAATGGGCACCAGGGAATTAAGCTGCCACGTAGGAATCCTCAAACCAGCATTATGTTGGCTTGAGCTAAATACGCTTGGGCTCACCAGCTCTCACTATATGTCAACTGGAGCTTTAATTACTGTCCAAGGGAGCACTCAAGGGGCCCAGTGGCTCTTAGCATCCAGAGGTATACACAAGCGACTCACACTACAGGTAAAAGAAGAGAAAGAAATGCTCCAACCTGTGCAGATCGTTGCATTTTAGTTCATAGAAACATTTAAAAGCATCACCAGTCCACTTTAATACATATCATCTTAAATCCACAATTCACAGTAGCATCTAACATCACACTTTCAGACTCTGTCCTATGCATTTCAGCCAATAGGCCATCATCATATACAGTGGGTACGGAAAGTATTCAGACCCCCTTAAATTTTTCACTCTTTGTTATATTGCAGCCATTTGCTAAAATCATTTAAGTTCATTCTTCTTCCTCATGAATGTACACATAGCACCCCATACTGACAGAAAAACACAGAATTGTTGACATTGTTGCAGATTTATTAAAAAAGAAAAACTGAAATATCACATGGTCCTAAGTATTCAGACCCTTTGCTCAGTATTTAGTAGAAGCCCCCTTTTGATCTAATACAGCCAGGAGTCTTTTTGGGAAAGATGCAACAAGTCTTTCACACCTGGATTTGGGGATCCTCTGCCATTCCTCCTTGCAGATCCTCTCCAGTTCTGTCAGGTTGCATGGTAAACGTTGGTGGACAGCCATTTTTAGGTCTCTCCAGAGATGCTCAATTGGGTTTAAGTCAGGGCTCTGGCTGGGCCATTCAAGAACAGTCACGGAGTTGTTGTGAAGCCACTCCTTCGTTATTTTAGCTGTGTGCTTAGGGTCATTGTCTTGTTGGAAGGTAAACCTTCGGCCCAGTCTGAGGTCCAGAGCACTTTGGAGAAGGTTTTTGTCCAGGATATCCCTGTACTTGGCCGCATTCATCTTTCCCTCGATTGCAACCAGTCGTCCTGTCCCTGCAGCTGAAAAACACCCCCACAGCATGATGCTGCCACCACCATGCTTCACTGTTGGAACTATATTGGACAGGTGATGAGCAGTGCCTGGTTTTCTCCACACATACCGCTTAGAATTAAGGCCAAAATGTTCTATTTTGGTCTCATCAGACCAGAGAATCTTATTTCTCACCATCTTGGAGTCCTTCAGGTGTGTTTTAGCAAACTCCATGCGGGCTTTCATGTGTCTTACACTGAGGAGAGGCTTCCGTCGTGCCACCCTGCCAAAAAGCCCCGACTGGTGGAGGGCTGCAGTGATGGTTGACTTTCTACAACTTTCTCCCATCTCCTGACTGCATCTCTGGAGCTCAGCCACAGTGATCTTTGGGTTCTTCTTTACCTCTCTCACCAAGGCTCTTCTCCCCCGATAGCTCAGTGTGGCCGGACGGCCAGCTCTAGGAAGGGTTCTGGTCGTCCCAAACGTATTCCATTTGAGGATTATGGAGGCCACTGTGCTCTTAGGAACCTTAAGTGCAGCAGAAATCTTTTTGTAACCTTGGCCAGATCTGTGCCTTGCCACAATTCTGTCTCTGAGCTCTTCAGGCAGTTCCTTTGACCTCATGATTCTCATTTGCTCTGACATGCATTGTGATCTGGAAGGTCTTATATAGACAGGTGTGTGGCTTTCCTAATCAAGTCCAATCAGTATAATCAAACACAGCTGGACTCAAATGAAGGTGTAGAACCATCTCAAGGATGATCAGAAGAAATGGAAAGCACCTGAGTTAAATATATGAGTGTCACAGCAAAGGGTCTGAATACTTAGGACCATGTGATATTGCAGTTTTTCTTTTTTAATAAATCTGCAACAATGTCAACAATTCTGTGTTTTTCTGTCAGTATGGGGAGCTATGTGTACATTCATGAGGAAGAAGAATGAACCTAAATGATTTTAGCAAATGGCTGCAATATAACAAAGAGTGAAAAATTTAAGGGGGTCTGAATACTTTCCGTACCCACTGTATGCTGTATGTGGCACCAGCAAGACCAGCTAACTACAATAGACAATAGGATTTTCTGGATAGATAAGATCACATATGTGGAGGTTATTCCCGTCACTTCAATATATGGCAATGAAAGATTGAAAATTACCACTTTATGGCAGTGCTTTTCAACATTTGTTTACTTGCATACCCCTTTACAGCCAATGTCCATAGACTGTCCCCTTCATATTAGCAAAATGTTAGTAATTAATATATTTTTTCAAATATTTCAAATGTTCATCTTGTGATCTTTATCTTTACACAGTAATAAAGCCTAGTATTGGTGCCAGTTTATGCAGTAATAAAGCCTAGTATTGATGCCATGCTCTCAGTGCGGAGGAGGTAGGGAAGAATAGTGAGACCTTCCAACCACAGGGATGAAAGTGTTAAGGTCAGCTGCGACAGTATCGGCAGTCTTAACACTTTTTCAACTTCATGGGAGATTTCCCCGCAGGTCTCCTGATGCGCTACAGTACAGCGCACCTCTACATCCGGGACTCCTTCTCTTCGACACACACCACCAGGGGTGCCCAACCTTTTGAGGAGCGAGGGCCAATTTAGCGACTTGGTAACCGGTCGCGCGCTACAATGAGCAGAGCGGGCAGATGACAAGTCTATGTCCACTCAGCATATGAAGAGCAGACATGGACACAACCCGCTCTACCCTATGGGCCCTTCAATCTGATTACACAGAGGGGGATGGATCCCCTTCTGTTTTTTAAGTGGATCGGATATGAGATGGGCGGGTGTAAACGGACACAAGTCCATTTACATCTGCTACCCTATAGAGCTCCCATACCGCTTCCATGCCTGGATTACCCATATATTAATCGCAACCCGCCTACTAATTTTAAGGAAATGGAAAACCACTACCCCCCCAAACTTACAGGAAATCGTTGTACTGACTCAAACCAACCACAAATATGAGCGGTCCATAGCTGTAAATGAAATGTCTTTGAGCAGATTTGACCATTGTTGGAACTTCTGGGCTTCGTGTAATTGAAATGTCTTTGAGCAAATTTAACCACTGTTGGAACTTCTGGGCTTCGGTGTAATTGATACCTCTCAGGTCAGCGGGGGGTCCTCGTGTGTGGGCCGGAGACCCAAGAGGGCGGCTTACCCGCAGGGAGCTCCTGCGCTCTTCATACTTTTTTCCAGACCCTCTACCTTGAACGGAAGTGCCTGGATAGTTATCTTACATTCCCTAGTATCTCAGATCCCAAAGTTATCTGGTATATGGTATTACATTATCTTCATGTAGTCCACTCTACTCATGTGTCAGATCTGCAGTTCAAATCATTTGCTTCTCATTTGCTTTCTATTTTGATTTTGATTTGCTAATGTTGATGATTGACGGATTCCCCCTCTCCCTCCCTCCCCCCCCCTTTTTTTGCTTTATGTATGTTCTATGATTACTACTGTACTACTGTACTTACTACAATATGTGTATACAATGTTCTCTACAGCATTATTTACGGAGTTCTCCGTTGTTTGTTATATCCTGAAAAATCCAATAAAAACCTATTTAACCACTTGCCGACCGCCGCACGACTATCTACGTCGGCGGTCAGCCCCTCACAGGCAAACTAACGTAGGGCTACGTCGCTTGCTTGTGAGGGTCTAGGGAGCGAGCGCGCGCCCCCGGAGGCGCGCTCCCGCTCCCGCGTGGTCACGGACCCCCCCGCGCGTGCGACCAGCGGACCCGATGTCCGCCGGCCACTCGGCGATCGGCGGGGGAGAGGGAGAATGACAGGCAGCTTGTGTAAACAAGCCACCTGTCATTCTCCTCGCTGTAAAGACACTGATCACATGGATCTACTATGTAGATCCGTTGATCAGTGTCCTTACAGCTCAAGCCACAGCCAATCACAGTAGAAAGCACGCCCCTAGGGACACACACAGCCCCTCCCTCCCAAATAAAGTTAACCCCTTCACTACCAGTGTATTTTTACAGTAACAGTGCATATATATAGCACTGATTACTGTAGAAATGTCACTGGTAACCCCAAAAGTGTCAAAAATGTCAGTCAAGGGTCCGATCTGTCCGCGGCAATGTCGCAGTACCGCAAAAAAAATCGCAGATCGCCGCCATTACGCGTTAAAAAAAAAACAACAAAAATTACAAAAATCTTTCCCTTTGTTAGTAAACTTTTGCGCAAACCAATCAAAATACGCTTTTTGCGATTTTTTTTTTACCAAACATAGGTAGCATAAAACAAATTGGCCGGAAATGTTAAAAAATTTAGATTTTTACATTTTTTGGGGGGGGGGGGGGAATTTCATATAAAAAAATGTGAAAAATATTGCTATTTTTGCAAAATTGACGCTCTTTTTTTGTTTATAGCGCGTGATCAAAAAATCGCACAGGTGATCAAATACCACCAAAAGAAAGCTCTGTTTGTGGGAAAAAAAGGACGCCAAATTCGTTTAGGTACAGCGTCGCACGACCGCGCAATTGTCCGTTAAAGTCACGCAGTGCCGAATCGCAAAATACCCCCTGGTCGGAATGGGGGTAAAATCTTCCGGGCCTTAAGTGGTTAAAAAAAAAAAAAAAAGAGCCTGATACCAATCAAATTCTGAAATCTATCATGCTTACATTTACAAATATACATTTATGATGTATAAATAAATATGAATTGCTTTGTTCAGCTTAAATTCATTGCTGGTTCTGAATTAAGTGAAAACAAGGACAAAGCTAGAGCTTGATGATTCACATTCTGGCCATTACCAACACTGCATCTGCATATCCCATGCTGATGCAGTGAGATCTACTAAAGCACTTATAGTAGCTTAAGCAGCTGTTGCCTAAGGACCATAATATCAGCTCTGATATGGTCTCAACAAAGTGACACGTAGGTTACTGAGGAAATAATACCTAGGGGTGCATTTTTAACCTCCCTCCAGCCCTAGTTGCCCAGCAGGAAGGGAGAGGACCAGATGTACCAGCAGTGCTCTGCTGGTCTCCGGGCTCCCAGCTCCAGGAGGAACCACCTGCAGGACAAGCCCTGCACCCAGGCCGCAGGTAGAAGACAGCGCCCAGACAAGGTACTGGGGGGGGGGGGGGGGAACGACTAACAATGGTGCATTTGAATTCTTGTCTTAGCGCCAGTTCACTTATGTGCGAAGACAGACATTGCATGTGATTCGGAGAGCACTGCTCTGCAAATCACATGCAATGTGTGTGCGATGCAAATTCAGCCATAGAGATTGTATGGCTGAATTCGCATTACATTCGGACACATCTGGCACAGGACCCTTTTTTAGGTCCGCACCAGAATGGGATCGCATGGGTGTTCACACCCATGCGATCCGATTCATGTCCGAACTGACAGTTCGCACTGCGATATGTAAACTGATCTGGGGGTGTCATTAACCTTGTATTGACACCCCCAGCAATTCACATTTGGCAGTGTAAAATGCCTGCGTGTTGAATGCGAAGCGGGAACCCACAGTGGATTTGCAGAGTTCCCGCATGGCATGTGTGTAATCCGAGACTAATACCAAGCACGTTTGGAGTGACACGTCTGAGGGGCATTGCTGTAAATTAGGGTACACAAGTGTTGCCCTCTGAAGAGTGAACCACACTGGATCACTTTTCAAATGGTGTTTACCAGGCAGCAAGGATCTCCTCACCATCTAATTTAATCCTTTAAAAAAATGCACCACCTCGCTGCAACTGCATCTTGCTGTACATGGTTGTGAGGCATCCCCATTCAGTGGAGTGGGATGCATTATGCCACTGAACATGATTGGGGGATATTTTTGTATACCCTCATGTGCTGCCTTTGCCATCACCCCTTCCTAGCCACTGCATTCTGTACATTACATATCCCAGACCCCTGCATTCTATGCATTACCCACTCCTGACCTCTGCATTCTGTATATTAAACACTCCTGACCCCTGCACTATGTACGTACCCCTGACTCCTGCAAACTGTACAGTACATACTCCTAAAACTACACTGTGTAAGTTACATAGTCCTGACCCCTGCACTCTGTACATTACATAGTCCTGACCCCTGCACTCTGTACATCACATAGTCCTGACCCCTGCACTTTGTACATTACATAGTCCTGACCCCTGTATTCTGTACAATACATAGTCCTGACACCCGCATTTTGTAAACTTTATACATACACCTGATACCTACCCTCCCACTGTTAGTGCAGTTTTTCCACATCCTTATTTCTCCAAGGCACACATTCCACGCTACCTCCTTTTTCTCTGCTTGCTGCCTGAGGGCTAGGGGGAGGGGTGGTCGGACTCAGGCTCCAGGCCGGTCAGATGGGGGGGCCCTGTCAAGTAGGCTGTATGAGGCCCCATGATTTCTAACAGCTGCCCTGCCTGTATCATGTCCACAGCCTCTGACCACCTCCTGTATCATGTCCACAGCCTCTGACCACCTCCTGTATCATATGCACAGCCTCTGACCATCTCCTGTACCATGTCCACAGCCTCTGACCACCTCCTGTACCATGTCCACAGCCTCTGACCACCTCCTGTATCATGTCCACAGCCTCTGACCACCTCCTGTATCATGTCCACAGCCTCTGACCACCTCCTGTATCATGTCCACAGCCTCTGACCACCTCCTGTACCATGTCCACAGCCTCTGACCACCTCCTGTACCATGTCCACAGCCTTTGGCCACTTCCTATACCATGTACACAGCCTCTGACCACCTCCTGTACCATGTCCACAGCCTCTGACCATCCCCTGTACCATGTCCACAGCCTCTGACCACCTCCTGTACCATGTCCACAGCCTCTGACCACCTCCTGTATCATGTCCACAGCCTCTGACCACCTCCTGTGTCATGTCCGTAGCCTCTGACCACCCCCTGTACCATGTCCACAGCCTCTGACCACCTCCTGTATCATGTCCACAGTCTCTGACCACCTCCTGTGTCATGTCCGTAGCCTCTGACCACCTCCAGTACCATGTCCACAGCCTCTAACAACCTCCTGTTCAAAGTCCACAGCGTCTAACCATCTCTTGTATCATATCCGTAATCTCAGACTCTGACCATTTCTTGTCTTTTATCATGCCTGCAGTCTCTGAGGAATTGTCTGGAGAGGAGTCAGGAGTGGGAGCACCGTGGGGGTGGGGATCACAGGAGAAGTCAGACTGTGGAGAGGAGACTATAGGATAAAACCAGAGCATGGTGCACCTAAGAGGAGGTCAGTGAAGTTGCTGCCGGGCCAGTCTGAGGGGGGGGACGACTGATGTAAGGGGGAGTGAATACAATAATGTAATTTCAGTAGCGCAGGGATAGGGTTCCGCTCCTTTCACACCTATATGTGTGTATGTGTATATATATATATATATATATATATATATATATATATATATATATGTGTGTGTGTGTGTGTGTGTATGTGTATATACCCCTATACAGAAGTTCAGATGTCATGCCTGCCTCCAAAGATGTCCACAAAAAAGCCCAATAAACGCCTGAAACAAAAACGCCCAGGTGTAAAAGGAGCAGAACCCCATTCCCGCGCTACTGAAATTCTAAGAAAAATTATCTTTTTTTCTGGCGGTCACCCTGACATGGATGAGTTCTGTCACCCTGGCATAGCAGTCAGAGTCAGTTCACCCTAAACTACATTACGGTCACCCTGACACTTAACACTTTCCCTACAGAAACTAGATTATTGAATCTAACTATAGTGGTATATAGTACCCTAACTACACTGCATATCCCTTTCATCACACTAATAATTGCTAAATGACACTGGAGCAGCAGGAGTAACAGAAATGCTTCCACTCTCTTCCACAGCCTCTCTATTACAGTGCTAGAGATTTGGCGGGGCTATGTTATATACTGGGGAGCGTATTCACTACTGATTGGCCTCTGGACCCCCTAGTCACTCCAATCACATTCCTAGCAGACTCCTGCCCCCTCAATTGGCTTTTACTGACGTTTCTGGTCCAATCAGAGGCTTTTAAAGCCCAGTTCCTGTCCCATTGCATTTTGGGCGGTTCTGGTTGCCAAATTCCAAACTTTTACAGCAAAAAGTTTGGAATTCGGCCGAATTTTCGAACAGCCAATGTTCGGATCGAACCGATGGTAGACCCGAACCATTCGATCATCCCTACTGTTTAGCACAGAATACGGGCATTTTAGGTACTTTTGGGAGCGAATCTTGGGTGAGTTCCCACACTTTTTTTCCTAGGACAATTCAAAAGCGATTTATTTTCTTCTGATTATCTGATCACGTGTACGAGGCATTGGTAAAGCCTTATCATAACCGGTTTTAATTACGCAACCACAATAAATATAGTCTGGAAAGTGGCTGCAGTATAACAATTGCATGTTTACAAGTCTAATCCTCAGCTTAAAGTGATAAAATACAAGCTAAGTCAGGATTTACCTATGTCACCCTTTCCTTACTAAAAAAACATATAATAAATCTTTCAATAGGTATTATATTTTGTGATTAGATGATTTCAATTTATTGGCACTGATTAGTCCCTGAGGCTGATTTTTCTAAAGGAGTAATTCGTTTACTAGCTTTCGTTCACTTTATGTTCCTCGTTATTTTTAGGGGAAACTTTATTTCTTTTACCAACCCCCTAATGTTGAGGTACATACTGGTGGTATTGACATTGTAAATAATAGTGATACACTTGATGATGCTCATGTTCCAGGTCTTAAAACCAAGTTGACTTCAGGGAGAGAGGATTCTCTCAATTAGGCCCCATGGACACCGGACGTTTTTACAGCTGCTGTTTTCGGCGTCAGAAGTTTATTTATGCAGCCAATAAATGCCCCAGCATGTTATCCTGTGTGTCCATGCACACATAGGCTGTTAACAGCGTTTTTTGGCAGTAGCAGCTTCTGGCTGTAAAAAACAACAACTAGTGGGTTTTGAGTGGCGTTTTTTAGCTGTAAAAACGATCTAACGTCAATAAAGGTTGATAAACGCTTATAAACCCCTGCTAACTGGCGTTTTTTGACATTTTTTATTCCATTGCTTTTTTTAAGCCTGGGTTCTGTTTCGGGGTGTTGGGTTCACATTGGTGCATGCAGAACACCGCATGTGATTTGCACCAAAACTGAACCGCATTCCTGTGCACATCACATGTGATGTCTGTGTGATGCAATTTGAGTCAAATATTTTGTATGGCTCAAATTGCATCACCTTTTCACAAAAATGTTGTAAGAGCCTTTTTTTCTCCACACCTAATCGCATTGCATGGGTGTGAACACCCATGCGATGCGATTCTGGCAAGTGCATTTTGCAATCTGTTTCGGAGTATCGTTCATTGATTCTGGCAAGTGCATTTTGCAATCTGTTTCGGAGTATCATTCATTGAACATGAAGCTACGTTGACACTGTGCCGATTGGGTATGCGGTTTGCCATTTCGAATCACATGTCAAATCAGAGTCTATTGCTGGCAACTGCACCAGTTCACATTGAGGGCAGGTTTAAAATCATTTAGCTGAATGTGCACAATTTCAAAATCGCATGTGTGACTTCGGGGGCGATTCGACAGACATCTGTACGGGTTCATTCACTGATGTCTATGGAAATCGCTCTGAAGTCGCCAAAAGTAGTGCAGAAACTACTTTTGGGAATCGGTGCGGCGTCGCAAAGTCAGAGTTGCACCAATTCAGGCAGTGACGTTGCCGGCAATAGGCTCTGCTCTGATTTGACATGTCAAATCGCACATCAAAGCTGCCCGATGTGAACGGGGGCTTAATGTTCCATGAACGACACCCTGAAACAGACTGCAAAATGCAGTGAGCTTGACAGAATCGCATCGCATGGGTGTTCACACCCATGTGATGTGATTTTGATCCAGGGAAAAAAGAGTCCACATTAGCACCAAAATGTTGTAGGACCCTTTTTTCCCCACACCTAAATCTTATCGCACGGGTGCATTCTGGCAAGCATTGCATTGTGGGAAAGTGGGAGTTACTAAAATAGCAGAGAGGTGCTTTTTAGCTAAAAACGCCAAAAAATGCTGAAAAACTCACTACAAAGCTACTGGTGTTTTTATAACGTCCAATGTGCATGAGGCCTAACAGGTCATGGTGGGGGAGGAGGAAGACAACATTTCCCCATTACCGGTCATGCAACTATGAACTATGCCAGACAACATACCCTTAACATGGGTAGGGTGCCTTGCCCAGATGACCCCCCCTTCCCCAGCAAAGCACTTTGTCCCCTTGTCTATGAAGGGAACAAGAGCCTCATCCCCACATCCCTGGCCCACTAGATGTGGGGGTCTGTGGGGGGAGGGGGAGCTTTTTGGGATCCTAAATCTACTTTTAAGATCATATATAGATATACAAATACCTTCTTAGCAGTAAAGAAACATAATGTTACTGACCCGGAGTCTCTCGGCAAGTCCTTGATATAATCAGATCAGAGGGGAAAGACATCCAGAAAAAAGTAAATGGCAAAAGTACTTCTAAGAGCATCATCGCAGTATAAAAAAGCCACAGTATTCAAATATTTGAGTCCTATGATTTCTTCATATTTAGATAATAGGTGCTTTTGCCATGTACTTTTTTCTAGACAGCCTTTAAAGTATAACCAAAGGCAAAACTTTCTTTTAATTTTGGAGTGGAGAGGGATTAGAACCCCTGTCAGCTGTTACTGCTGTCTGTGCCCCGTCAGGGAGATTCACCCTCTCTATATGTCCTGTTTACAATTATCACTGAAAGTAAAAGAAAACCCTACATTTTGAGTTGTCTCCAGAAAAGTAATAGAGGGGAAATCTCCCAATGGGCACACTAGCTCTGTGGCCTGGGGGTCCCCAAGGAATTTCTTTAATTTGCAGCAATTTCCTCTCACTTCCTGTTTGGCTATGGAACAGGAAGTGAAGGTAAATCTTCGCAATGGGACACAGATGGACCTTGCTCCAAAATTTAAAAAAAAAAGTTTTGCCAATAGTTCTAGTTTACTCATTCATAAAAAAAATGACAAAGTAATTAAACACATAGTATAAAAGGTTTTTATTTTAAAAATGCCCTGCAAAGTAAATGTCATGTTTGCTATATAACATTGCCTGAAGGAATTTTGTATTTTTAATGTTGGTCTTTGAATCTTATTAAAAGGCTGACCCCATGCTAAACATTTTTTTTTTTATTTATTGCATTAGCACACATCCTCTCCATGGAAGTGCACAGCTACCAATATCCTTATTTTTTTTTACCAAAAACTTGAAAACTGGCTTGGTCTAATTACATAGACTGTAATGGGGTTCACTGCTATGCTCAGATATTTCCATGTCTTCAAATGTTTGTAAAATGTCCAGGAAAACAAACTTTGCTCAGTTCACTCATTTCTAGCAGTTAGTGCCAGACTGCAATAAGAAAAGTAAGTGCTTTAGCTCCATGCATGGAGAAGACAACATCTTCTCGGAGTCCCTTACATAGGCCTTCCATTTTGGGGATTTGCATTGAAATTTTAACACTGTTGTAAGTGCATTTATGCTTTTAATCTTTCAATATAGTAAACAGTATTATGCTATGATCATCTCTCTCTTTATTGGAATGCATACCATCCTTATGTGGAGAGCCTTGTATACTACCAAAGAGGGAAGGAGTTAGATCCATTCATCTATATACCACGCTAATTTGGACCTTATTGCTGACCATCTTTGTGCTGAGAGCCTTATACACTGCCTAAGAGGGAAGGAGCTAGATCCATTCATCTATATACCACGCTGATTTGGACCTTATTGCTGACCATCTTTGTGCTAAGAGCCTTATACACTGCCTAAGAGGGAAGGAGCTATATCCATTCATCTACAGTGCCTTGCAAAAGTATTCGGCCCCCTTGAACTTTGCAACCTTTTGCCACATTTCAGGCTTCAAACATAAATATATAAAACTGTAATTTTTTGTGAAGAATCAACAACAAGTAGGACACAATCATGAAGTGGAATGAAATTTATTGGATATTTCAAACTTTGTTAACAAATAAAAAAACTGAAAAATTGGGCGTGCAAAATGATTCAGCCCCTTTACTTTCAGTGCAGCAAACTCTCTCCAGAAGTTCAGTGAGGATCTCTGAATGATCCAATGTTGACCTAAATGACTAATGATGATAAATAGAATCCTATGTGTATGGGTGGTTCCTGCGCTATCTGAGGTAGTGTATGTTTCCTTCTTATTGCTGCACCACGATACTGGTACCAGGAACCAGTTGATACAGAATTAAAACAATGTGGGTTTAAAAAAATAGCACTTTATTGAGTTTAATAATTTAAATATCTATCACATCATCTAATATTTTAACATTTCACTTCTGAAGCGCGCCACAAACCCACATTAGATAAATAGAATCCACCTCTGTAATCAAGTCTCCGTATAAATGCACCTGCCCTGTGATAGTCTTAGAGGTCCGTTTAAAGCGCAGAGAGCATCATGAAGAACAAGGAACACACCAGGCAGGTCCGAGATACTGTTGTGGAGAAGTTTAAAGCCGGATTTGGATACAAAAAGATTTCCCAAGCTTTAAACATCCCAAGGAGCACTGTGCAAGCGATAATATTGAAATGGAAGGAGAATCAGACCACTGCAAATCTACGAAGACCTGGCCATCCCTCTAAACTTTTAGCTCATACAAGGAGAAGACTGATCAGAGATGCAGCCAAGAGGCCCATGATCACTCTGGATGAACTGCAGAGATCTACAGCTGAGGTGGGAGACTCTGTCCATAGGACAACAATCAGTCGTATACTGCACAAATCTGGCCTTTATGGAAGAGTGGCAAGAAGAAAGCCATTTCTTAAAGATATCCATAAAAAGTGTAATTTAAAGTTTGCCACAAGCCACCTGGGAGACACACCAAACATGTGGAAGAAGGTGCTCTGGTCAGATGAAACCAAAATCAAACTTTTTGGCAACAATGCAAAACGTTATGTTTGGCGTAAAAGCAACACAGCTCATCACCCTGAACACACCATCCCCACTGTCAAACATGGTGGTGGCAGCATCATGGTTTGGGCCTGCTTTTCTTCAGCAGGGACAGGGAAGATGGTTAAAATTTATGGGAAGAGGGATGGAGCCAAATACAGGACCATTCTGGAAGAAAACCTGATGGAGTCTGCAAAAGACCTGAGACTGGGACGGAGATTTGTCTTCCAACAAGACAATGATCCAAAACATAAAGCAAAATCTACAATGGAATGGTTCACAAATAAACATATCCAGGTGTTAGAATGGCCAAGTCAAAGTCCAGACCTGAATCCAATCAAGAATCTGTGGAAAGAACTGAAAACTGCTGTTCAAAAACGCTCTCCATCCAACCTCACGGAGCTCGAGCTGTTTTGCAAGGAGGAATAGGCAAAAATTTCAGTCTCTCGATGTGCAAAACTGATAGAGACATACCCCAAGTGACTTACAGCTGTAATCGCAGCAAAAGGTGACGCTACAAAGTATTAACTTAAGGGGGCGGAATAATTTTGCACGCCCAATTTTTCAGTTTTTTATTTGTTAAAAAGGTTTGAAATATCCAATAAATTTCATTCCACTTCATGATTGTGTCCCACTTGTTGTTGATTCTTCACAAAAATTTACAGTTTTATATCTTTATGTTTGAAGCCTGAAATGTGGCAAAAGGTCGCAAAGTTAAGGGGGCCGAATACTTTCGCAAGGCACTGTATATACCACGCTGATTTGGACCTTATTGCTGACCATCTTTGTGCTGAGAGCCTTATACACTGCCTAAGAGGGAAGGAGCTAGATCCATTCATCCATATACCCCGCAGAATTTGACCTTATTGCTGGTGAGTGGGGACTCAGGAGAGGAGCACAAAGTGTCACCTTAATCCTATTTGAGAAGACATCAATAGCGCTTTGCACTATAATATTATTGAAGGAATTTTGCTTGTTTGATTGCACTTTATGCATCATTGATTGCATTTGCACTTCATGTATTATTGATTGTATTTACACATTATGTAATATTCACATGTTTATTGTTTTAAGGAAGCTCAGAAGTAACTCAGAAGTCAGAAGTAAAAAATTATGTTTATTCTGAAAAGCAATCCAATAGTATGGACATCTAATCATTCCCAATGCTACATTCTAATGTATCATTATGCTCGTTCAAAGTGATAATGCATATTCATTTTAGTATTGTCCCAGACAGCACTCTAAAGCCAAACATATAGGTAAGTACTATGAGGTAATGTGGTCAGTTCTTAGGTTCCGCGTTTTTTTTTAATACTTGTATACCCCTACAAGTTCTCTTTAAACTGAAGGCTCAACTGATCTGAACACAGGCCTATTTTAATAGTATGGAAATGGTTAGTTTTGTAAAAGGTCATTTTCTGCAATACTTGATCCTGAAAATGTCTACAGACCTTTTTTGTAAAGCCCTTGACAGCCCCTATATCACACTGCCTGCATTTTGGATGGATGCAAAGCACTGACCTGTACATAAAGTCCATGCACTTTAGAGATATACAGCTGGTCACACTTCAGTTTTTCCCTCACCTGATATTTAACACTTGAATGTAACATTTAAAGAAATTGCAAAAATATCCATTACTCATACACAAGGAATTACTTTTCTTTATTCTGATAAAATTGTTACTTTATGTTGGTCAATCATTTCTCAAACTAATAATTAGAATGTTCTTTAAAAAGGAGTGGGCGTGGCGCTGCTTATTTTTAATGGTGTATGTCCCTTTAAGTGCACCTGCGATAAGTGTGCAGTAAAGCACCGAGACCAACTGTCTGTGCCAATCCCCGGGGCAGTACCAAAAGCCTGTGTGTCATTGGTCAGCTTTCCTCCAGCATCCAATGTGCCTCCCCATTGGATCAGCTGGGGACACCCCCTGAGACCAGATGAATCACACACTGGGCACACCGAGCAGACCTAACAACAGATCCTGCTCTCTGTTAAGCAGAGAACAATAGAGGTTTTGCCTGCTGCTCCTCTGATAGGCAGACAGAGCCAAAACTATACTCTCTACCTAGCACCTGACTAGGAGGGTGCTACATAAGTTTGTTAATTAAAGATATACGGTATATATTTTTTCTAAATCATATGTTAAGAATAAATAAAACAATACAAAGTTTTCAGGTAGGTTAGATATACTTCTAACAGTTTGTGAGTGTCACCATCTTGGCACATTGGGAGTTTCTATACCGTTTGTGTTCATTGCACAGTATATCTCTTTATGCAGTAGAGGTATTTATTAAATCTAGCTGCCAATCTGATAGCTGATTACTCTGTCAGTTAGAATTTAGCTCATACATGGTGCAGTGGCATAAAGTGTTTTCAGCATTCAGTTTGTGAATTCTTACTGAATCTAGGGATTTAGTTTAATTTTGGCTTGAAGTTTAAACAAGTGAACCAAACTGTGCTGGGCATAAGCTGCCTGCATTACCTGCTCTTAGAGGATGCTGGAAGAATTAATCAAAGGCCATAATATGCAGTTCTTGTTTCTCTGTACAGGAAAAGGCAAGTGGGCTCAGAAACCATATGCCTCTGTAGAATCCAATGAATTCAACCTTTGATTCAGCTCGCCAATTCGAAATGACACTAGTCTTCTCCTTGCAAACTATGAGAGTACTTTGCAGCTCTAGTATATTGCAAGACTATTCACATTGTGCTTAGTATACACCAGGAAAACTTTTCCTACTATTGCTGTTGTTTATCAACTTCTTGTCCCTGTTTCTGCCACTGCAAATTCACCATTTGCATAGCATAAATTAGGACGTTTAATTTAGCTGTAATACTAGTCTTCTCTTGTGATATTACCAATATAGCGCCCCCATTGCATGAGAATACACTTTAAAAGACTCCTTACCCATGAACAGTGCAGGGTCCCAGACAGGGCCATTTTAAATTAGAGACATAAATGGTATTTGACCCATGATAAGCAGGATATAAACCCATCAAACAACCTGGAGCTTTGATCGTCGGTACCCACATGAGACCAAGTCACTTATTTTTTTCCAAAAATATAAAAAAACGTTATTTATACAAAATATAAAAGATTATGCATTCTACATTAGTATTTCCTTAACAAAAACAATATCACTTTGATACGTGAATAATTTTGGATACTTCTATACACAACACCTCTTGTTTATACATCCATACTTCACAATTCAAAAGTGCGGAAATGTATGCGTTTTCATGCGCTGGTCAACGCATTTCGCCAATTGCGAAGTATCAAATACTAAATATACAAAGATCCAAATCAGTTTTTCATGTTAAGTCAACACCTTTTCTTCAAACAAAACAATTTTATGTATAGTTCTATATAGGCTTCCTATATTTGGTCACTCACATATAATATGGCAAAAGATCACTTGCGTTGCATAAACGTCTGGGGGGTGGACATAGTGGCTAAATCTTCTCACTTCATTTTGTATTTCTAGCAATCAGGCAGCTTGTGTGTATATCTATCAGTCCCTTTAATAAAGAAAAATCAATGAACATCAAATTGAACTTTAACTACACATAGGGGATAGATTATGTGTTTCTTAAAGGTAACAAGTTATACCTGTGGGAAACAGAACATTATCCAGATCTACACTAACAACCTTAATGGTAAGAAGACTAGGCTGACCAGGTCCTAATGGGACAGGAGGAGGTGCTTTTACATGTGTTAGCCTGTAATATATCCATAATGTCATAAGCGTATTGAATGGATGCCTCGTGACAGAGCTTTAGTATATTTCTTATGATCTTGCAAATAGGACGTGATATATAGGGCAGAATCAGAAGGGTAAGAGACATACCATTTAGATCATGGAGACATTGAAATCTGGGTGGCTAACTAAGTGCTGAGTCATATCTTTTCTACTTGTTATCTAGATGCTTTCCGAATGGGACAAGCCATCTAATGATGTTTGACTTTTCAACTTGGATTAACTCTCTGGATGGATTGCCTGCTGGAATAGAACAGTGTGGCTTGCCTTCGGTTTAATTGAAACACATTGAATGGATAAATGACCCAGTCTTTATAACACATAAATATATAAAGGTATGAAATGTATCCTAAGGCTATAATATTCACTAATACCATCATAAGAAATATGCTAAAGCTCTGTCATAAGGCGTCCATTCAATATGCTTATGACAATATTGATATATATATAGGCTGGCACAAGTAAGCGCACCTCTTCCAGTCCTATTAGAACGCTGTATATCTTGTTACCTTTAAGAAACACATATACACTATCCCGTATGTGTGGTTAAAGTTCAATTTGATGTTCTTGTATCAATGTGATATTGTTAATCTAATGAAATAATAACGCAAAATGCATAATCTTTTAATATTTTTTATAAAAAAGTTTTGATATTTTTTATAAATAAGTGACTTGGTCTCACGTGGGTGCCAGTAAAGTCCAACCAAACAAGCAGGTATATTTTCTGCATTCATTTCCTCTTCTTTATTTTGCAAAATCTTAAAGGGTTAGATCACCTTTCACCTTTACAGAAAATTTATAAAGGTAACCTAACACCAGGCCAAAAAAAGACATCCGGCTCAACCAATAAAAAACAAAAAAGAAAACACAACTATACGATTCCATATACACAATCCTATACCCACAGTTGATCAAGAGGAAGGAGGAAAACCCCAGCAGAGCTTAATTCAATTTGCAACAGCAGGGAAAAAATCCCTTCCTGATTAGATGTAACCCGGATCAACTTTACCTATACATATTAGTACCCAGTTATATTATATACACCTAGGAAGGAATCCAGGCCTTTTTTAACCACTTC
Source organism: Pelophylax lessonae (assembly GCF_965119305.1). Lineage (NCBI taxonomy): Eukaryota > Metazoa > Chordata > Amphibia > Anura > Ranidae > Pelophylax > Pelophylax lessonae. The sequence goes on along the minus strand of NC_138770.1, from coordinate 252,117,021 downwards.
CCGCCCGCCCACCATCAAATGACGACAACACCCCAAAACGGCCGCTCTTGCGCGCCCATCGGGGTGCACAGCATGGCAATCGCAGCCGCACTGTGTTCCTAGGACACGGAGCGACCCGGATCTTGGTAAAGAGCCAATGACATGGCTCTTTACCCTTGTGATCGGCTGTGTCCAATCACAGCCAGTCACATGTAAATGAGGAAGTGCCGTTTATCAGCGCTTCTCGCCTCACACTGTCAGAGTGTGTGGCGAGGAGAGCCGATCAGAGGCTCCCCCTTTAGAGGGAAGTCCAGGAAAGGTAATCAGGGCACTGATCATCAGTGCCCTGATTACAGCAAAGTACAGCATAGTAAAAAACTGTGTCCAAACAGTGCCCAATCAATGCCCATCAGTGACAAAAAACAGTGGCCAATCAATGCCCTTCAGTGACACCAATCAGTGCCCATTAGTGATGCCAGTCAGTGCCTGCTCATCTGTGCTGCCCATCTGTGCTATCTTTCAGTGCCCATCAGTGCTGTTGGTCAGTGCCCATCAGTGCTGCCTATCAGTGCCCACCAGTGTCGCCTATCAGTGCCCATCAGTGCCACCTATCAGTTCTCATTAGTGCTGCATATCAGTGCCGCCTATCAGTGCCCATCAGTGCAGGATATTAGCGCCTCCTCATCAGTGCCAATCAGTGGCGCACATCAGTGAAGGAGAACAATTACTTATTTACAAAATTTACTGACAGAAATTAAAAAAAACTTTTTGTTTTTTTTCAAAATTGTCTGTCTGTTTTCTTTTTTTAGTAAAAAATAAAAACCCAGCGGTGATTAAATACCACCAAAAAAAATCTCTATTTGTGTGAAAAAATGATAAAAATATAATTTGGGTACAGCATTGCATGACTGCCCAATTGTTATTCAAAGTGTGACAGCGCTGAAAGCTGACAGCTGAAAATTGGCCAGGGCAGGAAGGGGGTGAAAGTGCCCTGTATTTAAGTTTTTAAAGCAATCTACTGAGCTGGCCAGAACCACCTCTGAAAGGAGTCTATTCCACTTTTTCAGGGGGCCTGTAGTATACTCCCTCTAATAATTTCCCAGTTGTTCGGGCGCTGCCCTAGTGGACGCAATTAGGAGTGTTCACTCTGAGTAGCTACAGTCCTATTATTGCTACATGGTCATGTATACATTATTGTATCTATCTATGTGATGTATTCTATTCATTACGTGTAGTTTTTTGATTTTGATTGTCTAGTTTTTGTTTTTGTACTGTCCAAATTATTCATCCAGCATATTTTATGCGCATGATTTTTATATTCTAACTAATAAAGTTCCAATACTTTTAACTCTTTCGTGAACACTTTATGTCTATTGGTACCGGTAAAGTCCCACTTTTGGTTTTCCTAAGCCCTCATGTATCCCGCCTAGGCGGGTACTCTGTAATTTCAGAGTTATACTCTATACAAGTAACTTAGGGATGTTGGTACCATTGTGTCAATTTTGCTAACATATCTATACTATCTTTTGACACACCTTAAAACACTTAATACACAAACAATAGGGAATCCTGTCAATGACAGTCTGTGTGTCTCTCTCACAGACAAGACGGAATACACATTATCTAGGAGGCAGACTTCATGGCAATGGTCTATAACAGTCTTAATCTCCCAGTGTAAAGTGGGAATAAATCTTCATATTTCTATATGAAGATATTGCTGACAAATATCATTGTCCCATCTGAAGCAATTCAAACCATTAAGTATCTGTTTTTCACATCCAGTGACAGTGAACACCGTCACACCGACAGGAACTGACTCTTTGCAAGAAAAAGTTTTGCCTTTACTTCTACTTTAACTCAAAAAGTACTTTCTATTTCTCTTAGCTTTCTCCAAATTCCTCTTTAAGTTGCTGTTGTAGGCAGTTGCAGTCTGTACTCCACACTGTATGTGGTGCACAACCTAAGCGTCAATGCAGTAGGGAAAGAAAGTTGTGAGGAGCTTGGTTCCTCTATGATTTCCGGTGGTTACCAGGAAAACAGCTGTGTGATTAGACACTGGTGCCCCTTATGGCCTTGGCGGCCTCTTAGTCAGGGCAATGTCTTTAAAACACTGGCTCACGGCATGTGGCACACAGTTGCAAGTGTTTAGTGTAGGGACAGGTGCCCTGTCTGTAAGGGAGAGTGTTCAAAGATAGGGAATGGTTCCGGAGGAGTAGGGACATCTTTTCTTGGATTTATGAAGTCTCCCAATTGGGTGTGGACCAGCCAGGCCACATTTCCACTCATTGCTGCAGAAGCTGTTCACATCATTATAAGCTAATGCTTTGCTGTTACAGTTTTGGTTTTTAGGCTGTGTCTACTCTCTGGGCCTAATTGTGCATTTTTGGGACATAACAGTGTTCTCATCCACCTTGGCCTCTGAGTGTTCGCTGCTCAGAGACTCACCACGATGCACCCTGCTCACACTGGGACCTGACTTCATTTTACAGGGTGGCTATGTTCATTTTTCATGGTCCCATTATACACTGCTCAATAAAATTAAAGGAAAATTAAAGGAACACTTTGAAAACACATCAGATCTCAATGGGGAAAAATATCATGCCGGATATCTATACTGATATGGTCTGCATAATGTGTTAGGAATTAAAGGATGGCATATTGTTTGATGGAAATGAAAATAATCAACCTAATCAACAAAATGAAAAAATGATGCAGCGGGCTAGTTCATTTTGCAGAAATTTCATTGCAGCAACTCAAAATGGTACTCAGTAGTTTTTATGGCCCCCTCGTGCTTGTATGCATGTCTCCTAATGAGACCACAGATGGTGTCCTGGGGTATTTTCACCCAGATCTGGACCAGGTCATTACTAAGCTCCTGAACAGACTGAGGTGCAGCCTGGCAGCGTCAGATGGAAACATATTGCCCCAGAGATGTTCTATTGGATTTAGCTCAGGCGAGGATGGGGGCCATTCATGGGTATCAATTCCTTCATTCTCCAGGAACTGGCTGCATACTCTTGCCACATGAGGCCAGCCATTTTTGTGCACCAGGAGGAACCCAGGACCCACTGAACCGCGTAGGGGCTGACAATGGGTCCAAGGAGTTCATCCTGATTCTAATGGCAGTCAGGGTGCCATTGTCTAGCCTGTAGAGGTCTGTGCGTCCCTACATGGATATGCCTCCACAGACCATCACTGACCCACCACCAAACCAGCCATGCTGATTGCTGAATGATGTTACATACAGCATAACAATCTCGATGGCTTCTCCAGACCCTTTCACGTCTGTCACATGTGCTCAGGGTGAACCTGCTCTCATCTGTGAAAAGCACAGGGCACCAGTGGCGGACCTGCCAATTCTGGTATTCAATAGCAAATGCCAATCCAACTCCAAAGTGTCGGGCAGTGAGCACAGGGGCCACTAAAGGACTTGGGCCCTCAGGCCACTCTCATGAAGTCTGTTTCTGATTGTTTGGTCAGAGACATTCACACCAGTGGCCTGCTGGAGGTCATTTTGTAGGTCTCTGCCAGTGCTCATCCTGTCCGTCCTTCTACAAAGGAGCAGATACTGGTCCTTCTGATGGGTAAGGACCTTCTACAGGCCCTGTAAAGCTCTCTTAGAGTCACTATCGGTCTCCTGGAATCTACTCCATGCTCTTGAGGCACGTAATGTCACTCTATAAGGACCAGGTATCACCTCATGCTGCCAGTAGTGACACTGACCCTAGCCAAATGCAAAACTAGTGAAAAATAGTCAGAAAAGAGTAGGGGACAAAATTTCAGGGGCCTCTTCCTGTAAAACCATTCCTGTTTTGGAGGTTGTATGATTGTTGCCCATCTAATGCACCCGTTGTTGATTTCATTAACACCAAAGATAATGCACCTGGGGCGTAAAAACCCAAGGGCAGAATATAGAATATTTGACACAGTCCTGACCTCAGTATCTGAGGAAAGGGATTTAGGAGTAATTATTTCAGAAGATTTAAAGGTGGGAAGACAATGTAATAGAGCAGCTTGAAATGCCAGCAGAATGCTTGGATGTATAGGGAGAGGTATAAGCAGTAGAAAGAGAGAAGTGCTTATGCCGCTGTACAGAACACTGGTGAGACCTCACTTGGAGTATTGTGCGCAGTACTGGAGGCCATATCTCCAGAAGGATATAGATACTCTAGAGAGAGTTCAGAGAAGAGCTACTAAACTAGTACATGGATTGCAGGAAAAAACTTACCAGGAAAGGTTAAAGGACCTTAACATGTATAGCTTGGAAGAAAGAAGAGACAGAGGGGATATGATAGAAACTTTTAAATAAATAAAGGGAATCAAGTCGGTAAAGGAGGAGAGCATATTTAAAAGAAGAAAAACTACCACAAGAGGACGCAGTTTTAAATTAGAGGGGCAAAGGTTTAAAAGTAATATGAGGAAGTATTACTTTGCTGAGAGAGTAGTGGATGCATGGAATAACCTTCCTGCAGAAGTGGTAGCTGCAAATACAGTGAAGGAGTTTAAGCATGCATGGGATAGGCATAAGGCTATCCTTCATATAAGATAGGGCCAGGGACTATTCATAGGATTCAGATATATTGGGCAGACTAGATGGGCCAAATGGTTCTTATCTGCCGACTCATTCTATGTTTCTATGTTTCTATGTTTCAAAGCAGCTGAACCTTATTAACAAATCCCTCTGCTACTTAACTGACCAGATGAATATTCCAGGAGTTTATTTGACTTGATGCTACACTCTGATTAGAAAGTGTTCCTTTAATTTTTTTGAGCAGTGTATGTAGGAACATAGCTACCCTCTCTTGTTCACTCCCAAATGGACTAGGGACTATGGGATTTTATGATTTGTAGTGTGCATAGGGTAGTGAACTGCTCATTACAAAGATATGTGGGGGGTGGGGGGATCGCAAGCTCATTGTGGGCACTACAAGTGGGCAGAAAACATCATGAAAGATAGGTCAAAGGGCCATTTAGTAGTATATGTGTATTGAATTATTTTTTGCAAATATTCATATTGTTTAGTGTTACTTTTACCATCAGCTTTGATTACATATTGAACATACAGTATTAAGTAGTTTTAACATTTACTGGTCGATAACTGCCTTGTGCTTATGCCAATTGCTTTCCTTTTAAATCAAAAACCTATTCTTGAACACCAAACTGCTTTCCTGGTTTTATTTGATGGTAAACCATAAAGTGACTAACGACAACCATCAAAATAAATAGCCACAAGTTAATTTCATTGAATGTTTCCCATTAGGAGCTTTTCTGCAGCTAAAGATGCATGTAATGGTTTTGTAAAAGAATAGCCCCAAAAGCAAAATTTACCTCAGTATGACACTGCATTATTGTTATTTAAGAGAGCTTGTGAACAAGCTGTAAGAAACACTGATGTAAGGATTGTAAATTAAAATGATTAAGAAGCTGATGGCATTGTGTATATTTTCAGGATTCCAGCACTTTTAGGTGTTAATATTTTACAATGGACAACAGCTTTTGGGCTTGTGTAATATTCCCATCTTCCCTGCTTGACTGGTAAACTGTAGTTTTACATGACAGTTGATGTTAATCAAAAATCTGATTCTACTCCCCATGCCCTAATGGCCCCTTTGCTGGGAAATCCGATGTTCTCTCCTGGGCTTAGTCCATCCACATTTGAGTAGTGGACGAACAACAGTTTTCTCCGGCTCGCAGATTTATGCGATCACAGAGGAATGCTATCTAGAAGCACATTACAGGAAAAATACCTCCTCCCCAGAGGGGAGCTATTTAGATATTCCCAAATTACGCATTTTCTAAACACTCTCAAATGCATGAGCGACTTAACTTCCCTAACCTCAAAGGAATATTTGTGTGGGACAGTGCATAAACACACTGGCCACATAACTATGATATACAATATATTATTTGAAGGGTCCACTAAACTGCCTTACATGATACGATGGGAACAGGACTTAGGGGAAGAGTTGGAAGCAGCAGAATGGGGGAAATTGGCCCAACTCAATTCCAAAGCTTATATTAATACCTCCCTGATTGAGGCGACCTATAAAGTTTTCTTGAGATGGTATCTAGTTCCAGTCAGATTGGCGTCCGCGGTCCAGGGGACCTCTTCCAGGTGCTTTTGAGGTTGCGGCCAGGAGGGAACGGTCCACCATACCTGGTGGACGTGCAGCAGAGGAAGACAGTTTGGGATCTGCTAATACAATTTTATCTATTCCCTCACTCAGGTCAGTCTAACAAATTCTCCACAGCAAGCTCTCTTGGGGAGGCGGGTGGAGGGGATTCCAGGATATGTAAGACACCTAATTATATCTATTTTCACAGCAGCTAAGATATCCATGGTTCGATCCTGGAGGTCACCCATGGTCCCTTTCAATCCCCTAAAAGCAAAATTGACATGGATCATGATTAATGAACGAATGGCAGCTATCCTTTAGGATAAGCTGGCCTACTTTGAGAAAATATGGAATCCCTGGACAAAACACTTGTCATAATCCACCTGATCTGTAGGGAGACACACCGACCCCTGGTGAGGCGTAAGAGGTCCACAGTCTGGTACACTTTCTTCTTATCTTTTCTCATTCCCCCCCCCCTTTTTTTTTCTCTCTTTTCCTCTCTCTTTCCTTTTCTTTCTTTCTCTATACTCCCCCCCCCCCCCCTCTTGGTTTCTCCCTTTTCTCTTCCACAAGAGGGATTTAGGTCAAAGCCACTCTTAGTCCTGAGGGACCTAGCCACTTAATAAAACTTTGAAGGGCTAGAAAGTCTGTAAGTGAACAGGATACAAATAAGGATATGTATTGCTCAGTATGTATTATTATTTCTCTCCTGTTTTTTGTGTGTGTGTTGTTTATTATTCAGCAGTTCCCCCTGTTGAGAGTGATAACATTGACATTCAGGTATATTGTCTACTGTTTGGCCTTTAGGTCATCAGAGACCTAGCTACTTTACCAGTGAATCAGTGGGCAAACAGAGGCCCGTGAGTAGTTAGGCTGATTTACGATAACTTTGCCTTCTTTCAGATTTTTTCATCTTTAATTATCTGGTATGTAACTAGTTCTTTGTAATATGATGGACCAAAGAATGGTTTCTGTACTGTACTACACTTTTATGATGTTTTTGAAAATTCAAATAAAACCCGCTGAAAGAGAAAAATATGATTCTATCACAAGACTCTTTATAGAGACGAGCTGTAGTTGCTGATAATAACAGAGCAAGCGCACTTGTTTGAAGTTTATCCCTGAACAGTTTAGATTTTTGGATGAACTGTAAATAGGAAAACTCAACATGCTAAGCAAAAACAATACCATTTGTTATCTAGCCGCTTTATTAAAAAGCAGTGAGCAAAGTGCAGAAACTACTAGCAACCAATCAGAACATATTCAGTGCATTATGCAAATTGAAAAATCTGCATTGCAGGTAACTACACTTTACAAATCAAATAAAAGAAACCAAGAAATATATTAAATTAACTAAAGTATGTTAAAGCTAAACTTCAGACAAACTGTTAAATATACAGATAAAATACATACTGTATATTGGAGCTTTTTTACCTGCCAAAAGAATAGTATTCCTGTACAACCAGTACTGAGATTTACACATCCCTGTCACCTAGTACAGCTCTGTCTGGTGCAGTTCAGTAACACTTACAGGTTCCCTCTCTACCCCGACCCTGCTATTAAAGATGTGAAAGAAGAATCGGCAGGCTGATTAGCTCATTTCTCTGTCACTCTGCTTTCTCCTCCTATCCACATGTTCATTTCACTGCACTAAGTCTGAACTCTGATGTACACAGGAGTTGATTTACTAAAACTGGAGAGTGCAAAATCTGGTGCAGCTGTGCATGGTAGCCAGGCCCAGACTGGGAAAAAAATAGACCCAGGCATTTTGGACTGGGCAGCCACCCAAAGATGTCCTAGGTCTTTTATAATACTATAAAGTATACTAAGAGAAAAAAAATTGCCCTGTACCGCTAAAGTGTTTGGGTTTGGCTTGAAGAAAAGGTGGCAACCCTACACATGACACTAATATTATACCACATCTAGATTACACCCCACCAAATCATGATTGGAGACCACAATACCAATACTTCAACCTCCCCCGGACTACTGGAACCCCATATGACAATATGACTACATGTAATGTTCCCCATCATAGTGCCCTCAGCACACCTATGTAACCCCCTAACATCTCTATACATCCAGCACAACTCTGTACCCCCCCCCCCCAGCACATCTTCCTACCTCCAGAAGTCTTCTTCACCCCCTAGCACACCTCTGCACCCCCAGCACTCTTCCATGTCCACCAGCACATCTTTGTACACTCTTGCATATCTCTGCACCCCCCCCCCCCCACACACACACACAAACACACACCTCACAGTACTATCCTCTGTATGCCCCAGCACACTTTTGTACCCCCAACACTCCTCCTTAACCCAGAGAAAGTCTCTGCACCCCTTATTACATCTCTGCACTCCCCCTGTCCCCCTTCATACCCTCTGCACATCTTTGTGCCTCCAAAACGTCTCTGTACCCCCAGTATTCTATTGCACTCCCTTCCCACTAGTACATCTATTTACTCCCTCAGCACATCTTTGCAACCCCCTCCTGCACCCCTCAATACACCTCCATACTTTCCAGGATCTTATCTAACCTCCCCCATCTTTGTAACCTGTTGAATACCCCATGGCCACATACCGTTCTATTCCATTTCTCAGGCTGTGGTTTCTCTGGCAGCGGTGGGAGTACAAAGAGGGTGGATAAATGACAATAAAACAGCGCTTTTGCCTAAAAAAATGTTATTTCTGAGTCTTACTTAGTGAACAGCAGCTGCCCATTATTATACAACTTGTTAGCACTTCATTGGTATTTTGCACATACATTTTCTCTGTATATGTCTAAATCTCAAACATGCAAGCGCTGTTTTTATTAATGCTTACACGAAGGGTGGAGCCTACATAGGATCTTATGTAGCTGGGTCACTAGCATTGATGATATTTATGGGCAGCTGAGCTGCCCAAACCTCGCTTATCACCTCTGGCAGCTTTCGGTATACAGTGGAGTAGGGTCTCGGGAGGGACATCTGATTCTGTGCCCAGGCTTGTGTACTGAAGCTGGTGGCTGCCTGGCACAGGCGCACTTCTCCACTCAACATAAGATGCCTGAGGTAAAGAGAGAGAGGCCCAGGGCAGCTCAGCTGCCTATAAATATCATCAGCACTATTGACTCTAATGCAGAGTGTACTCCTGTTGGCACCAATAAAGCAGCTGAGCTGCCGGCCGAAGGTGCAGAGGCAAATCTGGGACGGAACAGGACAGTTGCCAAGCATGCTATTTGGGGGCTAAAAGGACAGCTGCTTTGGGTCCCACAACAATGAAAGTCCCAGGGCAACTTCCCCTTTTGCTGGCCCTGGTTAAGACATGCTGCCCGTAGGACGTCTATGGATATCCTCGGGTTAAAGTGGTTATACCGGGAAGATCCCTGCACCTACAGGTATCATCCAGGTTTGGGATTTTTCAGCGGACCATTCTGTTTCTAGCAGAAATTATTTATGTGGGTGTCGGAACGGGATCCTACCCTCCTCCCGCCGCTGTCTTTCCCGATCTCTACCATTCAACTGGTGGCAATAGCTGCATGAAACAGAGAAAGAGGAACTGATGTTGTTTCTCTCTCTCTCTGTGACCCCCCGAAACCGGGAATGACTAGTATGTCATCACTTTCAAATCCGACTCTTTGTTTACCTGGCTTTTAGCAGCCAGGAAAGCAGCCGATCAGATCGATCTATGTCTAATCGGCTGCAGTGGAGGCCAGAGGAGAGATTTGAGGTCTAAAAGACCCCAGATTTCTCCATAAAGAGGACTGTCACAGCCCATGATGTCACAAGGGATGGTTTTCATCCACTGTGATAGCAATAAAGTTAGTCCAAAAAAGAAAAAGAAAAAAGTTTTGTAAAAAATAAATAATAGTAATAAAAATTGAAAGCACCCCGTCCCCCCGTGCTTACACGAAAATACATTACTCCACCATGCATATGCAAAAACTGATTGCACCACACGGGATGTATTGCCGTGAATGTTAGAGCAATAATTCTAGCACCAGACCTCCTGTGTAACTCTAAACTGGTAACCTGGTAACCTGTAAAGGTGTTTAAAGTGTCGGCTATGGAGAATTTTAAGCACCATAGTTTCCCGCCACGCCAAGGGCACGTGCAATTTTAAAGCATGACATGCTAGGTATCTATTTAGTCGGTGTATCATCTTTCACATTATATTAAAAATTGGGGTAAATACTGTTTTTTTTTTCTCTAAAAAAAATTGCATTTGAAAAACTGCTTTGCAAATACCGTGTGACATAAAAAATTGCAACACCCATCATTTTAATTTTATAGAGCCTCTGATAAAAAATTTTCTAGCCAAAAAATTTTAGATTTTTACATGTAGGAGTGCAGTGTCAGAAATGGTCCAGATACAAAGTGATTAAGCTTTGACAAAAAACCCTGGAAGCGGATTGGTTTCTGTGAAGAGCTGCACCAGATTTTGCACTCTCCATTTTAATAAATCAACCCCAGTGATTGCAAGACTCAAAATCAGCTTTTAAAATTTCATACATTAAAAATATATTTGAGGATGTAATAATGAATACAGAGCTGCATTATTGTGTATCTTTTTTTATCTGCCTGGAGTACAGCTTTATGAAAGTCAATACCCCACTACAGCTGTATTGCACTCACTTAGCACACTCAATGTACCATATACTGGGTTCTGTTTATTCCACTGCCGGTGAAAGGTGGGTCTGCTTTGTGAGTCCGTTTTATGCAATATCCTCTCTTTCTGCCTTATGTATCATCAGTTATCAATCAGATCCACACTTCTAAGGCAGATTTGAATTTAATTGTTTCCTGTCATAAAGCAACTACTCTGAAGGCCCCTTTGATTTCTTAGGCTTTCTGTATATAACAGATAGTAGAGAGCATTTGTTGGGTGTGTTTGAGAAAATCTTTTCTCCATGACAAGATGGAAGCAAAAGTGGTTCAAAGACTTGCAGCATATTTACCAAAGGGGGTGGGGTGGACTGCTGTACTATTAATGAAAACTGGGCAGGTATTTTGTACTCGTATGTAATTCAAGGCTTTATTTTCAGTTTTGATTAAAATTAGGGATCGATCGATTATCGGCAAAGCCGATATATATCGCGGGTCGATCTGCAATTTCCCTGATATATCGGAATCGGCCCCTGAGGTTACCGATATTGCCGATATGTCGCTCTGATCGGGTCTCCATGTAAAAACCCGGAAGTGATGTCTTGACATCACTTCCGGGTATTCGGCGCCAGATTAAAAAAAAATGACAGCATTCAAAACAACCAAAACTTGGCTGTTTTGAATGCTTTTAAGTGCAGAGGAGGGGTTTGGGATCTTTTAGACCCCCAGATCCCTCCACAAGAGTACCTGTCAACTGTAAAAATTAAAAAAATTTAACATTTTTAAATGTACAAAAATATCGGCCAATACCGATATTCAATAGCCAAAATATCGGTATCGGCATCAAAAATCCGATATCGGTCGATCACTAATTAAAATGTAACTTAACCTCTTAATGCGGTCACATGACCGGTAGCTCATCCTGTTGGCTCCCAATCCAAAGTCTTGATTGAGACAGATTGGTCAGTGTAACAGCTTGGTAAGTGTGCTGGGAGCATGCAGTGATCACTCTCTCATCACACAATCTCCTGCCGTTGTGGACGGATATGTGTGGCAGCTAAATGTTAAAGCCCACTTTTCTTGCCACCGCAAATATGCATTACGCAGTCAGCAAGAGGATAAAAGCCAGCTAAACTCTTCCAGTCTCTCCAATAATAGATAGAAAAATATGATTGAAATTAGATAAACATAACGCTAGATATTCATGGACAGTCTAGCTCTCCTAGTTGTAAACATACTTGGTGCTGATGTGAAAGAGAAATTGTCAGCACAACCAAATACAGCAGTCTAACTTTTTATAAGTGTCGATTGATCCCAGTACAGACTGAGAATGCCATGACTGTTCATACATAGCTTGTAATGGTGTCCCATTTATGGCCTAGTTCTGTCCATGGTTTAGTAGAGTGATCTCCTGTTTATCGCCCAAGCTCATTGGGGGATATAAAGCCTCTTGGAGAAGGAGATGGTGGCAGTCAGAGTAGCTGCCATTCAAAACTGAAAAGACCCTTGTACATGATAAAGATGAGTACCTTGTGCATGACTATGTAGTGGAGTGGTGAATTGCTTTCCCCATTAAGGGAAAGCATGAGATTCTCCCTAGTTGGGAAAGGATGCTTTATGAGCTGTGCTACTGTTTGCTGAAAAAGAGGACTGGAGATAGTAATCTACAGGTTGGTACTGCAACTCTCCTCCATGGTGCTAGTGAAAATGTACCAATAGTAAGATAAATGTAATGTGCCCTGCCTGGACCTTACAGTGCGAGAAATTGTGCTCTGTACTGTTAAAGGGTAACGCCACGTTCATGGGGAAGAAAATAGCAAATAAAGAAAAAAAATATAGCGTATACAATTGCGACACAAGTCATATTGTAATTGAATGTTATTAAAATGACCTTTCCTTTTCAATCTGCAGCTGCTGTAATTTTTTGAAAATGCAATGCAATATGGCTACCTGGAGCTGTTCTGTACACAGAATGTGTACTGACCACACCCCAGAAACATAATTTCCTGCTTGTGTGATTGGCTCACCAATTTTCCCAGAAGTCTACTTAAGATACAAGTCAGATTTCAGGCATCCCCTACAATAAAAATGTAATTTTCAGGTGAGCTATTCCCAATAGGAACACATCTAAAGGGATGCAGGCCCAGCAGTTTTCCTCATTAGTGTTCTGCAGCTGCACAGCTGATTAATAATTATGAAACCACTCCCATTAGACCCGCTCAGCACAGGGGAACAGAGGAACAAACAATGATTTCTTCAGAATAACAAAAGGTAGGAATCTTCAACAAACTTTGTTATAATCCTTGAAATGTAGAGAAATCATCCAAAGGAGAATGTTTTTTTCTCAACAAAAGTGGAGTTACGCTTTAAAGAACCATGTTGCATACATTGCTGTATGAGAAGTCAATAAAGATGTACAGGCTGTGCAAGATGCAATGTGATTGTTTTCTGCAACTAAATCGGGGTATACATGCAGAGTTTCTTTTCGTTCAAACAGCAGGTTGAACAAAGAAAAAACTGACAGATACCCACTTACACACAATCAATGTAGATGCGGGGTTTCCCCCCTGCTGCGTTATTGCATTCTGACAGCGGGGACTGCCCCCGTAGGTATTGGCTGCAAGTTTTTTTCCGGCATGACAATTTGGCAGAAGCTGGTCCATAGGCCAAAAGTTTTCAGTGCATGTGTACCTAGCTTAACAACAAAGAAGCAACTGTCCAAGTAAAGCAGCTGATAGTGGACTCTGAAGGGAATTAGGTAGCTGGCCTGTCATGGGGAAGACCTGCAGATGTCATTTAGTGGTAGAGTTTACCGCCTTCTGAAAATAGCTACCGAGCCCTGGGCTTTTGTGTTGCACAGACCCTGAGCAAAGCAGTGGCCCAGAGAAAGTGACCTGTTACCATGACTAGGCAGGTCTCTTGTAGAGAAAGTTTCCCTTGTTGCATTGAATCATAGTTGTGGTCTAGGTTACTCTTATATTTAAAGAGTCTGTAATGTGCCTTTACAAGTTTCAAGGGTTAGATGAACCTGCTGGAAGGGTGGTTACAAGCTAAAACAGTTTTCTAGTCTTTTTTTAATCTACCTTCACTCTGTAGATTACTTTACAAGATATAACAGGAAATTGTGTGGTTTTAAATCTGGCTAAAAACAGAATATTTAAAAATTCATTTATTCACAAGCTATGTGCCCTTTGAATAGTCTAACATTTGTTTAGTATAAGTGTCAGACATCTAATCTAAAGCTTACTATCTGAGGACCCTATTCTGTAAATACAGCGCTTAAAAGGGAAAGTGGGCAACTGCCAGGATAGTTATCATTTTAGCTATACCACTCTGCTTTGTGAAGTATAAGTGGTAGATTAGGAAAAGTAGAAAAATACCAAGCTTTATATGACAATTCATCCTGGCTATACCCATGTACACTGAACCCTTGAAAAGCGTTCAGCTTAAATCTGCCACTTATTCCAATATTTACTGAAAACAGAGTTCATTGTAAAGGATGCAAACTGCAAACAATTAGCTAGCTTGTACCTAGTTGCGCAATGACTTACATTTTAGCCTGTTTGTTCTCGTTACACAGAAACCTACTAGGTTTCTTACTTCTGCCATTAGGGTATTTTTGTTGTTTTTCTCATTGAACCTTGTAACATGTATAACAAACAGTGCCTCTGATCTACTTAGCTTTGAGGGTGTGCACATCCACCACCCATTACACAGCCTGTTCACCATTCAGGGTGTGGAAGGGATGTTTGATAAAACAGTGATTCAACAGATATGCTGAAAGGAGTGGTACTACCAGAAAATCCTGTAGTCTTAGTTTTTGAAGATTACTTAAATGTTGAGAATATATCTGCCAGAATATTACAAGCCCTTAGCTTCAGGTCAGGAGACAGTTGAGCTGAAATGGATAAAATGAGCACGCTGTCTACCACTAACAAGGTCTCTTACTGAAAATGTAATTTTTCATAACGTCAAATATAAGCTGACATGCACAATGAGTCATGAAAATAGTCATAATTTGTCCATCTGTATAGGAATTTATGGATGTTTTTTTTAAGAGAAGTGTATTGATTTTGCAAGAAATAGGAGTTATAGAGTTGACCTAGTACAGATTTCGAATTGAAATAGCAACTTATAAGACAGTTTGTACATTGTGTGCAAAAGGTTTAAGTTCAGAACAGTATTGAAAGTGACCCAGATTCAGATTTTAGCTTTAATGGGTTCAGTGATTTTTTTCGCTATGGTTTACTTTCCTTTACACATTTCTTTGTCTTATTAACTAACACAGTCAATTGTATTAGTCCTATTAGACATTATGTTGGCATTGTTCTTCTGGACCATAGCAAATATATTTCTGAAATGACATGGTGAGCACTGAAAAATACATTACAGAATACACTATTCCTCTCATGTGTTCTTGATGTGGCTAATACTGTTACAACACCTTAAAAGGGAAGTTAATTTGTTATAAAAAAATAATGTGCTGCACCATCTTCTACGTATAACTAAGGTAAGAAAGACCTCAGATGTAGAGAAAATTGGCCACCTCTGTCTCTAGCTAATCACACGTTTCTGTGGTTTAGTATTATTCCTTTAAGTGGTAGAACCCTTTCCTGTGATAGGGAAAAAAATGGCAGTGTGCCTTACATGCCACCTGCTACAGCAACCTCTATGATTCTCCCTGAACAGCCAGGCGCTTCTGGTACCAGCACATCTTGTGGGTAACAGTAACAAGTTGAAAAGATTTTCTAATTGGTGCCATGAATCTTCTCCACAGGGGCGTCTACAGGTTCCCAATACATGCTAATTGGCTAGATTGAGCAACAGTGTTCTCATGTATACAGTATGTTCATCTTAAAGAAAACTTGTTATAGGGGCTGCTATTTTTTTTTATGTCATTCATTCTGATTTAGTACTTTCTAAGTCTTTAACCTAAAAAAACATATGCAGAGTTCTGGAGTTCTTCATTCACTCTGACTTTCCAGCTCTGCATGCCTGCTCTAGTGACTCAGAAAGTGCTGAAGTTAGGGAGATCCAGTAAACCAGTTTTTTCAGAATGTTAGCATTTAGGGCCTATTCACACTACCACCTACACTGATCGCACAGCCTAGGAAGCTCAGCACAGCCCAGTGCAAATGGCGTGAACAAGCCCTCATATTTTGTCACAGTACTCATTTTCTGTAATGGTGTATTCACATCTCTGAATGCACCCAACACTGATTACATGCTCCAATGGGGGTTTCTGGAAACTAGCTGCAGGAAGCAATAGGAGACTGCTGAACATGGATGAGCGAGTTTGGGGTGAAGGAACTTGACTTGCCTGCACAGAGTCCTGATCTCAACCTGATAGAACACCTTTGGGATGAATTAGAGTGGAGCCTGCAAGTCAGGCCTTGTCACACAACCTCAGTGCCCGACCTCACAAATGCGCCTCTGGAAGAATAGTCAAACTTTCCCATAGACACACTCCTAAACCTTGTGGACAGCCTTCCCAGAAGAGTTGAAGCCGTAATAACTGCAAAGCGTGGGCCAACTCAATATTGAACTCTACAGACTAAGACTGGGATGCCATTAAAGTTTATGTGTGTGTAAAGGCAGGTGCCCAATACTTTTGACAATATAGTGTAAATAGGTATGCCATACTACAACAATGGAATCATATAGGAACCCACTCTTACAATTTGTTTTATTTAAAAATACAGTGTGTATTGAAAATTTCATTGGAAAGAATCCACAATGAAGAAAGAAGGATATAACAATTTTTAGAAGTAAACTTCAATGGCACGCTAAAACAAGACGCAGAAAAGAACTAATGAGCTGAATCATTTAAATCAACTAGTATCAAAGGAGCCAAGTATTTATTAATTTTATATTCTGATAATAGGACACTTTCTGGTACACAGAACAGAGGTCACACACACAGGCTGGAAAGGTGTATAATATCTTTTACAGTATATTGTAATAGCATTAACAGAAGTATTTGCAGATAGTAACTATAGGTGCTTTTACTCAAGTACCAAACTGTAGGATGTTCGCACAGTCGTAATAAACACTTAGTAGGGCACAGTATTGCAGCAGCATATTAGTTGTCATTGGCACAGAATTACAGCAACATATTAGTCAGCAATGGCACAGTATTGCAGCAGCATATTAGTTGTCATTGGCACAGTATTGCAGCAGCATATTAGTCAGCAATGGCACAGTATTTCACCATTTTTGTGCGTTAGTGCCCCTTTAACGCGGTATATTTCTGTGTATTACTGCACATTTAACGCACTATGTTTCTGTGCGTTTTTGCACATTTAAAACAGTATATTTCTGTGCATTACTGCACGTTTAACATAGAATTTTTCTGTGTGTTACTGCACATTTAACGCAATATGTGTCAGTGCATTACATGCCATTTAACACAGCATAGTTCTGTGCGTTACTGCACGTTTAACACAGTATATTTCTGTGCGTTATTGCATGTTTAACGCATTATATCATTGCGTTACATGCCGTTTAACGCAGTACATTTTAGTGCATTAGTGCACGTTTAACACAGTATATTTCAGTGTGTTAGTGCAATATATTGTAGTGTGTTGGTGGAGTGTGTCTGTGTAGTGAGTACTCAGGTTAAAGTACACCAAACACCACTTTCCATTGATTAAATTGCTTCCACATACACATTTCCACATCTTAATTAAATTTTGTTAATCAGCGCCTTCCCATCATACCTGAGAGGCCAACAAGGAAAGGCAGGCATTCCCATGGCACTGTGAGAGGGCCAGCAGCGTATGTGTCCAAAGGCAAAGGTGGACATGGTCACTCCTCAGGCAGGGCATCATTTCCTCTGTTTAGTGATGTTGCCTGTGCTATCCAGCCACAGCATGCAGAGAAGGTGGTGGACTGGCTTACTAAACCATTCTCATCCTCCATCACCCAAGCAGAGACCAATGCGCAATCCACTGCAGCTGCCAGAGTGGCTAAATCTGCCTCCTTGTCCACAGCTATTCCTGCAATAGCCCCAGCATCAGGCATGGAGGAGTCAGCTGAGTTGTTTGAAAACAACCTCAGCCACTTGCTTCTTGACTATGCACAGCCATTACTTGATTCAGATGTTGGTTCTGAGGTTGAGGAAGGTAGGAACATGAGCCTACAGAGAGGGGAGAACACTGGTACACAAATTGGCAGTCATGTTCCCTTAGTCTCAGCGTATTTCCAAGTTGTCTCCAATGGTAATGAGGATGGAGGAGATGATGATGACGTGACTTGGGTGCTGGATAGAACAGAGGAGGAAAGTGAGGGTGAGGCAAAACCCCAACTAGGCAGCCATCATGGAAGAGTAGAGAGCAGCCACCCTATTTCATCACATTGTGGAGCTGTTATCTCCCGCACCTTTTCCCCAGTTTAACTGTCTGGGCCTATTTTAGCACATGTGCAGCAGATTGCACTGTTGCAATTTGCACACTTTGTCTCACGCACATCAAGAGTGGCAAAAACAACAGCCACTTGGGTACCACGTGCCTTACAAGGCATTTAACCTCCCACCACTCAACCCATTGGCAAGAGCACTAGAAAGCCACACAAAAAAATGCAATTCTGTTTCTCCTTACCTCAGTCTACCCCTGCTATACCTCATGACCTCTCAGCAGCCTTTATTGACAGGGATGATGGTAGAGGCAGGGTGTCCCAGGTCCTTGCAGCACATCTGCCAGTAGCACACCACCAGGTGTAGACTATAGCTGGCAATTTTATCTACCCCAATCTGCTGCAGCGAAAAAAAAATACAGTCATTGCCACCAACATGCCCAGCGTCTCAGTGCAAGCTTGTCAAAGCTGCTGGCTTTACAATTTCTGCCTTTCCATCTGGTGGATTCCGCCCCCTTCCAAGAATTTGCAGAATGTGCTGTACCACAATGGCAGGTTCCCAGTCGGTATTTCTTTTCATGTAAGACCATTCCAGCTCTGTACCATCACGTTGGAAGGCAGTCAGCTGCAAAGTCCACATTACTGCTGACACATGGTCCACCAAGCATGGTCAGGGATGCTATATTTTGTTCACAGCACACCAGCACACTGGGTAACTCTGCTTTCAATTCGGAAGGATGCAGGACAGGGCTCAGTGCTTTTTGTGCTGCCTCTTCTCCATACAACTAGTGGTAATGATGCAAGATTTGTGAGCTCTACCCCCTCCTCCTCCTCCATGCCCTCCTCTGCTGAATTGTCCTACAAACCACAAGTACCCCCTAAGCGTGCAAGGGGTTATTCAATGAGTCAGGCTAAAAGGTGCAAAGCATTGCTTCAGTTGGGGTGTCTAGGGGACAGAAACCATACCGGAGCAGAGACTCTTGCAGCTCTGTAGGGGAAGGCCCAGAGGTGGTTCATGCCACACCAGCTGGAGCCAGGAATGGTGGCGTGCGATAATGGCACAAACCTCCTGTCCGCCTTTATACAGGGAAAGTTGACACATGGGCCATGCCTGGCACCAGTGTTGTCAACCGTCAGTATTTTTACTGGTAGCCAGTAAAAAAACAGGCACTTTTCTCTTGCCAGTAAATGCCAGTGACAGGACAATGTCGGCAGTAAAAAATATGGCTGTGACACTCAGCTTGGAACTATGCATGCACAGTTCTGGTTCAGAGTCGGGCAAAAGACCATTGAAGTGCCTGCTACAGCAGCACCGGCAGGTGTGTCATGTGATGTCATGGTGCAAGCTGAGCGGATGGAGCCTTGTGTGCAGGTCTGCCGAATAGGAGCAAGGCAAGCCGGGAGCTGAACTGTCGGTGCTGTTTTAACTGGAGTGGACTGAAGAGACCACCTGGCGTGGAGAGAGACTCTCACAGTGTGAGATTCACCATTCTTCCTACACCACAGAATGCACAAGAGGAGATAAAGGAGGAGCATTCTGGCAGTTTTGGAGGCATTACAGCAGAGGAAGACACACGTCAACCCTCAACAGATGGTTTTCCATCCCCAGAATGCTTGGGAGTAGTACATGGCTGGGAAGAGGCAGTTACAGATACTGTAATCCCCAGTGACCCCGAGGAGTCTGCTTCTAATGCCTCTGCAAATTTGCGGTGCATGGGCTCCCTCATGCTTCAAAGCCTGCAAAAGGACCCAAGAATATGTGGCATCAAGGAGAAGGTTTACTATTGGTTGGCAGCTCTCCTTGACCACCGTTACAAGGGGAAGATCTTAGAACTCATCCTGTCCCCACACAGGGGGCAGAAGATGAAATCTCTTGAGGACACTCCAAAGAGGAGTTTATCTAATGCTTTTCCAGACTCTGGTAGGTTACAGTGTGGTAGAAAACATTGTTTTGAGTCTTCTGTTGGTCAAGAGAGGAGCAGTGTAGAAGGGGGCTGCCTAGGTAATATATTTTACAATTTTTTTAGTCCTCGCCTCCCAGGGCTCTCAGCTTCCACATCCCATTGGCAACGTCTGCATCATATGGTGGGCGAATGTCGGCGAAAACAGAGAGGGAGAACTTTCCAGTTGATGATTCACTGAGTCACTCTGTCATCAGAATAGACCACTGGCCAGAACTTTCCCAGTATGCAATTGAGCTGCTGAGCAGCCTTGAAACCAGTGTGCTTTACGAACAGGCATTCAGTGCTCCTGGAGGTTTTGTTACTGATAATAGAACGCGTCTGTCCACAGACTCCGTGGACCGTCTGCCATTTATCAAAATTAATCAGTCCTTGATTACCAGAAGCTATGAAGCCCCTGATGCCGATGTCACCGATTAATTGTTTTTGGGACATGGAATCTCTGCAAGACTTCTAGGCTGCCTAGTGTTGTGGGTGTTGTTCATTTTTTATAGCAAGGCCAATTCTTCCTTTCATCTAGAGTATCTCTATATGGTTAAGATGTGAAGGCACCACAGACACCCAAATACCAATTTTTCTGCACCTGTTTGACAAGTGCATATTATTTAAATGTTTGACAGTAAGGCAATTCTTGCTTTCATCAAGAGTACCTCTATAGAGTTACAGTGTGAAGGCACCTTCGGCACCCAAAGACCCATTTTTTTCTGCACCTGTTATTTTTATCCAATGTCTGAGGAAAAGACACCAGAATTAATCCAAAAAATCTGTAATGTGGCCTCATCACATAGACTGGCTCCCCAAGCCATTGTTTGTAAAATAAACAAAGCTTGCAGGGAAAATATAATTTTTAACAGGTAGGTAGGGGCATTTTATTCCAGAAAGAGACATTGCATGTCTCCTCTGCAATAAAAGCCTGCTCACGTTTTTTTACAGCGGGACTTTAGAGAACGCATTAAGGTAAAAAAAAAAAAAAAAAGCATTTTGGCTTTAGAACAACTTAAGAGTATTAGCTTACTTAATTAGATTTCATGGAGATTAAAAACTCAGTTGACATACTGAACTGAAAAATATTTCCATGTGACATAAGTTTGACACTTAGCTGTTAAAGCTACTAGAAATAAATGATGTGGAATCCAATGTACAGTATATTTATAATCAATTAATCTCCAAACCAGTTTGAGCAAAAATACTTGGATCAAACTAAGTGATTGAGTAAACAGATTAAGTTTATATAAAGAAAGATAATTTAGGAGTTTTCTGGCTCTAATTCTAAAACTGTTGTTTGTTTGTTTTGACAACATTGTACTTTTACCATTTCATAATGACTAAACTGTTAGCACAGTTGTCTTGCAACTTGAAAGGTTTGCGATTCAATCATGATGGAGGACAAAATTGCTATTTTCTGCTATTCCTGAGATAAATGGTGCCTGACATCCAGGGCCGGTACAGGGGGGGGGGGTGCAGGAGGGGGCACTTGCCCTAGGCGCTGTGTGATCTTTTGGAGGAGGGGGCGCTGGGAGCTTGTCATGTGAGGAGTAATTATGCTGCCATCTTAGGCAGCTGGAGAACCGAGCACAGGGCGGAAGATGCACCAGCTGTTGGAGAGAAGATTCTACTCTCTCTTCCCTCCAACAGCTGTATCACAAGGTGAGAGATAGCAGACAGAACAGGCACTCGCTGAGCAACACACTTAACTCCTGGACAGGGGAGGAAGTGAGAGTGGGCAGAACTTACTGTTGACATCATGCGTGAGCTCGGGTGCCGCTCATGCTGCAGCTGGTGTGATTGGAGGCGGGAGATTTAGGAGAGAGCACTGCTCTGCCTCAGAGGACAGGGGGAGAATGAAGGCTCCCTCAAAAAGCAAGGAGAGACAAACAGTGCTGAGGCAATATTTAGGTAAGGAAAGTGTTTGAGGTCTTAGACTTTATTTTTACAACTGGACACTGGTTCATTCATTATTGAAAAGATAGTAGTAATCGCTTAGGGAATAAGGTTATTTAAAGGGGATCTTCACCCCCCAACATTTTTGGCCATTTTTTTTGGAGGGGGGTACCTACTTTTGTTATAAATGTAATGCATCTGTTGTCTTATATTATATACAGTGCCTTGCGAAAGTATTCGGCCCCCTTGAACTTTGCGACCTTTTGCCACATTTCAGGCTTCAAACATAAAGATATAAAACTAATTTTTTTGTGAAGAATCAACAACAAGTGGGACACAATCATGAAGTGGAACGAAATTTATTGGATATTTCAAACTTTGTTAACAAATAAAAAACTGAAAAAATGATTCATCCCCTTTACTTTCTGTGCAGCAAACTCTCTCCAGAAGTTCAGTGAGGATCTCTGAATGATCCAATGTTGACCTAAATGACTAATGATGATAAATAGAATCCACCTGTGTGTAATCAAGTCTCTGTATAAATGCACCTGCACTGTGATAGTCTCCGAGGTCTATTTAAAGCACAGAGAGCATCATGAAGAACAAGGAACACACCAGGCAGGTCCGAGATACTGTTGTGGAGAAGTTTAAAGCCGGATTTGGATGCAAAAAGATTTCCCAAGGAGCACTGTGCAAGCGATAATATTGAAATGGAAGCAGTATCAGACCACTGCAAATCTACGAAGACCTGGCTGTCCCTCTAAACTTTCAGCTCATACAAGGAGAAGACTAATCAGAGATGCAGCCAAGAGGCCCATGATCACTCTGGATGAACTGCAGAGATCTACAGCTGAGGTGGGAGACTCTGTCCATAGGACAACAATCAGTCGTATACTGCACAAATCTGGCCTTTATGGAAGAGTGGCAAGAAGAAAGCCATTTCTTAAAGATATCAATAAAAAGTGTCGTTTAAAGTTTGCCACAAGCCACCTGGGAGACACACCAAACATGTGGATGAAGATGCTCTGGTCAGATGAAAACAAAATCAAACTTTTTGGCAACAATGCAAAACGTTATGTTTGGCGTAAAAGCAACACAGCTCATCACCCTGAACACACCATCCCCACTGTCAAAAATGGTGGTGGCAGCATCATGGTTTGGGCCTGCTTTTCTTCAGCAGGGACAGGGAAGATGGTTAAAATTGATGGGAAGATGGATGGAGCCAAATACAGGACTATTCTGGAAGAAAACCCGATGGAGTCTGCAAAAGACCTGAGACTGGGACGGAGATTTGTCTTCCAACAAGACAATGATCCAAAACATAAAGCAAAATCTACAATGGAATGGTTCACAAATAAACATATCCAGATGTTAGAATGGCCAAGTCAAAGTCCAGACCTGAATCCAATCAAGAATCTGTGGAAAGAACTGAAAACTGCTGTTCACAAACGCTCTCCATCCAACCTCACTGAGCTCGAGCTGTTTTGCAAGGAGGAATGGGCAAAAATTTCAGTCTCTCGATGTGCAAAACTGATAGAGACATACCCCAAGCGACTTACAGCTATAATCTCAGCAAAAGGTGGCGATACAAAGTATTAACTTAAGGGGGCTGAATAATTTTGCACGCCCAATTTTTCAGTTTTTTTATTTGTTAAAAAAGTTTGAAATATCCAATAAATTTTGTTCCACTTCATGATTGTGTCCAACTTGTTGTAGATTCTTCACAAAAAATTACAGTTTTATATCTTTATGTTTGAAGCCTGAAATGTGGCAAAAGGTCGCAAAGTTCAAGGGGGCCGAATACTTACGCAAGGCACTGTATCAGCATATATATTTGTGGTGAAATGTTTTTTTTAACCACTTGCCGACCAGCTGCCAAAGTTATACTGCGGCAGGTCAGCTCTGTTACCCAAAACAACATACCTGTGTGTGTCATTTTGTGTAGCATTTAGTGGGGGGCACGTGTCAATTGGCTAGAGGGGGAGCAAATGGATCCGTGCTGCTCAGCAGGGGATCGTAAACACAGATCCCCGCTGAGCAGGAAGGTGACATCTCCCTCTCCGCTCTGTGTGTGGAGAGGGAGGTGTCAGAGCCCCACTGCTCTCTATGGGGGAATCGGATGAGAGCGGACCGTCTGTCTGCTCTCATCCGATCCCCTGGACGGATGGAAAAAAGGGTTTCCATCCGTCCGGATTTCACAGACAGGATTGGATGCGGATGGCAGCGGGTGTCAGCGGGCATGTCTCCGCTGACATCCGCTTCCCCAGAGGGATGCATGGGGGATCCGATCAGATCCACCTAAAAAACTGACAAGCGGATCTAAATTGGATCGCTTGTGTGAAAGGGGCCTAAGAAACACAGGGATCTTGTGTTCCTGCCATTTAGGTCTCTGTTTTCATCCAGTAAGTAAATCCCCCACATAGTTAGAAAGCACCCCCTAGGCACACATTCAACCCTTGGTGTTAACTCCTTCCCTGCCAGTGTCAGAACAGTGACAGTGCATATTTTTAGACCTGATTACTGTAGTAATGTCACTGGTCCCCCCAAAAAGTGTCAGTTAGGTGTCCAATCTGTCCGCCGCAATGTCGCAGTCCTGCTAAAAATCGCTGATCGCTGTCATTTACTAGTAAAAAAATAAACAAATAAAAATGACATAAATCTTTCCCCTAGTTTGTAGATGCGATAACTTTTGCGCAAACCAATCAATATATAATTATTGGGATTTATTTACCAAATATATGTAGCAGAATACATATTGGCCTAAAATTATGAAGAAATTTGATTTTTTTTTTTTTTTTTTTATTTGGAATGTTTTATAGCAGAAATTTAAAAATATATTTTTTTTTTCACAACTGTTGCTCTTTTTTGTTTATAGCGCAAAAAATAAAAAATTGCAGAGGTGATCAAATCCCACCAAAAGAAAGCTCTATTTGTGGGGGAAAAAAGACATCAGTTGTATTTGGGTACAGCATGGCATGATGGCGCGATTGTCAGTTAAAGTAACGCAGTGTCGATTTGCAAAAAATGGCCGTTATTAAGGGGGTAAAACCTTCCGGTCCTTAAGTGGTTAAGGACCATCGACTTTCACCAGCTGGAATAAAAAATATTAGCTTCCTTATAATGAACCTTATGTCACTATTTATTGTCAATGAGATGGCAGATGTCTGAGTATAAATGTAATGCTATGCTTTGGAGTTCAGAAATGGATAATAATAGCTGAATAGGGCTCCAGCCACAATCACCACAGCCAAAGTACTTTCAGTCACAATCATCACTGGTAATCCCTATCTGTGCAAATAGCCACAAGCACTGAAAGCCCACCATTGCAGTGTATGGGTGTGGGGGGAGCAGCTAATCACCCACAGCTGTCAAATCCAGCAGAAGGAATCAGTAGATTCTTACTACTGGGATTTACACCGTGGCTAAACACCTGTGAGAATGGAGCCCATTACTGCATTTGCATCAATTTATAGGGAAATCCGACTGAGCCTGTTGGATGGAATGTCTGCCACCCAGGAGACTGTTGCAGTATCACATTCTCTATCATGCACTATACCTATCCAGGGAGGTAGTGTGGGCCAGTATAGGTAATAGAAATATTATGTAACTATTGGCGTACAGATCTGCTATTATGTCATGTGGTGGGGAAAGGGGCACACAGGCTTTTAGATGTCTGAATGAGGGCATCTTAGACAAATGAACCTGCAAATCCCAGCCCGTTACCCTTCATATTCATATACATTCTTTCCTCCCAGTAACAACAGTGACACAAGTGCATTTGTGATTTGTCCTTCCAGTGACATCACTGATGTACGGACATTTTCTTTCTTCTTTGACTCATCCATTACTTTGACTTTCCATTTGGTGGCACCACAATGCAGGAACGTTTTTACCTTACAGTGACATCACCAGCACAGGGGCATTTTCTTCCTCACACTGATGCCATGGCATTACATTTTACATCATTGTTACCCCATAATTTACTACCTGATTGAATGTTACATATGCTTCAATGCACTTGGGGGGGGCAGTTAGGCATCTTCACCCTGGGCACCAAATGACCTTGTCCCGGCACTGCTGACAACTAATCCATTCTGCATAGGCATACCCTTGAAATCGAAGCCATCCTGGGTATAAGGCTCGGTTCACACTAGTGCGACTTGCAGGATTTGACATGTGAGACCCAAAGTCGCAGGACATGTGAAATGCCATGCATCTCTATGAGAGCCGTTCCAACTGACAATACTGAAGTTTCTGCGACTTCAGAAAAGGTTCCTGCACTTCTTTGATCCGACTTTGGCACGCTTTAATTCCAGAGAGTTTAAAAGTCTTATCAAAGTCACTTCAAATTCGTATCAAAATTGGACTTCAAAGTTGCACTGAAAATTGCGCTACTTTGGAGTCGGCTAGTGTCAACCAAGCCTTAATGTTTATAAAAGAGGCAACAAGCAGTAATGCTTGAAGTTGGATGGATCATGCCTACATAAATGACCACCTTCTTTAACCACATAACGACCGCCTGCCGCAGTTTTACTGCGGCAGGCAGCCGCTCCTGGGCAAAGAGACGTAGTACTACTACGTACTACGTCGCTCGCTCAGGAGGCTGTAGGGGGCGCCCCCGCTCATTCCCTGAGGAGCCAGCCCATGTGAACGGCGGCTCTGATGGCCGCCAGTCACTCACGATCTCCCGCAGCAGAGGGAGAAAGACAGACGGCTGATGTAAACATAATAAGCTATGTGATCCTGCTGTATAGGATCGCATGTCTCTGTGATTACTTCACAAGCCACGCCCACTGACAGAATCACACCCCTAGGGACACACTTAACCCCTTGATCACCAGTAAAGTTAACCCCTTCCCTGCCAGTGTCATTTTTACAGTAACAGTGCATATTTAGAGCACTGATTACTGTAGTAATAATGTCACTGGTACCCCCAAAAGTATCAAAAATGTCAGTTAGGGGTCCGATCTGTCCGCCGCAATGTCGCAGTCCTGCAAAAAAAAAAACACAGATCACCGTCATTACTAGTTGAAAAAAAACATAAAAATGACGTAAATCTTTCCCGTAGTTAGTAAACGCAATAACTTTTGCGCAAACCAATCAAAATACACTTATTGCGATTTTTTTTACCAAAAATATTTAGCAGAAAACAAATTGGCCTAAAATGTTAAAAAATTTTGATTTTTACATTTTTTTTTTGAGAATTTCATATAAAAAATGTGAAAAACATTGTTATTTTTTCAAAATTGTCGCATTTATTTGTTTATAGCGCAAAAAATAAAAATTGCACAGGTGATCAAATACCTCCAAAAGAAAGCTCTGTTTGTGGCAAAAAAAGGACATCAATTTCGTTTGGGTACAGCGTCGCACAACCGCGCAATTGTCCGTTAAAGTCACGCAGTGCCGAATCCCAAAATAGGGCCTGGTCTTTGAGCAGCCAAAACCTCCGGTCTGAAAGTGGTTAATCTATGGCAAACTTAAAGTGGAATTCCAGTGAAACTTTTATTACTTTTGAAACTGTCCCCTCCTGCTGCTATCACCTACTAACTAACCTCTGTAAAAAGATGTAGATACTTATCTATTTTCAGGTCACTACGGTCTGGTCTCGTTATCTGGTTCCCCTATGTAAACAGACTGTTAATTTTGCAAGGGAATTTTCTCCAGTGCTTAGTGAATGAGATGAAGCTCCGCTGACTTCCATCATCCAATCATGTGCAAGAAAAAATGCTGTTTTCTTTATTTTCCTTGCACATGATTGGGTAATCATTGCAAAGTGAATGTTCACCACATTTGCTTAGTTCTAGGACAAATTTGAACAGCCTATTTGCCTTTAGTAAATCAAGATCAAAGGGGTATGCTCACAGCAAACAAAGCAAAATGTATTTCCCAGCACGCTTACCAGGTAACCAGGAAAATAAACAAATTACATTGTCTAACAATTTGCCTTACAAACAGAGGGTTTTGTTGAACAACATTTACATTTAGCAGCTCCTGAGTGCTAAAGCATAAAATCCGCAGTGCTCTCCTACGCCCATGTGCCTTGTACAGCCACCAAAACAAATGATTAGCTGTACACAGCTATACTAAGGTAAACATTGATTGCAGCATTAACCTGCACTGGCATGTACAATGTTTATCCTCAAATTTGCCACTTTCTAAACTTCACCGCCACATCAATCCCTTCACTCTGTTCTCTTCCACACCATCATCTGCCAAAATCCAAAACGCGTCCAGATGCCCCACAGGGTTCTGACAGGTATTTTAGATCTAGCAAAGCCCTGTGATGCATCTGCACACGTTGGGCAGTTCTGAGCATGTGCACATATGCCATTAGAAGGGCACTGTAATGGCCCATGGCTTCTGTGAGCATGCGCAGAAATCTCCTGCGTTATCCCTTCATATACAGTAAGGACTAGCTCTGCTCTCTGAAGAGAGATCCAAATTCGGATTACTCTTCAGGGAGAATTTGACAGGTGGTGAAGACATGCTGTATCGCTTCCCCACCGCCTGCTTTAACCCCTAGAACCCTGCACTAATGTGTCACTACTGCATGAATTGTACATGGTTGCCGCGTGCTTGCAAAGCAGACCCATTAACTTGAATGGGTTGCGTTGACCTACAGCAACATGGTGTCTGGTTTCTTCTGTGGCTGTGAAGCCAAGCATTGTGGCAGCGGCATTTAAAAACTGTGTACATATGCCATTAGAAGGGCACTGTAATGGCCCATGGCTTCTGTGAGCATGCACAGAAATCTCCTGCGTGTAAGCAGACATACCAAGGACGTTGGCAAATCTGCTTGTGTGCTGAATTATGTGGAGCATATACACTCTGCCTCCTGGGATATGTGCAATGTAACAATCCCAGGAGACAGTAAGGTCAAGCTCAGGCCAGAATCAGAAAGTCCTGCCTTGCAGGTACTACACTATGTAAATATAGTGAAACTTTTTTTCCTATTTTTGTAAGAGAGTGGGAGGAACAAAAAGGTTTTTGGAAATGGTTCGGCTTTAACCAAATGATTTGCCCGTATTGTAGACTTAGGTTTTCCACCGTTATCCCTTCATATACAGTAAGGACTAGCTCTGCTCTCTGAAGAGAGATCCACATTCGGATTACTCTTCAGGGAGAATTTGACAGGTGGTGAAGACATGCTGTATCGCTTCCTCACTGTCTGCTTTAACCCCTAGAACCCTGCACTAACGTGTAACTACTGCATGAATTGTACATGGTTGCTGCGTGCTTGCAAAGCAGACCCATTAACTTGAATGGGTCACGTTGACCTACAGCAACATGGTGTCTGGTTTATTCTGTGGCTGTGAAGCCAAGCATTGTGGCAGTGGCATGTAAAAACCCCTGACCATTGCCTCTGCAGCTAAAGGGGGTAGTGGTTGGTGGTGGTAAAAGTGCAGCTAAACTAGAGGGTTTTACTACCCCCCCCCCAAACCGCTAGTGTGTACATGAACCAAAAAGTACACTGTCAGCAGCAGAGGAACCCCTGATTCCAGCACTGCACAGACACTACTCTGATTAACCCAACAACTGCTGTTGTGACATTCCAGAGTTTTAGCATTTTTAATGCAGCTAACCCTTTCTGATTCAGAATAAACTGGCTCTGTGGCTGTTGATAATATATTCACTATATACACAAATAATTAGGAAAGGTTTGGTTGAAAACAAATTGCATAAGGTAAATCAAAACCTACTAAAGCTATACAGAGAACAGCTGATGAGTATGGTTCAATTTAACAGTTTAAAAAAAAAATAGTTTTTATCCATTCTTTGCATACTATATACTATCTTCATACATCTCCAAATTACTGGACAAAGACTGGGATAATATACTGTAAGTTAGCCTATCCTAATCTAATTAACCAGGTAGTTGCAAAATAAATGTATTATTCCATTAAATGTTTTTCATGCAGATTTATTAACCACATAGATACATAGAAACAAAGAAAGATAGAAAAGTGACAGCAAAACAAAAGACTAAGTGCCGGTTCACATTGGTGCGATGCGGGAACCCTGCGAATCCACTGCGGGTTTCTGCATCGCACCCAACAGTTCACACTGCCATACGCAAACTGTTACATAGTTACATAGTAGGTGAGGTTGAATAAAGACAATAGTCCATCCAGTTCAACCTGTGTAGGTGTGTATGGCTGTAATCATCTCACATAGCCCTGAATGTTCTGATCCTTGAGATGTACGTCTAAGAGTCTTTTGAAAGCCACCATACTACCCGCAGAAACCACCTCTTGTGGTAGAGAATTCCACAATCTTGTAGCCCTAACAGTAAAGAACCCCCCACGTTGCCTGAGGTTAAAACGCTTCTCCTCTAATCGCATTGTATGCCCTCGAGTCCTCATGCATTCCCTTCGACTGAACAGCTTTTTTTCTAAGCTGAGATCCCCATTGAGATATTTATAAATTGCTATCATGTCCCCCCTCAGGTGTCTCTTCTCCAGGGAGAATAAATCAAGCGATTGCAGACGCTCTTCATAATTAAGGTCCTCCAATCCTCTAATCAGTTTAGTTGCCCTTCTCTGGACTCTCTCCAGCTCCAACACATCCCTCCTGAGGACTGGCGACCAGAACTGGACAGAATACTCCAGATGTGATCGGACCAGAGTTTTATAAAGTGGAAGGATTATAGTCTTATCTCTGGAATACATCCCTTGTTGAGAGTGTCAATACAAAGTTAATGACACCCCCAGATTAGTTTGCATATCGCAGTGCGAACTGTCAATTTGGACAGGAATCCGGATCCGATTCTGGTGCAGAACAAAAAAAAAAGGATCCTGCACAACTTTGGTCCAAATTCGATGCAAATTCAGCCATACAATCTGTCTGGTTGAATTTGCATTGCATAGACATCACAAGTGATTTGCAGAGCAGTGCGGTGTGAATCACATCCAATGTCTTACATCGCTATAGTGTGAACCATCTCTTTCGAGCCTGCCTACATGTTTTTTTTTCCATTAACTTTTGAGTATAGATTTATGTTTGTCCCAGGCATGTTTGAAACCACTTACTGTTGACTGTCTCACTACCTCTGCTGGAAGTTTATTCCAAGCATCAACTATGCTTTCAGTGAAATAATACTTTCTAAGATTAGTTCTGAACTTTTCTCCAGTTAGTTTGAGGTCATGTCCCCGTGTTCTTGATTTTTGATTCATATTGAAAATATTGCCCTTTTGAACCTTATTCACCCTCTTGATATAGTAAAAGGTGTCAATCATGTCTCCCCCTTCCCTTTTTTCCTCCAGACTGTACATATTAAGTTCCTGAAGTCACTCTTATATAAATATATTATCCTCATGGAACCTTTCACCTTTTTTGTTACCCGTCTTTGGACTATCTTTCTTATCAATATCTTTGTAAGTGAGGTCTACAGAACTGGACACAGTATTCTAAATGAAATCTCACTAAAGATCTATATAGGGGAATCAGAACCTCTTTCCTCCTGCTGGTGATCTCTCTAGGGATGACGCATCCTAGAATTCTATTCGCTTTTCCCACTGCCTGGTCACACTACTTGCTCATTTTGCAATCATCTGAAATAATTACCCCCAAATATGTTTCCTCTTTAGTGTTGGCCAGCACTGTACCCCAAATGTTGTACTGTCTCAGGGGATTCTTTTATATTTAGAAACATTGATCTTCAGGCTCCACTGCTTTGACCAATCTTCCAGCAATGCCATATCCCTGGAGACACCTCCAGGGATATCAACCCTATTACACACCTTTGTGTCATCAGCAAAAAGACATACCTTACCCAACAACACTTTACTTATATCACTTACATATACTGTAGATTAAATAGAACAGGACCCAGTACAGAGCCTTGTGGTACACCACTAGTGACTGGTCTCTGTTCAGAGTGAACCCAATTTACAACCACCCTCTGTTATCTATTCTTTAACCAGCTGCATAGCCACTGAACCACCCAAGAGATAAGTCCTAGCTTGTACTATTTTTGTATTAGATTATTATGTGGAACTGCATCAAATGCCTTGCTGAAATCAAGGTATGCTATGCCCACAGCACCACCCTGGTCCAAAACATTGCTAATATAGTCCATAAATTCAGTCAGATTAGTCTGACATGACCTGCCCTCAGCAAAGCCATGCTGCTTTGGGTCCAGCAAGTTATGCATTTTCATGTATTCAATGATCCTTCTTTTCTGGAGAGATTCTATTACTTTGACTAAAATTAATGTTAAACTCACTAGCCTGTAATTGCCAGTTTCCACCTTGCTACAGTTCATGTGGATAGGTACATCATTAGCTATCCACCAGTCATGGGGAACTTCTCCTGTTAGAAGTAATTGATTAAAAAGATCCGTTAATGGTCCAACAACTATACCTTGACGTTCTCTTGGAACTCTGGGAAGAATACTATCAGGGTCCGTTTAATACATTTTAATCAATCCAGAAATCCTAAAAATGAACCATCATTAATAGAACCAATATAATTCCCCAACTTGTAAAATCCCAAAGAGGGATTCCAATTCTGCATAGATGGGTCAGAAAAATACAGAGACTATAGCTATACACATTCATAGACTGGAATGGCATTAGCAGTGAATGCACATGGAACTTCAAATGGAATAGATAATGTTAGAATATACTCTAACAGTTTTAGCTTTCTTTCTTTAGATGTTTGTTCCTTGCAAAGAAAGTACGCCGGTTTTAAAATTTTGAAGATTTTTCTTTGTTTTCTAGGTAAATAAGAAGAAAATGACTCGAAGAACAGAATTTGAAAGCTCTCTCTCTAGTAATACGTCATTAACATTTGGAATTGACGTTTGCAGACACAGCAGAATGACAGAGACATCACTTATCTTATATTATATGATGGGCCTTGTCAAATACTCTTTGTAAGTACCTATTTGCGTAATCAGAACATCTCCGTATGTTATATTTTATTTGCAACTTGAAAGCTGAAGCTCTTCCATGAATTTGTCCTTTGTGTCCTTGTCTTCTGCTACACTGAGTTTCCATACATTCCAACTCAAATAGACATTTTGGATTTTCCATAAATAAACTGAAAGGTGGAGGTTAAAAGCTAATTATACAAGATAGCTATTAAACTGGATATGTCATTCATGTTGTTTGCAGTTAAAAAATATCATGACAAGGACAGTTTAAGATTTATTGTAACAAAGGGATGGTTACATTTTTGGGGGTTAGGACATCGGGTTAGTACCTCATAATTATTTTTGGAAAAATGAATACATTTTACTCAAGAGAAAAGCAAGACATTTACAACATTAAAACTATTCCACAGCTTTTTCTAGTGGATATAACCAATTATTGTTTGTATATTTCCCACACTTCTATCATAAACAAAGTGTAATAATCAGTATTATTGATATTTCAAAGAGATATCAATAATAAAAGTGACCAGCACTCTCAAACGCTAAGATAACAAGTTTAATAATGTCTCTGTATACCCAAAGATCAGGCGTCACATGTCCATCAACGGTACATACATATTCGCCAGTACACCGTGGATCTTGCAAAGCAGTCCGAAGAAACTTTTTATTGCACAAAGGATCACATCAGAAACAGTGCAACGTTTTGGAGTCACGCAGGACCCCTTCGTCAGGCATGTCCATCAACTTCTTTCTGCTTTTCCTCTCTTGGTCCTTCTTCTCCAAACTGCGGCCCTGGGGCCGGAAGTGGCCCTTTGCTTGCCCTTATCTAGCCCTTGGGGCACTATTCCATCCACTGATACCAACAATGTGGAATCATTCTTTTTCCTGACACCAACAATGGGCCACTAGTCCTCTTACTGATAATAAAGATACTGTATGGTATTGTTTACTCCCACTTAACATCTGGACATTTTCTACTCTCAATAGCCCTAGTCCGGCCCCCCTAAAGTCTGAAGGACAGTAAACCGACCCTTTGTTTAACAAGTTTGGAGACCCCTGCTTTACCGTGATCTCCAAAAAATAAATATAATTGTTATACCTGAAGGGTTTCACATGTACTGTCACTTTAAGGCTGGCTCCACCCAGGAGTGATGACAGGGGTCAAGGGGCAGAGTGGCCATCTTGGAGACATGTAGGAGATGTGTGGTTATACAGAGCTGTCCTGTAATGCATGTTGTAGTGTACAGAGAGTCCTGAATAAACAACCGTTGTTCCAGACCAGAGTCCTGTGTCTCTCACAACACGGAGAATATAACAGTGGCGATGAGGATGGGATTTACAAGGTTACTATCCGTGTGAGAAAAGAAAAGAAGGAAAAAAACTCTGGATTGTCAGCTGGATACAAACACCCACAGAGCTCAGCAGGAAAATGTCCTTGATCGGGACATTAAGTGAATTTGATGGAGAACAGACATCGTGGAGTTCCTGGATTGAGAGACTGGAACAGTATTTTGCTGCAAATGCCATCCCAGGCGACAGGCAAGTAGCAGTATTTCTCTGACACTGGTTGGTGCTAGGACATATGACACTCTTAGGGATCTCCTTTTCCCTGAAAAACCAGCAACTAAGACTTTGGCAGAGCTCCTGACACTGTTAGAGAATCACTTCCAGCCTAAACCACTAGAGATTGCAGAAAGATTCCGTTTCTATCAGCGACAGCAGCAGCTGGGTGAAGATGTTAAGGCTTATGTGCTCGCCCTTCGCAGACTAGCCTCAACCTGTTCTTTTGGGGAGTACTTACCGACTGCACTGAGGGATAAGTTTGTCATGGGACTAAATAGTGAGTCTAGCCAAAAGAGACTGTTAACAGAGGAATACCTTACCCTTACAAAGGCAATTGAGATAGCTTCAGTGATGGAAATGGCTGTGAAAGATACAGAGGCATTGAACCCCCAGAGCAGAAGGGAAGAGGTTAAAGAGGAAGTTTTCAGAACAGCAGTCAAGCCAACTGCAGCTAACTGTAAATATAGACCCTCACCAATCCGGGAGTCAGCTTGCTACCGTTGTGGGAATACAGACCATGATCACAAAGTCTGCCGGTTTAAGGATCAGCTCTGTCATAATTGTGGTAAGGCAGGCCATCTGAAACGAGTCTGCCATAGTAAGAAGGTGCAAAATAAACAACCTCTGAACACCAGGACAAAAGCATATATGGTGGGAAGATATACATCGTTATCGGAATCAGAGGATGAGGAAGTGCTCCACAGATTGGACATATATCATATGCATTCAGCACCCTCAGCAATGACTGTAGAGGTAACCGTGGAAGGAAAGAAACTCAAGATGGATGTAGACACAGGAGCAGCAGTTTCAGTTATCACCCAGAAACAATGGAGAAAACTTCTGATCCAAACAACTGTCCGTCCAACACCAATCAAACTGCAGACATACTCAAAGCAGATACTCCACCTACTGGGTTACGTGAAAGTACAGGTATTTATATATCCTAGAACATGGGGGACCCCCTCTCTTTGGGAGAGACTGGATTGCTCACTTTGGCATGCCAGACATCCCCATAAACCCCTGCAACACCGTGACCATCCCATCAAGAGATAACGAGGGATGGGTGGAATCCCTGGAATCCCTGAAACAGTGATTCCCTCAAGTCTTTGATCACTATTTGGGAAAAATAAAGCATGACTGTGTGAGACTCAGGCTGAAACCCAATGCCCAGCCTAGGTTCTTCAAAGCTCGGACGGTACCTTTCGCACTCCGAGCAGGTGTGGAAGCTGAACTAAGCCGGCTGGAGGAACAAGGTGTCATCTCAAAGGTAGAGCACAGCGAGTGGGCATCACCAGTTGTACCAGTAAAGAAAGCGAATGAGGACTTACGCATTTGTGGCGATTTCCGCATGGCACTAAATTCTCAACTGGAGATAGACCAGTATCCCCTACCCAGAGTAGATTACATTTTTGCCTCTCTTGCAGGAGGTCAAAAGTTCACCAAGCTTGATCCCAGGCAAGCTTATTTACAGTTTGAGGTCCACCCTTCGTCCCGCAAGTTTCTATCCATCATCACTCACAAGGGACTGTATGAATACAATCGGATGGTGTTTGGGGTAGCCTCCGCCCCAGCCATTTGGCAATGCAAAATGGATGAGATTTTGGCGGACATTCCTTTCACACAGTGCCTGTTAGATGACATGCTCATCACGGGCCTGACGGACCAGGAACACAAGCATAACGTAGAGCTTATGTTGGCGAGACTCCAAGAGCAGGGTCTAAAAGTGAACTTAGCAAAATGCCAATTCATGGTACCTAAATTGGAGTTTTGTGGCCACCTTGTGGATGCAGAGGGTATACACACCACGGAAGCCAAAGTTGATGCTTTAGTAAAAGCTCCAGCCCCAACCAACGTCCAACAGCTGCAATCATACCTGGGCTTGCTGAACTATTACCACAAATTCCTGCCGGATCTAGCACACACTTTGTTTTCATTAAACACTCCAGATGGAACTGGTCGGCTGCATGCCAACGTGCTTTTGAAGTTTCTAAGCGAAAGCTGTTGGCGTCACGCATGCTTGTGCACTATTACCTCCAAAGGCCTCTCACCTTGGCTTGTGATGCCTCACCCTATGTTCTAGGGGCTGTACTATCTCACGTTTTACCAGATGGGTCAGAGAAACCTGTGGCATTCGCCTCCAGGTCCTTGACAAAAGCAGAAAGCAATTACTCTCACATTGACAAAGAGGCTCTGGCGCTCATATGGGCAATTAAGAAGTTTCATCTTTACCTGTATGGTAGGGAATTCACCATACTGACTGATCATAAACCACTCCTTCAGATCTATAGCCCTGACAAAGGTATCTCTCAGACGACTGCGGCCCGTCTTCAACGCTATGCCCTATTCTTGGGAGCATATAGCTACAAAATCCAGTATCGCAGCCATGATGCCAATGCTAATGCAGACGCCATGTCCCGTCTGACAAGGACATTAACAGACTCTTCTCCACCAGTCAAGAGTTGTCGTTACACCAGCCTGTCCTTTCTGTCTTCTGGGGAAGTAGCAGCCCATACAGCCAAGGATACCTTCCTTAAGACAATACTCTCCTGGGTACGGTACGGTTGGCCTGCAACTGTCACACAGGATTATGAACCTTACTTCTGTAGGCATCTGGAATTAACTGTGGCTGGCAACTGTGTTTTATGGGGAGACCGAGTGATCATTCCACAGACCCTCCGGAGACACATTCTGGACTTGCTACATACTGGTCATCCCGGGGGCACACATATGAAACAAAAGGCCCGAGGCTATGTGTGGTGGCCGAACCTCGACTCCGATATCACGACATATGTGAATGCATGTGCTGGATGTGCACAAACTGCAAGAGACCCTCCTCTAGGGTGTGTCCAGCCCTGGACTTGGCCCACGGTTCCCTGGTTTTGCCTACACTTGGACTTTGCAGGCCCGATCAGAGGACACACCTTTTTGATCATTATTGATGCCCATTCAAAGTGGCCTGAGGTCATTCCTGTTACCCAGCCGACGACTAAGGTGACGATTTCCATACTGTTACATCTCGCTGCTACGTTTGGATACCCCAGAGAAATTGTCGCAGACAACGGTGCACAATTCACAAGCCAGGAGTTTCAGAGTTTCCTGACTGCCCACAACATCAAACACAAATTGACCGCACCTTACCACCCGGCTACAAATGGTCAAGCAGAAAGGTTTGTACAGACCTTCAAACGCTATTTCAAAGCTACTATTGCTACAAGTAAACAACAGTCCCTGTCACCCCAGCAGCTGGACTCCTTCCTTTCTGCTTACAGAACCACACCACATGCAACCACTGGGAAAACTCCAGCTGAACTTCTTTTGGGTCAGCAGCCATGGACTGTTTTGGACATGCTCCGCCCTCAAACGGTCCAGGAATATGCACGGCAGTCCCAAGACAAGAGGGTCGAACACGACGAGATTTCCCGGTTTACAGCCCAGCAAAAGGTATGGGCCCGATCTTATGGCGCTTCCAACACTCGTTGGCTTCCTGCTATCGTTGCAGAGACTTTGGGACCCAAAATGTATAGGGTCTGCCTGGAAGATGGTTCCATTTGCAGACGGCATGCGGACCAATTGCATCCTCGTTCTCAGCTGCCCGAATCCCTGACATTGGCTGCACCTCCAGTGTCTCAAGGATCTGCTCCTACCGGATCAGGAGGCATTGAGACGGATGCTTGGGGGGACTCTGAACTTTTGAACTCAGCTCCAACAGAGCCCTCCAGCCCTGGTCCAGAGGTCTGTTCACCCTCTGAGCTAGGGTATGCCCTCTTGGCCCCGCCGGTGTGCATTCCGGCTAGCCGTGTAGTATGCTCAATCCACCATGCCTCAAATCTTATTTTATATGCTCACTTTATCAGTAAAATTCTGTGTCACTACATAACCATATGTGTATTTGTTCTCCAGTGTTCTCCTTTATATAGCCTTATGCTTCAAATTCTTGGTGTATGTCCAATCAATAGCTTTTAGATTCTCCTTGACTCTCCGTTTCCTTGTGTCTGTGCTATAATAGCCATCTCTCATAAAGATCCACATGGTTTTCCCAAAAATAAAATGACCAATATAGTGCAATATTGTTTTCCAAAAATGATATTCAGATAGAAAGCCACTCACCTTTATATGTTAGCTTTGTTACTTTCTACATTACTTACTGTCAGAAGCATCTTCAGCTGGCAATGTACAACAGAAGAAATTTGTATGGGCATATATTACAGACTAATATTTTATTTTATAAATAATATACAGTATATTTACATGTATATAATTTTTCAATAAAAATGTACAATGTATGATCCAACCTCTTGAGATTGATGAAGATACTTTGGAGAAGGATTATTGGGTCAAACCAATCGTCTATTCTTTTCCGCTGTGGAAAAACAGTCACCAGCTTAAAGTTGCTTGTAAACATGGAAGATAATCTTGTATTTTCTAAAGATCAAATCACATCAAAACAGTTGCTCAATTTTTAGACAACACCCTGTTACAATCTGTTATCAGAATAGAAATGAGTGCCATTTGAGGTTGCAGCTAGGTGTGGTGGCAAACCTAAATGTCCAGGAACAGGAATGCCTAGTTTCTGTATCATATTTCACATACTTTACATTTTTTCCTGGAAACTTGCATGTCCTTTTTTTCTGTTGTTCAACAGCATAGTCATTTCCACAACTACAGTTTAAGGTCACACTTTAGTAAAGAATTAGTCTGTTATATTGTGTTCTGTTTTTGTTAATCTTTTGCACTGCTGGATTATTTTCCCTACATCATC
This sequence comes from Pelophylax lessonae, assembly GCF_965119305.1. NCBI lineage: Eukaryota > Metazoa > Chordata > Amphibia > Anura > Ranidae > Pelophylax > Pelophylax lessonae. The sequence goes on along the minus strand of NC_138770.1, from coordinate 252,077,951 downwards.
ATCTGTAAGGCTGAGAGGGGTCTGACTTGACAATAAGCAACCTCTGGCATGGCTGAAAAGGTTGGTTCCTGATATTAGTTAAAACACATTATGCGGATTAGACACTGGTGCTGCTTTGAAATCGAGCTACTGCAGTGCGATTTCAAAGCTGCAGATAAATGTGATTTGCACCACCAATTTCATTGTGGCTTGTGACTTCATTTAACAGGTTGCTATGAAATCAGAAAAGTGGTGCAGGAACCTTTTATATAAGGACTGACATGAGTCACGGCGATCTGAACGGTTCCGTTGCCAGCAATGGGGTGAGACTTGTCATGCAATTTGAAACGGTCAAATCGCATGACAAATCGTCATCAGTGTGAAGGAGGGCTAACTGTAGTGCATAAGTTGATATTTCTAACTTGTAATTATTATTATAAAAAAAAAAAGTAATTAGGTGATTTGAGGAATATAACTTTAGTTTACAAGCATGGCAGTTACACTCTTAACTGCTTGCCAACTGTATACAGTACATACAGTATACAGCAGCATGGCGGCTCTCCTGTGCAACATCACATACCTGGGTCACGTACTTCCAAGTCTGGTAGTTTCTGTTGTCATTAGGATTTAAAAAAGAGAAAACACAGTTGATTGATAATAAATGGCTTCAACCAAACATTAACCATGAGTGAAAGAAAAAAATTTGTGTTAGCATTCAAAATGGCCAAAAAATCATAAATTCTGCCAGGGTATGTAAACTTATGAGCATAACTGTATATATGCCCCCCATTCTCTGTCCAGATACTAATACTTTATGGCCTCAATATCCTCTTCCTTTTTTACTGTCATCTTCATTCACACAGAAGAAAAAAACAATATCACAGTGTTTGAAATTTAGTTCAACAAAGGATCACCCTATTTACTTTAAAATATGAGGCAGAGAAAGCTTAACAAAAATAAGAGCTGGTTCCTGTGAATCCAATAGTAGTTGCAATCCGTAAAAGTAATACTATTTTCCTCCGTTTTTAATGGTCCAAGGAAGAAAACTTTAATTTAATGATCATGCGTTATACTTAAATGTTAAAAAGATATTCAGTATATGTTTGTTTAACATTGCAGGAAACACTAGTGATGTATGGGGCCCCCGGAGGATGGAACTAAAGCACTAGGCTGGGTATTCTTGGATTAAAAAGGGTTCTCTGGAAGCCCTAGCTTCTGCAGGAAAGCAAAGATCAGCAGTACAGATAACGAGACAGGTAAGTATAGGATCTCTTCTTTGGAGATAAACCCTCTCCGCTTATTGTTAATTTTTATGACACAGTCATTTTTATGACACAGTACTATGCATCCATATTCTGAGCATCTGAGAGTGCACAGCTGAAGCCTGAGGTGGCTGCATTTCAAATAATTGTTGTCTTTATTCTTGCATTTTACAGTGCAGTAAAATGCCGGTCACTGCATTAGTGTGAATTAGCCCTTAGTCAAACTAGGGCTTTAGACATATCTTCTAGCTGTTCTTTGCTAGATCACAACCATCTGGCAAGCCACCCTTTATTCATTGGTGGGTTGGTGGAACTCCTTCCTTAAGGAAAGTCCCTACAAGTAAAGAAATATTCTTCCATTCAACCTGCTCTTCACTTTTTAATTCTCTGATAGTAACCTACAGCAGTGTGGCATGTCCTTTATCATACTTGTGAATCACCTTGTTTATCCTCCCAGTTGTATGAACCAATTGTGTCAAGACATTTTAATGATTAAAACAAAAACTGCACAGAATGAACCCATTTGTCGGTGTTGGCGGTGTGATTACTTGTCTGGTGATTTCACACATATATTTTGGGGCTGCCCTGTCATTGCAAAGTACTGGAGGTGATTTCCATTGTAAATACCATTGCAAAACTCTCACTAGTGCCTACTATGAGCCTTTGTCTCTTGGGGTTAGTGGAGGAGTTGGTTCCCACAGTCGCAGGATGGACCATGCTTCGTTTGCTCCTTTTTTATGCACATAAAGCTATTACTATGTCATGGAGAAAGGCAACACCTCCTTCTTTCATATTCTGAAACACTTGGTCATTGTTAATTTACCTTTATAAATGAATACTTATGTAAACAAGGGTTGCTCGAAGAAATATGATAAAGTGTGGTCCAAATGGTTGGCAGATCCTGCTACCACCTCTATCCTTAATAGCTCATAATACCACTGGATACGTTTTCATTCTGGTTACATTTCAGGAACTGGGGACATCCCCCTTAAACTAGTTGCTTCAGCATGATAGGACATCTATTACCGATACATGAGCCACGTAGCAGAAATTTGGTTAGATAAGTAACAGTCGCCCAGATCCTTGGAATTAGGGGGTTCTTTGGGATAGTAGACAGAATTTCTTAAGCTCTAATCTTATACTAAAAAAAGGATGACACTGCACACTTAACTTGTTGGATTTTAAAAGGCGGCGGCCGTTTATTATTTGTTTAACAAAACTTGAACTTGAAAATATTTAACATCAGTCAAATAAACCAGGCCACTACGGCCCAGGTTTAAAACAAATAATTAAATAAATTAATACATCAATTATCCACATGTAAGCAAGAGCATAGAGAAAACAAAACAAGTAAATATCGTCCCCCTTTGCAGTAAGCAAAGGTGACCCAACAAATAATATACTGGCCGCGACAAACCAAAGGGGAGGGAGGGAGGGGAACAGCACGGCTTGAGGTGATGAGGTGGTCTGAGGAATCCGTAACTTGAGAGCCCCCTTAAATAGGGCTGATGCCGAGCTCAGAAGATGGGAAGATTACGGGAAAAATAACAGGTACCTCACCTAATCTTCCTAGCTACAGGGCAGGCCTAACTGGATAGGGGCTTATTCTAACCAACCGCAAGTTAAGGCCCCTGTCTCCCCCCTGGCAATAAGTTTTCTCCTCACGCCAGCCCACTAAATCTGCTCCCTGTTGCTGAGCCTATTACCTGTCACTCTCCCATAGATAAAAGGGGGTTATTGAACCCACTTTTCTTTTCATGGGATAGTAGACAGGATTTCTTAAGCTCTAAACTTATACTAAAAAAGGATGACACTGCACACTTAACTTGTTGGATTTTAAAAGGACATGGCCGTTTATTATTTGTATAACAAAACTTGAACTTGAAAATATTTAACATCAGTCAAATAAACCCGGCCACTACGGCCCAGGTCTAAAACAAATAATTAAATAAATTAATACATCAATTATCCAACAGACAGGCGGCATTACGCCCGCCTGTCACCACCCCACAGCGCGGCCCGCTCAGCACAAGTGCCCAAATTAGCATTGAATACGTCTAGTCCAATGTCAGACAGGTGAGTGTCATCGCGTCTATACAGGCTGCCAATTCCCCCCTCTAGTTCGAAATGCCTAAAAGGAAGAAATTCCAGCGCTACCTAAAAGTTTCTCTAAGGCCCTATTAATGCGATTCCTAATTTTTCCCAAAGGCCGCAGGTGAGAACTTTAAAACCAAAGTAACCTAGGGACAATTTCGGAGAACACAAGGGCTGTTTGTGGATAATGGGACTGAAAAAAAACGGAGATCATCTCTAATTCTAAAAATTAAATCTAAAGTTTTAATCTTTCCCACATCGTTTCCCCCCAGATGGACTATAAGTACGTCAGGAGGGGAAATGATCTGCATCAATCTGCAAACCTCAAAAATAAACTCTGACCACAGCATGCCTTGTTTACTGAACCACTGAACCTTGAAAAATCGAGGATCCAGGCCAATATTCTCAGAATAACTCCTTTTTCTAGCTCTCGCCCGGGCCCAGCGCACAAAGGAATGACCCATGATCCAAACTGAGACCTTGCTTCCTGGAAATATCAACAAAAAGAGTTAGGGCAAATATAAGAAAGGTAGGCATTAGACTTCCATCTACCAATATTTTTCAACATTTCAGTATTAACACCCAACCTTGCAGCTTCCGTAGCTGCGCAAATTCTGAAAGAGTGAGAAGTCAGCTGTAAATGATCTAGGTGCAAAAAACGTAAACATTTCTTTAGCACAGCATTAAATTGAAACTTAGAAAGAGGTTTACCCATTTGGTGAATGAAAAAGGAACCTGTATTGGGAAACCTAACTGCACTGAATTTTTTTAACAGCAATACAAGACATATAACAGAATTTCTATATGCATTTAAATGTATCCACTTACCAACCAGTTGATCAGTTTTAGAGTAGCGCAATAAAATACTCACTGAAGTGTCATAAAACTGAACATCAGACAACAAAAGGCCAGAGTCCTTATGTTTCGTATCTGGTGCGAGCTCGGAAATCCATAGCGCAGCAAAGAACATTAAAGAAAAAGCCGCCTGAAACAGGGCCGACTCGTAAGAGGAATAACATGCCTTCACCAAGGCTGCACATAATAGTTCCAAAATGTCCGGCGTAATAGGTCTCCTGGAATCAGAACGCCAAGTACTCTTGCATTAGCCTTTTAAGGCCTGCCTTACCGAGAAAAAGGACGAACAAGGGGGATAATTACGCAATTTAACAAAAAAGGAAATTCCTGGTAAAATCCGATTAATGTGAAACCAGGAGTAATGCTGTAAAAACAAAGAATTTAAAAATGGCAATATGAAAGATTTAGAAAAACTATCAAGAGGCACCCCCATCATAGACAAATGAGACTGCCAAAGCGACCAGGCCGATTGATATCCGGCCATGGTGGCTGGGGCCAGAGAGTTTGAAATATTGCTGGACACAAGATCTAAACAATTTCCCACAGATTGGCAGGGAACCGACAGCTGGTCAGATCCGCACTTGGCAAAAGCTGGAAAAAACGCTCCATCTGTAGATGAGACAAAGAGTCTGACAAAATATTGTCTTTGCCGGCAACAAAGGTAGCCTTTATCCAGATATTCAACAACAGACATCTAGATACGAGATACCTCAACAATTTGATCACTGGCGGAGATTTGGAGGATAGAATATTAACGGCAAATAAAACATCTTTATTATCAGTCCTGACCATAAGACGCTTGTTCCTGAAGTGATGACTTCAAATTTCTAAAGCCACCACTATAGGAAAAAGTTCTAATATAACGTTGTTGCAAGTATAGCCTAAACGAACCCACCTGGCATTCCAAGAGTCAGCACACCAGTGGGTGCGCCAGATGGCGGCGAAACCCACTGAGCCTGCCGAGTCCGTAAAAAGTAAAAAATCTTTGTCCAGGATAAAATCTTCTTGCCAAACGGACCAACCATTGAAATAGATTAGGAATTGAATCCAAACTAACATGTCTTCCTTGATCTCAGCAGACAACCTGATATGAGCTGAAGGGGATTTTAAGCCAGATATGGCAGAGTACAATTTCCTAGCAAATAATTTACCTAGAGGGATAACCCTGGAGGTGAACGCAAGTAAGCCCAAGAGTGACTCAATTTCCTTCAAGCATGCCTTGCGTCTGCGAATCATCATTAGCAGACAGTGTTAAAGCTTAGAGACCTTGTCCGCAGGCAATCTGAACTCCATCAGCATGGAGTCAATGGTGATACCTAAAAACTGAACGTAGACGGAAGGCCATTCTGTTTTTTCATGTGCCAAAGGAATGCCGAACCGTTCACACACATCAAAAAACGTATGCAATAAGTGCAAACAGTCCGACGTTCCTCCCTGACCTAAAAATAAAAAATCATCTAGGTAATGTACCAAATCATTAGAATGGGATTCATAAGAAATGACCCATTCTAAAAAGGATGAAAAACATTCAAAATAAAAAACAAGAAAGGGAACAACCCATAGGGAGACATCTATCAAAAAAGTAACGGTCTAAAAAATAAAAGCCTGAAGAGTTAAATGAATCAGGATGCACTGGCAACAGGCGAAAAGCGGATTTAATATCCGTCTTTGCCATTAGTGCCCCCTGACTCATCCGTCTTAAAATAACCAGAGCATTATCAAAAGTGGAATATTGTATGGAAGCTAAATCCTCGCTTATTTCATCATTTAAAGACTCCCCAAAAGGGAATGACAAATGGTGAAAAAGCCGATAAGTATTCGGTTCCTTTTTCTGTACAATACCCAGTGGAGAAATCCTAAAATTGGGGAGGGGGGGGGGAACAAAAGGACTAGAAAACCTACCTGATTTTAACTCTTTATTAATCTTATCAACTACTACATCTTCTAAATGATAAACAGATTTCAAATTGTCAACTATTTTACAACCGGGACCTGAAAACTTGGGTAACGGAAAGCCTTCACCAAAACCCTCAATTAGCAACGTGGCTTTCACCCTGTCGGGGTACAGCTGCAACCACGGGAGCATTGCGTGAAGTTTCACCGGCGTTATAGCCTTTTGGTAAGCTCCCTGGCATCTGAGCGCTCTGCATCTTTTTAAAACATTTGGCGATGGGATGGGATCCCGCACAAAAGCGCACTCCTGCTTATATTTGCAGATCCCAGGCCACTTGCATTGTGAGTCGTTGTAATTGAAACATACTCCCTTTATAAAAGTGGAAGCAGACGTCTGGGACTGCTGACCAGTGAAAGTTGGTCTGTTAAAAATTGGGCGTTGGGGAAGAAAAAGATCGAGCCATAGGCTCACGTCTTTTACACCCCATTTCAAAGTGGGCTTAACAGCCAGCATTTGACGGAAAGGCCACGTTATAATTGAACCATGCCGTTCCGTCAAAATTCTTGTAAGCCTCTAAAATAATGTCCATGTGTTGAAAAATACTGATGCTTTTAGAGGGAAACTTTTCACAAATAACAGCTGAATAAATAAAGAAAACCTGTAACCAGTTATTAAAAGATCTAGTCACCGGACATCTCCTTTCCTCCCCATCCTTTGTCACCTTTAGAAACAAAATCCTTTGCAGAAGGCAAGAGAGAGAGCGCGTCGACAAAACTGCCCTCCCAAATTTTTTCTTTTAGGGAGTCAAATAAATGAAAGCCCAAAGGGGACAGTTCACAAGTCAACGCCTCTCTCAAACAAATATCGGGTAAATTCTGTTTTTTTGCCAATATAAAGGAATTCTGTTCAGGATTAGAAACAGGCGTCTGAGTGCCAGTTGCTAAATGACCGCTAGATGGCGCCCAAACATCAAGGGGAGAGGCAGAGACAGGAGACACAACAGAGGAAGCTACAGGCTGTACATTACTGGAACTAATAATGGATTTGAAATCTGACAGGAAATCTTGTAATAATTTAGCAATTTCAGTAGTGGAAGACAAGGCTGAAGACTCACCGCTCTTGTCAGGGGTAGACGCTGGTAATTCTGCAGGGGGGCTCGATCCGGCAGGAGCTATACAAGAGAAATCCTGACTCACAGTACACAAATTTTGAAGTGTCTCACCTGCTCCGCAATGGGATGGAAGCTCCGGTCTCTGGGGAACTGATGCAGACGCTGCAGTAGCTGTGGCCAGCCGTCCGGCGGTGGAGGCAGGTGTACGGCCTCTCTCACGAGCACCCAAGGGGGACCGCGGGGTGCTCCGTGGTACGACCCTGTCCGATGCTGGGGGCGAGAACCTGCGGCGGGGGACCCTTCTTCTTTTCGCCACACCGGCATCTTGAATGGAAGGTCCTGCGCACCTCCGCCAACTGACGCTCCGCCTCGTCCGGCTCCGGTGTTGATGACGATCTTCCTCTGGCGACTGTGACGGCATCCGGTCTCCAGCTCAGTACAGCGACAGGCTCCGGCGATGCAGACAACAGGGGTAAGACTCCCAGGGGTTCAGCTTGACCCGTAGAAGGCAGGGCAAGGCAGCGCTTAACCCACTGTTCTCCTCCTTCCTCACCAGCCCATTCAATTAAGTCCTGGATCTGACACGAACAGCACGGCTTGAGGTGGTCTGAGGAATCCGTCACTTGAGAGCCCCCTTAAATAGGGCTGATGCGAGCTCAGAAGGCAGGAAGATTACAGGAAAAAAACAGGTACCTCACCTAATCTTCCTAGCTACAGGGCAGGCCTAACTGGATAGGGGCTTATTCTAACCAACCGCAGGTTAAAGACCCTGTCTCCCCCTGGCAACAAGTTTTCTCCTCACACCAGTGCGCTAAATCTGCTCCCTGATGCTGAGCCTATTACCTTTCACTCTCCCATAGATAAAATGGGGTTATTGAACCCCCTTTTCTTTCCATTATCTCACAGCCCCTGCAAGAGTGTACTGTGGCATTTGGAAACAGTGTTGTTTTTCTTGGGGGGGATTTGTCTGTTTTTGTAAACTTGAAAATGCCAATAAAGGGATATTATAAAAGAAAAAAAAAAGACAGATTTTTCAGGTTTAGGTGTACCAGACAAAGACCTGTTGTACTGTGCAGACTCAACTCAGTGTTTGCATCATGTTAGCTTCATTAATGCAGCACAAATATCATTATCATATTACAGATCACTTGACCTAACATGCCCTTTCATTTTTCAGGAGTGTATACTTAATCCTGCAAATGAGCCTACAATGTACATAATATTCTACCACGGAAAGTAGAATAAAATGTAGGTCATATAGGTAACCGTGAAAAAAACCCACAAAAATAGCTTGACAGTACTACGTTACATAAAACAGTTTGTACTTTTACTAAAATAACAACATAATATATAAATAGTAGGGAAAATATGCAAAAAATAGAAAAGAGCAGTCAAGTTATCCGATGCCTGGTAGACAAATCATAGTTTTCACAGCATGATGGTAGAAAGGTGCTCAGGAAAGTAAAACCAATGCTGGGGGTCTATTATATTTGGTGTGGGTTAAGAATTGTTGCTGGGAGTTAGTATTGCTGCTGGGGATTATTATTGCTGCTGGGGGTCTATTATTGCTGGTGGGGGTTATTACTGCTGCTAGGTTTTATTATTGTGCTGGGGGGTTTGATTGTGCTGAGGTTTATTATTGTGTCTGGAGGTTTTTATAGTATTGGGTTTTTTTACTTTGCTGGGGGTTATTATTATGATGGGGCTTTCTACTAGCCTTAAAACACTCTAGGGGTTATCATTGCTGACACTGACCCACAAAATGAAGCTAATTTATATTTTACTCTCATGATCTCTTCAATGTACCTCCAGACTCTAGTTTGAATCCACAGTAGCAAAGCAAAGGGGAAAGGTTAGCACCCTACAAGCCATACACCATGAAGCACCATGAAGCAATGCCCACTTTATTGACCATGCCCACAAGTTCGCTTCGCGGGGGGCAGAAGGCAGCACACATAGCACACCACATTTTTCTTCGCAATCCCTTCGGAATGTCACTCCTAATTCTTTTTAAATGTTTCCAACTATGGTTTATTTTTAAGCCCACTAACACCAAATATGCTTTTTGCACTTGCTGACCAGCAAGGAACACGGTTACATATTTCTGACCACTCTGTACACTTCAATGTGCTCAAAAGAAGCTACCATCTGTGCTCTTATTACTGTGAATGGTTTCTATATAACATTGCATCTTTCAGTTTCTTACAACACAGGTTCAGAGGTTTCAGCCCTGCCCACCACCACCCATACTCCCAGCACAGAACAACCATTAAAGTGTCTGGAGCCGTCCCTGTTTACCAGTCTAAAAGTGTACCATTTTGGACTTCCCACCATTTACTCATGACCTTCCAGTCTATGAATGCACAAGTTCCAAGGGGAATCCTGCGTTTAATGAGTTTCCAATAATGCAGTGGACTTTGTGAAGCATTATATCCAGTTAATAAGTGCTATTTTTTCTTATCAGCACAACACCTAAAGAGAAAGCAGAGTGCTACTTAGTAAATATACTCCTTAATTCTAAACAATCCTCTGTGCTTTCTACAACTAAAAAGTGGGATCTCTATTGAGGCAGGAAGGCTGTGTCCCTGAGTTACTTTATAAGGGATCAACGATACCATTTGTTGTTCATTACTTGCTGAATACATTGTTAATATTCACCCAGCTAATAAAATCAAGTCACAGCTCACTATCATTGGAACCTGTTCTGGTGTCCGCAGCTGTTCCTGCTGCCCTCCTGGGACCCATATTTGATTCCTGATTTTCTTTTCCTATGCAAAAGATTTCATTTTCCCGAGAAACTTATGCCAAGCCTTCCACTTATTTTTGGTGTTCTCATGCTCTCTCTGCTGGTTCACATTGACAGCTGCAGCTGGGCACTTCCTCCAATGTCATGTCTATGAATGCTATGTCTATGAATGTAAATTTGCTCAGTGATTGTAATTTCAAATAGCCTGAGCAATGATCTCTATCTGCTTTTGTGACCCAAGAGCTGATTATATGACCTCTGTTCCAGTTTGTGGAATTTAATAAAGAGGTTTAACCTGAGATTAAAAAGTACTGCATGTGGGCATGACTAAAGTGTGCCGCATATAGGTCATGGCTTAAAGGAACATAGTTAAATTTTGTCTAAGCCTACAAATTGTATACACCGTATATTGGTGGGGGTGAGGGGATGCCATAGAGTCTGCGATCCCTGGGAAGGAACACAAATGCCCTGGGATCACTGTGAGGCAAAAGAAGAAAATGGCCATTAATGGGGGTCAGTAGGAGGAAAAGTGGTCAATGAGAGGGAAAAAAAATGTTTGGAGTCAGTAATCAGTGAGAAGAATAAAAAAGCCCTGCGTTAGTGTTGGTGGGAGAAATAATGCCCTGATGTTGGTGGTCAGTGGGGGGGGGGGGGGAGATGCAGTGTGTTAATGGTGTGTGTTGGGTGCTTTTGGTGATCAATGGGGAAGAGGGGGCAACACTAATGCAATCCTTGATCATTTACAAATGCGTATGTACACTTTTTTTTTTTTTTAATCCCTTTTCATTTAAATAGAGTAATAAGTTTAGGATTACTGAACATTTCTTTTTTGCCAATGTTCTCTTTTTTTCTATTTTTAATGCAAATTTCCCTTTCTAGACACAATGACGCTATAGTGCCTTGAAAAAGTATTCATATCCCTTGAAATTTTCCATAGTTTGTCATGTTACAACCAAAAACATAATTATATTTTATTAGTATTTTATGTGATAGACCAACACAAAGTGGCACATAATTGTGAAGTGGAAGGAAAATGATAAATGGTTTTCAACATTTTCTACAAATAAATAATTAATATAAAAAGTGTGGCATGCATTTTTATTCAGCCCCCCTGAGTCAATACTTTGTAGAACCACCTTTCGCTGCAATTACAGCTGCAAGTCTTTTATGGGGATGTCTCTACCAGCTTTGCACATCTAGAGAGTGACATTTTTGCTCATTCTTCTTTGCAAAATAGTTCAAGCTCTCTCAGATTGGATGGAAAGCATCTGTGAACAGAAATTTTCAAGCCTTGCCACAGATTCTCAATTGGATTTAGGTCTGGACTTTGACTGGGCTATTCAAACACATGAATATGCTTTGATCTAAACCATTCCATTGTAGCTCTGGCTGAATGTTTAGGGTCATTGTCCTACTGGAAGGTGAACCTCCGCCCCAGTCTCAAGTCTTTTGCAAACTCTAACAGATTTTCTTCTAAGATTGCCCTGTATTGGCTCCATCCATCTTCCCATCAACTCTGACCAGCTTCCTTGTCCCTGCTGTAGAAAAGCATCCCCACATCATGATGTTGCCACCACCATGTTTCACGGTGGGGATGCTGTGTTTAGGGTGATGTGCAGTGTTAGTTTTCCACCAGACATAGCATTTTGCTTTTAGGCTAAAAAGTTACATTTTGGTTTCATCTGACCAGGCCACCTTCTTCCACATGATTTCTGTGTCCCCCACATGGCTTCGCGCAAACGGGACCTCTTATGGCTTTCTTTCAACAATGGCTTTTTTCTTTCCACTCTTCAATAAAGGCAAGATTTGTGGAGTACACAACTAACAGTTTTTCTATGGACAGATTCTCTCAGTGGATCTCTGCAGTTCCTCCAGAGTTACCCTTGGGCCTCTTGGAAGGAGGGTTTTTTGATCTCAGTGGAGCCGTTTAGTCGGTTTTGCCACCGTCCCGTAGATTCTAATATTTTGTGGTTGTGGGTGCCTCAAACCCAATTGGTGGGGACTTTATGGGCAAGAGTAAATCAAGGAGTAGTAAAAGTCAAGAAATGTATTAATAATGACAAAAAGTACATGTCATAATGGGATAGCCCATAAACATAGATTACTCGTGTATGGGTAAAGGCCCATGGTGTGAGGTGAGAAAAGTATGGAGTTTATAGTGACTTGTGAAATATAAACAAAGAGAGGTGACTTGGGTGGACTGTTTTCGCTCTGTTGTTCCCTTGTGTGGAAACGGGGTTCAGAGCAAAGGTCCTAAGGATGGTCACAGTGGTCCTACGTGTTTCGGCCTAAAAAGGCCTTTCTCAAGGATAGGTCACTAATTCTAAAATAACAATGATATATATATGAACATCCAATGCATAAACTCCCAAGAAGGAGAAATTATGCTGAAAAAAGGAAATCAATTGTTTAACATACATGTTTTCTAGCCCAATCGATGCATGTGTGTGCACTGTCCTCAGGGATTCAGACTGCAACAGGAACAATATGCTGCTCCACAGGTGGTGTTAACCTCCTGTGTGGGGGTGGGACAAAAAGGATGTGTTTTAGTCATGGATCATCAACCATATTATGCAAAATAGATAATAAATAGTAAATGTAGTTTACTTCCAATTTCAACAGTGGGATCCTAGTGGGTTGCCTCACGGTTTATTCAGGGTGTAGTTTCTTTTGGAAAATAACTTCCATATGGCGGTTTGGAGAGAAGTTGCACAAAAATTTTAGGTTGAGTTTAGAAGGTGAGTCAAAGACATACTTCCAAAGTTTGTTGTGTGACTTACTATTTGGGTGGTGGAGGATGCGGCAGCGTCTATTTCCTAGATCCATTCTCTCCCTCTGCTGGAGACAGAATGAGGATCTGTGGACGTTCCCCGGCCTTTTATGTGTGCTGCGCATGCGCAGATTGGCACTGCACGGCATCACATGACATGATCCTTTTGTAACCTTGCCGTGTGATGCGCCTGCGCAGTAGGTAACAATGCTCCACGGTGGCCCTCCGGTAGTGACACGGCAGCCGCCGGCATGGCTAGAGGGAGCCCTGAGTGTCCTATGATGGAAAGAGGATTGGGAGGCGCCGAGCACCCTTCTCATGCTCCGATTTTCCCCGACCAAGAGATCGGGGTTGGCCGTGCCGGGTGCAGTCAAAAATTTGAGGATGGGCATAGCATGTAGGGCTGTACAATTTGTTTGTTTTTTAAGTATATGCATTTTATACAAGAAAGAAAAAATGAAATATAAAGTAATATATAATTAAAGTTATAATGCAATATATATGCATTTCTTCCAGTATAAACAGCAGTTTCGTTTTGAGGTTGAGAGGTGCACATAGGGGTGCTTGGGTGGGTCTGGGAGGCGACCCATAGGGTTGCCCGAGAAGCAAGATGTGCATTCATATCGGGGATAAGGTATTTCAGCATGGCTTGTGGTTTTCTGCACAAGTTGGTGCAAATTATAAACAATGAGAGGAAAAACATTATACTTGGTGTGCGTTTGGGTACATAGTATAGAGTTATGGGGAAGAATGGGTACCAGATTAACCCTGTATAACAATAAAAACCTTGCGCTTGTGGTAAGAAAAAGTTAATATATAAAGTGCTGGAATTCGTGCTAAACCAAGTAAGGGATGAATAATGGTGTCTGTGCAAACGTGAGCTGCTTGCTGCAAATAAAGTGCTAGTGCTCTTTAAATCATATAGGTCAGTGTTGCAGTGCTGCTTCAACTAATGAAACTACATATAGTGTGCAAATTCACATATAAATAAATAATGAGCAGTGATGCATCAAAATTCATAAAAATACATAAAAGTTCATAAAAATTGGTGAAAAAATGCATATCGTCCATAATCTAGTCCATCAAAGAAATGCAAAATAAGGTGCTTCTGTGCTTAATCCGTGCTCGGATGGGGGTTTCCCCCGCGTGGTTTTCTACTTACCACAATATGCTTGTAAACAGGCATGTAATGCTGATCACCCTTTTTGCATTGAAATCTCTGATGCCGATGGTAAGATCCTTGGTGGCGCTTGTTACTCTAGAGTTACCTCATGTGAGAAAGAACCATCCATAGTGAAGACCGTTTTAACGAGTTTTATTAAAGCAAACAAGAATCATACTCACAAACATAATGAAAAATACAGCATATAGGACACGACACGGTGGTTCGCTGCTCCCGCAGCGTGCGCTCCACCGGCCGGATGTGACGTGTCAGTCCTCTCGGCCAATTGCTAGATGCGTTTCGCTGTCAATCACAGCGTAATCTGTAGCTCAAAATAATTTTTTATTTGTGCAACACTATATATTTATTTCAGTTCATAGAGACAGTTACATATACACAACGTTCGACCTGTGCCAGTGGAAAAAAAAAATTTCTACAAAAAGGACAAAAATATACCATTCCAGATTTTTTCAACTGTTCCACGGAGTTCGTAATATACTCTATGTCCTGTCCATGTAGCCGACTTTACGTAGGCCACACCATCCGCACTCTACGCAAAAGATTTGGGGAACACAGAAGGTTTGTTGAAGCTGGCAACGATAAACGCAGCGTCCCCATACATTTCCTGCAGCACCACAACCAATCTTCAGTGGACCTAAAAGTGTGGATTATTGAATCCATACCGAAAAATCTTCCTCCAGCAGAAAGATTTAAACGCCTCTTTGCTCGAGAATCCTATTGGATATATCGCCTGGACTCCCTGACACCGGGGGGCTTAAACAAAGAATTTGAGGTGAACCCACTACTTTAAAACTACTACCGATTATCCTAAATATAGCAATACTTCATATCCTGCATTATTTCTCCAGAATACTTCATATTCTGCTTTTTCCTCTACCTTGAAATACTACCACCATCATCTCAATTACCTACGGGAAGCCCCTCTCCATCACGGACTTATCTCATTCCTATCTTTACATGCCTATACATATGAGTATATATGTATTATCTCTTTTTTTTTTCAAGGTTAAATATTATCCATTTTTTTTTCTTTACCTCTAATTGTATTTTTATTATTTCTATTTTTATTTTCATTTTTATTATTGTTTTTTTTGTGTTTCTTTATTTTTTTTTTTATTTATTTCAAACCTTTTTTTTTTTTTTTTTACAACTCATTGTATACACCGCATCTCCACAGCAACAGGCCCCCACCCCCGGAGATTTCTGTCATATGACTTCCTGTTCTGACCTGATGACTCATTGTATATATCTCATATCCACAGCTTCTGCCCCCTGAGTCCCTCAGCTATAAAACTCCCAGTCTGACACATAAATCAGCATCGCCTGAGAAAGGAGCGCGCATGCTCCGAACGCAAGCACCCCCCCTTCCACTATTGGATGTAAGCCTGGATACTGAACGCTGCCAGAAACACAGGAAGTGTCGGACTCCGCCGGCACAGCAAGGACCGCGGCCGCCACAGTGTACTTCCCTAACATCCCTACAGTGTTGCAGATGAACCATCACCATTTGCTGATCAACTATTTCCTCTGCGTGAGTTACTACGTTGTTTTTATGTAATAAATAACCTTTCAATCTACACTGAGGTGGCGCTGCTTTTCTTCTCCTACCCCTTTTCATAGAGACAGTGTCCACATCTAAGGAGAGAACAGTTCATAGAGACAGTGTCCACATCCTAGGAGAGAACAGTTCATAGAGACAGTGTCCACATCTAAGGAGAGAACAGTTCATAGAGACAGTGTCCACATCCTAGGAGAGAACAGTTCATAGAGACAGTGTCCACATCTAAGGAGAGAACAGTTCATAGAGACAGTGTCCACATCCTAGGAGAGAACAGTTCATAGAGACAGTGTCCACATCTAAGGAGAGAACAGTTCATAGAGACAGTGTCCACATCCTAGGAGAGAACAGTTCATAGAGACAGTGTCCACATCTAAGGAGAGAACAGTTCATAGAGACAGTGTCCACATCCTAGGAGAGAACAGTTCATAGAGACAGTGTCCACATCTAAGGAGAGAACAGTTCATAGAGACAGTGTCCACATCCTAGGAGAGAACAGTTCATAGAGACAGTGTCCACATCCTAGGAGAGAACAGTTCATAGAGACAGTGTCCACATCCAAGGAGAGAACAGTTCATAGAGACAGTGTCCACATCCAAGGAGAGAACAGTTCATAGAGACAGTGTCCACATCTAAGGAGAGAACAATTCATAGAGACAGTGTCCACATCCAAGGAGAGAACAATTCATAGAGACAGTGTCCACATCTAAGGAGAAAACAGTTCATAGAGACAGTGTCCACATCTAAGGAGAGAACAGTTCATAGAGACAGTGTCCACATCTAAGGAGAGAACAGTTCATAGAGACAGTGTCCACATCTAAGGAGAGAACAGTTCATAGAGACAGTGTCCACATCTAAGGAGAGAACAATTCATAGAGACAGTGTCCACATCTAAGGAGAGAACAGTTCATAGAGACAGTGTCCACGTCTAAGGAGAGAACAGTTCATAGAGACAGTGTCCACATCTAAGGAGAGAACAGTTCATAGAGACAGTGTCCACATCTAAGGAGAGAACAGTTCATAGAGACAGTGTCCACGTCTAAGGAGAGAACAGTTCATAGAGACAGTGTCCACATCTAAGGAGAGAACAGTTCATAGAGACAGTGTACACATCTAAGGAGAGAACAATTCATAGAGACAGTGTCCACATCTAAGGAGAGAACAGTTCATAGAGACAGTGTCCACATCCAAGGAGAGAACAGTTCATAGAGACAGTGTCCACATCTAAGGAGAGAACAGTTCATAGAGACAGTGTCCACATCTAAGGAGAGAACAGTTCATAGAGACAGTGTCCACGTCTAAGGAGAGAACAGTTCATAGAGACAGTGTCCACATCTAAGGAGAGAACAGTTCATAGAGACAGTGTCCACATCTAAGGAGAGAACAGTTCATAGAGACAGTGTCCACATCTAAGGAGAGAACAGTTCATAGAGACAGTGTCCACATCTAAGGAGAGAACAGTTCATAGAGACAGTGTCCACATCTAAGGAGAGAACAGTTCATAGAGACAGTGTCCACATCTAAGGAGAGAACAGTTCATAGAGACAGTGTCCACATCTAAGGAGAGAACAGTTCACAGAGACAGTGTCCACAGCTAAGGAGAGAACAATTCATAGAGACAGTGTCCACATCTAAGGAGAGAACAGTTCATAGAGACAGTGTCCACATCTAAGGAGAGAACAATTCATAGAGACAGTGTCCACATCTAAGGAGAGAACAGTTCATAGAGACAGTGTCCACAGCTAAGGAGAGAACAATTCATAGAGACAGTGTCCACATCTAAGGAGAGAACAGTTCATAGAGACAGTGTCCACAGCTAAGGAGAGAACAATTCATAGAGACAGTGTCCACATCTAAGGAGAGAACAGTTCATAGAGACAGTGTCCACATCTAAGGAGAGAACAATTAATAGAGACAGTGTCCACATCTAAGGAGAGAACAGTTCATAGAGACAGTGTCCACATCTAAGGAGAGAACAATTCATAGAGACAGTGTCCACATCTAAGGAGAGAACAGTTCATAGAGACAGTGTCCACATCCAAGGAGAGAACAGTTCATAGAGACAGTGTCCACATCTAAGGAGAGAACAATTCATAGAGACAGTGTCCACATCTAAGGAGAGAACAGTTCATAGAGACAGTGTCCACATCCAAGGAGAGAACAGTTCATAGAGACAGTGTCCACATCTAAGGAGAGGACAATTCATAGAGACAGTGTCCACATCCAAGGAGAGAACTTAAAAGTAATCTTCCGCTTATATAATCCTCTGTTAGTGCTGTGAGGACCACCACCAACACGCAATCACACAGCCTTTTTCCAGATTGCATCAACCCTCATTACAAAGGTAAATTCCACACAGAAATAGAAGCAACTGCAATTATTAGGCCCCTTTTAATCTAAAATTGTTGCTAACAGTACTAGGAATGGTGCACAAGCCTGGCTTATCTAGGATTTGTCTCTGATAAAGTTGAACCATAACAAACACATATTTACTGCACATCTCCATTTTCCAATGCTCAGTAAGTGAATTGGCCAACTAGCGAATACCTAATGGATAAAAGCAGTTAATTGCACATTTTTTTAAATGTCCTGTGCCATTACAACATATTTGGACTGTGCTGATTCTTTATTTGGAAGTGGACGATGCGTAGTGATGCTTAGCGATGCATAGCTAGCAAACTATTCAATCTGTTTTTTAGAATAGAATTCATCAGATCATTGGCATTATATAGGACAATAAGCTCCAAACATTATCCATAATTAACCAGTATATTTTCTATTATTAGTAGCTTTGTGTTTTATTTTTTTCCGGCCATTATACTTCCCTCAGCAAGCAGAAATGAACACTTCAATAATTAAGTTAATGTAATGTTAGCCGGATGCATCATTTCTGCATCTATAGATAGAGGCAGTGGTTGTAAAAGATTCAACTGTCACCAAAAACATTAATAACAAAAAAAATTGATTCCATTACTTTCAATGAGCAAAGTGCCAGCACGGCACTTTATCTGGGCGTAAATACTGATAAATCTGCTCCAAATGTTCCTGAACCTCTGACTGAAGAAATTCACACTCTTTCTGCACAATAAAAGCACAGTTGTGTTATGGCCTAAAAAGTCATAATTATCTTTAAGCCTGTCAAGGCTGTATTATACCCCTGGACAGTTTTCCCTAGTGGAAGTCACTGAAAGACCCATCCAAAGTGCGAGGTGCTAATTCATACGGACATTTTAATTTTCACAGCTCCTCTTAATTTGCTTTCCCTTCTATGAGAAAACTTTCTCCGAGATGGAAGACTGTGTACAGACATGGCTGTGAATTTAGAAGAGGCTTGTAAAGTTTGACAGCTCCAGCTATAAAGCTGTCATACTACCTATATCAGTCACTAGACTTCTCTCAGTCTGTAGGAAAGAAGGCTCTATGAATTTATACTGTTTGATTGATCCTTTTGGCATTTTCATGAGCATATTAGTAATACACATCTTAATGTGCCACTCAATTTGCATAATACAGGCAAGTGCTGTAAAATAATTGACTATCTTTCCACACAATGCATCTGACATATGAGGTTTAAAGGGGTATTCTAGTTTCTGTGCAGATTCATCCAATTATCTCTTAATGCTTGTGGCAATAAAAAGATACAAATTCAATTGAAAAGACAATCACAGTAAATATTTATCTCTGTTTTTTTCATATCTGCATTCACAATGTACTTTATTTTATGGTGAGAGAACAAAATGAATCACTGTATGGGGTTCACAAGCTGCAGGAACAAGCGCCCAAGTATTTTTCAGTGGAGCCTGTGGTTAGCCACTCACCATAAGGAATAACTCCACAAACAAACAAACCGCCTCTGATTGATCAATTTAAATTGCAGGGGTTTTCATTAATTCTGTAGCAGAGGCCTACCTTCTGCTGCTGTGAAAAAAATACCAGACGGTTCCCATATTCTTTCTGAATGGGAAGGTTTGGTTCATTATTAACCACTTTAAGACCGCTCACTGTGCTGCTACTGCGGCATGTAGACCTACTGCGGCATGTAGACCTAAATCGCTGGACTCCCAGTGGCCTCGGCGGCGCACGCACGCCGCCAGAGGCTTACCCCCATTGTGTTTAGACACAGCGGGAGTCGGGCCGGAGGAGGAGAGGCGCCTCTCTTCCCTGATTTTTGGGGAAAGTGTGAGAAGATCCGCCCGCTTGTGTAAACAAAGCAGGCAGATCTTCTCTGTGACAGATAGGGAGAGATCACAGGATTCAGCATAGCTGAACCTGCGATCTCGGTCTGTGTCACAGAATCCCCTCCCCCACACACACGTCAGTAAGCATGAGGCATACATTTAACCCCTTGATCACCAACAGTGTTAACCCCTTCCCTGCCAGTGTCATTATTACAGTAACAGTGCATATTTATAGCACTGATTACTGTAGTAATGTCACTGGTCCCCCCAAAAGTGTCACAAATGCACAAACCAATAAAAATACGCTTATTGCGATTTCTTTTTACCAAAAATATGTAGCAGAAAACAAATTGGCCTAAAATGTTTTTTGGGAATGTTATATATCAGAATGTGAAAAATATTGTTTTTTTTTTTCAAAATTGTCGCTCTTTTTCAAAAATTAAAAATCACACAGGTGATCAAATACCACCAAAAAAAGCTCTATTTGTGGGGAAAAAAGGACATAAATTTCATTTGGGTACAGTGTCCCATGACCGCGCAATTGTCCATTAAAATAACGCAGTGCCGAATCTCAAAATATGGCCAGATCAGGAAGGGGGCAAAAATACGCTCGAGAATTTTATTATAAAAAGACATGAAGCTAAATACATTTTGGCCTAAATATATGACAAAAATTGAATAAATTGGATATCTTTTAACTGTCAAAGTAGAAAATGTCAATTTTTCGCCAACATTTTTGCTATTTTTTTATTAATATCACAAAAATAAAAAGCTCAGAGGTGATTAAATACCACCAAAAGAAAGCTCTGTTTGTGGGGAAAAAAAGAATGTAAATTTTGTTTGAGTACATCATTGCATGACCATGCAATTGTCAGTTAAATTTTGCACAGTGCCAAGTTGAAAAAAGTGGCCTGGTCATTGAGCAGCAAAATCTTCCAGGGCTAAAGTGGTTAATCAGCTGGTGCACTTTGTGGTGTTCTAATGAGGAAAGCTGCAGTGCCTGCACCCCTTAAGAAGTTATTATCCCTTGGGTAGTATATTACCAAAACTTACATTTCTATTGCTGGAGGTGCCTAAAATATAGAACACCTCCTGATTGCCATATTGCATTGCATTTTACAGAAACGTACAGCACTGGATATTGAACTGGAAAGATCATATTGATAACATTAAATTACAACATGGCTTGTGTAGCAATTGTAAATGTTATATTATTTTTTTACTTTGCTATATTTTTTCCCATGAAAGTGGAGTAATCCTTTAAGAAGTATGCATATTTTCTTGTTGAATTTTGATATACAGTATGTTGGTCAAGTTTTAGCCCATATATTTGTAGATTATAATTTATTCTATAAAATATTTAGTTACCACTTCTGGACCGCAAGGATTTTCCCTTAATGACCAGGCCATTTTTTGCGATATGGAACTGCGTTACTTTAACTGACAATTGTGCGGTCGTGCGACGCTGTACCCAAATAAAATTGATGTCCTTTTTTTCCCCACAAATACCACAAATGGAGCTTTCTTTTGGTGGTATTTGATCACCTGTGCAATTTTTATTTTTTGCGTCATAAACAAAAAGAGCGACAATTCTGAAAAAAAAAAACAATATTTTTTACTTTCTGCTATACAACATTCCCAATAAAAAAAAATTCAAAAAATCAAATTTTTTCATCATTTTAACCACTTGCCAAGCGGTCACGTTGACCGTACTGCGGCAAAGTGGCTCGATTCCATCCTCCCCCTGTAGGCCGCGCTCGCGCGCCGCCGGAGGCGCGCTCCCGCTGTTTTCAGTCACATCGGGAGTCGGGCCAGGGGAGGAGCGGCGCCGCTGCTCTTCCCCGATCGTCGGGGAATCGAGTTTGGAGATCCGCCCGCTTGTGTAAACAGAGCGGGCGGATATCCTAAGTGACAAGGAGTGACAGATTGCAGTGTTCAGCATAGCTGAACATGCGATCTGTCCCTGTGTCACTCAGTCACCTCCCCCCACACACGTTAGTAAGCACCAGGCATACATTAACCCCTCCCTCTCCAATAAAATTAACCCCTTCCCTGCCAGTGTCATTTTTACAGTAACAGTGCATATTTATAGCACTGATCAGTGGCGGCCCGTGCATAGGGGGCGCCAGGGTGCCGCCCCCCCAAAAAAAAAAATAGAAAAAAAAAATTACAAAAAGGAACAATAAAGTTAAAAAAAAAATCGCGTTCGCCGGCCTATGTGGTGGCTATGGGGGGGGGTGGGGTTTACGACCGATTGGCTGCCTTCTGGGGCGTACCCTGGGCGCAGGTCATAGCGCTAGGACACCCCCACTTTCGTGATATCATGGCTGTGATTGGTCCAGTCTCCAGCCTGGACCAATCATCATCCAGGACATCCGATTGCTGACCCCGCTGACGCTGCAAAGTGACGTCAGTCACGCACCATCACCGCCCGATCTCCTTCCCGCCGGACCGATCGGAAGACCGAGAGAGCCGTCATCGAAGAAGACAGAAGAGGACAAGAGGAGCAGTGCCGTGGACGGTTCCCGGAATCCCGCCGCCGTCAGAAGAAGAGGACGAGAGGAGAGGAGCAGCGCCGTGGACGTCTCGCAGGCAGCCCAGGAGAGCAGGTAAGTGATTGAAGCCGACCTGTGCCATGCCTGTACCATCACCCGTGCCATGCCTAAAACATCACCTGTGCCATGCCTGTACCATCACCTGTGCCATGCCTAAAACATCACCTGTGCCATGCCTGTACCATCACCTCTGCCATGCTTAAAACATCACCTGTGCCATGCCTATACCATCACCTGTGCCATGCCTATACCATCACCTGTGCCATGCCTATACCCTCACCTGTGCCATGCCTGTACCATCACCTGTGCCATGCCTGTACCATGCCTATACCATCACCTGTGCCATGCCTATACCATCACCTGTGCCATGCCTATACCCTCACTTGTGCCATGCCTGTACCATCACCTGTGCCATGCCTATACCCTCACCTGTGCCATGCCTGTACCATGCCTATACCATCACCTGTGCCATGCCTATACCATCACCTGTGCCATGCCTATACCCTCACCTGTGCCATGCCTGTACCATCACCTGTGCCATGCCTTTACCCTCACCTGTGCCATGCCTGTACCATGCCTATACCATCACCTGTGCCATGCCTATACCATCAGCTGTGCCATGCCTATACCATCACCTGTGACATTCCTATACCCTCACCTGTGCCATGCTTGTACCATCACATGTGCCATGCCTGTACCCTCACCTGTGCCATGCCTATACCCTCACCTGTGCCATGCCTGTACCATCACCTGTGTCATGCCTATACCCTCACCTGTGCCATGCCTGTACCATGCCTATACCCTCACCTGTGCCATGCCTATACCATCACCTGTGCCATGCCTGTACCATCACCTGTGCCATGCCTGTACCATCACCTGTGCCATGCCTATACCATCACATGTGCCATGCCTGTACCATCACCTGTGCCATGCCTATACCATCACATGTGCCATGCCTGTACCATCACCTGTGCCATGCCTGTACCATGACCTCAAAGTCACGCAATTTATTTACCGCGTTTTTTGCCGTGAAGCAATACCTATTACATTTTTCTTTTTGCGCCCCCCCCCCCCAAAAAATTTGGATTACCAGCCGCCACTGGCACTGATTACTACAGAAATGTCACTGGTACCCCCAAAAGTGTCAAAAACGTCAGTCAAGGGTCCGATCTGTCAGCCGCAATCTCGCTGTCCCGCAAAAAAAATCGCAGATCGCCGCCATTACTCCACTTCACTGTGTGAGCTCGGCGGATTTCCCTTAAATGTGGTTCTAAAGGCTGAAGGTTTTTTTACCTTCATGCATTGTATGCATGAATGTAAAATAACCTGTGTGCAGCAGCCCCCCCCCCCCCCCAGCTACCCGAGTACTTGCCTGAGCCCCATCTTGATCCAGCGATGTGCACGAGAGTTTCGGCTCTCTAGGGACTCTCTGTCCTCATTGGCTGAGACAGCAGAGGGAGCAAATGGTTTCCCCTGCTGTCAATAACAGCCAGTGAGCCAATGAGAAGAGAGTGGCCAAGCTGCGGCTCCATGTCAGAATGGACACAAAGAGTAGTGGCCCAGGAGCGAACCTGCTCGGGTGTCCCAACAGAAAGCTCTTTGCTCTGGGGGCACTCGGCAGGAGGGAGGAACCAGGAGCACCAGCTAGAGAAGAGAAGTATCGGATCTGCTCTGTGCAAAACCCCTGCACAGAGCATATAAGTATAACATGTTTGTTATTTTAAAAAAATAAAACTTGACTTTAATCTCACTTTAATGCAGCTTCTGACTCTTCTAGCTGTGCTGGGAGGAGTAGTAGGTCAGTCACACAGCTTAAGGCTCCATGCACACAGGGCGTCATAAAAACGTGCTCCAAAGCTGTTTACTTGACGCC
Source organism: Pelophylax lessonae (assembly GCF_965119305.1). Classification (NCBI taxonomy): domain Eukaryota; kingdom Metazoa; phylum Chordata; class Amphibia; order Anura; family Ranidae; genus Pelophylax; species Pelophylax lessonae. Next base: position 252,053,893 of record NC_138770.1, on the reverse strand, counting down.
AGGAAACAGCAGCTGTAAAAACGTGCTTTCAGTAGCTTTTTCAATTAGCGTTATTGCACGTTTGGCCACAGTAGCTGTTAGCAGCGTTTTTTCTGCCTCCATTCAAAATCAATGGTTCCCTATGGGAGCCTATTGATTTGAATGGAAGTCGCACCGCAGGTCGGATCAGGGTGATCCGACTTGCGGCGCGACTTGCGCTGTGAGAATCTTGAGGGGGAACTCCACGCCAAAATGGGGGAAAAAACGGTGTGGGGTCCCCCCCCCACAGGTTCCAAACCAGGCCCTTGGGGGCTGGTATGGAATTTGAGGGTAGCCCCACGCCGAAAAAACGGCGTGGGGTCCCCCCCAAAATCCATACCAGACCCTTATCCAAGCATGCAGCCCGGCATACCAGGAAAGGAGAGGGGACGAGCGAGCGGCCCCACCCCCCTGGATCATACCAGGCCACACGCCCTCAACATGGGGGGGTGTGGGTGCTTTGGGGCAGGGGGGTTCTGCACCCCCCACCTCAAAGCACCTTGCCCCCATGTTGATGAGGACAAGGGCCTCATCCCCACAACCCTGGCCGGTGGTTGTGGGGGTCTGCGGGCAGGGAGCTCATCGGAATCTGGAAGCCCCCTTTAACAAGGGGGCCCCCCAGATCCCGGACCCCCTCCCTATGTGAATGGGTATGGGATACACTGTACCCCTACTCATTCACCACATAAAAGGCAGTGTATGGAAATAACTACAGGAGACGTTTTGGAAAGTTTATTAAAAATCTTCATCCGGCTCTTCTTGTCTTCTCCTCTCCGGGGGTCTTCTGCTGTCCGCTCCTCTCCGGGGGTCTTCTGCTCTTTTGCTGTCTGCCCTTCTGCTGTTCTCTCTTCTCCTCTCCGGGGTCTTCTGCTCTTTTGCTGTCCGCCCTTCTGCTGTCCTCTCTTCTTGTCTTCTCCTCTCCGGGGGTCTTCTGCTGTCCGCTCCTCTCCGGGGCCTTCTGCTCTTTTGCTGTCCGCCCTTCTGCTGTTCTCTCTTCTTGTCTTCTCCTCTCCGGGGGTCTTCTGCTGTCCGCTCCTCTCCGGGGTCTTCTGCTCTTTTGCTGTCCGCCCTTCTGCTGTCCTCTCTTCTTGTCTTCTCCTCTCCGGTCTTCTGCTCTTTTGCTGTCGGCTGTCGGCTCTTCTTCTTCCTCCGGTCCTACTCCGACGACGTGTCCGGCGATAATGTCGGTCTCTGCAGCTTATTATATAGCCATTAGGGGCGTGGCCGCCGGATGACGTCATCGGGAGACCACGCCCCCTTGTGTCACATGTGACGTCACATGTGACACAAGGGGCCGTGGTCTCCCGATGACGTCAGCTGGCGGCCACGCCTCTAATGGCTATATAATAAGCTGCAGAGACCAGAGACCGGCATAATCGCCGGACACGTCGTCGTCGGAGGACCGGAGGAAGAAGAGCTGACAGCAAAAGAGCAGAAGACCGGAGAGGAGAAGACAAGAAGAGAGGGCAGCAGAAGGGCGGACAGCAAAAGAGCAGAAGACCCCGGAGAGGAGCGGACAGCAGAAGACCCCCGGAGAGGAGAAGACAAGAAGAGAGAACAGCAGAAGGGCGGACAGCAAAAGAGCAGAAGGCCCCGGAGAGGAGCGGACAGTAGAAGACCCCCGGAGAGGAGAAGACAAGAAGAGAGAACAGCAGAAGGGCGGACAGCAAAAGAGCAGAAGGCCCCGGAGAGGAGCGGACAGCAGAAGACCCCCAGAGAGGAGAAGACAAGAAGAGAGAACAGCAGAAGGGTGGACAGCAAAAGAGCAGAAGACCCCGGAGAGGAGTGGACAGCAGAAGACCCCCGGAGAGGAGAAGACAAGAAGAGAGGACAGCAGAAGGGCGGACAGCAAAAGAGCAGAAGACCCCGGAGAGGAGAAGAGAGAACAGCAGAAGGGCGGACAGCAAAAGAGCAGAAGATCCCCGGAGAGGAGCAGACAGCAGATGACCCCCGGAGAGGAGAAGACAAGAAGAGCCGGATGAAGATTTTTAATAAACTTTCCAAAACGTCTCCTGTCGTTATTTCCATACACTGCCTTTTATGTGGTGAATGAGTAGGGGTACAGTGTACCCCATACCCATTCACATAGGGAGGGGGTCCGGGATCTGGGGGGCCCCCTTGTTAAAGGGGGCTTCCAGATTCCGATGAGCTCCCTGCCCGCAGACCCCCACAACCACCGGCCAGGGTGTGGGGATGAGGCCCTTGTCCTCATCAACATGGGGGCAAGGTGCTTTGAGGTGGGGGGGTGCAGAGCCCCCCCTGCCCCAAAGCACCCACACCCCCCCATGTTGAGGGCGTGTGGCCTGGTATGATCCAGGGGGGTGGGGCCGTTCGCTCGTCCCCTCCCCTTTCCTGGTATGCCGGGCTGCATGCTTGGATAAGGGTCTGGTATGGATTTTGGGGGGGACCCCACGCCGTTTTTTCGGCGTGGGGCTACCCTCAAATTCCATACCAGCCCCCAAGGGCCTGGTTTAGAACCTGGGGGGAACCCCACGCCGTTTTTTTCCCCATTTTGGCGTGGAGTTCCCCCTCAAGATTCTCACAGCGCAAGTCGCGCCGCAAGTCGGATCACCCTGATCCTACCTGCGGTGCGACTTCCATTCAAATCAATAGGCTCCCATAGGGAACCATTGATTTTGAATGGAAGAAAAAAAAACGTATTACGTGGCTTAACGCACGTTAAGCCACGTTATTCAGCGTTTAGCAGCTTCAGACGTTTTTACAGCTTGACGCTGCAGCTCCAGAACGCACAGTTCCTGGGTTTTTTTTGGAGCTGTAAAACGCCTATGCCACTTGGAGCTCCTAAAAGCTCTATGTGTGCATGAGGCCATAGAATAACATGGATGGGCGTTCTGCAGCTGCAACAAAAAAACGTCTGACGCTGCTAACAGCAGCTCCAAAAACGTCCAGTGTGCATGAGGCCTAAGAAGCAATATACTTACTAAAAAACATCTTTCTAGGACTTCCAATACACATTTACAATTCTAAGCAGCTATCATTTTTTTCACAATACAAAAATGATCTGTAATTGTCTTATGACCTGCAAAAAGATCACAGGAGTAATCAGTCACTTTGTCAAGTGTGAACTCATATGGGTAGGGTTGTCCTACCATATCTAAAATATTTATGTGTTATTATCTTTCTTTCTATACAGTATGTACTTTGTACAACACATTGGGTAATAATGGTAAGTAGATAGTTCACATATAATATTGGAAATATTGTAGAATACAAGGGTAGTAGAAGTTATTTAGGAGTTCTATGGCTATCAAAAAAAAAACACACACACACAAGGCCACAGATTATTGACTCCCAACCAAACTCATATCTCAATGAAGATAAGGAGAAGTCTGTTATCTGTAAAGCATAATTCACTGAGACATACTACAGAATACACCCATGCAGGGGCCGTGTTTATCTGCATGGGTAAATTGTCTAATTGGCCTTTTTAGCTCCACACCCCAAATTTAAAATGTTTAAGTTCTAGAAGGGTCAAAACCCATATAAATGGCAGGATTTAACAGCACAAATCCAAAACATAGGTAAAAAGTATAACGTTTATTACAAGATTATACTTCTTTTAACCACTTAACCCCCGGAGGATTTGGCTGCTCAAAGACCAGGCCCTATTTTGCGTTTCGGCACTGCGTGACTTTAACGGACAATTGCGCGGTCGTGCGACGCTGTACCCAAATGAAATTGATGTCCTTTTTTTCCCACAAACAGAGCTTTCTTTTGGTGGTATTTGATCACCTGTGCGATTTTTACTTTTTTGCACTATAAACAAAAAAAGAGCGTAAATTTTTTGGAAAAATAACAATATTTTTCACATTTTTGTATATGAAATTCCCCCCAAAAAAATGTAAAAATCTAAATTTTTTAACATTTTAGGCCAATTTGTTTTCTGCTACATATATTTGGTAAAAAAAAAAATCGCAATGGGCGTATTTTGATTGGTTTGCGCAAAAGTTATTGTGTTTACTAACTAAGGGAAAGATTTATGTCATTTTTATTGTTTTGTTTTTTTTAACTAGTAATGGCGGCGATCTGCGATTTTTTTGCGGGACAGCGACATTGCGGCGGACAGATCGGACCCATGACTAACATTTTTGACACTTTTGGGAGTACCAGTGACATTACTACAGTAATCAGTGCTATACATATGCACTGTTACTGTAAAAATGACACTGGCAGGGAAGGGGCTAACTTTATTAGAGATCAAGGGGTTAAGTGTGTCCCTAGGGGCATGCTTCTAACTGTAGAGGGGCGTGGCTAATGATGTTACCATAGAGACATACGATCCTACATAGCAGGATCGTATGATCTCTGCTGTTACACCAGGGAGAATGACAGCCGGCTTTGTTTACATTAGCCGCCTGCCTTTCTCCCTCTCCAGCGGGAGATCGCGAGTGGCCGGCGGACATCAGAGCCGTCGGTCACTCGCGCAGGGACCTCAGTGAACGAGCAGGGGCGAGAGCGGGCCTCCGGCGGCGCGCGCTCGCCCCCTACAGGCTCCCGGGCGAGCGACATAGTACTACGTCACTTTGCCCAGGAGGGGCTGACCGCCGCAGTAAATGTACTTGAGGCTGTCGGCAAGTGGTTAAAACAACAGACATTTTCCATTAAAACGCATATTCATCAAAGCATAAATCTTTTCCAAAATAATTTTTGTTTGATATCCAAGCTTATGTCCAATATTTCCCTAAGCAGTATAAATTTAACATAAGGTTTCTCCGCACACTCGATGCGTTTCTTGGACTTTGGTCCACCTGATTAGGAGTTTTACTAGCGGAGTACAGGTGTATTCACTAAATATAAGAGAAACATATGTAGCATGTTATAGTAACAAAATAAATGTTATCAGAAATATATATATATATATATCAATGCATAAGCTTACTGAATTACCTGGGCAAGAACTTGGCATAGGGGAAAGGTTAGGCCAAAAGGCCAAAACCCCTCATAGGGGGACAATACAGGCGGATACCAAGACTAAGGAAATGGGACGCTGAGAAATAATTAATTATATATATATATATATATATGAGGAATCTGGAATCAAAAAATAGGGAAAAGAGAGGGAATTTTTGCAATTAGAACTAGTAGGTGTAAAAGTCAGATCATACGATAAATCTAAAACTCTGTTGGCATATTAATTAAATGGGTATTGTGACAGGAAGTCAGGTAAATCTGGGAATGTAGTCACTGAGAGGAGACACATTCCCACCTGCTTTGAAAGTTCACTGATACTATAGGGTGTTGGCTGCAGAGAGAGCCAGCAGGAAGTTGAAAACCATTCAGCTGTTCAGAATGAGGAGATCAAGGACTCTATAATTTGTCCAGAGAAAATCTATTGAGTGCTGCCTCCTGTCGCTGTGTGAGCTGGGAAGAGGAGGACAGACATACGTGTACCTCCCGACGCCGTGTGGGCATGGGAGAAGGACTGCTGCCGCCTGTCACCGTGTGGGCTGGGAGAGGGGGACAGTCGGATGTGTGCCTCCCGACAAGCTGGTGAGCATGGGAGAAGACCCCCTACAGCGATGTGAAGCTAAGGAGGGTAACCACGAGTGAAGACGTCTCAAAGGTGAGAAGACAAAGTGTTCCATGTGAAGAGTGTGAAGAGAAGTGTTCCATGTGAAGAGTGTGAAGAGTAAAGGGACCTGTTAAATGAACTATGTTCAATGTGAAGAATCTGAAGAGTAAAGGATCCTGTTATAAATGAACATGTGCTGTGTGAAAGAAAACAAAGGGACATTTTCAATGGACAATGTTTGTGCTGTGTGAAAAGCAAACAAATGGACATTTGAGTGTCTGCTGTAGGATCAGCAGTGTCGGCCCAACAGTAGGTTGGAAAGACTTCTTAGGTAGGTTCCAGCTGTGAGAAGGTAGCCGCCCACAGAGGCAAGGATTTATTTTGTCTTTTATTTTATTTTGGCTGTTTTGATGCTTGCAATTGTGTTAAGTAAATTGCATGAATAAATCAGTCTTGTTTTTCAACCTCTAATCGGCTATCTCTGTGAAAACGCACCCCCAAAGGGGTCATCCACACCCGCCCCCGAGCTAATCCCTCACATATGGTGGAGGTATGCAGTGGGCATAAGCAGAGATCCCTGCAAGGAAGTGCAAATGTTTGATGAACTTTGTCTGGTGCATGAGATTGCACAATCTATGTGTGCAGGAGAGAAGATCCTGACAGAAAAAAAAAAAGTGTTTTAAAGAGACAGCGGTCTCAAAATTATTTGATGAACTTTGTTGTGTCTGGTGCAAGTGACTGCACAAACTGTGTGTGCAGGAAAAGAGATCTTGCAAGAGAGAGAGAAAAACTACATGTGTTAAAGAGACAGTGGTCTGAAAAATTTTTGCTGGACTGTGAAAAATTTGTTTGTGGAGTTATTGAAGATGGGGCGTTCAAAACGCCTGAAGAATGCAAAGATAGATGAAATGAGAGACCGGATTCTATGGATGGAGGGGATGTTGCCGTCTGAACCAGCCCCATCCATGCCTAAAGAGAGTCTACTAAAGAGGAAGGTTGTTGTCCCTAGCAACACTGATGAAACTGCTATGGAGACGCAGTGTGCTCAGATGAAAAGTAAACTCAAAATGGAGGAGATGTTGAAACATCTGATTATATCAAATGCAGCTCAACAGCAAGCAAATGCAGCTCAACAGCAGGCAAATGCGGATTTTCAGCAGAGCTTTGCAGCTCAACAAAAGGCTCATCAAGAGAGCATGGCAGGCTGGAAACAGAGACGCCAGCAGCCAATGGAGGCCATCGGTTTGGAAGAAACCGAGTATGTGTGCAGGGCTGAGTTGGATGCCTTGCAACGGAAAATGGAAGAAAAGGAACAAGCCTTGGAATTGCTTAAAATGGAGCATAGAAACTTGCAGGAAATGAATGAACTACTCAAGTCTCATGTGTTACAGTGGGAAGAATCCACTGCTCTTCTTTTGGTCGAGTTGCAAAAACGCAGAGAGACTATAATGGAGAAAGATACCATCCTCATGGAAAAGGAAAGTGAAATTCAGACTTTGCAGAAGCAAAGTATGGCTGATATGTTGGAGTTGCGTAATCAGCTGGAAAAAAGTCTTCAGTGTTTGGAAGTTACAAAAATAGACCTGCAGGAGTCGCAGGAACAGAATGTTGCTCTGAAAGCGACATTGTCTCTCAGCGACAAAGAGAAAAGTGAAAGAGAGGCTAAATTACTGAGTACTGTGTATGAGCTCACTACTTTAAGCAATGTGGTAAATGAATGGCGTGCGGACTGTGAAAGTTGGAAAGGGGAAGCCCAACGTGTCCAGCAGCAGTTAAAGGAGAAAGAAGCCTGTGTGGCAGAATTACATTCTTATTCCCAGATGCTAGCCAATGAGGTGAAGGCTCTTATGCAGGGAAAAGGAGATTGTGAACATAAGAGGGAAAAAGTAGAGGCACAGCTTCTGGAATCGCAAGTCAAGGTGTCAGAAGGTGACCGATTGTGTGCTAAGCTGTCAGAGAAGGCAAACCGACTGCAGGTTGAGTTGGACAATGTTACAAATCAGCTTTCTCAAGCAGACAGCAAATCTAGAGAAATTGCGGAAGATTTTTCTATCTTGGAATCGCAGCTGCAAGACACGCAGGAACTCTTACAGGAAGAGAGGTGTCAAAGGCTGAGTTTTAGCACAAAGCTCAAACAAATGGAAGATGAGAAAAATGGCTTCCTGGAACAATTAAAAGAGGAGGCGGAAGCAAAGAAAAACCTATCAGAGCAAGTCGCAACATTGCAAGCTCAGATAGCGGATATGAAAAAACGCATGGAAGAAAGCGTTGGTTCATTACAGTGTGTTGAAGATGTGAAAAAGAAGTTTGATCAGATGCTTGGTGAAGAGAAGACTGTGTCTGCAAAATATGCAGAAGAACGCGCACGTGCAGAAACGGAGGTGCGTGATAACGAGAGCAAAGCCCTGTTCTTGGCTCGCTCTTTGGAGGAAGCTCTAGAGTGTAAGGCTGAACTAGAAAGTGTTAAACAGCTGCGTACAGAAATGGAAGAATTGGTCAGCTCCAAGGATGATGTTGTGAAAAGCGTTCAGGAGCTAGAAAAGTCTAAGCGAGCCTTAGAACAGCAAGTAGAAGAGATGAAGATTCCGTTGCAGGAACTGGAAGAGGAATTCCAGGCAACAGAGGATCTGTCCCAAAGAGGGGATAGTGTGCCTGATGCAGTTTTTAAAAGGATCAGTGTTTTGGGGTCTGTCCTGAGTGAGCCTCAGAAATGTGACGACATGTGGCTTGAATCACCCCTTTGGAATAAACCGTTCCTTCAAAAACTTCAAGCATTGGAAAATGTATCATTAGAACTTCAGCAAACAAAGGAGCTGAGTAAGAAATGTGGTGATTTCTCAGTTCAGGCTGAAAACCTAGTGGAGAAAACTAAGGCTGTTGGTGAAAACGTGAAGCAAATGAATAAGTGCCTTTCAGGGAGTGTTTCCAAAATGGAACTGGTGAAAGACGGGTGGCAGAAGTTTGATCGTGATCTTGAGATGCATTCCATGTGGAATTCAGATAGAGAAAAAGAACTAGGTGACCTTGAGCGGTCAAATAGTTCAGCAGAAAGTGCATTGAAGAAACCTGTAAAAGAATGTGTTGCAGTTCCATGCTTCTTCACTGATGCAGAGAGGAGGTCTATAATGGATACCACCCAGATCGCTGGGTTCAACTGTGTTGTTGCCTTTAACCCCTATGTTGGTGTAAGGAAAGTTGATGATGTTCTGGTTGACTACTTCTGTGAAGAGTTTGGCAAGAAATATAAACTGAATATCAAATCAAATAGTAGGCCTTTACTGCGACTCGCTCAGGAGGGCGAAAAGTTTAAGAAGTTGATGAGTGCAAATGCTTCCGATCTGCCTATGAATATGAAATGTTTGGTGAATGATATTGATATCTCTGGGAAAAGGAACAGGGGTCACTTTGAAGAAATGTGTGACAGCCTGTTGTCTCAATTGGAAAATCCTCTGCACAGCATCTTAGAGCAAGCAAAGCTCAAGAAGGAAGATCATTCCCTTTTACAACAAAAAGTCAATGATTGTGTACAGATGTATGGAGAGGCAACTCAAGTCACAGAGGGATGTCAAGAGTCCCTACTTGGAACAAAGCTTAGTGAAGCAAAGGTTCTCAAAGTTTTGTGGAAAACATTTATGGATTGCAGAGAGAGGCGTCTTAAGAATGTTGAAGACATTAAGACTAGCCCAATTGAGTTGCCTATGGATCACGGTCCTCCATGGTGGATTGGACAGACGGTTATGAGGGACAAGCTGTCTGACATTTATGAGAAAGCTGTCAATGAAGATGACAGAAACGAGAAGGAGCAAAATGATGCCAAAAATGCAGTTGAAGAATGTGTATATGAGATGAGAGACAAACTGTGTGGCATTTATGAGAAATCTGTCAATGAAGATGACAAAACAGTTTCATCCGGAAGCTTGAGGATAATAGGAGGCTTATCAGTGAGTCAGCAGTGCCTGACACATGCGTGCCTGGAAATATGTGTCCCAACCCTAGGGTTGAAACAAGAGGGGGGGGTATGTGACAGGAAGTCAGGTAAATCTGGGAATGTAGTCACTGAGAGGAGACACATTCCCACCTGCTTTGAAAGTTCACTGATACTATAGGGTGTTGGCTGCAGAGAGAGCCAGCAGGAAGTTGAAAACCATTCAGCTGTTCAGAATGAGGAGATCAAGGACTCTATAATTTGTCCAGAGAAAATCTATTGAGTGCTGCCTCCTGTCGCTGTGTGAGCTGGGAAGAGGAGGACAGACATACGTGTACCTCCCGACGCCGTGTGGGCATGGGAGAAGGACTGCTGCCGCCTGTCACCGTGTGGGCTGGGAGAGGGGGACAGTCGGATGTGTGCCTCCCGACAAGCTGGTGAGCATGGGAGAAGACCCCCTACAGCGATGTGAAGCTAAGGAGGGTAACCACGAGTGAAGACGTCTCAAAGGTGAGAAGACAAAGTGTTCCATGTGAAGAGTGTGAAGAGAAGTGTTCCATGTGAAGAGTGTGAAGAGTAAAGGGACCTGTTAAATGAACTATGTTCAATGTGAAGAATCTGAAGAGTAAAGGATCCTGTTATAAATGAACATGTGCTGTGTGAAAGAAAACAAAGGGACATTTTCAATGGACAATGTTTGTGCTGTGTGAAAAGCAAACAAATGGACATTTGAGTGTCTGCTGTAGGATCAGCAGTGTCGGCCCAACAGTAGGTTGGAAAGACTTCTTAGGTAGGTTCCAGCTGTGAGAAGGTAGCCGCCCACAGAGGCAAGGATTTATTTTGTCTTTTATTTTATTTTGGCTGTTTTGATGCTTGCAATTGTGTTAAGTAAATTGCATGAATAAATCAGTCTTGTTTTTCAACCTCTAATCGGCTATCTCTGTGAAAACGCACCCCCAAAGGGGTCATCCACACCCGCCACCGAGCTAATCCCTCACAGTATATATTAATCCCAATGCCGCTATATAGGGAACCATACAGAAACAAACATCTGTCTAGAAACAGGTTAAAAAAAAGAATTATATTTATTAGCTGCAGCTTTACTTTCATTCTACATTCTTTAATAATACATTGGGTATGGATCATCTTGTCTTTTGTTAATACAGCTCAATCAAAACAAAAATACAAAAAGAAAAAAGGGGTAAATTACTGTGTGTGATTAGCCTAGGTAGAAAATAGACTAGTTTTTATATGCTGGTGGTCACATAAGCCTGTAAGGGCTTTTGACAGGATTAAAAAACTGAAAGGATTAAATAGGCAGCCAGAGGTACATACTATCCTTGCATGTCAAAGGACCATGTATCTTTCCTTTACAGGGATGCAGTCTAGAACTCCATATTGTGTGCGATTTCCTCAGCACCACAAACTCCTCCCCTTGGGTAACCTGCATAAAAACCCCCTTGATTTGCCAACATCTACGACATCTGTGGTGGGGGCGCGGTGTAGGGTCTTCACAGCACCTGGGCATTGACCATTGACCAAGAGCAGTCCAACAGAGGGTTGAGCAACATAGAAACAAAAGCTGCCTAGTATAACTAAAGAAACAAACAGAGAGCCTTGTGGTAGCCTTGCAAACCGGTCAAAGGTTTCCTGATGCCAAAAAGAGCAAGAAGCACTCACACATCTATTAGAACATGCCTTGACCATTAGCTTGGAGGCTGGTTTGTCTGAGACGCCTAGAGATGGTAGATAGAGAACCCTGGTTACCCTTATGGTTTTTACCTGGAGTACTAAAGAAATTAGTCTTCCAAAAGAAGCAATGGCTAAGAAATATCCTTTTTGTGAACTGAAGCTGGGCAAAAGAACAGGAGAACAGGGTGAAGTGAAAGGCATGAACTACCTTGGACGTAAAAGCCTCAACACCACTGTTAGTGTTTATGCAAAAACAAGAAGGGGATTGAACAGGGGAAATTTCCTGTACAAAGCTCTAAATCAAGGAGTAAAAGGCCAACGGTCTCTGAAACAAGATAGACAGGGCAGAAACCTGGACTTAGAGAGTGCCAAGGATTTTCATAGACTGGGACTGGAATAACCTTTTTAAAACTGTAGAAATTTTGTTTTGTGGAGCTGTCCCTACAAAATGGATCAGGACTGGGTGTCCCTAGAACATCAGGACATTTACAACCAGAGGATTTTAGGAGGGTCAAGACAAGAGAGAGAGGGGGTCCCTGTAGCTGCACATCTGTGTTGTCCCTGGGGTCAGTGTGAAAGTAGACACCTCAGCCTGGACCAGGCCACACCCCCCCCCCTCTCTTGTCCTGAGTTGTAGCAGTTGCTGGAACAAGCTCTATCCCACACCAGCACTCCCAGTGGTGGATGCTTTAAGGATCTGTTAATACCCCATTCCAGAGAGCATGAGCGGCACACTAAGTTGTAACAGATTTTAGCAGGGTGGCTCAAAAATGGCAAGATGAAAAACAAAAGCCCTGAAAAGTCAGGCTGTGTGCACTGTATTTCAATGTTACATGGCCAGTTTAACTTGTGTGTGCCTTTAAGTTAGTCATTTAAAAGAAAATATATAAAAAAATAACTATTAGAGCTGCCACTGCTGACTTTATTTTTACATGGTGCATTATCATACAAAAGATGATAGAGGCGAACTATAAATATAACTCATCCTAAAAATGAATAATTGAATGACAGCAGTTGCAAATGTCAAATAGTAGTTTTAAAACAGTGTGATATCTTCTGTCTGAACATATAAATTAAACTTTAGCAAGTTTAAATAAAAATGTTTTAGCGATTTGCTCTTTTTTAACATGCAATGTGATAGATATTTAACCACTTCAGCTCCGGAAAGGTTTTACCCCTTAATGACCAGGCAATTTTTTGCGATTCGGCACTGCGTTGCTTTAACTGACAATTGCGTGGTCATGCCAAATACAATTAAGGTCCTTTTTTTTCCCACAAACAGAGCTTTCTTTTGGTGGTACTTGATCACCTCTGTGGTTTTTAGATTTTGCGCTATAAACAAAAAAAGAGTGACAATTTTGAAACAAACACAATATTTTTTACTTTCTGCTATAAAACATTTCCAATAAAAAAAAACTTTAAAAATCAAATTTTTTTATCAGTTTAGGCAAGTTTGTATTCTGCTACAAAAAAAATATTAATTGGTTTGCGCAAAAGTTATAGCGTTTACAAACTATGGGATAGATTTATGGACTTTTGTTATTAGTAATGGCGGCAATTAGCAATTTTTATCAGGACTGTGACATTGCAGCGGACAGATCACACCCCTAACTGAAATTTTTTGGGGAACAGTGACATTAATACAGTAATCAGTGCTAAATAATATGCACTGATACTGTATAAATAACACTGGCAGGGAAGGGGTTAACATTGGGGGTGATCAAAGGGTCTGGCAGAGGAGCCGCCTGTTTTGTTTACATAGGCAGACGGCTCTTCTGTCATTCTAGCCGAAGATCGCGGGAGGCCGGCAGCGTTCAAGCCCGCTCCTCAAAAGGTCTGGCTCCACAGCGGGAACCGCTGAAATCGCGTGCACATAATCATGTAGATCTACGTGATTATGCGCAGCCGAGCCGCCCTGCCACAGTAAATCTGCGTGTGGCGGTCGGCAAGTGGTTAAAAAGAGCCCAAGATAGCCTAAAACCTGCCAAACAGGGTCATAACTACAGGGGTTGCAATTGCAACCGGGCCCCATGCTCCAGGGGGCCTGTGCGGCTCCCCTGTATACCTGTATAGGAGGGGCCGCAGGTGCAGCATGTAGAGAAATAACTGTCCTCCTTTTTCCCTGTAGCTGTAGGAGGAAAATGGAAGAGACTGCCCCGCCACTCCTCCTATCCAATTCACTTGTGTTCTGCTGTCTCTGGGCCCCTGTTTGCTCTCCTGGTTCCCCCCCCCCCCCACTGTGCTTCCTCCCCACTGTGCTTCCTCCCCACTGTGCTTCCTCCCCTCTCCTGCTGGCTGCTGCAGGGGATGTGTCACAATATAGAACCAGGAAGGGGTTGGTAAATATGTAATTTACCAGCTCCTTCCTTTTCTGAATGGACAGAGTCATAGTCAGTGACATTGTAAAAAAATAAAATGATAAAAAATAATACAATTAAAATACCAAAAAATAAAAACTACTGACTCTAGTGGGTGAACTTCCAGGATCGTAAAGGTCACACTTGTAACCGGGCCCTGGCATGGCCAGATGCATCCTGTTCCCCCTGCAGAAAGCTCCTTAACCACTTCCATACAGAGCAGTTAGACACCCTTCCTGCCCAGACCAATTTTCAGCTTTCAGCACTCTCACACTTTGAATGACAATTGCTCAGTCATGCTACACTGTAACCAAACAAAATTTTTATAATTTTTTTCACACAAATAGAGCTTTCTTTTAGTGGTATTTGATCACAACTGGGGTTTTTTTTATTCGTGATATATGCAAAAAAAGAGCAAAAATTTTGAAAAAAAAACACTTTTTTTTAGTTTCAATTATAAAATTTTACAAAAAATTAATTTTTCTTCATACATTTGGGCCAAAATGTATACTGCTACATGTCTCTGGTAAAATTAACCCAAATTAGTGTATATTATTTAGTCTGTGTGAAAGTTATTGAGTCTAGAAGCTATGGTACCAATTACTGAAAATTGATCACACCAGATGTACTGACGGCCTATCTCCTTTCTTGAGGCCCTGAAATGTCAGGACAGTACAAATACCGCCCAAATGACCCCTTTTTGTAAAGTAGACAGTCCAAGGTATTTAGTAAGAGGCATGGTGGGTTTTTTGAAGTTGTAATTTTTTCCCACAATTCTTGGGAAAATGAAGAAAAAAAATTTTTTCTTCTTTTTTTTCCCACAAAGTTGTCAATTTATAAGCTATTTCTAACACATAGCATGTACACAGCAAAAATTACACCCAAAAATACATTCTGCTACTCCTTCCGAGTATGGCGATACCACATGTGTGAGACTTTTACACAGCCTGGCCACAAAAAGAGACTCCACGTCCAAGAAGCACCTTCAGGCGTTCTAGGAGCATAAATACACATAAAACTTTCTTACTACCTATCACACTTTTCAAGGCCCTAGAGCACCAATACAATGGAAAAGTCCACAAAATGACCCCATTTTGGAAAGCAAACACTCCAACGTATATTCTATGAGGCATTATGGGTCGTTTGAACATATCATTTTTTTCCACAGGTTTTTGGAAAATGTGGGAAAAAAATGAAAACTTTTTTTTTTTTTACACAAAGTTGTCAACTTATAGGATATTCCTAACACATAGCATGTACACAGCAAAAATGACACCCCAAAATACATTCTGCCACTCCTCCTGAGTGTGGCAATACCACATGTGTGAGACTTTTTCACAGCCTAGCCATATAGAGGGGCCCAACATCCAAGGCGCACCATCATGCATCCTAGCCACTTGCCTAGGCCTATTTTTGACATTTGGTGTTTACAAGCTAAAATCAGTTGTTTTGCTAGAAAACTGCTTAGAACCCCCAAACATTATATATTTTTTTTTAGCAGAGACCCTAGAGAATAAAATGGAGATTATTGCAATATTTTTTATCACACCGTATTTGCGCAGCGGTCTTCCAAACGCAATTTTTTTGGAAAAAATTCACTTTTTTTAATTAAAAAATAAGAAACCAGTAAAGTTAGCCCAATTTTTTTCCATAATGTGAAAGATAATGTTACGCCAAGTAAATAGATACCCAACATGTCATGTTTCAAAATTGCACACGCTCACGGAATGGCGACAAACTTTGGTACTTAAAAATCCCCATAGGCCACAATTTAAAAATTTCTACAGGTTGCCATCTTTGAGTTACAGAGGAGGTCTAGGGCTCACATTATTCCCCTTGCTCTAACGATCGTGGCAATACCTCACATGTGTGGTTTGAACACCGTTTACATATGTGGGCGGGGTTTCTGTATGCGTTCGCTTCTGCGCGTGAGCTCACGGGGACAGGGCGCTTTAATTTTTTTTTTTTACTATTTATTTTATTTATTATTTTTTATTTTTACACCGTTTAAAAAAAAAAAAATTGATCATTTTTATTTCTATTAAAAGGAATGTAAACATTCCTCGTAATAGAAATAGGCACGACAGGACCTCTTTTTTGTGAGATCTGGGGTCAAAAAGTCCTCAGATCTCACAAGTACACTAAAAGATAGAAAAAAAAAAAATTATTATTTAAAATGAAAAAAAAGGACCTTTAAACCGGTTGCTAGGCAACAACATTTTCCGTAGCTCCGGTCCTCCAAGACCATAGAGTCAAGTGAGGGCAAGCTTGCCCTCACTCGACATCCTGTCTGTGAGGATCTGGGACCGGATCGTTTTCCCCGCTGCCGGCGGGTCCGGTAAGCGGGGAAAAGGACTGGAACGTGGTGGGAGGGGGGGGGGCCTCTTCCGCCATCCCGGAAGGGTGATCCCACGGCGAATCCGCCACTGGGACCACCCTTATCGGAAAGCCAACCGTCCACCGTTTAAAAAAATACCAGGGTTATGGCAGCTATCTGCTGCCATAACACCGGTATTTAGGTTTAAACGGAGGACGTATATAAACCTTTTTGGACTTGGACATGGTGGCTGTATGAAGAGTGATAGGTACTCGGGTACTTTGTTGGGCAGGTTACATGTACTCTGTTACTGATGAGCAAGTGGCAGGTACTCGAGTACTCCGATAGGCAGGTGACAGGTACTCAGATACTCTGATGGGCAGGTGACAGGCAGGTGATAAGTACTGATGAGTAGTACTGATACTGATAGGTGATACTGTACTGATGGGTACTGATGATCAGTACCGATACATGATAGGTACTGATGAGTACTGATGAGTAGTGATGGGTACTGATGAGCAGGCGGCAAGTACTCGGGTACTTCAGGCGTCAGGTACTCTGATGAGCAGGTGGAAGGTACTCGGATACTCTGATGGGTAGGTGACAGGTACTCAGGTACTCTGATGACGGGTACTCCGTTGACAGGTACTCAAAGTACCCGAGTACCTGTCATCAGAGTACCCGAGTACCTGTCATCAGAGTACCCGAGTACCCGTCATCAGAGTACCCGAGTACCCGTCAGAGTACCCGAGTACCCGTCATCAGAGTACCTGTCATCAGAGTACCCGAGTACCTGTCATCAGAGTACCCGAATACCTGTCACCAGCCCATCAGAGTACCCGAGTACCTGTCATCTGAGTACCTGATGGGCTGGTGACAGGTACTCGGGTACTTTGATGGGCTAGTGACAGGTGCTCTTTATTGGGGGGGGGGGCAATCAGTGTGTTTGGGGTGCACTATGATTGGTAACTAGCTGTTACCACACTCTCTTCCTCACACAGGATCAGTGTGTGAGGAGGAGAACACGGTGACAGCTAGTTACCGTGTTCTCTGTTGACATTTGTGACCGGCTGTGATTGGACACAGCCGGTCACATGGTAAAGAGCCAATTTCATCGGCTCTTTACCTAGATCGGGGATCGACTCTGTCCGAGGGACGAGCCTCGTCCCCGATCGCTGCTCTGCGCGCCCCCGGGGGCGCGCATTGCAGAGAGAACGAGCGGCTCGTGCTGGAGCCGCTCATGTGATCGGCTGTGATTGACACAGCCGATCACGTGGTAAACAGCCAATTTCTATTGGCTGTTTACCTTGATCAGGGATGGGCTATGTCCGAGGGACGAGCCTCACCCCCGATCACCGCGCTGCGCGCCCCCGGGGGCGCGCAGTAGAGGGGAGATCCGGGCGACGTCATATGACGGCGGCCCGGATCCTCACAACCACTTTGCCAACGTCATTTTACATGACGCGGTATGGAAGTGGTTAAAGTGTTACTAAATCCACAACAGTAAAATCAGTCTATATGCAGTAAAGCATGCTTGTTATACTCACAGTTAAACCTGAGGGTTTAATCCTCCACATTGTGTAAAAAGGCTGTTGATCCTGTCTTCCCTGATCCTCCCCTCCTTCCACTGACCCCTGATAATTTCCTGATTACACAAAGTCTATGAAGTCAGGCTGCACATGATCAGTTTGGTGTGTATTGCTACAGAGGGTTTTCTTTTTTTCTTGGGAGGGTGCATGTGATCAGCACAGGGCCAATCAGTACAGTCCAGACAGAGGGTCAGGGGTCTTGCAGTCTGATAGGACAGTCAGAAAACTACTCCTACAAGCTTTAATCAGTGCTCGGCCAGACACTGATAGGAGTCACAAGACTGCTATATACTGCTGATTGGAAAAGATATTTAGCAGTGTATATTTACTAAAATAATTGCATGTCCATGTTCTGTGTACTGTGGGAGACCAGGTCTAGTAAATGCAGGCTAGTGGGTTTAGCAACAATTTAATTGGTGGCCGACTGTATCTAACGTCTCCCACAAAAGCCTCCTTTAAATGAGGGCTAGTTGTATCGTATGCCCTATTATAAAAGTCCCCATTAACCGGTTGCCGACCGCCGCAAGTACATATACTGCGGCAGTCAGCCCCGGCCAGGCAAAGTGAGGTATCGGTACGTCACTAGCCTGGGAGCCAATAGCGGACGGGCGTGCGCCGCCGGAGGCACACTCCCACCTCGGCTCGTTCACGGACACCTCCGCGCGTGTGACCGGCGGCCCCGATGTCCGCCGGTCACTCGCGATCGTCCGCTGTGAAGGGAGTGTAATGTAAACAAAGCCGCCTGTCATTCTCCCCTGTGTAAAAGCACTGATCTAGCGGTCCTGCTAACCCCTTCACTGCCAGTGTCATTTTTACAATAACAGTGCATATGTATAGCACTGATTACTGTAGTAATGTCCCTGGTACCCCCAAAAGTGTCAAAAATGTCAGTCAAGGGTCCGATCTGTCCGCCGCAATGTCGCAGTCCCGCAAAAAAAAAAAATCGCAGATCGCCGCCATTACTCGTTAAAAAAAAAAAAACAACAGAAATGACAAAAATCTTTTCCTTAGTTAGTAAACGCAATAACTTTTCCGCAAACCAATCAAAATACGCTTATTGTGATTTTTTTTACCAAACATAGGTAGCAGAAAACAAATTGGCCAAAAAGTTTAAAAAATTTAGATTTTTACATTATTATTTACATTAAATATTGTTATTTTTGCAAAATTTACGCTCTTTTTTTGATTATAGCGCATGATCAAAAAATCGCACAGGTGATCAAATACCACCAAAAGAAAGCTCTGTTTGTGGGAAAAAAAAGGACGTCAAATTCGTTTAGGTACAGTGTCGCACGGCCGCGCAATTGTGCGTTAAAGTCACGCAGTGCCGAATCGCAAAATACCCCCTGGTCAGGAAGGGTGTAAAATCTTCCGGGGCTTAAGTGGTTAAATGGTGGGTAGCCATATCTTATGCCCCCTTTCCCCATTGAAAGTCCCGTTATTAATTAGCAGTGGGGTTTAACGCCCCCTTCCCATTAAAGCAGTTTTTAGTTGGTGGCTGCTAGTGCATTATGTTCCATTGATCAAAGCACTTTTATAATAGTGGTCAGTGAGATAGGTTTATGGAATACTAACTCGTATTGTAAAATTAAAAATCTCTCTGCCCCAGCTTTTATGGTTTGTTGCAAAAAAAGGTGGTTTTGAAGGAGGTAGTCCAATTTTTCTCTTCTCAGCCAAACTTTCCTGCCTTGAGCAGGCAGATCAATGCACAGAATATGTCCTTGATTTAACCAAGCAGGTCCTGAAGCAGTCATCGTGATCCTAGCCTTTCAATCGAATGAGTCATTGATGTGTAGCACCACCCCCGAAGGAGCTGCTGATTAGATTATTGGGTCTACGTCCTGCCTAACAACCCACAGAATTGGCTCGAACCCTCCCTAGGCACAACTGACCCAGAATAGGACTGGAATACCAAATGGCTACACAGATTGGAATATAACACTTCAATAAATAATAATGACCTGTTACCTCTTTCCAGCTGCAGTCCTTCTGGGTAATACAAGGTGACCACACACAAGCTTGCTTTTAAACAGGAAAGTTATTTACTGTAAATCAAATAAACAGTTTCGATACAGTAAAATATGACTTTGTAAAAGGATATACTAATTAATTAATCAAAGATAAGATAAATACTGTGATATCACTCCTCAAGGGCACATTAATTGTTTCAGGAAATGTCTCGAGCCTATAGGACCACCATCTTAATCACTATTATACTTTTGGAGATAAGGCTCAGCATTCAGTTAGACACAGTATCAGAATGTCAGACCTATCTGAGTCCGCTGTTTCTTCTCTATATCTTCGCTAGCAACGTTGGTGCACTCGCAATTTGTAATCCACATTGAGGATGGGTGATCAATAGAGAGAATGGCAGCAAACAGTTAGTAATCACCGCGGGGTGTCTGTGCAGGATTGCCGGTAAAACTTCTGTGAGAGATGTACTGGGCCACCTGGTATATTGCCTTCTACTACTCTAAGGCTAATCCTGACTAAAGTTACTTCTTTGATAGATAGAGTCAGTTTTTGGGCAGGTGCCCTCTCACCAACAGGACTGTCTCCCAGGAAGCCTCCGCTGCTGTCTCAGTCTCCGGCCTCTGTCACCAGCCGCGCTAGGTATTTGGGGTGGATGAGTCTGGTCTCTGTAGAACATCGATGGGACCTCCAGGAGGGATCCTCTACTGGAGATGAAACACTGCAACTTAGTCACTTAAGGCCCAGGAGTTTCGGCCTAGCATACAGCATCAGCCCACAGCACTGGCATCCTGCTTGTCTCACTGTGTCTTTCCCAAGAGACTGAGCCTGGCTCCTCCCTTCCTTTATAAAGCTTCCCCCAGAAGGCTGTGCGGTGAAGCAGTGCATCCTGGTAGTCCAAGAGCACTATGGATGATGAAGTCTCTCAACTTCCTGAAAGGAAAATCACATCACAAGAAATTCCATAGTAGCTGCAGTGTGTCGTTTTGGCCACTAGATGGAGCCGAGTTCCTCTCAAATGTCAAACAATCATCTTTCAGGCATATTAAACACCGCTACACACTCCCCCCACTTAAGAAACTTTGGTCCCCAAAGAGGATAACAGCATGTACTCCAGTGCATATGTTGGCAGTACACAACAAAAACATTAACATATGCATAACAGGGAATTATCTTCCTTTTCATAAGCAGAATTCAAACTCAACAACTGCATATTACAACACAGGTTCGACATAGGAACCTCCCACCAATTGTCAGGGGAGGGAAGGTAATTCTGTTCACAGACCCCTGACACTTGAGTGGCTTGTACAGATGTGCCTGGGGGTGAGCTAGGGTTGTCCTCCACCAAATCTGCGGTGGAAGAACTAGGCTGATCAAGAGTTCGTTTGGAAGTAAAGATAGCCTCTTCCGAGCATTCACCCAATTGGTCATAGGTCAGTCTTTTGGGTGGGTGAATGACTCTTCTTTCCCTCTGTTCTTTGGGATGCACGATCTCAGAGGTACTAGGACCAGCCACTTCTGGGGATTCTTCAATGTCCTCCTCCTCATGTTCCAACACACAGGAATCTGATGCTTCAAGAGCGGTCAGTTCTTCTTCAGAGAAAGGTGCAACCTCCTCCTCAGGATCTTCATCATCAACTACTTCTTCTGGAAGCATGTGGAAAGGTATGAATTCGGGGGCTTCCGCCCGAAGGGTTCCTCTGTCAGCCAATGTCGATGAAGACAGGGAGGCAGGTGTGGGTTCTGGTAACTGAGACGACCACATCCAGTCAGGTACCTCCTCTTCATCTTCCAGATCTTCAGATGGAGAATTTCCCTCCCTCACATCTGGGAGTGTCGACTGAGATCTGGTGACTGGTCTGGACAGGCGAGAGGTCGAAGGGGTCTCTGGCGAATCTACGACAGGAGGCATGCGAACTGCTTCAGAGAGAGGCAGTAAATGGTTCCTATGCCAAGTCTTCAATGGACCCACACTTCCTTCAGGCCGAATTTGATACACAGGGAGGTTTGGTAGTTGCTTGCAGATAACATAAGGTTGGGACTTCCAGCGGTCTGCCAACTTGTGTTTTCCCGGGACACCCAAGTTCCTCAACAATACCCTGTCCCCTGGTTGCAAGTCTTGGATCCGAACTTTTAAGTCGAAATTCCTTTTATTCCTCAGTCCACGTTGATCAGATGTGGCCTGAGCTTTATCATAGGCCGATTTCAGACTCTTCCGCAGTCGGTCCACATATCCCTTGTGCGATGCTGAAGAGGTGTGATCGGGCGAGATGCCAAAGGCCAAATCCACTGGCAATCGAGCCTCTCGTCCAAACATTAGACGATAAGGGGAATATCCAGTAGCATCACTGACAGTACTGTTGTAGGCATGCACAATGGCAGCTACATGTTTGCCCCAATGCTGTTTTTTCTCTGAGCTCAAAGTCCCCAACATGTCCAAAAGAGTCCTGTTAAATCTTTCTGGCTGGGGATCCCCTTGTGGATGGTAGGGAGTAGTTCTAGTCTTTTGGATGCCTAACAGATCTAACAGTCTCTTGATCAGTCTGCTTTCAAAGTCTCTTCCCTGATCTGAATGGAGGCGTTGTGGTAACCCATAGTGTACAAAGAACTTTTCTACAAGAACTTTGGCTACTGTAGAGGCCTTCTGATCCCTTGTTGGGAATGCTTGGGCGTATCTGGTAAAATGGTCTGTTACCACAAGGACATTCCCTTGGCCACTCAGATCAGGCTCTAGGCAAAGGAAATCAATGCACACCAGTTCCATGGGTCCCTGGCTTTGCAGATGGCCCATTGGGGCTGCTTGACGTGGCAGAGTCTTCCTTTGTATACATCGGACACAAGAATGACAGTATCCTTCAACTTCGGCCCTCATACAGGGCCAGTAGAACCTGTCTCTGACAAGCTGAAAAGTTCTTTCAGGTCCCAGATGGCCATGATTATCATGAAGAGCAGCCAGAACTCTCTCCCTGTATTTAGCTGGTAAGAACAGTTGCCACTTCTCCTCCAGATCTTCAGATGGGCCTCTTCGGTAGGCCACCCCTTCTCGGATCTGTAACCGGGTCCACTCTCTATGCAACAGACGGGCCCCCTGAGGAGAGTCGGTGAGAAGCAACTCAGGGCGCTGGATCTCCAAGGCTTCCAAAAGAAGTTTTCCCAGAGGGTCTTCCAGCTGCTCCTTCCTCAAGTCCCTTTTGGACAGCCGGGGTAAATCTTCCCCTTCAACCTGGGTCACCCTGCAATAGTATTTGGGTACTCCGACAGCCGAAACCCCAATCTCTTCGGCTCTTGATCCTCCTCTGGATCGAAGTTCAGTTCCCTGATATAGGGCACGCACCCCTTCTGGAGCCAAATGGGTCCATTCTTCATCAGGTTCGTGTGGTGCATGCAACCTTCTGGATAGGGCATCTGCATCCCTGTTCCCGATTCCTGGCCGATACTTCAGGCTGAAGTTGAAGCTAGAGAGGGCAGCCAACCATCTGTGTCCTGTGGCATCCAGCTTGGCTGTAGTCAACAGATAGGTAAGGGGATTATTATCCGTCTTGACAATGAATTCAGCTCCGTACAGGTAATCTTTCAATTTGTCAACCACTGCCCACTTCAAGGCCAAGAATTCAAGTTTGTGGGTAGGATAATTCCTTTCAGCAGGTAGTAGACTCCTGCTCACGTAGGCTACGGGTCGCAGGTGGCCCTCATGTTCCTGGTAGAGTACCCCACCCAGCCCATCTCGGCTGGCATCGACATGTAGTTCATATGGTTTCGTGGGGTCTGCGTAGGCCAACACAGGGGCAGTGGTTAGATTCTTTTTCAACTGAGTGAAAGCCCCTTCACATTCTGGGGTCCACTGATCCTGGATGGACTCCTTGGCCTTCCGGGGTCCCATGGTGGACTTCATTGGCTTGACCAGTTCAGGAACGTCATCTTCTTCGTTCTTTAGTAACTCATTGAGGGGTCGGGCAATCTTGGCGAACCCCTCTACAAACCTCCTGTAATAGGAGCAAAAACCCAGGAACGACCGAAGTTCGGTCACATTTGTAGGTCTCGGCCAGGAGGCGACAGCATCCAGCTTGTCCGGGTCGGTGGCCACCCCTTCTTCAGACACGATGTGGCCCAGGTAATGGACCGAGGACTGATAGAATTGGCACTTCTCAGGAGAAAGTTTCAGGCCTTCTTCATGTAGCCTCTTCAGGACCTTTTCCAACCTCTCCTCGTGTTCTTCCAAAGTTCTGCCAAACACGATAACATCATCCAAGTATACCAGTACCTCTATCAAATTCATATCTCCAACGGTCCTTTCCATCAGCCTTTGGAAGGTAGCAGGGGCCCCTGACAACCCCTGAGGCATGCGATTGAACTCAAAGAACCCCACAGGGGTGATGAAGGCTGTCTTCTCCCGATCTTCAGGGTGCATGGGGATCTGATAATACCCACTCTTTAAGTCCATCACACTGAACCACTTCGCCCCTGACAGGCTCTGTAGGGCGTCTTCGATTCGAGGAGTGGTATACTGGTCTGGGATGGTTCTTCTGTTCAGGGTTCGGTAGTCGATACAAAGCCTCAGAGATCCGTTTTTCTTCCGGACTACCACTATCGGAGAAGCATATGGGCTCCTGGATTCTCGAATAACCCCAGTCTTCTTGAGTTCCGCCAGCTGCTGACGTAGATCTTCTAAGTCACCTAAGGGAACTCGCCGGACTCTTTCTCGGAAAGGTTTGTCCTCACTCAGGCGGATCTTATGAGTGGCACTCCTGGCGCATCCCACGTCGAACTCATCCCTAGAAAATATTCCTCGCCATCGAGCAAGTTGTGCCTTGGCCCTCTTCACCCATTCTGGTGGGAGGGCAGCGTTTCCAGAGCAGAGCTCTTCTATAACATCTTCACCCCTTTCCTCCTCTTTAAGATCAGATGGGACAACTGGGGTAGCCGGGTTAACTTGGCCCAACAGCACTCTGGCCGGTACCTTCACCGGTGTAGTAGAGGTGTTTCTGACACTCACTAAAACCCTTCCATGGTTTTTCTGTAACACCTTCAAAGGGATCACTTCAGGGATTACTTCTATCCCTCTCTCCTCTTCCTGTGGACCTGATTCAAAGATGATAAAAGGGCCCGGCTGTTTCCATGTGAGTTTAACGGAAGCTTTCAGACAAGCCACCTCTCCTGGCTGCAAGACCTTTTCCGTTCTGTCCAACTTCCAGAGTCTTCCAACTCCTTCTGCAGGAGTCTCTTGCTCCAATACTAATCGTTGATAGGCCTGCCGTAGCATGGGGTGAATCCTTGGCGCTGGAGCATCCTGTCCCTGGACCAGTTGTGTCAGGAGGCGCCTTACTAGGTCAGTGTTGGTCCCTACGATGAGAGAGCTTTTGTTGGCCCCTGGCGGACGAGGACAGACCACCGCTAGGGTGTCGAAGGTTTCAGCTTCACCAGCCACTGATGGGTCAAAGGTCAACTTGATTGGCAGATACCCGTCATAGGGAAAACTTTGAGTCCCGATACCCCATATCTCCAGATCTTCCAACTTCTGCAGAGGTAGATGGGTAAGGTGTTTATCATAGAAGTCTCTATACAGAAGAGTCACTTGGGCCCCAGTGTCAAGGAGGGCTCTTGTGTAAATTCCTTCTACCTGGACAGAGACTACAGGGGAAGGCCCGACCAAGTTAGTTGGGAATTCTCTTGAAGTGGCCTTGTTGTCTGATTCAGTTCTCTGCACCCAGGCTCTTTTCTTTTTTTTTCTTCTGGACTTCAGTCCCCTCTGGGCCCAGTGTGCATTGATTTTCCTTCTCTCAGTAGCCTGGAGTATAGAACTAGGGGCGTTGTACCTGGATCTGACTCCCTGACTCAGATTCCCTGAATCATTGAGTCTCTTGGATTCCCTTAAAACTGGCGGGCACCCGGTCGACTCCTTCACGGGTGCCCTCTGAAGTTTTTCCGCTGGCTTGCGAGGTTCTGAGGCGACATTTCCTGGGCTGGGACATACTCCTCTAACATGTCCTACTCCCCCACAGTTGAAACAAGTTAGCGATCTCCTAGGTCTCGGTTCCGGGTCTACTCTAAGGTTAGAAGGTTTATCCGGCTTCTCTGACACGTTCCCGTCAGGTAGAGTAGATGCCTGACTAGTCAGGATGGACACCATTTCTATCAACTGGGACACCTGGGTCTTTAGGAGTTCAACTTGCGAGTCACTTTCTTTTGCACTTATCACTCTGACACGAGCAGTTGAGTCAAACTGCCGACTCTTCCTTTTCTTGTCCAACATGACCTCTTCTTCTCTGACCATTCGGATCAGGTCAGGGTATTCCAGAATGCCACCATCTTGGCGAGTTCGCAACAGTATGGCAATGGGATCTAAGGGTTGAGCCCCTCTCAGCACCTGCCGTGCACGAGTCTCATCTACCTTCCGGGGGTCTATCCCTTTCTTTAACAAGATCTGGTGGATGATCTTATCTAGGCGTCTAATAAATTCGGACAACTTCTCTTCCTCTTCTTGGTAACAGTGGTCTAACTGGTAAAGAAGTTCAGCCACGTTCTCCGTCCGACCAAATACATCTTGTAGAATGTCTAGATAATCCTGTGCAGTACAGTTCTTTTTGCTTAGCTTGAGATTACGTACGGCCTCTAGTGCAGGTCCCTTTAAACTTTCTGTGATTCTCTGTTTCTTGTGCTGTTCTGGTACCTCCCACTCTTCCAAAGCCTGAGTGGCGGTATCTAACCACTCTTCAAACCCATCTTCTGTCGAAGGCACAGGCTGTTTCCCAGAGAATGTCCTGAGCTTCCTATATTCAGTCATCAGATAGTTTGGGGAGTCCTTACTACATTTTGCTACGATTTCCCCGAGAACAGCACACAATTCTGAGCTAAAGGTAGACAAAGGTGGTGACTCTGGACTCCCTTCTTGGACACCTTTTTCTTTGCTGGAGACCCCAGGAGTGGTGGATGAGGGACCTTCAGTAAGGACTTCTGGATGTATTAAGAAAAGTTCTGTTTGGTCAGTAGTCTTTACACTGGTTCCCTTAAAGTAATCAGGGACCCCCTTCCTCCACTCACACAATGCATACGTGTGTGGAACGGTGGTGTCTGTCTTTATGTCAGTCACCCAGAATTTCCTGTCTGTGGACAGTGCCCTTAAAACTGGGAGGAGTTTTTCCTCAGTCCAGACCTCTCCCTTGATTTCAACCACCAGGCCATTTTCCACTACGACATTCTCTTCCCTGCACCACTCGGCTGCAGCGGTAGGATCCATTTCTGCGTTGAGGGGGATTCTGTGGCTGAGAGGGTTGTGTTGCAGGACTGTAGATGATCCCGGACGAGCCCCCACGTGTAGCACCACCCCCGAAGGAGCTGCTGATTAGATTATTGGGTCTACGTCCTGCCTAACAACCCACAGAATTGGCTCGAACCCTCCCTAGGCACAACTGACCCAGAATAGGACTGGAATACCAAATGGCTACACAGATTGGAATATAACACTTCAATAAATAATAATGACCTGTTACCTCTTTCCAGCTGCAGTCCTTCTGGGTAATACAAGGTGACCACACACAAGCTTGCTTTTAAACAGGAAAGTTATTTACTGTAAATCAAATAAACAGTTTCGATACAGTAAAATATGACTTTGTAAAAGGATATACTAATTAATTAATCAAAGATAAGATAAATACTGTGATATCACTCCTCAAGGGCACATTAATTGTTTCAGGAAATGTCTCAGAGCCTATAGGACCACCATCTTAATCACTATTATACTTTTGGAGATAAGGCTCAGCATTCAGTTAGACACAGTATCAGAATGTCAGACCTATCTGAGTCCGCTGTTTCTTCTCTATATCTTCGCTAGCAACGTTGGTGCACTCGCAATTTGTAATCCACATTGAGGATGGGTGATCAATAGAGAGAATGGCAGCAAACAGTTAGTAATCACCGCGGGGTGTCTGTGCAGGATTGCCGGTAAAACTTCTGTGAGAGATGTACTGGGCCACCTGGTATATTGCCTTCTACTACTCTAAGGCTAATCCTGACTAAAGTTACTTCTTTGATAGATAGAGTCAGTTTTTGGGCAGGTGCCCTCTCAACAACAGGACTGTCTCCCAGGAAGCCTCCGCTGCTGTCTCAGTCTCCGGCCTCTGTCACCAGCCGCGCTAGGTATTTGGGGTGGATGAGTCTGGTCTCTGTAGAACATCGATGGGACCTCCAGGAGGGATCCTCTACTGGAGATGAAACACTGCAACTTAGTCACTTAAGGCCCAGGAGTTTCGGCCTAGCATACAGCATCAGCCCACAGCACTGGCATCCTGCTTGTCTCACTGTGTCTTTCCCAAGAGACTGAGCCTGGCTCCTCCCTTCCTTTATAAAGCTTCCCCCAGAAGGCTGTGCGGTGAAGCAGTGCATCCTGGTAGTCCAAGAGCACTATGGATGATGAAGTCTCTCAACTTCCTGAAAGGAAAATCACATCACAAGAAATTCCATAGTAGCTGCAGTGTGTCGTTTTGGCCACTAGATGGAGCCGAGTTCCTCTCAAATGTCAAAAATCATCTTTCAGGCATATTAAACACCGCTACAGATGACATGAAATTTGCATACATTCTGTGCAGTTTAAAAAGACTAAACTGCCATATAACATACTATTTCCAGATCAGAGACCCTTTTTAAAGCTCCAGGGCCTTGATCCTGATCTTGTGATCACTATGTAGTGAGTCACTCACTTGCAGAACAGAAGAGGTGACTGTTCAGGTTTTATTAGGCAATACAGTGACTCACTAGGCAATAAAGTCATAGTAAGAATGACAGCTGGTAGATGGTCACACCAGTATTTCACATATCAAAAATTCCATTTAATTTTGATTATTTAAGGTTTTTCCATGGCATAGAATTTAAACTAATTTAATGAATTGCTAATTAACGATGCAGGAAATTAGAAAGAGGATGGGTTAAAAGGAACTGCTAATTTAGCACAATGAGCTCCCATTCAATAGCAAAGAGCATTCACATTATATACCAGGGATATTATATTTGGAATATGAGTTTCCTCTAGAGAGAAGTGAAATGTTACCTGCTTACTGAAGCAGAGAAAGCTCATTTCAACAGATACAATTTCCAGTAAGAAATAGAACAGTCAAAATAACCAAAACCATATACAGTTCTATCTAAGCACCTCCTTTAATATCTAATACAATTAACTGTTTGACTTCTTTATAAATTAAAGTTCATGAGCAAAAGCTACTTACTATATACTGTAAGTCCTGACCTAAAGAGTTTGGCGGGTCTGTAAATCTTTTGGCCAAAGATGTCTTATTAGTTGTGTAGGTGTGCATGCTTTTTTTCATCGGAAAACAGGTGCAAGAATACAAGGTTCAGTAGTGCATTATGCACAGGGTGCAGGGTTCAGGAATGCATTAGCTGCATTGGTTACTGCATTGGTATTACTAGAGAGCCAACCTTCAGCTCTAAAAAAAAAGGTACCAGGGTAATGCCTGCAGCTGCAGGCATCACCCCGGTACAACCACTTGAAGCCAATGACGTAAAGGTATGTGATCTGGTAGTAAGTGGTTAATCAGATTGGTTATTTTTTAAAACCAGTTAAAGCTGGCTGAAAATTGCCATGTGTAAGGCCAGCATTATTCTTTAGAAGCACTTCACACAGTGACTCTGTAAGGACATTGTAACACAAATGCCGGAATTATTGCTCTCATTCTAACAATCGTGGTGATACCTCACCTGCGTGGTTTGAACAATATTTACATTTATAGGTGCGACTTACGTATGTGTTCGCTCTTGCATGCAAGCATGGAGGGAGGGGGCGCTTTACATTTTTTTTCTTATTTTTTTTGTGACAGCAATAGGCAGTGGCAGATACTATTTATAGAGGGATCTGGGGTCTATAAGAGCCCAAACCCCTCCTCTGCACCTAAAAGTATTCAAAACACCAATATCTGTGTGTTTGAAGACTTTTAAAAACTGGTGCCGTTGGCTCCTGAGTAAACCGGAAGTGATGTCATGAGGTCACTTCTAGGTTACTACATCCAAGACCGATTCCGGCTTTGTTCGGGTCTCCAGCCAGCTGGCCGACATGCCGCCTGGCCGCTCGGGTCTCCCGGTGGGACTGGAGAGCCCGGGCGAGCAGCAGAAGGTGGCGAGAGGGGGGATGTCTCCTCCCACTGCTTGTAATAATAGCCAAGCGGCTGCTTAGCAGCATCAGTTGTTATTACTAGAGAGCCGACCTTCAGCTCTGAAAAAAGGTACCTGGGTGATGCCTGCAGCATCCCCCCAGTACAACCACTTGAAGCCAATGACGTACAGGTACATAATTTGGTGGCAAGTGCTTAATCAGGTTGGTTAATTTTTAAAACCAGTCAAAGCTGGCTGAAAATTGCCATGTGTGAGGCCAGCATTACTCTTTAGAAGCACTTCTTACAGGGACTCTGGAAGGACATTATAACAAAAAGCTGTTCATAAATATTATATTATAATTTTTAACTAGAAATGAAAATACACTTCCTCCAGGTTAAACATAAAAATGGTTCTGAAGTCCATCCATCCTGCACTGTGGATCCATGAGAATTTGGGGTATGCACAAAAGCATCTGTTCTGTTTTGTTGGTTGAGTATTGCTAAAAAAAATGCACCAGTGAATCTCACCAGAATGGAGTCATATCCATAGAATAAAGTTTTCATGTTTATGGTGACTGGCCCAGTATAATCTTGAATGTTTTTTTAAAATGATTCCAAAGCTTCTTTTAAAGAAAAAACAAAATAAATGTTATACTTACCTGCTCTGTGCAATGGTTTTTCACAGAAAAAACCTCCTCTTCAGGGGTCCCTTGTTTGCACTCCTGGCTCCTCCTCTTCAGTGAGTGCCCAGATAGATAGATAGATAGCACCCATTGACTCCTGGAGGCATTTTAAATTGTAATATATTTTTGAGAAATGTTTTGCTTATCAGAGAGATAGGACTTCATATACCCCGAGCAACACTTACAGACTTTCCCGCATCCAGCTTGTACAGTATAAAGAGCCTTTAAGCCAATACCGATAACACTGCACAGCATATAACACCTCTAGCTGGTTAGACAACTTGTTCTCATGCTTCAGTCCATCTTCCCAAGAGAGTAACTATGTCTTTTAAGTAGGGATAGACCGATTATCGGCAAGACTAATATATCGGCGGCCGATATGCACTTTCCCTTATATATCGGTATCGGCCCCGCAACTGGCCGATATTGCCGATATTTTTGTGACGTCATTCTGCCTTCTTAGGCCGCCTCCCTTGCCTTGGACAGCCTTGTCTGGAGTCGGGACTAGACTCGTGGGAGTGTACCACAGCCATACACCCACAGCAGCCCGGTGCCAGCCAGCCACCCACATCTACAGGCCCTGTACCAGCCAGCCACAAGCACTGTACCAGCAAGCCGGCCAGCCGCCCACAGGCCCTGTACCAGCCAGCCAGCCACCCACAGGCCCTGTACCTGCCAACCACAGGCCCTGTACCAGCCAGCCACCCACCCACAGGCCCTGTACCAGCCAGCCAGCCACCCACCACAGGGTGCCAGACAGCCAGCCACGCACCACAATGTGCCAGACACCCACCACAGGGTGCCAGACAGCCAGCCACCCACTACAGGGTGCCAGCCAGCCTGCTATCCACCACAGGGTGCCAACCAGCAGCCATCCACAATGGGGAGCGAGCCAGCCACCCACCACAGGAAGCCAGCAAGCCAGCCTATAAGCATTAAAAAAAATTAACATGTTCAGTACCAGATTTGTGTCAAAAATTGTCTTTATTTTTTAAAACTTTAAATGTACAAAATATCGGCCCATATCGGATGAAACCGATATGTTGTGACCAAAATATTGGTATCAGCCCTGAAAAAAAACCATATTGGTCTATTCCTAATACACACACACACACACACAGTACTGTGCAAACGTTTTAAGCAGGTGTGAAGAATGCTTTCAAAAATATATCTTTTAATTGTTTATTCTTATCAATTTACAAAATACAAAGTGAGTGCACAGAAGAAAAATTTAAATCAAATCACTATTTGGTGTGACTACGTTTTGGTTTCAAACCAGCCTCAATTTTTACACTTGCACAAAATCAGGGACTTCATAAAAGTAGGTCAGGTGCATGATTAGCCCATTATACCAAGTAGGTGCTAATGATCATCCATTTCATATGTAGGTTGAAACAAAGTCATTAATCAAAACAGCTGTGTAGGAGGCTTTAGACTGGGTGAGGAACAGCCAGACTCTGCATCTAAGGTGAAGTTGTGGAAGACAAATTCAAGTCACAGGTCATACACCACGGCAAGACTAAGCAAAGCAACAAGAAACAAGATAGTTATACTGAATCACAAGCTACTGCAGCAGCACAACCTCTCCCAGGAAAATATTTCAAAGCAGGCTAGGGTTTCAGCATATGCTATTTAACCACTTACCGCAAAGTGACATACCTATACGTCGGCTGACTTTGCGTGGTTATACCGGGATGATGCCTCTGGCTAGAGGCATCATCCCAGTACCGTTGTTTAGAGCCGGCGGCCGGCTTTCCGGCAGTAATGACCGATGCGGCTCGGGAGCCGCTCGATCGTTACCCCGGTGAGCGGGAGGGGACATCTCCGGCCGCCTTCCGCGGCTCTGCCCAGGTCTCCCGTCCCACCATGCCAGCCGGATGGAGTCCCGATCTAAACTGGATGCAGCTTCGATCAGGTCTCCGATGACGTAACCCGGAGGCGGTGTCCATGACGTCACATCCAGGTTACTCGGCTGCTAAAGGAGGCAGATTCAAAAAACTAGTGTATTCAAAAATGCAGTTTTCTGCGTTTTGAATACATGGAAGTGTAGTGGAGGGGTCGAGGGTCTTTTAGACCCTTGATCCCTCCATAAAGAGTACCTGTCATTGCATATTGCTGTCACAAGAGATGTTTACATTGCTTGTGACAGCAATAAAAGTGATCAGATTTTTTTTTTTTTATGAAACCTGTGTTAAAGTTAAAAAAAAATTAAATAAATAGGAAAAAATAATAATTTTAGCCGCCCCCGTCGCTGTTAGTTCACGCACGAAAGAAAACGTATATGGAAGTCGCGCCGCAAATGAAATCGCTGTTCAAACCACACATGTGAGGTATCGCCGCGATCGCCAGAGCATGAGCAATAATAAAAGAGCTACACTCTAACTCTAAACTGGTAATCGTTAAAAATTTTTTTAAAGCATCGCCTATTGAGATTTCTATTGACCGTAGTTTGTCGCCATTCCACGGGTGTGCGCAATTTTAAACCATAACATGTTGGGTATCTATTTATTTATTGACATCATCTTTCACAATATACAGAAAAAATGGGCTAACTTTACTGTTTAGTTTTTTTTAAATGCAGTGAAATTGGATTTTTCGTAATTTTTCCACAAAAATGGCGTTTTAAAGACCACTGCGCAAATATCGCGTGATAAAAAATATTGCAATGACCGCCATTTTATTCTCCAGAGTCTGTGATAAAAATATATATAATGTTCAGGGGTTCTAAGTCATTTTCTAGCAAAAAAAATACTGATTTTAACATGTAAACAAAAAGTGTCAAAAATAGGCTTGGTGGGTAAGTTGTTAAGCTCCTTTGGAGAAAAACAAAAAATTAGCAATGGTAGGGACTGTAGATGCAGTGGTCGGCCAAGGAAATTTAATGCAGCAGATGAAAGACACATCATGCCTACATCCCTTCCACATCAGATGATGTCCAGCAGTGCCATCAGCACAGAACTGGCAGAAACCAGTGGGACCCAGGTACACCCATCTACTTTTTGGAGAATTCTTGCTAAAACTGGCCTTCATGGAAGAATTGTGGCCAAAATTCATACCTCCAATGTGGAAACAAGGCTAGGCGACTCAACTATGCATGAAAACATAGGAACTGGGGTGCAGAAAAAATGGCAGTAGGTGCTCTGGACTGATGAGTCAAAATGTGACATATTTGGCTGTAGCAGGAGGCAGTTTGTTCACTAAAGGGTTGCAGAGTGGTACAATAGTGAGCATCTGCAGGCAAAAGTGAAACAGGGTGGAGGTTCCTTGCAAGTTTGGACTGGATTTCTGCAAATGGATTTGGAGATTTGGTCAGGGTCACTGTGGTCCTCAATGCTGAGAAATACAGGCAGATACTTATCCATCATGCCATACCATCAGGGAGACGTGTGACTGGTCCCAAATTTATTCTGCAGCAGGACAACAACCCCAAACATACAGCCAAAGTCATTAAGAACGATTTTCAGTATAAAAAAAGAACAAGGTGTCCTGAAAGTGATAGTTTGGCTCCCACAGAGCCCTGATCTTATTATCGAGTTTGTCTGGGATTACATAAAGAAACAGAAGGATTTGAGGCAGCCTACATCCACAGATGATCTGTAGTTAGTTCTCCAAGATGCTTGGAACAACCTACCTGCCGAGATCCTTCAAAAACTTTGCGCAAGTAAGCCTCGAAGAACTGATGCTATTTTGAAGGCAAAAGGTAGTCACATCAAATATTGATTCAATTTGGATTTCTCTTCTGTTTATTTACTTTCCATGTTGTTAACTGATGAAAAAAAAATTTTAAAACTTCTATTTGTGAAAGCATTCCTAATTTACAGCAATTTTTTACACCTCCCTAAAACTTTTGCACAGTAGTATGTTTATATAAATTTGTATTTTTTTTTACATACAGGTATATATACACAGACACTTCCACACACCAGAACTGTCATATCTGGCCTGATATTCATTCATTCTACATATTTCCTTATTAACAACTGCCTCTTTCCTACTTTGTAAAACTTTAAAGGATAAGTTCACCGTTGGGAACATGTTACACGTTCCACCCATTTTTAGGGTGAAACATGTAACATGTTCCCAATGCTATAGTTGATGGTGCAATGCCTTTCAGACTTTTTGACCTGCAAAAAATGTGCATTTTTTTTTTAAAAAAGTGAACTTATCCTTTAAATAAGAATAATAAAATATTCAATTAAATTTCCTAATCTCTTTTACTATCAGTGTCATACCACACAGAGGGGGAATTTGCTAAAACTGGAACAGACAGAATCTGAAGATGTAAATTATAGCTAATCAGGTTCTTACTTCAGCTTGCTCATTTAACATTTGAGAATGAAAGCTCGACACTGACTGGTTGCTGTGCACAGCTGCTCCCGATACTGTATTCTCCAGTTTTAGTAAATTCCTCCCAATGTATCCCTGGAAATGGGATAGAGAGTATAGACAAGCTGCAACATTTCATAGATCAGGTCTGGGAACAAGCTTTAAATAGACGTGTATAATTACTGGGTGTTTGTGGGAAAATCAACATGTTTCAGTGTAATTTTGTTTAATGATAGATAGCACTGGCTACGTGTATCATAAAATATGTATCATGTGTTAGACAAGTCTGCAACAAAATGTGAATATAGGAGTGGAACTGAAAGCCATGTACTGATAAATTATAAGGGTATTCCCCTCCCCCCCTTTCCTCCCCTCTTTCCTCCCTCTTCTTTCTTTACTATTCTTTACTTTTCTATACTTCTATATATTCTTAGATGGGCCATTGCCCAGGCCCATCTGAGTTGTACCCTTAAGAAAAACAGTAACTAAAAAGAGCAACAATTGTATACAGTGATTCTAAGATAAAAAAACAAGTGAGAATATGGCAATTGTTTTCTTCAAAATTTATCCGACAAGATAGATTTGTATTCTATATCAAAATTCATACTCTGCATTTGTTGTTTTATAATGTTCGTTAACATATGTTGCTGAAAGAGACTTTGTATTTCTTTTTTTCTGTTGAGTGCATGTAGCACTTTATTTCATTGTATTGCACTATGTATGCCCTTTTATTTTTCTAAATAAAGTTTAATATTGTGAAAAAAAAAAAAAACAAAATGGTATAAAGTAATAAACATAATTGATTGCAAAACAGTGTAAAACAATATAAACTATCATGCTACTAAAAATAAAATGAATTGCACATTGCCCAATGTCCAGAACAACAATGCTTCATATATTGCATATCTCTAAATCATTTACTGATTATACCCTGCATTTGTGACAGCCTGTGAATCTTACAATAATTCTGGGACTTTGTTTTCAGCTCTGTTCAACATACCTTCTTGTTTTAGATGGATAACAGAGACATCATTTAGCACCAGCATTTGTAAACAAATGTCATACCTTGCTATACTTCTTATGTCTGTATTACTTTGCATAAGCCATAAACACCTGCATGCACAAAAAACATAATCTCATGCATTTACAGACATCTATAAATGGCCATTAGCACCATCTAATGGCTTTACTCACCAATAAGAATGTGCAGAATGCGGCAGTGAAGCGGTAAAATGGAAAATTGTATCAAATACTTACCGTCATTTTCCTTTCCTGACACCAATACATGGCAGCACACACATGATATAGCACCGCCCCTATATCCACCCACAGGACCTGTTTAAATCTATAAAAGCATGACTGAGAGCAATCTCCCCATTCTTCGTATCAAGCATAAAGATCAGAGGGAGGGACCGTATGCTCCCATGTATTGGCATCAGGAAAGGAAAATTACGGTAATTATTTGATACAATTTTCCATTTTCCTAACGCCAACATGGCAGCACACACATGATAAAATGATGAGCTTTGAGAGGGAGGGTTTAATGTTGCAAACTCAGTCTTTATTTAGACAGATGCCTGAATAGTTTTTCTCCCAAACTCTACTGTAGTGAGAGCTGCTGGATCCACCCTGTAGTGCTTTAGGAACGTGTGGTGGGAAGACTAGCTCGCTGCCCTGCATACTTGTCTCCAGGGACACCCCTGCATGAACTGCCCAGGGAGAAGATATTGCTCTAGTCGAATGAGCTCTTACCACCTCCGGGGGTGCCTTTCTAGCCATTCTATATGCGTCTTGAATAGTTCTGACTATCCATGACAATATTGTTCTGGCCGAGGCTTCCTCCCCTTTTGGTCTTTCTGAAGGTATGATAAAAGGCCTATAGATCATCCAAAGGAGGCAGTGACTTGTATACAGAACTTTAGAACTTTGGAAATGTGTCGGGATTCGAACCCGTGACCAGCCACATCCCAGGCGGTAGCCCTGCTTACTAGGCTACCGTCCTCTCTGGACTTTCCTCCCTGAACATTCCTCCCTGAAGCCTATTATTTCAACCTTAGTCTTGCCAAGCCTTGCTCATCACCCTTGATTCCTGACACCTGGTACTTCCCTATATAAGTCCAGCCCCGTGCACTCAAGTTTGCTGATTATTGAGCTCCTGAGCCTTGATCAAGCTACTCCTCACCTGCTGCTCTTATCTACTACCACAAATCCAACGCTGACCAGGAATTGACTACCGACTACTCTTCTGCTTTGTCCCCATCTACTGAACTGCTACCTCTGTTGCCGATCCGGATTGTCTGACCACGCTTACTGCTGCCCGCCCCGACCTTTGGCTCGTCTGACTTCTCTCTGGGTATTCCCTTGTCTGCTCCTCTGCCTTTGGACCGAACCTGCACTCTGCCTGGCTGGGTGATCCTGAGGACCGCGTCCTGGTGTTAGCTTGCAGCGCAGTCTATCCCCACCATTAGGGGCTCTAGTGAAAACCAGCTAGCACTTAGTTTCCGCACCTCAGGTGAACCCGTGTCCTCATCAGAGTACTACGCGGTGTCCATCCGGTATCCAGCACCTACTACCTGCCTGCGGTCTTTGCCACTGGGCTCCACTCCTAACTCCGGCCAGCAGTCCTCTGACTCAGGTGAGCCTGTAGGATTGTTACAGAATAATCAGCCTAACTATGGAGTCCGCAATGACCACTCTGTGTAGACAGGTCACTGAACTTCAAGAATTTGGTACTACGTATCAGGAGAAATTTGCCCAGCTCCAAGAAGTAGTCCAAAGCCAACAGAAGGAGATTATTGAACTACAGAGGCAACTCCTAGACGTCCGCGGCGCTGCCGCAGACACCCGCAGACACCCGCATGCCACTCCCATCAAAATTCGGTGGTGACAGACGCCAGTATCGGGGATTTCTGAACCAATGCCGCATCTATTTTCAGATGAACCCGGCCCCCTTCACCACCGATAAAAAGAAGGTGCTATTCATGATCAATCTCTTGACGGATGAAGCATTAGCATGGGCGTCGCCATACGTGGAGTCTAACAATCAGCTCCTGAACAACCTAAACAACTTCATCACCGCCATGAGCCTAGTCTTCGATGATCCCAACCGCTGTGCGACGGCCGAGGGGCGACTACATAGTCTGCGACAAGGGAGACGCTCCGTCGCCGAATATACCGCCGAATTTCGCCGTTGGGTCACGGACACCACCTGGAACCCAGCAGCACAGAGGAGCCAATTCCGGCGAGGCCTGTCTGAAGCAATAAAAGACGAACTCGCCAGAGTTGAAGCCCCGGACGATCTGGATGACTTTATTCAAGTATGCATCCGGATAGATCAAAGACTCTCCGAGAGGAAGAGGGAAAGATTCTGGTCCTCGGACCACAGACCCACTTACTCCTTCTCCTCTACCGCCCAGCGCGACCCCCAGTCAGCACCTGAATCTATGCAGGTCGACGCACTACGGAGGTCTCTATCCACAGCTGAGAAGGAGAGACGGCTGGCGGAAAACCTCTGCCTCTACTGTGGAGAGCCGGGTCATTTTGCCATCAAATGTCCCAATAAGATTCGAAGAACTATTGCCGTCACGGAGCTAAAGGAGCAATCACAGACTCCAACCCCGCCAGCAGCCCCTGAAGATAACAATACGGCGGCTCATGGATCCCACTTCATCATCCCCATCCTCATCGACATCGAGGGCCGACAACTCCCCTGTTCTGCGATGTTAGACTCCGGGGCGGGAGGCAACTTCATGGACCTAACCTTCGCCCGTGAAAAGAACATTCCACTGACAATGAAGGCAGTCCCTGTTGACCTGGAAACCGTCGACGGATCCCCACTCTCCTCGGGGCCGGCGACTCATGAGACCATCGAACTACAACTCCTTATAGAACCTGATCACCACGAGAAGATCCACTTCTCGCTGATCGCCTCCCCAAAGTTTCCGGTGATCTTGGGCATCCCATGGTTGGCCACCCACAACCCCTCGGTGGACTGGGAAACCCGCTGCATACAGTTCCCATCCGAGTTCTGCTCGCTAAATTGCTCCCACAAACCCGTGCTTCCACCCGAAGACACCACCATATCTGAACTATCCGTCAAGGATCTGCTACCCCCTCAATACCGCGAGTTCCAGGATGTCTGCGACAAGAAAAACGCAGACAAGCTGCCACCACACCGACCCTATGACTGCCCTATAGAACTGTTGCCCGGGGCCGAAATACCCTTTGGCAGTATCTACCCCCTCTCGGAGCCTGAACTCAGGGCCTTGAAAGAGTACCTGGACGAGGACCTAAGGAAGGGGTTTATCCGGCCCTCTACCTCCCCTGCGGGAGCCCCCTTTTTCTTCGTAGAGAAAAAAGACTCCTCCCTACCTCCCTGCATTGACTACAGGAAGCTTAACGACATAACCGTAAAGAACCGGTACCCACTCCCACTGATTTCAGAACTCCTCGAGAGACTCCGGGCGGCGAAGATTTTCACCAAACTTGACCTTCGAGGGGCCTACAACCTCGTCCGAATCCGGCCTGGGGATGAATGGAAGACCGCCTTTCGGACACGTTATGGTCACTTTGAGTACCTAGTCATGCCTTTCGGACTCTGCAATGCTCCCGCCACCTTCCAGCACTTCATTAACGACGTCCTCAGGGACATGCTCGATCTGTTTGTAGTCGTTTACCTGGACGACATCTTGATCTTCCCTGAAGACCTCGAGCAGCACCGCGAACACGTCCGCAGGGTACTGCAGAGACTCCGACAGAACTCTCTCTATATCAAGCTAGAGAAATGTGAGTTTGAGCGAACCACCACTCAGTTCCTCGGATACATCATCTCCCCAGAGGGCCTAAGTATGGACCCGGGGAAGGTCCAAGCCGTGATGAACTGGCCAATTCCGAGAAACGAGAAGGAGATACAAAGATTCATTGGCTTCGCTAACTTCTATCGGAAGTTTATCCGGAACTTCTCCAAGATCATAGCACCAATTACCCAACTCACCAAGAAATCAGTCCCCTTCTCCTGGACACCAGAGGCACAGGAGGCCTTCACCAAGTTGAAACTCCTCTTCACTTCCGCTCCAATCCTAATCCACCCAAACCCCGAGCTGCCATTTACAGTCGAAGTGGATGCATCTGACTCCGCGGTGGGGGCTATTCTGTCACAACGGACAGGGGAGAAGATGCTACTACACCCGTGCGCATATTTCTCCCGCCAGATGTCCCCCTGCGAGAAGAATTATGACATCGGGAACAAGGAACTACTGGCAATCAAGGATGCCTTCTCTGAGTGGAGACACCTGCTGGAGGGAGCCACCAACCCCATAATCGTACTAACTGACCACAAGAACCTCGAGTTCATCCGCAGCGCTAAGAGACTCTCAGCCAGACAGGCCAGATGGAGCCTATTCTTTTCCGCTTTAACTTTCTCATCACCTATCGCCCCGGATCAAAGAATGGTAAGGCTGACGCCCTCTCCAGAATGTTTTCCGAGCCCTCGCAGAGTAACAAGGGCCAAAACAACATCCTACCCGAGAGAAGGGTCGTAGGGGTCACCTACTCTAAAGAACTCCTGGGCACAATCAAAGAAGGATATGAAAATGACCCCTTCCTTGCCCATCCCACAAGGAATGTCAGCCTTACGTTTAAGAACGGTCATTGGTTTCATCAGGACGTACAGTTATATGTACCAGAAATCGCACGGCTCGAAGTACTCAGACTCAACCATGACTCCAAGCTGGCCGGCCATCTAGGCACAAGAAAGACCCTGGAGCTTCTCTCCCGCTCCTTCTGGTGGCCAACATACAAGGAGGACATCAAGAGGTACATCTCCTCGTGCACGGTCTGTGCCCGCAATAAGACTCCTCGTTCCTCTCCCGTGGGTCTATTACAACCTCTCCCCATTCCCTCCCGCCCCTGGGGCTCGATCTCCATGGACTTTGTGGTAGACCTTCCTCCTTCAAAAGGGATGAACACCATCCTGGTCGTAGTCGACCGCCTCAACAAGATGGCCCATTTCATCCCCTACAAAGGCCTACCCACCGCCAAACAGACGGCCGATCTTATTCTCAGAGAGGTCTTCAGGCTGCATGGGATCCCGGACGATGTGGTCTCCGACCGAGGCGTACAATTTGCCTCTAAGTTCTGGAAGAACTTCTGCTTGGCGCTCGGGGTTAAGGTGAACCTGTCCTCCGCTTTCCACCCCCAGTCAAACGGGCAGACGGAGAGAACTAATCAGACCCTAGAGCAGTACCTACGCTGTTTCAGCTCCCACCTGCAGGATGACTGGCTTGACCATCTCTCCACGGCCGAGTTTGCCTACAACAATGCTGAGCACAGCTCAACCAAGCAAAGCCCCTTCTTTGCTAACACAGGCTCACACCCGGTGTTCATTCCGCACCTACCTGTCGCCTCCACCCTCCCAGCAGTGGCAGAACGCCTAACAACCCTACAGGAGGCACAAAAGAACATTATAAACAACCTCCAGCTCGCCCAGAGCCGCTTTAAACAGGGAGCAGACAGACGCCGCAAACCCACCCCGGGTTTCCATGTGGGAGACAAGGTGTGGCTGTCCACCAGGAACCTCAGATTGAAGGTCCCCTCCAAAAAGTTGGCCCAAAAATACATGGGTCCGTTCCGGATCTCCGCTCAAATTAATGAGGTCACGTTCCGGCTCGATCTTCCAGACTCCATTAGGGTGCACCCTGTCTTCCATTGCTCCCTCCTCAAACCATACGTGGAGAATACCTTCACAGGCCGCAACTCGCCCCCTCCACCACCCGTGAGGGTACAGGGTGAAGAAGAATACACTGTAGCAAACATCCTTGACTCCAGGATCCACCGGGGAAGACTACAATATCTAATTGGTTGGGAGGGCTACCCTCCCGAGGATAACTCCTGGGAACCAGAAGAAAACGTCCACGCCCCCAGACTGGTAAGAGAGTTCCACCAACGGCACCCCGGTAAGCCTGCCCCTGCGGTGCCCGGAGGTCACCTTGGAAGGGGGGGAGTACTGTCGGGATTCGAACCCGTGACCAGCCACATCCCAGGCGGTAGCCCTGCTTACTAGGCTACCGTCCTCTCTGGACTTTCCTCCCTGAACATTCCTCCCTGAAGCATATTATTTCAACCTTAGTCTTGCCAAGCCTTGCTCATCACCCTTGATTCCTGACACCTGGTACTTCCCTATATAAGTCCAGCCCCGTGCACTCAAGTTTGCTGATTATTGAGCTCCTGAGCCTTGATCAAGCTACTCCTCACCTGCTGCTCTTATCTACTACCACAAATCCAACGCTGACCAGGAATTGACTACCGACTACTCTTCTGCTTTGTCCCCATCTACTGAACTGCTACCTCTGTTGCCGATCCGGATTGTCTGACCACGCTTACTGCTGCCCGCCCCGACCTTTGGCTCGTCTGACTTCTCTCTGGGTATTCCCTTGTCTGCTCCTCTGCCTTTGGACCGAACCTGCACTCTGCCTGGCTGGGTGATCCTGAGGACCGCGTCCTGGTGTTAGCTTGCAGCGCAGTCTATCCC
The DNA here is from genome assembly GCF_965119305.1 of Pelophylax lessonae. Classification (NCBI taxonomy): domain Eukaryota; kingdom Metazoa; phylum Chordata; class Amphibia; order Anura; family Ranidae; genus Pelophylax; species Pelophylax lessonae. The sequence continues at coordinate 252,011,857 of NC_138770.1, read as the reverse complement.
CACCATTAGGGGCTCTAGTGAAAACCAGCTAGCACTTAGTTTCCGCACCTCAGGTGAACCCGTGTCCTCATCAGAGTACTACGCGGTGTCCATCCGGTATCCAGCACCTACTACCTGCCTGCGGTCTTTGCCACTGGGCTCCACTCCTAACTCCGGCCAGCAGTCCTCTGACTCAGGTGAGCCTGTAGGATTGTTACAAAATGTCCAGTTCCTGTAAGTTGGCCTCTGATTCCTCTGGGATTGTTGGAAGTATCCATTCATTAGTGAGGTGAAACATTGAGGCTACCTTAGGTACGAAGTGATCAAGTGGTCTCAACACCACTCTGTCTGGGAAAAGGGTCATATATGGTCCCACCATTCCTAGGGCTTGGAACTCTGATATCCTCCCGCATGAGGCTATGGCAATTAAGAAAGCAGTCTTTAAGGTGATAGTCCATAATGAACAATCCTGCGTAGGGGTACAAGGAGGGTTTGACAAAAAAATGTAGGATCGACGTCAAGTCCCACTGGGGAAACCTATTTCCCCTCGGAGGGTGTAACCTGAGCACTACTCTCATGAAGTGTTCTACCAGCGGATCTGCTGTCCATTCATTTTTTTTTTTTTTATTGTAAAGGCCGAAATTTCGACCTTCAAGGAACTCAGGTTGAGACCTAGATCTAATCCTATTTGCAAAAATGACAAAATTTGTGAGTTGTCAGGGTTACTAGGTTCGAATCAATGGCTGGTCATGAAGCTTGCAAACTTATTCCATATTCTGGTGTATATGGCATTTGTAGAGCCCGTTCTGGAGTTTTGCAATGTTCTTAAGACCTTCGGAGAACATCCTAAGTCCTGTAACCCTTACCTTTCAACCTCCCAGCCGCTAGAGCCAGCGGGGATGGATTTGGGTGTAGGATGTCCCCTTGTACCAAGAGAAGAGGAGTCACTGATAGAGTTGAGCGGACACCTGGATGTCCGTGTTCGGCGGGTTCGGCCGAACTTGAAAAAAAAGTCCGGGTCCGTGTCCTGGACTTTTTCCGAACTTTACCCGGACACCGAACCCCATTGAAGTCAATGGGGACCCGAACTTTAAGGCACTAAAATGGCTCTAAAACACCAATGGAAAGGGCTAGAGTGCTGCAAATGGCAGCAAAACGTAGTTAAGAGCATGGCAAGTGCTCTGCAAACAAATGTGGATAGGGAAATAACTTAAAACAACAAAAAAAAAACAGAAAAATAAAACAATGTTCTTCATCTGTGAAGGATGAGGCCCATATGGAGTAGGAGGGAGGTTGAGGTGGTGGTGGATGTGGCGGTCTCATAGGCCTGCGCACAGGGTGTGCCGGGTGAGCCTGGGCACACCCTAATCACCTGGGGCACATTAGCATTATCGCTCTGTTTGCCAGTGAGGAGATGGGAAAGATCTCCCTCAGACCTGCTCTGCCCTAAGAGAAGTGCCACACACTTCTATTTCACTTTGCCAGCAGGGAGAGTAATGTATCGGGGCCATGTACATGTAGGCAAACACATGCATGTGTATTTAAACTTTGGGGTGCACACCCTAATGCAATAGGCTGCGCACACTTATGGGCGGTGTAGGTGGAAGCGGCGGTGGAGGAGGACGAGGTAGCCAACACTGCTTTTTTTCAGTCATTTTAAATGAGGGTACACCCCAAAAGAGTGAGAAAGAGCAAAAATAGAACAATGGCTGGGTAAGGTCGGTATCCATCTCTATTCTGCACAAGGTACAGAAAAGTCCCGTGGGATCCATGCCTGGTTCATTTTAATGAACATGAGCTTGTCCACATTGTCTCTGGACAGGCGGCTGCGCTTGTCTGTGATAACGCCCCCAGCCGTGCTAAATACCCGTTTAGATAATACACTGGCTGCAGGGCACGCCAGCACCTCCCAGGCGTAAAGGGCAAGCTCAGGCCATGTGCCCAATTTGGAGACCCAGAAGTTGAAGGGGGCAGACCCGTCATTCACTACATGTAGGCGTGTACACACATACTGCTCCACCATGTTGGTGAAATGCTGCCTCCTGCTAAGACGTTCTATATGAGCTGCTGGTGCTGCTGTTTGTTGTGCTGACAAAGCCTTTCCACATTTCGGCCATGCTAACCCTGCCTTCTGAGGTGCTGGCGGTGCCCTGGTTGCGTTGGCGACCTCTTCCTCCTCCTCCTCCTCTACCTTGTGCTTCCACTGTGGCCCCCGCTGTCAGGTGGGAATGCCAGCAGCATCGCGTCTACCAGCGTGCGCTTGTACTCGCGCATCTTGCGATCGCGCTCCAGTGAGTGAAATAAGGACGGTACGTTGTCCTTGTAACGGGGATCCAGCAGCGTGGCCACCCAGTAATCAGCACAAGTTAGAATGTGGGCAACTCGGCGGTCGTTGTGGAGACACTGCAGCATGTAATCGCTCATGTGTGCCAGGCTGCCCAGAGGCAACGAAAGGCTGTCCTCTGTGGGAGGTGTATCGTCTGTGTCCTCTGTATCCCCCCAGCCACGCACCAGTGATGGCCATGAGCTGGCCTGGGTGTCACCCTGCTGTGAACATGGTTCCATCTCCTCCTCCATCTCCTCATCCTCCAGAACTGTGCCCCTGCTGGACAATTGTGTCCCTGGCGTTTGTGTGTGCAGGAACCCACCCTCGGAGCCCCTTGCGAATGACTGCCCTGAAAGACTTGGAAATGTTACCTCTTCATCCTCCTCCTCCTCCTCCTCATCCTGTGCCACATCCTCTTCCATCATCGCCCGAATTGTTTTTTGAAGGAGGCATAGAAGTGGGATAGTTAAGCTGACAACGGCTTCATCGGCACTGGCCATGTTGGTGGAGTACTCAAAACAGCGCAACAAGGCACACAGGTCTCGCATGGAGGCCCAGTTATTGGTGGTGGTGAAGTGGTGCTGTTCCGCAGAGCGACTCACGCGTGCGTGCTGCAGCTGAAACTCCACTATGGTCTGCTGCTGCTCGCACAGTCTTTCCAGCATGTGCAAGGTGGAGTTCCACCTTGTGGGCACATCACATATGAGGCGGTGAGCGGGAAGGCCGAAGTTACGCTGCAGAGCTGACAGGCGAGAAGCAGCAGGGTGAGAACGCCGAAAGTGCGCACAGACGGCCCGCACTTTCTGCAGCAGCTCTGACATATTGGGGTAATTTTTAAGGAACCTCTGCACCACCAAATTCAGCACATGCGCCAGGCAAGGGATGTGCGTCAAACCGGCTAGGCCCAGAGCTGCTATGAGATTTCGCCCGTTATCGCACACCACCAGGCCGGGCTTGAGGCTCGCTGGCAGCAACCACTCATTTGTCTGCTGTTCCATGCTCCTCCACAACTCCTGCTCGGTGTGTGTTTTTTCCCCCAAACAGGCAAGTTTTAAAACTGCCTGCTGTCGTTTACCCCTGGCCGTGCTGAAGTTGGTGGTGAAGGTGTTACGCTGACCGGATGAGGAGGCGGTAGAGGATGAGGAAGCGGAGTAGGAGGAGTTAGGAACAGGAGGCAAACTGAAGCGCCCTGCAATCCTTGGCGGTGGAAGGAGATGCGCCAAACAAATTTAAAAGGTGTATCTCACACGTACCGATACAGACTATGCCGTAATTTAATTTTTTTACACTCCAAAAGGGTGTATATTGAATAGCGGAATAGGAAAAATTTTATAATACGGTGTATCTCACACGTACAAACACAGACTAGGCCCCGATTACAATTTTTTGTACCCTAAAGGCAGGATGAGGAAGAGGAGTAGGAGGAGTTGGGAACAGGAGGCAAACTGAAGCGCCCTGCAATCCTCGGCGGTGGAAGGAGATGCGCCAAACAAATTTAAAAAGGTGTATCTCGGGGGCGTGGCCGGGATGTGAAGCGGAGCGGTCGCACAGTGCTTGAGCTCCGGTCCTCAGTGATCATTATCTTCTTCCAGCCTCTCTTTTTTCAGCTCCGGCACCCCACTTACCTGCACCCTGGGTTCCAGAAGACGGGGGACATCCACGCGGCTTCCTCCGCTGTCTCCGGGGAAGCTCCGCTCCGGTAAGAAGTCCGGTGCTTCGGGAGCAGCTGGCTCTCAGCAGGCTCCTAGCCCAGGGGTGAGCAAGGATCCGTCCCCATCCGACATTCTGGAGGCCATTAAAATCTGCAAAGACACACTTACGGTCAAGATGGACTACATGGCGACAGATATCAGCTTGATCCGCCACGACTTAGATAAATTTCGGTCCAGAATGTCGGAGGCGGAGGACCGTATCTCCCAGCTAGAGGATTCAACCCGGGGCGGACTCCAGGGATCTCCATGCCCTCCAACTGCAGGTCCAGGCATTGCAAGATCGGGCGGAAGACACCGAAAATCGGCTGCGGAGGAATAATATCCGGATCCTGGGCCTACCAGAGCGGGCAGAGGGCTCCCGCCCTGCGGAGTTCGCTGAGCAGTTTCTCACCCCCTTGCTGGATTTGGGGGATATGCCTCCGACGTTCGTGGTGGAACGTGCACATTGGGTTCCTCCGGCGCCCCCGATCCCGGGAGCCCCCCCCCGCCCGTTTCTGCTCCGACTTCTGAATTACCGGGACCGAGACCGCATCCTCTCCGCTGCCAGGATGAAGCCGGATCTCCGCTTTGAAAATGCCAAGGTCATGTTGTTTCCCGACTATTCCCCGGAGGTCCAGCGAAGACGGCGTATGTTTACGGACATCCGCAGGCGGCTGCGTGAGAAGGGGATCAAGTTTAGCCTGCTTTACCCTAGCCGATTGCGGGTGATAGATGGAGATCGCACGTGCTTTTTTGAGGATCCGGAGGCGGTGGCTGCCTGGCTTGACGTCCGTTAACCTCCCTGCTTGGTCTCCCCCGGGAGTCCTGTGCCCGGTCGCGGTGCTCCTGATCCCCTGGATGCCTACACCTGCAGGTTTGACCACCTTTCTCCTTTTTGTTTGCCCGGGCTTGTGACTGTCCCCCCCCCTTGATCCTTCCCCTTGTCCCGGACTGAGACCGGTTGTCAATTGCTCCTACATCCGCAAGTCTCCTTGAACTGGCACGGTTCCCCCCCCCCCTTTCCCACTTCCTCTCCCCTGTTGGTCGGTGCCGGCCATTTTTGCCCTATAGCACGGGACCCTGTCTTGCTACGGATCGGAGCCATGCCCAGGACTGAGTCGGGAAGACTCACCGAGAGTGCCGCTTCCCTCCTGGGATCTTTTTGAACTGACATTGTTGGGGGTCCCCTTGGCGGACTGTCGCGGACTGACCCCCCTCAGAACTTTGGCCCGGGCCTCTGATCCCGCTCTTGCTCCCACGAGGGGCTCGGCTGGTTGATGGCTGAGCCTGCTCGCACCGTTTTTTCTTGTTCGGGGTTCAAACTGTCCCCTGTCCCCCCCACTGTTAGGAGGGGGCTGGGGTACAGTAGGGTAAAGATACTATGTTGGGGTGTTTTGTTCTCCCCCCTGGAGAACTACTTGTTTTTGTCTTTTCTTTATTCTTTTTTTTTCTGTTTTGTATGTGTTTATCTGGTACGTGGTCTGCTAGGCCTTGCTGCTCCCTGGGTGCCTATCCTGATTGGGGTCCCTCGGGGGTGCTCGCATTCCACATGTTACATGATGGCGTCTTCTAAATTGTCCACTTTCTCTGTGATTTCGTGGAATGTTAGGGGCCTTAATTCCAAATTCAAGAGGGCTCAAATATTTCAATACCTGCAACATTATAGCCCCTCCATTCTGATTCTGCAGGAGACTCATCTGGTGGGCAGCAAGCTTCTCTCACTAAAAAGGCATTGGGTACAAAAGTCCTTTCATGCCTCTTATTCTACGTATGCCAGAGGGGTCACCATTCTGATTCGGAAATCCTTGCCCTGCGAGGTGGAGGCGGTACATACTGACCCCTCTGGTAGGTATGTGGTACTGGTGTTCACGATGTGGCGACAGAGGTACGTGGTGGCGGGTATCTATGTGCCCCCGCCGTTTAAAGCTGAGGTCCTCTACACCATCCTGGAGAGAGTCTCCAAGTACTGTCCGGCCAAGGTGCTTCTCCTGGGGGATTTCAATGCCATCCTCTCCCCGGACCTGGATAGACCTGTGCCACCCAAGACCTTCTCGGGGGACCTTCTCCGTTGGGCTGAGGCCGCGGGGCTTCAGGAGGTTTGGCGTTGGAAGTACCCTCAGGAGCGAGCCTACTCCTGTTTTTCGGCCACTTACAAAACGGCGTCCAGGATTGACTATGGTTTCGCCAATCCGTCAATGTTGCTGGATGTGGAGGGGGTCTCTTACCTCCCCAGCGGCTTGTCAGACCATAGTCCCCTGCAGGTCGTCCTGAGAACGGGGTGTGATCGTGACGGCTCCATGTGGCGTCTCGACGCCCATTGGGTCGAGCACCCTGATATTGTGACTCAGACCCCGTCCGTGATTCGTGAGTATTGGGACATCAATGCGGATACGTCCTCTCCCGGGATGGTGTGGGATGCCTTCAAAGCGGTTACGAGAGGTCATTACATGTCGACCATCAAAGCTGTCAAGGTGCGCCAGGCACTTACGGTGACGACCCTGGAGTCGGCGGCTGAGCAGGCCTCCGACCGTTACGTTCGGGACCCCTCGGCGGTCAACTTTGAGGGGTTGCAGGCAGCCAAACGGGACCTGCATCTCCACTTGTCTGAGGTCGCCAGGCTGTCCATGTATCACGCTAGGCAGAGGTTCTTTGAGCACGGGGACCGAAATGGGAGGCTGCTGGCCACCATGTCTCATCATGATACCCCCCTCACATTGGTGCCTGAACTTACCTCCCCTACGGGGGAGGCGATCACCTCTCCGACGGGGATACTGGAGACGTTCCGGACTTTCTACTCACGGTTATATGATACTACCCTCCCGGCTGACCTCGGCCCGGAGGTCCTGCAGGGGCTCCTGGACCCCGTGGCTCTGGGCTGGCTGTCTGACTCGGAGCGTGTGGGTCTGGTTCGGCCGGTCACGGCGGAGGAGGTGGAGGTGGTGATTAGGTCCATTCCTAGGGGCAAAGCCCCGGGCCCTGACGGGTTACCTATTGAATTTTATGGGACTCACGTGGGGGTTCTGGCCCCTCTCTTGGCAGCATTATATAATGACTGTCTGGAGATGGGCTCTTTGCCACCCTCTATGGCAGAAGCCCATGTCATCTTAATTCACAAAGCCCCTAAAGATCCTAAATTATGTGCTTCTTACCGACCGATCGCCTTACTTAATTGCGATCTAAAAATCCTCACCAAAATCCTAGCCTCCAGGCTTCGGCCTATCCTCCCCTCCGTGATCGACCAGGACCAGACTGGGTTTATGGCCTGCAGGTCTACGGACATTAATCTGCGCAGGTTGTTTACGAATCTACAGACGCAGCATCTGAACGCTGGCACGAGGGTGGTGGCGTCTCTAGATATAGAATGTGGAATGGCCCTTTCTGTGGGAAGTGCTGAGGAGAATGGGATTCCCCCTTTTGTTCATCCGGTGGCTACAAATTATATACCGTTCCCCCAGGGCGGCGATCCGTCTTGGGGGATGGTTGTCTGCCCCCTTTTCACTGTACAGAGGCACGCGGCAGGGCTGCCCGCTCTCTCCGGCCTTGTTCGCCATTGCCATGGAACCTGTGGCTGAGGCACTTCGGACCTCTCCGGAGGTTCGGGGGTTGCGTGTGGCGTGGCTGGAGGAGAGGGTTGCTCTGTACGCAGATGACCTTCTGTTGTTCCTGCAGGACGCTGGTCCCTCCCTCCGGGGGGCCCTGGGTATCCTGGATGGTTTTTCCAGGGTCACGGGCCTGCGGGTGAACTGGACCAAGTCTCAGCTGCTGGCGATCGATGGGGCTGCACGTGCTGCCGCCCCGTCGGGTCTCGAGCTTCAGTGGGTTGATAGTTTTGTGTATTTGGGGGTGAGAGTTTCCAAAGATCCCACGGCCTTTATCTCATTGAATCTTGACCCTGTGGTGCGGGATATCAGGGCTAAACTGAAGGCATGGGAGAACCTCCCTCTATCCCTGCTAGGGCGGGTGAACCTGGTGAAAATGAAAATCCTCCCCAAACTGACGTATCTCTTCCGCCACTCACCACAGTGGATCCCCAAAGCTTTTTTTGCTAATCTCAATAAGCTCTTTTCCTCCTTCTTGTGGGGCTCCCGCCCTCCCAGGTACAAATTCTCCACGCTTATGAGACCTCAGTCTCAGGGGGGTCTCGCCTTCCCAGATTGCCATAAATATTTTTTGGCTTCCCAACTGGTCTCTGCGGTGTGGTGGTTGTCTCCAGACGCTTCCAACTCCGCGGTGGTGACGGAGGCTGCGGTGCTGGGGTCAGTGGAGGCGTTGACACACTTGCTTTTCAGGGGTCTCCGGGCTCCATATCCTTTGACTTCCTCCATGCGGACGACGATTAGAGCCTGGCGCCAGGGCCTGGCCCTGGAGGCCTACCCTGACACCGCAGTCTCCCCCAATGCACCACTGTGGATCAATCCTACCTTGCCTCACCTCTACTCTCTGCCGGATCCGGCCGCCTGGACCAAGTTTGGTATTAAAAGGGTCTCGGACCTATCCTCAGACCTCTCCCTTCCCACATTCCCACGCCTCCTTGAATCTCACGGGTTGCCCTCATCCCACTTGTTTCGCTACCTGCAGTTGTCCCATGCCTTCAGGGCCCAATTTCCGCAGGGGGGGGGGGGGCGGTGCAGTCGGACTTGGAGCGGGTTCTCCGGTTTGACTGTTCTGACCGAGCGGCTTCCGTTCTGCATGCTCACCTCCTTCGGGTGTTCTCTCCGGAGCTCACGGGTCTCCGGGAGCGGTGGACCCGGGATGTCCCGGAGCTGGATGCGGAGGACTGGCAGCAGATGTGGGATTCCCCGTTCAAGATCTTGATCTCGCTCAGGGACCGTATGGTACAATATAAGATTGCACATCGGGCGTATCTTACCCCTCATCGCCTGCATAAGATTCATGGCTCTAACTCCCCGGAGTGCTGGCGCTGTGGCAGCACTCCTGGGGACTTTATTCACATCTTTTGGACATGCCCGGCCCTGGCGGACTATTGGTCGCGGGTGTTCGCAGCGGCCAGAGGTATATTGCAGATATCGATCAACCCCACTCCGCGGTTGGCCCTCCTGGGCCTGCTGGATGATCTGCTGCCCCGGGTGGCGGACCGCACTCTCCTGGGTCTCATTCTATTCTACGCCAGGAAAAATGTTGTTCTTCACTGAAGACAGCGGTCCCCCCCCCCCCCGCTTCGGCGGTGGAGGGCGCTGGTGGATTCAGTTATACCATTGTATAAGGATACGTATGCTCACAGAGGTTGCCCCAAGAAGCACAATAGGGTCTGGGCCAAGTGGCTGGCGGACTCCGCAATCCCGATCCTTGCTGAATGCCTGGGTGGGGATGCCCCGGCCGATGGCTAGTTGCCAGGGGGACACGGCGGGGTCCCCTCGTTTGGAGCCTGGTGGGTCCCCTGTATTGGTGTATAATTTTTTGTACCTTAACGTGTTTTTATTACGTTATGACTGCTGTTTCGGTGATTGCTTCGCCCCTGCGTGGGCACCCCCCTCTGAATGTATTTCTGTTTCCAGCGCATGCCGTGTGTGGCGAGGCTGGTTGGCGGACCTATTGTACCAGTGTTTGTCTATATGTTGTTGACTTGTTTAAAACAATAAAAAGATTTTCAAAAAAAAAAAGGTGTATCTCACATGTACCGATACAGACTATGCCGTAATTTAATTTTTTACACTCAAACAGGGTGTATATTGAATAGCGGAATAGGAAAATTTTTACAAAACGGTGCATCTCACACGTACAAACACAAACTAGGCCCCGATTACTATTTTTTGTACCCTAAAGGCAGGATGAGGAAGAGGAGTAGGAGGAGTTGGGAACAGGAGGAAAACTGAAGTGCCCTGCAATCCTCGGCGGTGGAAGGAGATGCGCCAAACAAATTTAAAAAGTTGTATCTCACATGTACCGATACAGACTATGCCGTAATTTAATTTTTTACACTCAAACAGGGTGTATATTGAATAGCGGAATAGGAAACATTTTACAATATGGTGGTGTATCTCACACGTACAAACCCAGACTAGGCCCCCGATTACTATTTTTTGTACCCCCAAAGGCAGGATGAGGAGTAGGAGGAGTTCGGAACAGGCAGGAGGCACACTGAAGCACCCTGCAATCCTCGGCGGTATGAGATGCGCCCCAAAAATTGGAAAGGTGTATCTCACACGTACCGACACAGACTATCCCGCAATTTAATTGTTTTTACCCAAAGGTGTAGATTGAATAGCGGAATAGAAAATATGATATCAAAAGGTGTATGTATCTCACACGTACCGACACAGACTATCCCGCAATTTAATTGTTTTTACTCCAAAGGTGTAGATTGAATAGCGGAATAGAAAATATGATATTAAAAGGTGTATGTATCTCACACGTACCGACACAGACTATCCCGCAATTTAATTGTTTTTACTCCAAAGGTGTAGATTAAATAGCAGAATAGAAAATATTATCAAAAGGTGTATGTATCTCACACGTACAGAACCAGACTAGGCCCTGATTACTATTTTTTGTACCCCCAAAGGCAGGATGAGGAGTAGGAGGAGTTCGGAACAGGCAGGAGGCACACTGAAGCACCCTCAAATCCTCGGCAGTATGAGATGTGCCCCAAAAATTGGAAAGGTGCATCTCACACGTACCGACACAGACTATCCCGCAATTTAATTGTTTTTACCCAAAGGTGTAGATTGAATAGCGAAATAGAAAATATGATATCAAAAGGTGTATGTATCTCACACGTAGAGACCCAGACTAGGCCCAAATTACTATTTTTTGTACCCCCAAAGGCAGGATGAGGAGTAGGAGGAGTTCGGTACAGGCAGGAGGCACACTGAAGCACCCTCAAATCCTCGGCAGTATGAGATGCGCCCCAAAAATTGGAAAGGTGTATCTCACACGTACCGATACAGACTATCCCGCAATTTAATTGTTTTTACCCAAAGGTGTAGATTGAATAGCGGAATAGAAAATATGATATCAAAAGGTGTATGTATCTCACAAGTAGAGACCCAGACTAGGCCCAAATTACTATTTTTTGTACCCCCAAAGGCAGGATGAGGAGTAGGAGGAGTTCGGTACAGGCAGGAGGCACAATGAAGCACCCTCAAATCCTCGGCAGTATGAGATGTGCCCCAAAAATTGGAAAGGTGTATCTCACACGTACCGATACAGACTATCCCGCAATTTAATTGTTTTTACCCAAAGGTGTAGATTGAATAGCGGAATAGAAAATATGATATCAAAAGGTGTATGTATCTCACAAGTAGAGACCCAGACTAGGCCCAAATTACTATTTTTTGTACCCCCAAAGGCAGAATGAGGAGTAGGAGGAGCTTGGAACAGGCAGGAGGCACACTGAAGCACCCTCAAATCCTCGGCAGTATGAGATGCGCCCCAAAAATTGGAAGGTGTATTTCACACGTACTGATACAGACTATCCCGCAATTTAATTGTTTTTACCCAAAGGTGTAGATTGAATAGCGGAATAGAAAATATGATATAAAATTGGTGATTTATCAATAGCACATGTGAACAGCAGTGTCTTATATCAGTCAGCTCTGCTGCAGGCTATGGAGGGAAAAAAAAAAGAAAATTCCCCTTTTAAGTTTGTAATTTTTAACTAGATTAGTACAGACTATGCCACAATTTAATTTTTTTAACCCAAGGGTGTATATTGAATAGTGGAATAGAAAAAAGTGTATAACTTTTGAAATCACTCAATAATAGCACATGTGAACACAGCAGTGTATTATCACAGTTAGCACAGCAGCACTGAAGGAGAAACGCTGCACACAACTGACTGATAAAAATACTTTTTTCTCCCTCCTCCTCAGTGGGCAAAAAGATTGTGTTCACACCACCCCACACACAGCAAAATCGATGTGGACCACTGACACCTGCCTATCTCCAGACTCTCCCTAAAAGGATCGATAAGATCGGTCACTGCCAGCACTGCAAACCCCCCCCCCCCAACACACACACAGCAAAATCGATTGTAGACCACTGACCCTAAATATCTCCAGCCTCTCCCTAAAATGCCTATATCTCAATATCTCGCCCTGCCTGCAGCACTCCGACCTGTCCCTCAATTCTTTTCGGACACAATATGATTTTTGCCTGTCTGTGCCTAATCAGCAGCCAGCACGTATGGTGTGTGCTCTGTCCCTGTACTACAGCATAATGACGCAGCGGCGCTCGGTCTCGAACTTATAAAGACTTGGTCACATGCTTCAGATGGCCAATCACAGCTACTAATACATTTGTAGGCATGGCTGGGATGGCTTAAGGCACACCAGTTAAACGCTTGTTGATTGGCTGTTGAAAGCGCACCAATACATACAAACCCGGAAATAAAATGACCGAACACGGATTTTTACCCGAACATACAGTAAAGTTTTCGGGTCCGTGTTCGGGTAACAAAAATCCAATTATTCGGTACGAACACGAATAATAAAGTCCGTGTTCGCTCAACACTAGTCACTGACAGCATGATCGGAGGACACATGCTCAGGTCCATTGCCAGAGAGAACCACGGTCTGCGCAGTCAGTATGGAAGCACCGCAATGACTATTAGAGTCTCTGCCAATAACCTCCTCAGAAACTTCAATATTAATGGAATTGGAGGAAAGGCATAAGTCAGTTGGGTTGTCCAAATATGAGTCAGAGCGTCCGTCCCCTCTGCCATTGAGTGAGGATATCGAGAGAGGAAGCGGGCTACCTTGCAGTTGGATGAGGAGGCAAACAGATTTAGTTGCGGGAGCCCCCACCAGAGGACAATCTGTTTGAATACCCTATGGGTGAAGAGCCCACTTGTTGGGATCCTTGAACTGACTGGAGAGAAGATCTGCTTCTGTGTTCTGACTGCCTGGTAGATATATCACTCTCAGATCTGACAGGTGTTGTTGCGCTAATGTCATTATTCAGATCTACCTCTGCTAGGAGGGATCGACTGTGTTCCACCTTGTCTTTGTATGTAGGATACTGCTGCCGTATTGTTCCTATGGAGCAGGACTGGATGCTCTCGTATGTAGGGTAGTAGGGTAGCTAATGCCATAAAGGCCCTCAAAGCCCTAGGATGTTGGAGACTAGACCCTGCATTGGGAATTCCCATCTGCCTTGGATTTTGGACAGTTTGCAGGTGGCTCCCCACCCTGCTGCGCTGGCGTCTGTAGTAACAGTGATCCAGTTTTGTGGACCTAATGGTCGGTGCCTTGACAGTGTTTCTTTGCGAGTCCACCACCAGAGACTTTGGCTCATCTGGACAGTGACTCTGAATGGTTGGGTTAGCCGCAGTTTTCTTTCACTGTGCTAGAGAGCCCGACAAAGAATCTGAGTCTCCACTGAGCCCATTGGAGCATGGGAATACATGACGACTTGGTCCCCAACAGGCTTATGTATTGAGCTGCTGACATCACCGATGCTGCTAGTGCCTGTTGTACCTTTTTCCCTTATTTTGGTTTCTTTTGTAAAGGTAAGGAAACTATGGCTTCCTGAGTATTGAATTGGGCCCCCAGGTAGACCATGTTCTGTGGAGGTTCCAGCTGGCTTTTTCGAAAGTTTATTAACCAGCCGAATGCTTTTAAGGTCATCAAAAGTAGATCTCTTTGTTGTTGCAAGAGATCTAGACTTTGGTTTACAAGAGTGACGTCGTCCAAAAATGATGGACTCTGAGCCCCTTCTCTCCGAGGGGTGCCAAAACTGCAATTAGCACCTTGGTAAAGGTTCACGGGGAGGTTGATAGCCCAAAGGGAAGGCAGACAAATAAGAATTGTCTGTCACCTATCACAAACCTGAGGAATTTCTAAAATTCCTGGTGAATCGGGACGTGCAGGTAGGCATCTTGTACATCCACTGAGATCCTCCAGTCTCCTGGCGGAATAAACTGGATTATGGCATTGAGAGATTCCATTTTGAATCTCTCTAGTCTGATGAAATGGCTCAGCCTTTTGAGGTCTATCACTGGCCTGAAGTCTCCTGTCTCTTTTTTTTTTGGACCGAAAACAACGAAGAGTAGAATCTCGTAAATCTTTGACAGGCAGGAACTGCTAGAATTGCTTTCCTGGTTTAGCGGATATTGACATATTCCTGAAGAACCGCCAGTTTTGAGGGGGACAGAGATACCTTGGTGGGAAGAAATCAGTACTCGGGGGGGGGGGCTTTTTTATGGCCAGTAGAGGCCTAGTCGCACCATGGACTGAACCCACTGGTCTTGGCAATGGTCCTGCCAGACCTTGTCAAATCCGAGCAGTCTTGCCTCAGCTGTCTTCTCCTGGACTGGCTTGGCATCGAAAGGGTTTCTGGGAGGTAGGGGGAACTGTAGGGGCCTTGTTCCTTTGTGTTCTCTAAAAAATGGATTTTTGTAAAATCTTACCGTAAAATCCTTTTCTCTTAGCTCATTGACAGACGTAGTCCTCGGTGATACAGCACCTTCGGGTTATGTTGCCTCCACAGGAGTAGGACTAGACAGGAAATAAAATGCTCTGGCCACACCCTAGGGGCAGTCCCCGAGGGTATATCCTCTCTCTCTCTGCCACAGCAAATCAGTTATGTCACAAAAGCAGTGTTTAGAGAATTTAACCCAACCCAACTCAAAAACAGAGGGTCGGGTACTACGTCTGTCAATGAGCTAAGAGAAAAGGATTTTACGGTAAGATTTTACAAAAATCCATTTTTCTCTATCGCTCATTGACAGACGTAGTCCTCGGTGATACAGCACCTTCGGGAAGTCCCAGAGCAGTATCACAAATAAGGGGTGGGGAAATGGAAATCAAATCCAAATCTAGAAGGCCCAACCGGTGCCAACTATAAGTTTACAATGCTCATCCTTAATGATGAGACTCAACAAAAAAATTTTCAAACAGAAAAAAACCCTCGAGGTAGACCACCGGTCTCCTCAAATTGCGGCCTGCAAAACCTTGCGGCCAAATGAGGCATCCGCCGATGCCATGACATCAATTTTATAAAATTTTGTAAAGGTATGTACCGACGACCAGGTGGCCGCCTTACATACCTGGACCACTGACGCCTGATGGCGAAAGGCCCAGGAAGTACTGAGCGCTCGAGTGGAGTGCGCCCTAACAGGGAACGGAGGACTCTGACCCTTAATAGAATAAGCCTGTACCACCGTCTGTCTAATCCATTTGGCAATAGTCGCGGCAGATGCAGGCAACCCCTTTCTGGGGCCATCCGTGATCACAAAAAGTGAATCCGTCTTACGGAACGATTCCGTAGCCTTCAGGTATACCCTGATTGCCCGAACCACATCCAAGGAATGCAATGCATGTTCCCGATGATGATTGGGCTGAGGACACAAGGAAGGTAGTACAATATCTTCATTCAGATGAAAATCTGAAACCACCTTAGGAAGAAAGGATGGCTTAGGATGGAGTACTACCTTATCCCTATGAATCACCAAGTATGGGGACTGGCATGATAAAGCAGCCAGTTCTGACACCCTGCGTGCAGAAGTGATAGCCACCAAGAAGGCCACCTTCTGGGATAAAGTAAGCAAGGAAATCTCCCTGATGTTTTCAAAAGGAGGTTTCTGTAGAACCGACAAAACCAAATTAAGATCCCAGGGCGGTAAGGGCGCGCGGACTAGTGGAGCCAGGTGCCGCACCCCCTGGATGAAATTCCGCACCAAGGACTTGGTAGCTAAAGGTTTCTGAAAGAAGATTGCTAATGCTGAAACTTGACCCTTGATGGTGCTCAAGGCTAGCTTCTGCTCAACCCCTTTTTGCAAAAAGGCCAATATTCGAGTCACTGAATAGGTACGTGGAGGAAATCCTAAAGATTCGCACCACGCGATATAAGTCTTCCATGTGTGATAATAGACCTTGCTGGAAGTCGCTTTCCTTGCTTTAATAAGGGTAGGAATGACTGAAGCTGACAACCCTCTGTCCTTCAGTACTTGGGTCTCAATGGCCAGGCCATTAAAACCAGCGACTGTAAAGCACGATGGTAGATTGGTCCTTGAGACCGCAGACACTCCCTGAGACGAAGTTCCCACGGAACGTCTGCGACTAGCATGTCCAAGTCGGCCAGGCCGGCTTGACGAGGCCATCCTAGAATTTCTAGGAACACTGGCGCTGACTGGATCTGAACCAGGCGTCCCTAGAGCTATCTGGCCCCGACCATCCGAGAAAGTCTGGTCGTCTTCTGTTCCCACACATTTATCAGACACCTGATTCCTATCAGGAACGGTGATCTTTCCTGGTTGAACCTCAGGGACCGAAGTCACCCGGCTAGAGGCTTCTTGGTCTGTCTGGTCAACCAGATCCGATTCCTGTGGGGAATTGAGACTAATCTTAGGAAAAGGTAAAGGAAAAGATCTATTCAGGGAACGGTGACTACCGCTCCCTGTAGTACTTAAATGTTGGAAGGGAAGAATCGCACCGGTAGTAGTAGTCGATGCTCGATCTAATGTCCTGAATACCGGTGAAAACGTCCCCCCACCCTCAACCCGGGTGGGGGCGCACCTTCAGGCTGTGTAATCCTTTGCTTCGGGTTTGGCTGAGTCGGTCCTCTGTTTGTCCGCCCAGCCTTTCTTGAACCCTCCTGGAGGAGTCTTGCCTTTCCCGCTTGTTCCAGCCGGGCGTGCTAACCCTTTATGGGCGGTAAAGAAAGGTCCTCGCTTGTTGCGAGGTCCCTTAGCTTTAGCAGCCTGTGGCAAGAAAGTGCTCTTGCCCCCAGTGGCATCCTTAATAATTTCATCTAGGGTGGCCCCAAATAGGCGATTCCCCTGAAAGGGGAGATTCGTCAAGGTCTTTTTGGAACCTAGGTCAGCTGACCAGCATTTTAACCACAGCACACGTCTGAGGATTACCGCTGACATAGATGCATGCCCTAATAGGGGGTAGCATCCAAGGCTGCGTCACAGACAAACTGTAGCCCTTGTATAATCTGTTCCATCAAATCAGATGTTCCCTGGGGGATATCTTTTCCCCTTAGGTCTTGGCGTACCAATCTCGCCCATTCCGTTAGTGTCTGGGAAACTAGACCAATAACAATTACTGGTCTAAATGCTGACCCTATCAGGGAGAAGATAGTGCGGGACTCCGCTTCCATCTTTCGATCCACCGGATCCTTAAAGGATGAAGTGTCCTCCACTGGGATAACCGTGGCTTTATTCAGCCTGGAAATAGGTGGATCCACCACTGGTGGTACCGTCCATTTCTTAATGAGGGATTCCTCAAACGGATAGCGTCTAGCAATACGCTTGGAAATAGTAAAGGTACGCTTAGAATGCTCCCATTCTCCTTTAATTTTATTACCAAAACACTTGGGTACAGGAAAAACCTTCACCGTTTTGATGGGCTTGTTAGTACCAAAGGGAATCTCTGTTTCAGTTGCCTCTGCCGGTAAAACCTCAAGTCTTAAGGTTTCCCGCACCGCCACAACTAGTGCGTCCACCAATGCTTCTTCCTGAATTATGGCGGAAGAATCAACGTCCTCCTCACTGTCTGAGGGAGCTTTACCTGAGATAACAGCCCTTGCAGAGGGACCTGCAGCTGCAGTGACCGTCTCTGAATCTGAGTCAGAGGTGTCAGATAATATAGGGGTAGGCGGGGGTCGCTTTCTTGACCCCCGTCCCTGACAGGCCGCCTCCACCCGAGCCACCATAGACTCCAAAACTGCTGTAAATGCATCCATACTCTGTGCACCGGCGGGTCCCGTGGCCCCCTCGAGGGAAACAGGTGGGGGTATTTGTGTGGCAGGGTCCATGATTATTCCAGTAACTACCCGGAAAATACAATCCAAACTTAAATAAAAAACTTTTTTTTTTTTTTTTCAGACCCCCAGCGCCACAAAAGCCCCTCAGTGTTACCTGCTAGGGATCCCTATCGATCGAGAGAGAGAGAGAGATAGACCCCCAGGCTCACCACTTGATGCTCAGAGTTCACTTCAACAGGTTACAGCGCTGTCTTCACAAACAGGAAGTCTTTTGGCTGGCTGCCCAGGAAGAAAGGAGGCGGCTCCGCCCCTCTGCACGCCTTCCGGTGCCTCCCCTAGCTCCACGAGGTGTTTGGATCACCTCAAACATGGCTGCCCCCATGCTGGAGACACGAGGCTACGCCAAAATGGCGGCTTCGTGCGATCTAGCAAACAATGGCGGCGGTTTGTACCGAATAGCGGCGTGACTGCAGAGCATCACAACACCTTCTCTACATGGGGATTTAGCCTGGTCGGCGGTACCGGACCCTGGCGGACCGCATGGCCGTTGGAAGGCCTGCTATTGCTGGAGACTTGACTTGGAAAGCAGTCTACATGTCCGTGGCTTCTGACTGGTAGGATACTTATATTATCACAGTAAGATTCCCATACTGCCACTGATTACAATCTTTTAACATGTTTACAATTAGATTGTCAGCTCCCAAACCAAGCCTCCTGGCTTTTTGCACATAAAAATCACACTCAAAGTAGGGGGATCTGTGCCATGTTATAGGATAGAGGGGAACTCATCCTTACCATACAGAGAGGGGCCCGCGTTCACCACAAGACCCGTCAGGGGAAAGGGGGAACATACTACTCACCATACCGGAACCAGGCGGGCACCAACTCCTGACAGTACCCTTCTCCACCGGGGCGGGAGGGCTGTCGACCAATACGGACGCCGTGACTCATGGTCCTTGGCGTTTCAGCGAGACGTTTAACTCGCGGGGTCAGTCCCTCCAGTGGGACTATGTCGCGGCCGACCCAGCGCGGAGCTATGGCCTGCACGCGCTCGTAGGCTGAACTGGGGTGACCACCGGATCTCAACATCCAGCCCGTCGCCCAGTTCAGCTTTCTTGCTTGAAGATCTCACAGGAACACTGGAGAAAAAAAGCTGTCTAAAAAATCTTTTTAAGAAAAAAATCCTGCCAGGACCGAAGATCCCAGCAAGGTATCTAGGTCCTTACTCCTGACTAGACAGAAAAAAACTGATTTGCTGTGGCAGAGAGAGAGAGGATATACCCTCGGGGACTGCCCCTAGGGTGTGGCCAGAGCATTTTATTTCCTGTCTAGTCCTACTCCTGTGGAGGCAACATAACCCGAAGGTGCTGTATCACCGAGGACTACGTCTGTCAATGAGCGATAGAGAAAGGTAGATTGAGTACCCCTCCAATTCCTCCTATAGTCCTTATTATAACGATTATTTATATATATATATATTTATTTATTTGGGGCACTTTATTCCCCTCATACAGGGAAAGCTATTTCCTGTTCAGCCAAGCATTGTTAATCTTGATGTCTTGGCATCAATTAAATACTCAATGCCATATCTCTCAGTCCTCGAGCTTCAACATTTTTTGAACCAATACTATATAACTCCCATCATACTATGGGCATTGATGTAACAATTAATGCCATATTTTTGAATCCTTGAGCTTTCTCTTTGCAACCAATATGATTATTTTCACTATATTCAATCCTTAGTAAGCGAAAAGCATGTTCTTTTTCTCTTCTATTTTACTCTAGTCCTCTTTGGCTCATTCTCAGTGAGTTCTTCAGCCACCTTGGACTCCAGCTGTCCATTACTTAGGGGACACACAAATTGGCAACTTCCTGGTGAATCTCTCCATACATCTGATCTTTCCCAGGCCATACAGCATCGGTCAGGCTCCAATTTATCCTGTTTTGATTTTAATCTCAGCAAGCATTCAAGATTCATGTACAGTAAACCATGTAAGTCTATTTTCATGACCTTTCCAGTTTATTATAGAACATATGAATATACTAAATTGTATTATCATTGTCTGTTGAACATGTATATTAGTGGTCTTATCACTATATTTAATACCAACAGAAAACCACCCAAAGTCACCCCTGATGAAGAAGCTGCCCAGTCACTTTGAAACGTGTCGGGTATCGACTTTGTACTGTGTGGTTGGTTTCTGATACAATGCAATGTCTTCTGCTTGCTGTTGTTTTTAATGTTTAACATGTGTATTATGTTCATTAATAAAATTTGTTACTTTTTCAATTTTTTGCAACCTTTTTCTGTGCCTTAAAAATCCCACTCCAGGGGAACCCCTACACTTTTATCTTATTATAACGATTGTTTCCAAATCTCAAAACCTCTTTGGGATTTCCCTAGAGGGTCGTCCCTTTGCCTTCTGGCCTTTCTGTTTAGGGGAAGAGGACCGGAACTCCCGCTTGTAACCCTGGAGATAGCTGTCTCCAACTTCTGGCCAAATAAAGCTTTCCCGTCAAAGGGAAGTTTGCAGCAGATCTGCTTAGATGATGGGTCTGCTGCCCAAGACTTCAGCCATTATGCCCTTTGACTGTTACTGAGCTCAGCATCGCTCTAGAGGACCACTTGATGACATCTATGGCTGCCTCCCCGACAAAGCTTGCAGAAAGTTTTTTTTTCGTCCAGAGCCTTTATAATTTTCTCCTTTAGCGACTGGCTCTTGATGGCGCATTCTAAGTTCTGCATCCATACCCGTAGGGCGCTTGCCACTAACGTTAGTGCTGTCGCCGGTTTGCAGGTACTACCTGCTGTGAGGTAGGCTCTCTTTAGGCCTGTGTCTATATGGCTGTCCAGGCCATCCCGGAAGGAGGAGGAATCCTCCATTTGGGAGAGTTGCATATGTAGAGTCGCATATGTAGCCAAATCTAGTGACTGCTGTGTCCACAACTGCCGCCCCATCCTCCTCCATGAGGGGGTATCATTTTTTGGAGTCTGTTGGAAGAAGAAGATTTCCTTTCTCCTTCTCCCATTCCTCTCTCAATGGCCTTGATAAATGGAGGTACCATAGAGAAGTCCAATCCTGAGTCCTCCGGACCCTCCGCTGAAGAGAAGGTTGTCTCTACTCCATTTAGAGCGGCCAGCTGCGCAGCTGAGCCTGGGGACTCTGAGCTGGTGTTGTCCCCGACGTGCCTGGCGCCTCCTTAGGAAAGGATGCCTGAGTGGCAGGGTCATGAGACGGTAGAGAAACTACATTTTGTCTGCCCGTGTCTGGTTGACCCAGATGACCAGAAGATTACGTCAAAGTGTCATGGATCATCCCTAAGTAGGGTCGAGACCTGTTGACTTTCGAATTCTTGGTCCCCGGCCAGCTGCCTGAAGCAGTGCCTGCAGACTAGTTTTCCCGACATCGGGTTGTCTCTGCATGACCAGCAGTTGCCTTTTAGGCATTGCGTCCTTTGCGGCAATGCTGTATGTTTTCTCTTTTGAGAACCTTTGTGTCCTCTTAATTTTGATCTGCCAGGACTTGAGGGATTACTCTCTGCCCTTGATGATCCAGGGAGGTTCGGAACCTCCTAAAGCGGGATAGCGAGAGGCTGGGTTTGCAATAGACCAAAAGGGTACGCTCGTCAGGGCACAGAGCACTCTTTTTTACCTTATCTTCTTACTTACCCGATGGTGGCTCTTACCTGATATGGTGGTGGTCTTGTGTGTGTGGTAGAAGCTCATGTTGGTTGAAATACCGAAAGGTGCAAGGGGGGCTGCATGGTCATAGAAAGAGGAAAGTAAAGAGGGGAAGGAAACTAAAACCTCTATAGACATATACTTAAAGACATACCCATATATCCCCCTAGATGCGTATATATATATATATATATATATATATATATATATATATATATATATATATATACGTAAGCATACCTCTAGAAACTCCTCATATTCACATATACACACACACATATATATATATATATATATATATATATATATATATATACATACATATATACACACACACACACATTATACATACATACATACCCATGTACAAGTCACATTAATACGCATACTGAACCCCCCCCCCCCCCATACACACACAGATAGATATATATATATATATATATATAACAGCCTTACTCTATCCCAGCACTTCATATGTACACTGTCCCTTTAACAATATATAAAATATATAAACATTTCATAAAAGGAAATAGAATACCGTATTTCATAACCTAGGAAATAAATAGGAGCGAGAGAGAGAGATAAAAGACATGCTGCCCCTGCTGCTGTAATCAGACTTCACAACATGGATAGCACAAGAGGAAAACCAACTTTATGAAGAGAGAACTCCTCACCCCAAAAGACCAGCAGAAGGGGCTCCCCACCTTGTTGGCGCCTTTAGCAGCCTAAGATGCGGGACTGTGACCTGGGAGAGGCTGAACCCAGACGGACTCCGACGTAGTCGTCAGGTAAGAGCAATCCTCTTGAATATAACGGTCTGTAGGTGTTGATCTTTTGAGGACAAAAAGGAGAATAGGGAGATTGCTCTCAGTCATGCTTTTATAGATTTAAACAGGTCCTGTGGGTGGATATAGGGGCGGAGCTATATCATGTGTGTGCTGCCATGTTGGCTTCAGGAAAAGCTTTTTTCTGGTGTTCCTTGGAATTCAGGGCTCCAGGCGCCCCTAATAATATGTTTTATGGTTTCTGTTGGCACTGCAAGTACCTGCATGATGTTGCTGTTGTAGCCAGTTAACAAATTCACAGAACTGCAAGGTGAACTGGGGAAAAAAAGGTGTAAGTGTGTATTTTGGTCTGTTGGCTATGCCTTGTAGTCCATTCAAAAGTCCATGCTCTATGCTTATAGGAAAGCTATGACTTAAGAGGAGGACTTTGCAAAAAGATGGCTGGTTCTACACAAAGAGCAAGAGTCCTTACCTACAGCATGCTGGCAGGAGGCAGGCTTTTCTATTAAGGCTGTGCATACTTTCAATAGAAAATGAACTGTAAAACTTTACATCAGTTAAATGTAATCCAGGTGCATCAAAACAAATGGTGTAAGAACTGTAAGTAACATAGTTAGTCAGGTTAAAAAAAAAAACACAAGTCCATCTGGCTCAACCAATAAAAAACAAAAAAATAGTAAAACATACAATCCCATATACACAATCCAGTTGATCCAGAAGAAGGCAAAAAACCCCAGCAAAGCATGATCCGATTTGCTACAGCAGGGGAAAAAAAAATCCTTCCTGATCCCCCGAGAGGCAAATGGATATTCCCTGGATCAACTTTACACATAAATATTAGTACCCAGTTATATTATGTAATGATAAGTTGAAATGAGCTTTAACATGCATGTAGACTAGTGATGAGCCGAACGTCCCCCCCCCCCCCCCCCCGGTTCGGTTCGCACCAGAACACCGCAAACAGAGGAAAAGCTTGTTCGAACAAACAAACCCCATTGAATTCTATGGGCCTCAAACCTCAAAAATCAAATGGCCTCATTTTGAAGGCTTAAATGCAAGTTATTGCCCCAAAAAAGTGTATGGGGGTCAGGGTCCTGAACTGGGGAACATGTAGCAATGAAAAAAAAAAGTTTTTAAAAACAATCATTTTAAAAGGAGCACTGATTCTAACGAGGCTTAAAGTAAAGCTATAAAAATGAAAGATTCCTTGAAATATTGTGCCTGGGGGTCCCCTGAATGTGCCTGTAAAGTCGTGCATCTCTACGATGTATGAAGCCGGCTGCAGCTTTACTGACATTTCTAAAGCAAAAAATGTCATATACAAATATCCATACAAATTTCAAATCACATGTACTTGTCATACGGGTGCAGAAAAATTGGGCCTTGGTTGTTGACGATGCCTGAACACCGTAACTTCTTGCAGTTACTCTTGCTGGGTGTAGGAACGGGCCCTGCTGCTAAAAAAATCCATACAAATATGAAATTGCATGTACTTGTCATACAGGTGACAAAAATTGGGCCTTTGGTGTTGCTGGTGCCTGAACACCATAACCAACCCCTCATAGTTACTCTTGCTGGGTGCAGGAATGGGACCTGCTGGTAAGAATTCCATGCAAATTTGAAATCGCATGTGCTATACAAGTGCCAAAAATTGGGCCTTTGCCGTATGTGGTGCCTGAACACCGTAACCAAGGCCTCGTAGTTACTCTTGCTTGGTGCAGGAATGGGACCTGCTGGTAAGAATGCCATGCAAATTTGAAACCGCATGTGCTCTACAAGTGCCAAAAATTGGACCTTTGTGGAAGGTGGTGCCTGAACACCATAACCAAGGCCTCGCAGTTTCTTTTGCTTGGTGCAGGAATGGGACCTGCTGGTAAGAATGCCATGCAAATTTGAAATTGCATGTGCTATACAAGTGCCAAAAATTGGGCCTTTGTGGAAGGTGGTTCCTGAACACCGTAACCAAGGCCTCGTATTTACTCTTGCTGGTGCAGGAATGGGACCTGCTGGTAAGAATTCCATGCAAATTTGAAATCGCATGTGCTATACAGGTGCTAAAAATTGGGCCTTTGCCGTATGTGGTGCCTGAACACCCGTAACTAAGGCCTCGCAGTTACTCTTGCTTGGTGCAGGAATAGGACCTGCTGGTAAGAATGCCATGCAAATTTGAAATCGCATGTGCTATACAAGTGCCAAAAATTGGGCCTTTGCCATATGTGGTGCCTGAACACTGTAACCAAGACCTCGTAGTTACACTCTTGCTTGGTACAGGAATGGGACCTGCTGGTAAGAATGCCATGCAAATTTGAAATCGCATGTGCTATACAAGTGCCAAAAATTGGGCCTTTGTGGAAGGTGGTGCCTGAACACCGTAACCCCTCACAGTTAGCAGGGCACAGGGACAGGGCAAAAGTGACATACAACATTTAAATTGTATACACCTGTCATACAAGTGCTGAAAAATTAGGCCTTGGGGGTTGGTAGTGACCTAAACCAAAAACATTGTTGGAAGCTAGCAGAATCAAGGTAGAGGAATAGGATAGGCAGCATATGCAGTCTTCAAAGGATGGCAGTCTCCTAGCAAATTCAATCTGTTACATCAGCATCAGGGGCCTGATAGCTCTTGTTGATCCAGGACTGGTTCATTTTGATGAAAGTCAGCTGATCAACAGAGTCTGTGGAAAGACGCACTCTTTTGTCCTTCACAAAACCTCCAGCGGCACTGAACGTCCGTTCAGAAAGCACGCTGGAAGCAGGACAGGCCAGTAGCTCCATTGTATATTGAGCAAGTTCTGGCCAGTGGTCCATCCTCAAGACCCAGTAAGCCAGTGGATGGGCAGTTGGAAAGGTCTCCAAGTCTGCTCTTGCACATAGATAATCATGCACCATATGATGAAGACGCTGGCAGTGGTTGCTTAAACCTAACAGCCCTGGGTTCTGCTGAGGACTAAAGAACTGTTTAAAGGCATCGGTCAGCTGGCCGCCTTCTCCACTGCTCCTCCTTTGGCTGAACGATGCCTCAGAAACACGTCTGGAGAATGTTGACCTCCGAGTGTCTGGATAGGCGGTACACAATTTATTTTTCAAGACCTCCTCAAGATTTTTCATCCTCTGCTCCCTCTGCGAAGGCAGGATGAGCTCTGCAACTTTACCCTGGTAACGTGGATCAAGAAGGGTTGCCAACCAGTAATTATCCCTTTCCTTGATGGCACGAATCCTCGGGTCCTTTCGCAGGCTTTGCAGAATTAGGGCGCTCATGCAATGTATGTTGGAGGAGGCATGAGCTTCTGAGTCCTCTGGGTCACTAAGGATGACATTGTCAGCAGGAGCAACCACTCCCCAACCACGTACAACTCCTGGGGTTTCTGGGGAATCCAAACCATCCCTTGAAGACTGCTGTATCCTATCCTCTTCTTCTACATGCATGCTGCCAAAATCCCCCTCCTCCTCTTCCCCCTGTGTGTTTTGTGCCCCTGCAGGAATGATATCTGAATAAAGGGAGCCTTGTGAGGAAAGGAAGTCCTCCTCTTCCTAGCGATGTTCTGCCTCAAGTTCCCTGTCCATGATTCCACGCAGTGTGTGCTCCAGCAGGTAGACGAGTGGGATAGTGTCGCTGATGCATGCATCGTCCCGCCTCACCATCCGAGTGGCCTCCTCAAATGGTGACAGGACGATGCATGCATCCTTTATCAAAAGCCACTGGCGTGGCGAAAAAAAGCCAAGCTCCCCTGACCCTGTCCTTGCACCATACTCACACAGGTACTCATTGATGGCCCTCTGCTGCATGTGCAGCCACTGCAGCATTGCCAATGTTGAGTTCCACCTGGTGGGCATGTCACAAATGAGGCGGTTGGTGGGCAGGTTGAATTCCCGTTGAATGTCAGATAAGCGAGCACTGGCATTGAATGAATGGCGGAAATGACCACAGACTTTCCTGGCCTGTCTCAGGAGATCTTGGAAACTCGGGTATCTGCTCAAGAAACGCTGCACCAACAGATTCAGAACATGTTCCAAGTATGGAACATGTGTCAAGTGTCCCTGTCAGAGGGCGGAGAGAAGGTTGTTGCCATTATCGCATACAACCATTCCTGGTTCCAGCTGTCATGGCGTTAACCATCTCTGAGCCTGCCCTTGCAGAGCTGACAGAATTTCTGCACCGGTGTGACTCCTATCCCCTAGACAGACCAACCGAAGCACAGCATGGCATCTTTTAGCCTGACTGCTTACGTAGTCCCTTGAACGCTTAGGGAGCACTGCTGCTGCAGAGGAGAATTGCGCAGAAGAGGACATGGAGGAAGAGGAGGAGGAGGAGGTGTTGGTGGAGTAGCCAGATGTGGCAGAACCAGCACCAGCTTTTTGGAGGCGTGGTGGCAAAACAAGCTGCAAGACTAAACCCTGTCCTGCATCCTTCCCAGCTGCCAGCAGAGTTACCCAGTGCGCCGTGAAAGAAATGTAACGTCCCTGTCCATGCCTGCTGGACCAAGAGTCAGCAGTAATGTGCACCTTCCTGCTGACCACTTTGTCCAACAAGGCCAAAACACTACCTTCCACATGACAGTAGAGAGCTGAAATGGCCTTACGCGAAAAGTAATGCCTTTTTGGGACCTGCCACTGTTGTGCAGCACATTCCACAAATTTGCGAAAGGGAGCCGAGCATGTGGATGGCTGGGAGAGTATTTCTTTCCATGGCTCAAATACTGAGGTAGTGAAATCTGCCTGCTGCTCAAATCAAGCGGTGGTGTACTGCTAGCAGATGCTCATTGCTATACCATCATCCCTCTCAATGCTGGTATTTGAGAAGGCATGAGGTATAGTAGGGTTAGAGATCGCAGATGAGGAGCAAGGTGATGTATGCTTGTTTTGATCTGGTGCCTCTTTCAGGTGCTGTTGCCAACGGACTGCATGGCAGGAAGTCATATGCCTTGTCAAGCATGTGGTGCCCAAGTGGCTGGTGTTCTGGCCGCACTTGATCCGCTTTAGACAGATTCTGCAAACAGCAATGCTGCGGTCTACTGCACAGGTGCTGAAAAAAGCCCACACTAATGAACTGTTTGGAGTCCACGGGGATTTTGCAGCACCCTGCACCTGTGGAGCTCTGTGCTGGGAGGCAATAGGTTTGCTACTGCTAGGCCGGCTCATGGAGCACATCCTGCCTCCTTGCAGTTGTGCATCCTCTTCATCCTCCCCCTCCTCCTCCTCCCCCTCCTCTATCCTATCAGGCATCAGGTATCAGCACGGTCAGTGACGTCATCATCCCCTCCCTCCTCGTCACTGGAGCAAACTTGGCAATATGCTTCAGCTGTGGCAACATGACTGCTGGTCTCTTGTCCATCGTTGCCACCCCTTCTCTCTAGGCTCATGTTATTCCCTTCATCAACCTGAGAAACAACATCACAGCTTTCAAATTGCTGCGCATCCTCCAGGAGCATGTCACTGACACTATGAACGAATAGTTCAGGTGACTCCTCCGTGCCTGATGGTGGGGCAAGTGAAGGAGTAGCTGCGGAGAAGGAGCCTGTGGCTGATATCTGCAGTGATCTCTATTCCCACAGCTATGTGACCCCTATAGAAAAAAACACAACTGAGCGCAAAGGTTACTGTGACTGATATCTGCAGTGATGTCTATTCCCACAGCTATGTGACCCCTATAGAAAAAACACAACTGAGCGCAAAGGTTACTGTGGCTGATATCTGCAGTGATCCTTATTCCCACAGCTATGTGACCCCTATAGAAAAAACCACAACTGAGCACAAAGGTTACTGTGGCTGATATCTGCAGTGATGTCTATTCCCACAGCTATGTGACCCCTATAGATAAATACACAACTGAGCAAAGGTTACTGTGGCTCATATCTGCAGTGATGTCTATTCCCACAGCTATGTGACCCCTATAGAAAAAAAACACAACTGAGCGCAAAGGTTACTGTGGCTGATATCTGCAGTGAACTCTATCCCCACAGCTATGTGACCCCTATAGAAAAAAACACAACTGAGCGCAAAAGTTACTGTTTCTGATATCTGCAGTGATCTCTATTCCCACATCTATGTGAACCCTATAGAAAAAAAACAACTGAGCAAAGGGTACTGTGGCTGATATCTGCAGTGATGTCTATAAAGATTTTAGAATGTTGCAGAAACTGACCGATGAACAATACTGGTACTGGTATCTGATGTAAAGAAATCAATATATCCCTACCTCACGCAGGAACCTTGGCCCTCCCTACACTGTCTGATATGATGTAAAGAAATCAATCTATTCCTACCTCACATAGGAACCTTGGCCCTCCCTACACTGCTACAAATGTCTCTCTGACTCCAAAAAAACAACTATTCTCTCCCTGCCTGAATTGCGTGCCTGACCCTGTCTGATCGCCGCACGACACTACATGCTGCCCTTTATGTAGTGTGGGGCGTGTACTATGCCCCTGAGCCATGATTGGATAAAGGCAGCCTGCCTTTAGTCCAATCATGGCAGAGATTCATTTGATTGGCCAAAGCATGAGGTCAGGGTGCATGCTTTGGCCAATCACATAATGCGCTGCACGCGCGGCGCGCATGCAGTGCGTTATGGGAAACTCTAATTTCCCGCAAAGAAGCACATTTGTTCGTCATTCGACGAACGACCGATGTTCGAGTCGAACGTGCCTCGACTCGAAATCGAAGCTCATCCCTAATGTAGACCCAAACTTAACAAGTACCTGGGCAAATGCAGGTAGATGTAATAAGTTAAGGTTCATATACATTCCATAGGGTCTCCTAATAGGAGTTTCCATTAAGCGGACTTCATTTTTAGCTTATAGTCATATAATATCGATGCTGTGGGAAAGGTGAATTTCCACAAATAAATCTTATCATTTCAGTCTTTTGGCACATCTGCACATGCACAGCTTCCTCCGTGCACGTGCAAAGATGGCTATTATGGAAGCCCCAATACTTGGCTGTCTTTGCAATTGTGTGGGAATTCTTCTGTGTATGCGCATATGTGTTGAGGGGCTCTGGCAGGACCCAAAGGCTGAGCAAATCCCTTGGGCACATCTGCGCATGTGCCATAGAGTGCGTATGAACAGGAAAAGGTGGAGGCCTTAAAAATCTGGGAAACAATTGCCTGATGCCCTTACAGATCTAGTAGAAGTGTCTGACAGGAAAAGGTGAACCCATGCCCTTAAAGCCATAAGCTTGAACAATAATTTGCCACTGAAAATTGGTAGAATGAGAAGCCAGTTCTCTTTTACAGTTACAACAGAGGAGAATTTAGCCCTGAGAACACTGGTGGCCACTTAATGAGAAGTAAATATATTGTCTGAATTTATTAAAAAGTAAACAGGATAATCACCATATACAAAGTACAAAGAAAAATGCCAAACCGATTAGTAATAACTACATGGTATAATACATGCTTGAAGATTACATATGTGTTGAACATGATGGTACAGAAGCATCTTTAAAACTCAACGCATTTAATGAGCACTTCTTCAGGAGTTGATGCACATAAAACAGGTCTATAAAATAGAAAATATCAATGTAAAAATATGCATTACAATGGCAAGTGATGTATTGCAAATCATAGGGGACCCTGTTAAGGGAACCCTGTACTTAAGAATTGGCTGAGCCAGAATGACAAAGCAACATTCCCATCCAGTGGCGAGGCACATCTGGCCCAGGAGCTGAAGGAGCAGAAACGGGAAAAACCCACTGAGGAATAGGTGGAGAGTGGGTGTGACATTTATAAATTGAAAATATGTCCCTTAAAATCCATAATCACAGGTTCTAGCTGTAACAAAAATGTGTATATGTCTAAATAGTATATAGTAGAGTACTACATAACATAATAATGAAAATAGAAGTCTAAGTAGGTCTAAATAGTTTATGACACAGTACAGCAAAGACATGAGTATAGGGACAGAGTGGGGATAGTAGGAAGTGCAGCAAAATTTGTGCAAGATATGGAGGTAAATGTGTAGAAAGAGTTCTTCTCAAGAAAATAGGGATGAAAAAGGTAAAAATGTATATATGTGTATGTGAAAGAGAAAGAAAAAGCCAACCAAGAAGCATTGGTGAAATGTGAAGAGTGTTTGGAAGTGGGTAATTACCCACCATAGATTGTGTGAGGTTTGCAAACAAAAGGTATGTACTCTGTGAAGATAAGGAAATGCGAATCTCTGTCCACTGTCCTCCCATTTGTACCCCAAAATGGGCAGTACCGGTCCCACCCCTAGCACCATGCACAGGTGACAATGGAGTGAATACATATTTCCTTACACCGGGGGAAATAAGAGATCCATAGAGTAAACAAAAAAAGAGTTTAGGGAAGGAAAGGCACAGATCAGGTTGGAACCACAGCATCCACTGCTTAGCCAGAGGATCTCTGCACCTGGAGACAAACCTGTTCAGTTTGATTTTGAATCTGCAGGCCAGGAGATCTACATCTGGCTTTCTTCACCTTTGACACAGGTCCCAGAACACAGCTGTGTTTAAGGACCATTCCCGGGGTTCCAGGCCTTTCCTCCCTTAAATTGACAGATGATACTACTGTCCAATTGAATATTCAACAGAGTGGGGGAAAGGATTTCCCAGACTCCAGAGCTGGATTTCACACCCACCAAACCAGATTCAATGTTGGGTATCAGGCATAGGGCAAGTCAGTTTGTCCAGAGACTGAACTAAGCCCCTACCCGAGCTTTGACTTTGCAATGTGAAGCCTGGGAAAACAATAATGAGCTTTTATGGTCTCAGAGGTTGGGGGAAAATTTGCCATTTTGAGGCTTAGGCTTCTGCTGTGGTAATGAAGTACTCATACCACTGGCTGTGTAGCAAAAAAACAAAAGAGTTGTACACCAACAAAAGCCATGAGCAGCAGGCGTGTTTTAAATTGGTGTGCCACAGAGCAACAATTCAGCCAAGATCTTCCTTTATTTACAAGCAGGAGACTTATTCAGGAGATATGACAGATAATTTCAACAAAGCTGTCAATACAATAGGGTAGGTCTGAAGGTAAAAGCTCTAACCAAACTACAAATAAGGACAGTTGATGGACCATTTGACATACAATAATTTGCAAACGCTTTGAACAGGTGTGAAAATATGCTGTGAATTAAGAATGCTTTCAGAATTAGAAGTCCTAATTGTTTTTATATTTATCAGTTAACAGCATGATAAGTGGAAGAACATAAGAAAAATCCAAATCAAATCAGTATTTGGTGTGACTACCCTTTAGCTTCAAACCAGCATCAATTCTAGGTATACTTGCACACAGTTTTTAAAGGAACTCAACAGGTAGCTTGTTCCAAGCATCTTGAAGAACTAACACCAGATCTTCTGTGCATGTAGGTTGCCCCATATCATTCTGCCTCTTCATGTAATCCCAGACAGACTCAATGTTAAGATCAGAGCTTTGTGAAGGCCAAACTATCACTTCAAGAACTTCTTGTTCTTTATGCCAAAGATAGTTCCTAATGACATTGGCTGTATGTCTGGGGTCATTGTCCTGCTGCTGAATAAATTTGGAGCCAATCACAAGCATCCCTGATGGTATGGCATGATGGATAAGTAGAAGGAATATTTTACATCAGTTTTTTTCATGCCAGTCTGTTATGTTATCAATAAAGCCTGAGGTTAGCAAGGCTTCTCTTTGGAAGTCACTCTCTTATAATCAACCAATTGCAAGTGAAGCCCTGGCTAATACTTGGTGGAGCGCAATGTCCAAATCACTAAACTTTAGGTGATAATTTCTACCTTCTTCGGATTAGTCGAATACAGGGCCGGACTGGCGTAGCGGGATACCGGGGAATTTCCCGGTGGGCCGCTTTAAGATGCGGCCGCTTTAATCATTTGACCGCGCTGCGGCCGCGCTATGATGGCCGCTGCAGCCCAGCCAGGCCCGGCCCCCGCTGCGCTCTAGTGACGGATCTTTCCTACTTCAGCCGCTATGAGCGGCATGACGTCACATGCGGGCGGCGGGAGCAGCTGTGTGAGACTGTGAGTGTGCCGCGGTGGATAATTCATCTGCCTGCATTGCAAGTAACTCTGCAAGAGGGTCACGGCGCCGATCCCTCACACAGACGCCAGCCAGCAGGCAGCAGCAAAATGATCGCAGCAGCCTGACTGAGACTGACCGTGACTGAAGGAAGGAGCGGAGGCGGAGCGGAGCAGAGCCTGAGACATCCAGCTGAGCCAGGCAAGAGTAAATGGGCTCGGGCCTGGGGGACCTGGACCTCTTGCATTTGGGGGGGGGGGGGGCAGCAGCAGCATATTTTAGGGCCCCTACTAGTACTACAATGCTAACCAACTCCCCCTAATAAAATGCTGACTTGCCTCCCCCCTCATACAATGCTTATTTGCCATGCCATCCCCCCCCCTGGGCCCCACTCCACCTAATACAATGCTAGCCCCCTCCCCCAAATAAAGTGATGACCTCCCCCTAATACAATGCTGTTTCCCCTCCCTCCCCCTAAATTTGGGGGGGGGGTCGGCATTGTATTAGGGGGAGGTCATCATTTTATTAGGGGGAGGGGGGTTAGCATTTTATTAGGGGGAGGGGGGCCCAGGGGGGATGGCATGGCAGATAAGCATTGTATGAGGGGGGGGCAGGTCAGCATTTTATTAGGGGGAGGGTGGGATCAGCATTGTATTAGGGCCCCTAATAATTCTGACATGTCCTGTACCATGTCCGCAAATCCCCTGACATCTCCTGTACCATGTCCCCAGCCTCTGACATCTCCTGTACCATGTCCACAGCCTCTGACATCTCCTGTACCATGTCTGCACAGCCCCTGACATCTCCTGTACCATGTCCACAGCCTCTGACATCTCCTGTACCATGTCCGCACAGCCTCTGACATCTCCTGTACCATGTCCACAGCCTCTGACATCTCCTGTACCATGTCCGCACAGCCCCTGACATCTCCTGTACCATGTCTGCACAGCCCCTGACATCTCCTGTACCATGTCCGCACAGCCCCTGACATCTCCTGTACCATGTCCGCACAGCCTCTGACATCTCCTGTACCATGTCCGCACAGCCTCTGACATCTCCTGTACCATGTCCGCACAGCCCCTGACATCTCCTGTACCATGTCCGCACAGCCCCTGACCTCTCCTGTACCATGTCCGCACAGCCCCTGACCTCTCCTGTATAATGTCCGCACAGCCCCTGACCTCTCCTGTATAATGTCCGCACAGCCTCTGACATCTCCTGTACCATGTCCGCACATCCCCTGACATCTCCTGTACCATGTCCGCACATCCCCTGACATCTCCTGTACCATGTCCGCACAGCCCCTGACCTCTCCTGTATAATGTCCGCACAGCCCCTGACATCTCCTGTATAATGTCCGCACAGCCTATGACATCTCCTGTACCATGTCCGCACAGCCCCTGACCTCTCCTGTATAATGTCCGCACAGCCCCTGACATCTCCTGTATAATGTCCGCACAGCCTATGACATCTCCTGTACCATGTCCGCACAGCCCCTGACCTCTCCTGTACCATGTCCGCACAGCCCCTGACATCTCCTGTACCATGTCCGCACTTTTACCACTTTTAACTAGAATTTGCTCTTTTATATATAAAGCCCTTTATGCTTTCATATCTGTCTTATCTATATATAATACAGTTTTCAAACTTGCTTTAAAATGCATGGTTTTCCCTTTTATGAAGAAGATAATAATGGTGTTATGCTGTTGGGCCGGTATAATAATGCTATGGGGCTGGTATGAAATTTTTTCCAGGGCTGAATTTTATTCCCAGTCCGGCCCTGGTCGAATAAAACATCTTAATGGTGACTTCATTTAGAAATGGATAGTGGAACAAGAAGGAGAGGGTGCAAGCATGTGTGCAGGACATAGAAACCTTTTTAAAAGAAATATGCTGGGATAACAGCGAAATGTCAAGTCGGTAAAAAATGTGAAAAATACTTCTACAGAGAGCCATATCTGCTTTTAATTTTAAGGGGTAAGAGGTAGACATATGCATAATAAAGACAAAACATCCTTGATCTGCTGTGAGATGGAACATTAAATAACACAATTTTAAACAGATATTGTACTTACATCTATTGTTCATTCACAAAAAGAGGGAATATTGGGCAAAAAAGAATAAAACACCCAAGGCCCATCTGCATTTAAAACATTGATTTGGATGTAGTAACAGTGCAGCAAACCCAGAGCTTCATACCTAGTTGAGAGAGGCAATTGTCTTTGCACTGGAATTCAAATTAAAAGCCAAAACATATATTTGTAAAGTTTTGGATAGAGTAGGGAATGGTTAAAACCCATCAGTTTTTTCTTTTTTTTAATCTGTGTCCCATTTGGGAGAATGACCTTCACTTCCTGTCTTGTAGACAAAGTAGAAAGTAAGAGAAAATCTCTCAAAAATAAGGAAAATCCTCTCTCTTAGACAGCTGTCATCTGGACAAGTGTCTCTATTCCTTCCTTTCCTTTCCTTTCCGGTGACAACTTCAAATTTAGCTTTTTTCTTCAATTTCAGTCCTAGTCACCAGGACACAAAGGCAGTGTAAATATCCATTGTGGGGACACACTCATCACTAAACATTTTACAGGGGTCCGAACTCTTTCCCAATCCATAACTAAAAAAAATGTTGTCTTTAGATACTTTAAGGGCCATTAGCCGTGTACATGAAACAATGTTACAAACACTGTCTTGGATGTGTCTGCATTTAAGCAACGCATTAAAGCCATAGTATAGATTATTATCCTCCCAAGCTGGTCCCTGGAGAAGACTTTATTATTTATTTGTTTATTTATTTTTACATACAGCTTTGTGATCTATAGATGGCTCTCTGTGGTTGCCAATCACGTGATCACTATAATTAATCAATTGTGGTGATTACAGAGAAAGTCTGTGCACAGCAACAAGCAGCAAGCTGTTATTGTGCAACCCTTTCCCTCTTAGCTTCAGCTGTGAAGAGAGAAGATTTGTGTGAAATGCAGATCCACAGTGTAAAAAAAAAAAAATATTCAAGCACCATGCTGGAGAATGCCTAATATCC
Organism: Pelophylax lessonae; assembly: GCF_965119305.1. Classification (NCBI taxonomy): domain Eukaryota; kingdom Metazoa; phylum Chordata; class Amphibia; order Anura; family Ranidae; genus Pelophylax; species Pelophylax lessonae. The sequence continues at coordinate 251,976,716 of NC_138770.1, read as the reverse complement.
TGAAATTTAAAACATACACTTAATTATCGACCCCATACAGAACTAAACTATGTGTCGAAACATACACATATTTGAGGTCCCTGTAATCAGGATAAACAGGAGAAAGTAATTACAGTAAGTAAAATATATGAAGTAGTATTAGTTACCCAAATTACATTATACATAACAGGTAATAAACTATGATCTAGGAGGGAAAGAAGCTCAGTAAGGATGCAGTAAAAACAGGAAAATAACACTCAATATAAGCAACAAACTAGAGCGGGTGCTTTGTCCATCAGCAACTCAAAGAAAGAGTTTAATAGCGAGTACAAATTCTATTTTCTCTTTTATTCATTAAAGGCCCGTACACACGTAGCGATTGTCGGCCGTAAATATTCGGCCACCGACCGATCGGCCGATTGTAGGCTTGTTAGTATGATGCTTCCGACAACCGACAGCGAATTTTCGGCCGAACAGAATCTGTCGTGCAGACTTTAAAATTTTTGTTGGCCGTCACCAGAACGGCCGATTGTTCGCCAGTCAGTACAGAATTCGGCCGACAAACAGCAGATTAGCAAGACTGGGCATGCTCAGAAAAGAAAAAACACACGGAAAGTTAACCATCACATGACATCACTTCTGCAGTCGGCTGTCGTTGGCCGACAAAATTTGTGTGCAGTCTTTAGCACTTTTCAGCCATCAGGACAGCACCTGACAAAAGACGGCCGATCGTTCGGCCGACAATCAGTACGTGTGTACGGGGCTTAACACCATTCCACTATAGAGGGTAAGGAAAAAGCAACAAGCTAGAGTGACTAAACAAAGAAGCCCCCCATGATAAGAACAATTACACTGCTGCCTGAAAAATGTTGTAGTCATAACTGACATCTGATATCCCCCCTTAAAATATAAAGGTATAAACAGATGTCCAATAAACTGTCTTTCAGACCTGCAAAACTGACGCCTGGTGGCAAAAAGCCCATGATGCAATCAACGCCCTTGTGGAATGAGCTGGAACAGGAAACAAGGGTCTGTGTCTAATAGAAAAAAATTGACACTAGTTCTTTAGGAAGTAAAGCTGGATACACACTACACAAGTTTTCCTTACAATTTACCAAAACCATATAATATGAGGTCAAACCTAAACACTTTCAATTTGTATGCAATCAGGCAGACCCTTGCACTACATAGTTGACGGTAAATCTAAAGGAAATCAAACAACAAAAGTTGTATGTGTGTCTCCAGCCTAAGGAAGTTGGACCACTGGCAGAAGTTGTCCCTACGCTAAACTTTTGTTTTGTACCCAGTGCCCTACTCCTGTGGGTGAGAGCAGAACACAATTCAAGCTCATTACAAATGAAACAGAAAACTGCTGTGGTAACATGACTGACAAACTGCAGAACATCTTTGCTTTTGTCCATAGTTACACTCCAAACATAATCCAAACATTTCACTAAATTTCTGTGCCTATGGTAAACTGTCCCATAAGCTAAAGTAGGTGCAAGGTTATCAGCAAGAAGCTTCTTTCATATTATCTTATTTAAAGGGTAACTCCACTTTCGTGGGGGGAAAAAAATCAGCAAATAAAGAAAAAACAATATAGAGTATACAATTCATATTGTAATTGAATGTTATTAAAAATTACCTTTCCTTTTCAATTTGCAGCTGTTGTAATTTTCTGAAAATGCAATGCAATATGGCTACCTGGAGCTGTTCTGTACACAGACTGTGTACTGACCACACCCCAGAAAAATCATTTCCTGCTTGTGTGATTGGCTCACCAATTTTCCCAGAAGTCTGCACTACGATACAAGTCAGATTTCTGGCATCCCCTGCAACAAAAATATAATTTGTGGTAAGATACTCCCAATAGGAACACGTCTAAAGGAATGCAGGCCTAGCAACTTTCCTCATTAGAGCCCTGCAGCTGCCACAGGTGATAGATAATTACGAAACCACTTCCATTTGACCCACTTAGTACAACAGAGGCACAGAGGAACAAACAGGGATTTCTTCAGAATAACAAAAGGCAGGAATCTGCAACAAAGTTTGTTAAATCCCAGCAATGTACAGAGATCACCCAGAGGGGAATGTTTTTTCTCAACAAAAGTGGAGTTACGCTTTAAATTGCCTTGAATGTCTGTGTTTCTTAGACGATGGAACACCAAAAGTCCATCAAATATGAAAGGCAGCGGCTGGAACATTTTGAAATGTTGGCACTAAACAGGAAAGTTATAGAAAATTTAGGATCTTCAAAAAATTTGAATACTAGGCCATGATTTTTTACCTAATCAACCATTTGATGAACTAATTTTAATTGTTTTATTTTTCAATACCATTTGTTCAATATAGCATGATTAATATATTTGCCTGTGTCAGACACAATGTCTTTTTAAAAAAAAAATGCCATTGACCTGGTAATTATGAAAACAATTATCTTGTGAATTTCTTGTTAGACCACATATACAGTAACATAATAGGGACTTTACTTAAAATGATGATTTGAATTGAATGATCATTAACCAAAATAATTGGGATTTTACAACCTATCCAAATGTTTAAATTCAGGCAAAATCACTAAAAAGTGATGTGGATAATTCAATTAAAAAATCAAAATCAGCAGTTTATGGCACCTAGAATTATGCTTAGCAGAATTTATGACATTTAGGGTTATTTTATAATCAAAGATTTCAACAGGTAAATTTGTCTAAAGTTTTGGAGTTCAGAACGTTTTTTTTTTTTTTTTAATTCTTACATTTTTGGGCTTGGAATTTACTGAGTGTAAGGGGTCATTGTAGCCGTATTAGTGCACTTGCGACAGAGACAATTGAGTACTGTCCGTGATACTTTTTATATTTGCACTAACATACAATTTTTCAGGACAAGCTTTCGGGGTATGTCCCCTTCATCAAGATCCAAGCAGTACTGATTCACAAAATGTTTAAACATTTTGTGAATCAGTACTGCTTGGATCTTGATGAAGGGGACATACCCTTAAAGCTTATCCTGAAAAATTGTATGTTAGTGCAAATAAAAAAAGTATCACGGACAGTACTCAATTGTCTGAGTGTAAGGGAAAACAGAAATTTTTGAGGGATTGTGTATTCAGAAAACAAAAATTGTGTGTTTAAAGTAAACCAAGTGAATCTGTAAATACAATCACTGGTGCCAATATACAATACCTTTTTATATGCATCCTAAGGTGCACAAACACACCATTGTAGGTGCAAAGCTCTTCTAAGTGCTGCTCTATTCCCCCAAATATTCAGTGGAAAGACTGACTTTCTGAGAGACTGAGGCAAGCTCCATATGCATACATCTACAAGGCAATCGGTCACTCAAGTACCAAGTCCTGAATTGTAAGAAACTATAGTGTATGAAAGTCCCTTGGACAGCAAGAAGATCAAACCAGTCAATCCTGAAGGAAATCCACCCTGAATATTCACTGGAAGGACAGATCCTGAGGCTGTAACTCAAATACTTTGGTCACCTAATGTGAAGAGAGGACTCATTGGAAAAGTCCCTGATGTTGGGAAACATAGAAGGAAAAAGGAGAAGAGGATGACAGAAAACAAGATGGATAGATAGCATCATCGAAACAATGAAAATGAAGTTAGGCAAGCTCCAGGAGGCAGTAGAGGACAGAAAAGCTTGGTGTGCTATGATTCATGAGGTCACAAAGAGTCAGACACGACTAAACGACTGAACAACAATAGTGTTTGGAGTGACAGAAGTGGCATTCCTAACCTCAGTAAGCTGACACTTCTGGCTTGTACATTCATTGTGTATACTATTTGTTAACAACACTAATTGTAACAACCGATTTACCCTATGAAGTGGAATTATGATGTACTCAAGTCTTTTGTAATATGTAAGAATTTCTGGCCACAGATTTGTTAGGTTCCTAATAAATCAGGAGATCTCTTCGTTGCTGATGCATCTGTTTTCTAGCCTGTTTTGTTCATTTAGGATAGAAATGTCATTAGCCAGCAGTATAGCAAAGCTGCACTGATGCTGGGGAAGACATACACTATATTTTCAAAAGTATTGGGACACCTATCTTTACACACACATGATTTTTAATGGCATCCCAGTCTTAGTCCATAGGGTTCAATATTGAGTTGTCCCACCCTTTGCAGCTATAACAGCTTCAACTCTTCTGGGAAGGCTGTTCACAATGTTTAGGAGTGTGTCTATGGGAATGTTTGACCATTCTTCCAGAAGCCCATTTGTATTGTCTATATACAGAAACGTATACACACAGTTGATCCAGAGGGAGGCAAAAAAATCATAAAAAAAGCACAGTCCAATTTGCTCCGACAGGTGGAAAAATGTTTTCCTGATCCCTTGAAGGCAATCAGGCTTTTCCCTGGATCAGCAATCACTATTGACAGGAGATAGTTGTTAGGAACATTTTCTATATTACAAATTTATGTTATGGCAGTGATCCATCTCAAAAGTAATATTTCGAAAAACATGAAAAATAAATTTGTCTGTATTGATCAAAAGGCTTTTTATGAAAAAATAAACAGTTCTTTATTTTCCCATATAGCATACTGTATAAGTAATGGTAGAAACTCCCTGAACACCAGTGACAACAAAAATGGTGTGGCTTTGTGGTGCTGAATTTTGGGGAGTGGGGAAAGTGTAGTTCCACTATGACTACACTTGGCTAACAGTGTCAGAGGAAGCAGGAATGTATTGTGTGAAATATCTTACAACACTTTATAAATATTTCTTTGTTGGAGTGGTCACTTTCTTTGGACATGGTGCATGTTTGGCTGACCCACACCACTTTAGAACAATCAAGAACACATTCAAGTAGCAGCTGTAATTGGAACCAAATGGCATTGTGTTGTTTTGGAAGCACAGAAAACCACTAACACGCTACACTCAGGTTGGGCAGGGCATTTTTATTGAGGTTGCACAAATAAATATTTCAAGACTAAGCAAGTTTCTTTGTCAAAATGCAATAAGATATCAGTTGTACTTGACAAAATATTTATACCTCTACAATAAAATGTCACCTGCAATGCTGCAGAGTGACTGCAATGCTCAGAGCACGGTTCTTTTTATTTCTTTCAATGTTGTTACAACCAAACAGAAACTGATTTATGTTCATAGAACAGAGTATGCACGTTGCCTATTTCTCTGTAATATACTTTTCTGGCAAAAATGAACATTGTACAATTGTAATCCCTTGTTCCAGTCCTATAGTAAAGTGACCCTGAATTGCCTAAAATGGCTCCAACACTGATGATAGTAGATTGGGAATAATGACCTGTTTTGAAGACCTTTCTGAAAGAACAGATACTGCTGAATGACATCCAGAGTGGTATAAGCATGGCACAATCACCTCACTACGTGGATTTCTGGTTTACCATTCTGCAATTTTAGGGGGAGGGTAGGACCCTATTTTTTATTGTTTTAAAATGTTTAATACAGTTTTTTTTTTCCAGCAAGTCTCTGACAAGACAAGAGCATGGCTAGACTGCAAGATAAATGGATTTTTGTAAGATCTTACCGTAAAATCCTTTTCTTTTAGGCTCATTGACAGACGTAGTCCTCCTTGATTGATATCAACTCGGGTTATACTGCCCTCTACAGGAGTAGGACTAGACAGGAAAGAAAACGTTCTGGCCACACCTTAGGGGCAGTCCCAGAGGGTATATCCTCTCTCTCTCTCTGCTACAGCAAATCAGTTATGTCACAAAGCAGTGTTTAGAGAATTTAACCCAACCCAACTCAGAAAACAGAGGGGCGGGTACTACGTCTGTCAATGAGCTTAAGAGAAAAGGATTTTACGGTAAGATCTTACAAAAATCCATTTTTCTCTGTCGCTCATTGACAGACGTAGTCCTCCTTGATTAATATCAACTCGGGACGTCCCAAAGCAGTGCCACAAATGAGGGGTGGGATAATGGAAATCAAAATCCAATCTAGAAGGCCCAACCGGTGCCAACTAGAAGTTTTAAAGGCTCATCAATCAAAGGATGAGACTCAACTGAAAATCCAACGGAAAAAAACCCTCGAGGTAGACCACCAGTCTCCTCAAATTGCGGCCTGCAAAACCTTGCGGCTAAATGAGGCATCCGCCGATGCCATCACATCAACTTTATAAAATTTTGTAAAGGTATGAACCGACGACCAGGTAGCCGCCTTGCACACCTGGACCACTGACGCCTGATGGCGGTAGGCCCAGGAAGTACTGAGCGCTCGAGTGGAGTGCGCCTTAACAGGGAACGGAGGATTCCGACCCTTAATAGAATAAGCCTGTACCACCGTCTGTCTAATCCATTTGGAGATAGTCGCGGCAGATGCAGGCAACCCCTTTCTGGGGCCATCCGTGATCACAAAAAGTGAATCCGTTTAACGGAACGATTCCGTAGTCTTCAGGTATACCCTGATTGCCCGAACTACATCCAAGGAATGCAACGCACATTCCCGAATATGATTGGGCTTAGGACACAAGGAAGGTAGCACAATATCTTCATTCAGATGAAAGTCTGAAACCACCTTAGGAAGAAAGGATGGCTTCGGATGAAGAACTACCTTATCCCTATGAACCACTAGATATGGGGAATGACATGATAATGCAGCCACCCTGCGTGCAGAAGTAATGGCCACCAAGAAGGCCACCTTCTGGGATAATGTAAGCAAGGGAATCTCCCTGATATTTTCAAATGGAGGTTTCTGCAGAACCGACAAAACCAAATTAAGATCCCAGGGCGGTAAGGGTGCGCGCACTGGCGGAGCCAAGTGTCGCACCCCCTGGATGAAATTCCGCACCAAGGAATGAGTAGCCAAAGGCTTCTGAAAGAAGATTGCTAACGCTGAAACTTGACCCTTGATGGTGCTCAAGGATAGTTTCTGCTCAACCCCCTTTTGCAGAAAAGCCAAAATTCGGGTCACCAAATAGGTACGTGGGGGAAATCCCAAAGATTCACACGACGCAATATAAGTCTTCCATGCGCGATAATAGACTTTGCTAGAAGTTGCTTTCCTTGCTTTAATTAGAGTAGGAACAACTGAAGCGGACAATCCCCTGTCCTTCAGTACCTGGGTCTCAATGGCCAGGCCGTTAAAACCAGCGACTTTAAAGCACGATGGAAGATCGGTCCTTGAGACCGCAGATCCTCCCTGAGAAGAAGTCTCCAAGGAGCGTCTGCGACTAGCCTGCCCAAGTCGGCGTACCCCGGCTTGACGAGGCCAGCCCGGAATTTCCAGGATAACTGGAGTTCCCTCCACCTCTATCCTGCGGAGAAATCTCAGCAGTAACTTGAGAGGGGGGAAGACATATAGTAGCTGATACTGCCCCTACGGGACGTTCAGCGCGTCTGCTGCGTCCGCTAGCGGATCGCGGGCGCGAGTTACCATCCTCCGCGCCTTCCTGTTGAGCCGAAATGCCAACAGATCCACCTGCGGGATGCCCTACTGAAGACACAGGTGGTGAAATCCTTGGTGATCGACCCAAGTCATCACCATGATATTGTCTGACTGGATCCGAACCGGGCTGCCCTAGAGCTGCTTGGTCCAGGCAATCAGACAAAGTCTGATCGCTCTCAATTCCCACACATTTATCAGAAACGAAATTCCTATCGGAAGTGATGACTTCTCCTGGCTGAGCATTAGAGACTGAAGTCACCGGACCAGAGACTCCTTGGTCCGCTCGCTCAACCGGATCCGATTCCTAGAGGGAACTGGGAATGATCTTTGGAAAAGGTAAAGAAAACGTTCTGCTCAAGGAACGGTAACTACCGCTCCCTGTAGCATATGAATGTTAGAAGGGAAAAATCGCACCGGTAGAAGTGATCGACACTCGATCTTGTATCCTGATCATATGATCTCCTGAACCCCTTAGTCCGGGATTCAGGAAAGCCCTGGATCTGAACACCGGTGAAGATGTCCCCCCACCCCTGAGCTGGGTGGGGGCGCACCTTCAGGCTGTATTAGCCTTATCTTCAGGTTTGGCCTTTTGTTTACCCGACCAGCGCCTTTTGAAACCTCCTGAAGGGGCTTTGCCCTTCACGCTCGCCCCAGCGGAGCGAACGAACCTCTTATGAGCGGAAAAGAAAGGTCCTCGCCTGCTACGAGGTCCTTTAGCTTTAGCAGTCTGTGGCAAAAAAGTGCTCTTGCCCCCAGTGACATCCTTTATGATCTCATCTAGGGTGGCCCCAAATAGGCGATCCCCCTGAAAAGGGAGATTAGCCAAAGCTTTCTTGGAACCTTGATCCGCCGACCAACACTTTAACCATAGCACACGTCTGAGGACTACTGCTGACATCGATGCATGCGCTAACAAGGGAGTGGCATCCAGGGCTGCGTCACAGACGAACTGTAATCCCTGTATAATTTGCTCCATCAAATCAGACGCTGCCTGGGGAATACTTCTCCCCTTTAAGTCATGGCGCAACAATTTTGCCCATTCTGTCAATGTTTGTGAAACTAAACCAATGGCAACCACTGGTCTAAAGGTTGACCCTATCAGGGAAAAAACAGTGCGGGATTCCGTTTCCACTTTTCGATCCACCGGATCCTTAAAGGACGGAGCGTCCTCCAATGGGATAACAGTGGCTTTATTTAGTCTGGAAATCGGTGGATCCACCACTGGTGGTACCGTCCATTTTTTAATGAGGGATTCCTCAAACGGATAGCGTCTAGCAATGCGTTTGGAAATAGTAAGGATTTGTTTCGGATGATCCCATTCCTCTTTAATTTTATTACCAAAACATTTGGGTAAGGGAAAAACCTTTGCCGTCTTGGTAGGTTTACTAGTACCAAAGGGAATTTCCATCTCGGTTACCTCTGCCGGTGTAACCTCAAGTCTCAAGGTTTCCCGGACAGACACAACTAGTGCATCCACCAATGCTTCTTCTTGTGCTATGGCGGAGGTAGAACCGTCCTCCTCACTATCTGAGAGAGCATTACCTGAGACAACAGCTCCTGCAGAGGGACCTGCAGCTGCAATGACCATCTCAGAATCTGACTCTGAAGTATCAGATGAAATAGGGGTAGGCGGGGGTCGCTTTCTTGACCCCCGTCCCTGACAGGCCCTCTCCACCCGGGATACCAAAGACTCCAAAACTGCTGATAATGCATCAATACTCTGTGAACTGGAGGGTCCTGTGGCCACCTCGAGGGGATCAGGTGGGGATACATGTGTGGCAGGGTCCATGATTATACAAGACACTTGCCAGAAAAAAAATAATTGCAATCAAAAAAATAAAACTTTTTTTTTTTTTTTCTTTAGTCCCCCAGCGCAGCAGCGCCCCTCAGTGTTACCTGCTTTTGGACCCCTACAGAGAGAGAGAGAGAGAGAGAGAGAGAGAGAGACCCCAAGGCTCACCACTTGATGCTCAGAAGTTTCAATACAACCTGTTCCAGCACTGTCTGTTACAGACAGGAAGTCTTTGGCTTGCTTTCCCGGGTAAAAGGAGGCGGCTCTGCCCCTTTACACGCCTTCCGGCGCCTCCCCATAGCTCCTTGAGGTGTTTGGTCACCTCAAACATGGCCGCCCCCATGCTAGAGACACGAGGCTACACCAATATGGCGGCCCCGTGCGATCTGCAGGAAAATGGCGGCGGCCTGTGTAGGATAGCGGCGGCTTGCAAGCTAGCAGCGGCCTGCGGGAGGTGTGCACTCGGCCTGTGCGGCCTGCGGGAGTGTGCGCTCGGCCTGTGCGGCCTGCGGGAGTGTGCGCTCGGCCTGTGCGGCCTGCGGGAGGCTGTTCGGCCTGTGGAAGTGACCGGCTTTCTGGAGGGATGGCGACCTGCGGATGCAGTAACTCAGGCATAGGCATCGGCCTGTATACACACTATGACAGGTAGGATACCTCTATAGTAATGCCTTTTAGTAGTCTGCCACTGACTTCAGTCACCCTTACAGTCATATAGTGACTTTAGATAGTCAGCTCCCAAAACAAGCCTCCTGGTTTCTTATTCACAAAATCACACTCAAATTGGGGGATCTGTGACCTGTTATAGGATAGAGGGGGGACCCAGAAACTGAGTATCCGACCATCCCAGAGAGGGGCCCGCGTCCACCAACAAACCCGACAGGGGGAGAGGGGGAACATTCTACTCACCATACCGGAACCAGGCGGGCGCCAACTCCTGACAGAACCCCTCTCCACCGGGGTGGGGGGGCTGTCGACCAATATGGACGCCGTGACTCAGTTTGCAACTGGTCATTGGCGTCCAGGCGAGACGTTTAACTCGCAGGGTCAGTCACCGTCCAGTGGGACTATGCCGCGGCCGACCCAGCGCGGAGCTATGACCTGCACGCGATCAAAGGCTGAACTGGGGTGACCACTGGATCTCAACATCCAGCCTGTCGCCCAGTTTCAGCGTACTTGCTTGAAGATCTCACAGGAACACTGGAGAAGAAAAGCTGCCTAAAAAAGTATTTGTAAAAAAATCTTGCCAGGACCAAAGATCCCAGCAAGGAACTTAGGTCCTTACTCCTAACTAGACAGAAAAAAACTGATTTGCTGTAGCAGAGAGAGAGAGAGGATATACCCTCTGGGACTGCCCCTAAGGTGTGGCCAGAACGTTTTCTTTCCTGTCTAGTCCTACTCCTGTAGAGGGCAGTATAACCCGAGTTGATATTAATCAAGGAGGACTACGTCTGTCAATGAGCGACAGAGAAACTAGAGTTTTACTTGTCTGAAGCAGAAGAAAAGCAAAACATCTCTAACTTTTTGTGATTCAGATGTTTATAAAGCATTAAAATGTTCCTTCTTTAATTAATCAAGTGATATTTTTACATATATAGTGTACTTGCAATATGCCATTTTTAGCATGAAATAAGTATTATTGCACCAGGCGATGTATAAACTTATAGTATCCATCAAGGACATTGATATACAATTTACAGAAATGACCATTAAAATTTAGCTTAACCACTTCCACCCCGCCCACCGCACATTTACTGCGGTAGTCAGGCGTTCCTGGGCAAAGTGACGTAGTACTACGTCGCTCGCTCAGGAGACTCTAGGGGGCAAGCACGCCGCCGCCGCCGCCGATGTGCCCCCACTCGTTAGCTGGGGAGCAAAAAAAATATAAATCGCAGATCGCCACCATTACTAGTAAAAAAAAAAAAAAATTACTTTTGCTTAAACCAATCAAAATATGCTTATTGTGATTTTTTTTTTTACCAAAAATATGTAGCAGAAAACAAATTGCCCTATAATGTTAAACAATTTAGATTTTTACATTTTTTTGGAGAATTTCATATAAAAAAAATTTGAAAAATATTGTTATTTTTTCAAAATTGTCGCTCTTATATCGCAAAAAATAAAAATCGCGCAGGTGATCAAATACCACCAAAAGAAAGCTCTGTTTGTGGGGAAAAAAAAGGACGTCAATTTCGTTTAGGTACAACATCGCACGACCACGCAATTTTCCGTTAAAGACACGCAGTGCTGAATCGCAAAGTAGGGCCTGGTCATTGAGCAGCCAAATCCTCCAGGGCTAAAGTGGTTAAAGTGGTACTAATCAGAACAATACCAAGATTTTCACTTACTACACTTTGCACATAACTGAGGCAAATAGAGGTTTTGCAAATCATAGTACCCAAAGTGCTGGTTTATTTTTACATTTATGTCTTATACATATGGGCCTCAGGATTTAAAGAAGAACGAATTTAAAAAATTTAAAAAACCTACATACTCACCTATATGGCTGCCCCATCAGTCCGATGCTGCAGCTGTCCTGGGTAAAAGTCGACGATTGTCAGCCAGCGGTATCTGCAGGGGAGAAGAGAAAGCACTCGACAATGGCTGGGAATACTTAGGAGTGACAGCATCACCCATAGGTTCCCATGTTTCAGCCATTGATGTTGCTCCCTCCTCTCTCTTGCAACCATCGCTGGCTGACACCGAGACCCAGATCATGTGACTGGATCAGAGCGGGCTGAGAATACATAAGTATATCCACACAGGTTGGTAAGCATAGGTGTTGGGGGGGCAACATTTTTATGCATTCAGTAATAAAACGGGCTGGGTGGGAACATTGCTATTATGGTTGGCCGTCATATGACGTCCTACCAAGTCATGCGACTCATACCCTAGGGATTGTGCATGAGATGTGACCAGCTATAAACACAGATTGTGGTTCAGGGCTGCTGTGCATGGCCCTGGTAACATGTGATCGCTCTGAGCAATCACAATGATTACACGTCAGTTGTAAACAAACAATGGCTTGTGATTCATAGCCATTGTGCACTATTATGGTCTCTGTGATCATAGTACAGGGTCAATCACAGCAGACTTGTTGTACCATGTGATTGCTGTGACTATTCACAGCTATCACAATAGTACACAATGGCACATGAATGAATGCCATTCACAAAAACATATTGCTTATACAGTGACCATCACTGTACTAAGCAATCCTAATGTAAAAAAAGAAATCCTGCTAATCTCCCCAGAGCAGTAGTGTCACTATAATGACATTTCACTGCTATTGTGACAGTATGTAAAATAAAATGAAAAAGAAAGTTTAAAACAAAGATAAACTGTCTTAAAATTCCTGAGACCTGGGGGCTCTGGTGAGTGCGTTGTATTATCTGCACATGGTGGAGCACTTTTTTTTTTGCAGAAGAGCACCCATATTGCACTAAATATGGATTTACGGTTACAGAAACCATCATTATTATTTTTAGTGGACTGTCACACTATATAGTGGATTTTTTTAAAATATTTTTAGGGGACTCACACATATATATATATATATATATATACACATATATATATATATATATATACATATATATATATATATATACATATATATATATATATATATATATATATATATATATATATATATAATATTTTTTTTTTATTTTTTTTTGCTGTAATAACTATATATATGTTAATTTTGCATTTACACACATTGAATGTGTTGGTGACCTTGTCATAGAAGTCACAATCACTGGAACTTATGTTTGCTGGAGATTGTGGTTTGCTTTTTTGATTCATTTATGTCTATAACACATTTTAATAGATTGTGTGGGGCACAAAAATATATGCACTAATCTATGTTTTCATTTATCACATGATTTTTAATGGAGGAAAGTGGAATAGAACATTTTATTATATTTGCATAACAGCGCCTCACTTTACTTGAATATTAATTGTTTGTTGTGTATCTCACATTTAAAAGGGGCTGCGGTTATTAATAGGTTGCACTTTATATTACGATTGGTGTATCAATGGTGTGTATGACTAAAAATTAAAAAAAAAAGATGGATATATATACTGTATATACACAATTCGGACCATATATACACAGGCACAATTTTAGTTTTTTCAGGTATTTACCAAAACATGTTCAAGCTAAAGTTATATAATGGATATGGGTTGAAAGTGCACACGTTCAGGTTTAATTTATGGGTATGTACATCCAAATCGGAGGAAGGGTTTAGGAATTACAGCTCTTAAGATTAGCCCCCCCCCCCCCTTTTTTTTTTCAAGGGACCAAAAGTAATTGGACAATTGAATAAAAAAAAAACGTTTCGTGGCCAGGTGTGGGCTGCTCATTTGTTATTTCTTCATAAATTAAGCAGGTAAAAGGTCTGGATTTAATTCTAAGTGTGGTTATTGCATTTTGAATCTATTGCTGTGAATCTACATCATGCGTTCAAACGAGCTGTCATTTCAAGTGAAACAGGTCATTGTAAGGCTTTAAAAATTAAAGAAATCCATCAGAGGGATAGCAGCAACATTAGGAGTGGCCAAATTAACAGTTTGGTACACTTTGAGGAAAGAAGAACGCACCAGTGAGCTCAGCATCCATGCTGAAACAGCTTGAAACAGGCTTGAAACAGCTTATGATCCAAAGCACACAACTTGGTGGATGCAGTGTGATGGCATGGACATGCATGGCTTCCAGTGGCACTGGGTCATTGGTGTTTATTGATAATGTGAGAGAAGACAAAAGCAGCCGGATGAATTCTGCAGTGCTTAGAGATATTTTGTCAGCCCAAATTTAGCCAAATGCAGCAAAGTTGATTGGACGGTGCTTTACAGTACAGATAGACAATGATCCAAAACACACTGCAAAAGCCGCCCAGGAGGTTTTGAAGGAAAAGAAATGGAATATTCTGCAATGGCCAAGTCAATCACCTGATCTCAACCCAATTGAGCATGCATTTCACTTGCTGGAGGCAAAACTAAAGGCAGAAAGTCCCACAAACAAAGAACAACTGAAGACAGCTGCAGTTAGAGCCTGGCAAAGCCTCAGAAAGGAGGAAACCCAGTTTTTGGTAATGTCCATGGGTTCCAGACCTCAGGCAGTCATTGCCAGTAAAGGATTCTCAACAAAAGATTAAAAATTAACATTTTATGTATGATTATATACATTTGTCCAATTACATTTGAGCCCCTGCAAATGGGAGGACTGTGTATGAAAATTCCTAAAGTTCCTAAAATGTGTACTTGATATTTATATTCAACCTCTTGAAATAAAGCTAAAAGTCTGCACTTCAAATTCATTTGGATTGTTTTTTTTTTTAACTTACTGTCACCAGCCAGTGTCCTTGATCACCACCACACCAGTAATATGGTGATGCTGTACTGCTCTGGTGACAGTATGTAAAAAATAAAAATTATAATTATTTAATTTCTCAATTTTTAAATAAACTCACCATGACACTTACTGAATACCTTGGCGTGTCTACTTTTACCAAAAAGGGGTTATTTTGGGGGTATTTGTACTGTCCTGCCATTTTTAGGGCCTCAAAAAAAAGCAGATAGGCCGTCAGTAAATCAGGATTGCTAAACTTTCAAATATATATATACCACTTTCACACAGACTAAACAATATACACTGACTTGGGTTATGTTTACCAAACAAATGTAGTAGACTAAATTTACACCTTAGCCCCGGTTCACATTAGTGGGATCACAGAGATCGCATGTAATTCGGAGCGCATTGCATCTATGCACCTCGTGACGCTGGGCGTTTGATGGTCGGCGGGCTTGGGCGCCATCGTGTCACACTCCTCTTCTCTGGTTGGAATATTCTTTTACAGGTTACTTCAAATTATCCTCCTACTTTTTACCATTTTCACACAATCTTTTCTTTTTTTATTTTTCCTTTCTCATTCAGTCACCACTACACTCTCTTTAATCAGGCTGAGTGGTCAGCCGGGTTACATCCGACTTTACTTAAAATGATCACTTCATTCACCATTTCCAAGAGTTCATTATCACATCACTACCTCCCCTTTTCTTGCTTTACCAGTCCACTTTACCACATATCCACCCCCCCTTCAATTTATTTAATATATTTTAAGGTCCATATATTTTGCCATTCCCCCATTATACACATCATTTAGTAGTATCATTACTTTCAATTAGTATACAATCATACAGATATATAATCAACATACATACTATTTAAGTAGCTTTATAATCTCTATATAGCATATATTTATCTATGACAGCCAATACCTATACTCATTATATATAGACATACTCTGGCTACTCAGTTATATATTCAATTTAATTATGACTTTCATAATCTTTCATGTTTTCATCACATCCTTCCACTCCACCTCACCCATTTCTCCATGCTCACATTACCTTCCCCCACTTTTCCCCTCACCACACACATCAGCTCAATATTATTACGTTGTGTACTAGATACAACTACTTACCATTTATCATTACCATTTACTTTATTTAGATATACTCTGCCTACTCTATAATACTTCTACAAACTTACCTTATATGTGACACCTTCGCCTGGCCCGCGGGCCCCACATGCCCTCAGCTCCCGGGGGAGACGTTTGGGGCTGATGCCCCCACCTCCAGGACCCATTACTGTTGGAGTGACTGTGTAAGTGTTGGGGCCATGGGGACTTTGTTTCCTATCCCCTTTTTCTCCCCTTCTCCCCCAATTTCCTAATTACCATCCAATGCAATGTACCTATACGCATATACTTATTTACTAATAGATATGATCATACACCGACTCTGAAGAAGTGGCGATGTAGTCCACGAAACGCGTCAGTCTATGGATGTTATGATGTCATATTATTACTCTGTAATACTGTTTCATTGTCATGTTGGTTCTTTTGAGATTGCAATTGTTGGGGTGCACACCATGTACTTTACTACTTTATTGTTACCACATCATCTCAGCCTATATGTGCATTACATCATTTTTGCCTCCTTTTATGCATCAATAAATATGATATAATTTTTTACTCTGTCATGTCTCTCATTCAAAGTCCCAACCTTTTTTGTATTGTTTCAATTGATATTAGGGATGGAGACGCCCGGTTTATCCCACTGTGCGTTTCATTTAAAGTCCCGCCCTTTTTTCCCCCCTCTTTTATTTATAATATGTATAGTATTTATTTAAAGTAAAAGTCCATTCTAGAATTACTCCACTAACGTTATATCAGGGATCCCTTAAACTACGGCCCTCCAGCTGTTGCAGAACTACACCTCCCATAAGGCATTGTAATACTCTGACATTCATAGACATGGCTAGGCAAGATGTAGCTAGCACGAGGTGGGCTAAGCAATGCTATGAGTTGCATGGCTGTCAGTCTCCAGTGTTGATTGCTGGACAGCCAGGGTGTGGACAAGATGCTATGCATTTATCAAGGTTATATGGTTGTTTAATGCAGGGCTTGACAAATTTTCCTGAAATCTAGGAGCCAGCTAAAAAAGTTAGGAGCCAGTTTTTTTTTTTTTTAAACTAACAACCAAGCTTTATTTAATAAAACGGATACTAAATTTACACATAAATACAACTAGAACCCCACTCTCCTCTAGCGCAATTGGATGAAAACAGACTGTCTGTCTGTCTCTTTCCATCCGATGCCATCTGATCCGATCCACGGGATGGATAGAAAATAGAACCACCATCCGTCTGCTTTTGGCGGACAGGATCAGATGGCGGCAGATTACTGCTCCATAGAGGAGAATGAAGGGTCCGATCAGGTCTGCCTGAAAAACTGACAGGCGGACCTGATCAGACAGCCCGTGTGAAAGGGGCCTTCGGCTGTGGCATGGCGATGAGGAAAAAAAAAAAAAAAAAAAGATTATATTATATTATATATATAATTTTTTTTTTTTTCTAATAATAATTGGAAAAAATATATTTTTTTAATAATTAAAAAAAAAAAAAAGAAAAAAATATTATTTAGTTTTTACATTAAAAAAATTAATTAAATTAATAATAAATAACCACACTCCCTGTCAAAGGTAACTAACTGGACAGGGAGATGGTAATGCATTGTGAACAAACAGTGGAAACAGTAATTACAACAGTCATTACTCCCGGCCACCACAAGAGGGCGCCAGTTCCCCATTGGAAGCCTCATCTCAAGTAGGCCGAAAAGCCGGGGCCTCAATTTTCGGACGGCCCGGAAGTCTGTGCACTCCGTGCGCGGAAGTCCATACAAAAATGACAGGACACCCTCTGCAGGGCACCCCAGGCGCCAGGTCGCTAATTCTAGTCGCAAATGCGACCTGGCGCCTGGGTTTTGTCGAGGCCTGGTTTAATGTGCTGAGTGTATGTATACTGTATATTACTTAAACAGTGACTGTATTACACATGTAGTATGTTGCTGCGTGTACGAGTTTATAATCATCTTGTGAACAACACATATTGCATGTAGTAAGTATTCTACATAAGCTTTGGTGTGTGTGTATGTATATATATATATATATATATATATATATATATATATATATATATATATATCTACAAACCAGATTCCAAAAAAGTTGGGACACTGTACAAATTGTAAGTAAAAAAGGAACGGACTAATTTACAAATCTCAAACTTATATTTTATTCACAATCTAATATAGAAAACATATCAGATGTTGAAAGTGAGACGTTTTGAAATGTCATCCCAAATATTGGCTCATTTTGGATTTCATGAGAGCTACACATTCCAAAAAAGTTAGGACAGGTAGCAATAAGAAGCCGGAAAAGTTAAATGTACATATAATGAACAACTGGAGGACCATTTTGCAACTTATTGGGTCAATTGGCAACATGATTGGGTATAAAAAGAGCCTCTCAGAGTGGCAGTTTCTCTCAGAAGTCAAGATGGGCAGAGGATCACCAATTCCCACAATGCTGCGGCGAAAAATAATGGAGCAATATCAGAAAGGAGTTTCTCAGAGAAAAATTGCAGAGTTTGAAGTTATCATCATCTACAGTGCATAACATCATCCAAAGATTCAGAGAATCTGGAACAATCTCTGTGCGTAAGGGTCAAGGCCGGAAAACCATACTGGATGGCGGTGATCTTCGGTCCCTTAGATGGCACTGAATCACATACAGGAATGCTACTCTAATGGAAATCACAACATGGGCTCAGGAATACTTCCAGAAAACATTGTTGGTGAACACAATCCCCTGTGCCATTCACCTCTGCCAGCTAAAACTCTATAGGCCAAAAAAGAAGCCATATCTAAAAATGACCCAGAAGCGCAGGCGTTTTCTCTGAGCCGAGGCTCATTTAAAATGGACTGTGGCAAAGTGGAAAACTGTTCTGTGGTCAGACGAATCAAAATTTGAAGTTCTTTTTGGAAAACTGGGACGCCATGTCATCCGCACTAAAGAGGACAAGGACAACCCAAGTTGTTATTAGCGCTCAGTTCAGAAGCCTGCAACTCTGATGGTATGGGGTTGCATGAGTGCGTGTGGCATGGGCAGCTTACACATCTGGAAAGGCACCATCAATGCTGAAAGGTATATCCAAGTTCTAGAACAACATATGCTCCCATCCAGACGTTGCTTCTTTGAGGGAAAACCTTACATTTTCCAACATGACAATGCCAGACCACATACTGCATCAATTACAACATCATGGCTTCGTAGAAGAAGGATCCGGGTACTGAAATGGCCAGCCTGCAGTCCAGATCTTTCACCCATGGAAAACATTTGGCGCATCATAAAGAGGAAGATGCGACAAAGAAGACCTAAGACAGTTGAGCAACCAGAAGCCTGTATTAGACAAGAATGGGAAAACATTCCTATTCCTAAACTTGGGCAACTTGTCTCCTCAGTCCCCAGACGTTTGTAGACTGTTATAAAAAGAAGAGGGGATGCCACACAGTGGTAAACAGGGCCTTGTCCCAACTTTGAGATGTGTTGATGCCATGAAATTTAAAATCAACTTATTTTTCCCTTAAAATTATACATTTTCTCAGTTTAAACATTTGATATGTCATCTATGTTATATTCTGAATAAAATATTGATATTTGAAACTTCCACATCATTGCATTCTGTTTTTATTCACAATTTGTACAGTGTCCCAACTTTTTTGGAATCAGGGATGGACGGACGGACGGACGGACGGACGGACGGATAGATAGATAGATAGATAGCACTGTCACTTTGCACACTTATCTACCAGCACCAATATTTGAGCTATATTTTTTATTTTGTATCAGCGTTTCATTTATTTTTTGCACTAGGCACTTTGAGCAACTATAGAACTAGACACTTTTTTGGCCAATAAGATGTTGCACTACCCTTAAGCACTTTACCATTGCACTGCCAGATTTATTTATTATTTATTAACATCATATTTGTATACCTTGTCTATTATTTATTTATATACTAAATGGTTTATATTCGATTGTCTATATATTGCCTATCTGACCTTTAGAGAGATACATTTTTTTGTGGTTGCTTCTGATTCGCTACACCACTTATCACGCAAGAGGTAGTGCAGCACTACCCCACACCTCTAATCTGCTTGTAGTTTAAGAATACAACTATGAGTGCTAGCTGCAACTTCCCTCTTTTTATTCCTTCATCCCAAACATTCCTTTCCATAATAGCGCAAGAGTCTTCTTTGTTTACAGATTTCTTCAGTATTGTCACATGAAAGGATATAATAAAATATTTACAAAAATGTGAGGGGTGTACTCACTTTTGTGGGATACTGTATATATGATGATATGTCATCTATGTTATATTCTGAATAAAATATTGACATTTGAAACTTCCACATCATTGCATTCTGTTTTTATTCACAATTTGTACAGTGTCCCAACTTTTTTGGAATCAGGGATGGACGGACGGACAGACAGACAGACAGACAGACAGACAGACAGACAGACAGACAGACAGACAGACAGACAGACAGACAGACAGACAGACAGACAGACAGACAGACAGACAGACAGACAGACAGACAGACAGACAGATAGATAGCACTGTCACTTTGCACACTTATCTACCAGCACCAATATTTGAGCTATATTTTTTATTTTGTATCAGCGTTTCATTTATTTTTTGCACTAGGCACTTTGAGCAACTATAGAACTAGACACTTTTTTGGCCAATAAGATGTTGCACTACCCTTAAGCACTTTACCATTGCACTGCCAGATTTATTTATTATTTATTAACATCATATTTGTATACCTTGTCTATTATTTATTTATATACTAAATGGTTTATATTCGATTGTCTATATATTGCCTATCTGACCTTTAGAGAGATACATTTTTTTGTGGTTGCTTCTGATTCGCTACACCACTTATCACGCAAGAGGTAGTGCAGCACTACCCCACACCTCTAATCTGCTTGTAGTTTAAGAATACAACTATGAGTGCTAGCTGCAACTTCCCTCTTTTTATTCCTTCATCCCAAACATTCCTTTCCATAATAGCGCAAGAGTCTTCTTTGTTTACAGATTTCTTCAGTATTGTCACATGAAAGGATATAATAAAATATTTACAAAAATGTGAGGGGTGTACTCACTTTTGTGGGATACTGTATATATATATATATATATATATATATATATATATATATATATATATACACACACATATACACACTATGTACTGTATACTGTATGTATATATATATATATATATATATATATATATATATATATATATATATATATATATATATATATATATATATATATACTGTGTGGCTTGGCTCTCACAAACTGCCCTGAGTTAAAATGATAAAAGTCGCAGTAGTTGAATTCACACTATTTGTTTTGTGTATATACCAGTTCATACAGTATAGATGAATTCATATGACTATATTTATAGTTCAAGCCATCTGGAGTAGCTATGCTCAAAATTACAGTGTTCCGAACTGCTAGCCATCTTTGGAAACAAAGTGATTGCGTGTATGTTTCTTTGAGACGTAATTTAGGTGCACTATGGCCTTCTCTACCTGGTAATTTAGCATTATGTTGATTACAAATAAAGACAGATTTTAGGTTATAAACAAGGAAAATTCTATGTTATCTAGAAACATAGAATAAAATTACGCCATCGTCTAAGTGCAGCTGTCTCTGAACTGCACAGCTCATATAATAGAACTCTCCCATAGAAAATATCATAAATGTGTTATTTTGTTTCTGCCATCCATCACTACTTTATTAGGCAGCAAAATATGGTAATGTTGTGTAGGCCATAAACTCTAATAAGTTTTCCAATGAATATCCTTGTAAGCATTTTCATGATCAATTATTTGTTAAAGTAAGCCTTGTTATTTTTGAGGAAAATAAAAAAGTAGGCTTTTTCTACTTCCCCTAAAACTCTTTTCTCCGTTAGTTTATTAGAGGACATAGGACTCTATTCTTCAATATGTTGGTATAGCTTCCACCTCTAAGAGGTTTGGACAATATGCTAATTAAAAGAGGCACAGCCCCATCTAGTGTCATCTGTATACAAACTCAGTAGTAGCAAAGTAGTGAATAACAGGATAAAAAAAGACATTCACAACACAATTACCAAACTTTGACAACAGGTCAACAACCCAAATTAGTCGAGGCAATTGTGGCCTCTACTGAGAAAAATTATTTTTAGGGGTACAAATAATCCTTTTTTCTCCTACTATTTATTGGAGGACTCTGTTGTTCATATCTTCAAATTTGAGGGGCGGGCAAGGGAACCAACCATAAAGGAAACAAACCCTAGCAACCCTCTATAAATGATAGTCCACTCTGCCGCCTGCAGGACCTTATGACAAAAGCTAGCATCTGCTTATGCAGACACATCCACACTGTAATATCTAGTAAAGGTATGAACTAAGGACCAGGTACCAGCCTTACAATCCTAGGACTGAAAAGTCTGGTGCCAAAAAAGTGCCCCAGTAGAATGAATGCCTTCAGAGACTGAGAAATAACCTCACAAGTCCATCTGCATATGGTTGCTTGGTTCTGAAACACCTCTCTCTCAAGTCCTGGACTAATAAAAACTAGCAACTGAGAAGCAAAATGTGGAATTGGGCCCTAAGACAGCAGGTCCAGTTGATATGGAAGCTGGCCTAAACTCTCTGTAACTCAATGAACCAGACCGGAGTACCAAGATTTTCTTGGCCAGTCCGTAGCAATAAAAACAAAAGCAATGCCCACTGGTTTGATGCATCTGTGGAACTCAAGATAAGTTTTTTGGGAGGACACGCAAATTAATAAGTACTGTACCCAAGTGGTGACTGGAGCATCTACTGCATCGACGAGAAAATCTCTTGATCTAGCAATAAATCTGTCTAACTTGGCATTATGATACCATTAGATTTACCATTAACAGATTCTGTCCTGGCAAAGAGACCATTCTTCAAGTTCTAAGCTTTGACAACTCAAGAAATCTGCTTGCCAGATTTTCCACTCCTCTAAAGTGGGCCACTAAGAGTGCAAAGACCCAGGTTTGCACCACCAAAAGCCGTTCTTTTAGAGCCATCTTGGTTCCTCAGTAGACTTGTAGGCAGTTTGAATTCCTCCCACATCTGTTGGTCCTGCACCAGAGTACCCAGGAAGCCTCAATAGCCAGAGAAGCTTGCATCAGTGGTGAGGATCATCCGGTGAAGAGGGCAACATTTTATGTGGACTAGTTCTCTCACTGAAGGGTTCGCATGTGCAACTGAGCAAAAAGAGTTTGCTTCAAAAAACAAAATTGGGGCCTGGGAATTTCCTTGGTAAAGAGAGCCACTACTGAATGAACCACTTGCATGCAATACTTCATAGTGTGCATAAAACCTTCAAGTCCAGCATAGATCAGCAGAGATGTAACGTTTGGTAAAGGTGAAAAGGTTTGAATAAATTCACCAATCGTTTGTGTAGAGTAAAATAAACACTCATTCCTTTGGCATCCAAATGTTAAAACATATTCTGCAGCCAAAAATCCCCAGAAGTCAGTAGACACCCCCCCATGTTGTCGGTAGGTGAGTTCAAACCTTTATGCAGAATAAGGTTATTCAGTTGATAATGACATGCTTAGACATGCAAGAGACCTTAGACACACCTTCCAAAAGGAGAGTCTATCTTTCACCAAGAGAGGCTTAGGCTTGCAGCTCTAGGGCATGCCTTATGATTTTAATCAGAGATGATGAACCAAAGACTTCATGATGGCCGAAATGGCTGAGCAGCCATTTAGTAACAGAACTCCACAAAGAAGCATGCAACTGAGCTAACTTAAACAGGTAAATTAGCCAAATCAGATCTAAAAGGCATCACAGGGGTACTTTACTACCCGCATGACCTGATCAATCAGACTGATGAGATGTTGAGTATTGTTCTCAAGTTCTTAGGGAACAAAGCAGCCCTACCCTCTTAAGAGATGGCCAAGGCATGTTCCAGCAGTTTGTAAATCTTATACAAAGCCCTAAACCCAGAAATACTAGCTGAAGTACAAAATCGTTCTTGTTCCACATCAATGTTTTAGAAAATACGAAATCTCTATTGGCAAATTAACAGCATGACAATCAGAAAACAACCTTTTTCAGAATCAGAAGAAGGCAATGGTCCCCTTTCAATTCTCATACTACAGATATCCTTTGAGTTACAGCTGTGGCATACTGTCTGTGAGTGATTAGCATTGTGAAATGAAAGCAGAGAGAAAGAGTTCCTGATTTCTGACCTGTACTGAAATATGGAAGCTGTCATTGCACACCTCTTTTTGAAAATGCTAGTCCGAAGTCCTAACTAATAAATTGGTTCCAGGATTATGAATCATCATGAAAACCAGAGGATACCCATTTCACAAGGAGGCCACTGGCAAGCTTGCATATGATCTCAATACGTTTCCTTTCAAACAGAAATTAGCACATAGCATGCAGTTGTGTTTGGAGAGGCCTGGGGGGGGGGGGGGGGGCAGCTTTGAAATGGAGTTTAAATTAACTTTTTAGTGAACAATTTCAGTGCTAGGTCCTGGCCAAAGCAGTAGTCTGTTCAATCTGGAGCCCAGGAGGTCCACATCAGGGACCCTGCATTTCTGACATATTCGGTTGAAGATGTCTGGGTGAAGGTCCAATTCCCCTTAATCCAGATGATGGTGGCTGAAGCAATCTGCTTTACAGTTCTCCACTTCTGAAATGTGGACCACAGAGATCTCTATATAGCGAGTCTCCATCCATGACTGGCAAATGTTGTTAATGCTTTCCAGTGATAAGATAGGAAATACTTCTGTATTGTTAAAGCTGGGCTGGAACATGGGTATGTTGAGAAAAAGAGCATGCTTGCTCCAGGTCAACAAGCTGTTGTACTGGAGAGGTCTCGAATGAGATTGGGTGAATGCTACAGCCTCAAATGAGGCTACCTAAAGGCCAAAAACTTTCATGGAGAATCTCATTGTGGGATGTCTCCTTGACCTCAATTCTCAAGTGTGAGCACTGAGAAAGTGAATATTCTTCTCTGGATGTGTCCAGGACCAGACTAAAGTAATGAATGTGAAGATAACTTTTGGAAACAAATCACCCAACCGAAAGCCTGGAGAATCTGAATCGTTTGGATGTTTGCTGGAAGGGGAAGGAGTCCTTAAAGAGAAGGTTGTCTAGATAGCCTGTGACCTGGATGCTCCTAGTTCCGAGAAGGGCAGAAAGAGGTGCTAGGACCTTTGTGAATACTCTGAGACGTGAGGATAGGCCAGAAGACAGTGCAGCAAACTGTAAATGACTGTCTGCCACTGCAAAGCGTAAGAAATTCTGATGAGGTGCAAAAAAAGGGAATATGCAGATCTAAGCAATCTTGGACTTCTATCCCTTGTCCAGCAAAATGTGGAATTTGAAAGTATTTGTTGATGCATTTCAGTCTAGAATAGGATGAATACTCCTGTTGGGCTTTGGTACCGTGAACAGGTTTGAATTGAAACCTTTGAATCTGTCTTCTGGAGATATTACAACTACTCCAGGGACAAGAGATGGACCAGGGCATTGTGCTCTCCTTGGGCAATTTTGGGTTCAGTTTGGTACCTTTTTGAACCCACGGGTCTGGGATGTCTCTGACCCAGAAAGAGGTAAATTGTAACAGACGTCCCGAGACTCTAAGGAGTGAGAGCGCCCAATGGGAATAGGACTTCAGGCAAGACTCAGTGGACCTTATGGGCCAGGTCTTACAGAAAGTAAGCACTGAACTAAGGTTTCGAAGTTGAAGCCGAATTGGAGCAGTTTGGGTGCTCTGCATTTGGAAGAGGTAGAGGCTCCTGAGGAGAGGGTTTTGGAGTTCTTCCCTGTGGAAGTAAAACCTTCCCACCTGAAACATCTTTAATGAATTGGTCAAGTGTCCCCAAAAAATATGTCTGCCTGGAAAGGACATACTTTTTTCCCTTTTTTTTTTTTTTTTAAAGAAAGCTCCAACTGTACAGGCTTTGCACCACATGATTCTGCGCATGTAAATAGAGATTACAGCCATTCTGAAAATTTGTCTTGTCACGTGTTCTAGGGCATCCAAGCAAGCAGAGCAGAAGGTAACTGCTGTTTTGCTCAGTGAAGGCACAGTCCTGGAATACAGGATTGTTTTCTTTGTTCATTGCCCTAGCCAAGTCAGCTGAAGCCTGACATACTGAAATGTCTGGGCTTGCAAGTGTAAAGAGCCTTTACACTTGAAGACAAGGCTAAAACTGACTATTCTTAAAAATGCTTCCTCCCTCCTCCAGCTACCTATCCTGTGTAACCTATAAAAAAATAAAATAAAGAGAACAAGAATAGTTTGTATTAGCCACTTCCTATTTGCAGAATCTTTGAATGAGAGAACACCTTCAATTGGTCCAGTGAGATGTTTGTTTGATAGCTTCCTATTTGACCATAGTACATAAACGTTTGGATGGAATGACCACAGATGGGGGTGGACATTCCGGTACATCCCCCCACATCAGAGGATCGTACATGGCTCCTAGAACGCACACCCTTGAGCCTGGTGATCAATGTGTTGCTAGGAGACAACTGATCACATGACATGGCAGAGAACCAATAAAATTGTCCCTGTACCATGTAATTGCTGTGTCCAATCAGAACACAATGTAAACAGAAGCTGCATGGTGCGGCTTTGGCTCTCTCCTCTCACATAGCGAGCAGCCTGTGAGAGGAGAGTGAGTTATACACTAGATTTAATCAACAAACGTACTGCCAGGCAGAACCCATTATCCCTGATCACAGCCCAATGCTGTGTATACTTTCAGCCAGCCACGGCCACCTGTCCCAGTGTCATCAGTGCTGCCAGGAACAGTGTCCCTGATTGCAGTGATGCCAGAGAGCTATACCAGTGCCCTAATCAATGCCACACCACAGGGTCCTGATCTCCACCACACCAGCATCGTGATCACTGTCACAATCTGTAGAGAAAGAGAGCAATTGCATCTAACTGTGAATCATTTTTAGCCTCTGCACACAGTTTACACACACACACCAAAATTTTCATCCAGCTCGCAGTATTCCTGGTCCCTGCCTATCAATGTCTAGTGTGAACAAACTGCAGCCAGCCACTTTTCTTAGTATCACCAGTGCTGCCAGGAACAGTGTCTCTATGTCCCTAGAAAGCCTAAGAGTGATTCTTGGATTTTGGGCCTCTCTGTGTTTCAGTCTCACACACGTGGTATCACCATACTAAGGAGGAGTATCAGAATGTGTTTTGAGGTGTAATTCTAGGTATGTCTATGCTGTGTATTAGAAATACTTTCTTAATTGAAAACGTTGTGTAAAAAGGAATAGAACTTCATTTACTTGCCACATTTTCCAAAAACCTGTGGAAAAAAAATGATAATTCCAAAAGACTCTATGTCTCTTAGAAAATATTTGGGGGTGTTTTCTTTCCAAAACCTGGTCATTTTGTGGGCGTTTCTACTGTCCTTGTGCTCCAGGGCATCCAAAAACATGATAGATATTCAGGAAAGCCTGAAGGTGCTCTTTGGATGTTGGGTTCCTCTATGGGGCTACGCTGTGAAAAAGTCTCACACACGTGGTAGCCCCATACTCAGGAGGCATAGCAAAATGTGTTTTGGGGTGTTATTATAAGTATGCCTATACTGTGTGTGAGATTTATGTTTTTAAA
Organism: Pelophylax lessonae; assembly: GCF_965119305.1. NCBI lineage: Eukaryota > Metazoa > Chordata > Amphibia > Anura > Ranidae > Pelophylax > Pelophylax lessonae. The sequence goes on along the minus strand of NC_138770.1, from coordinate 251,949,459 downwards.
AGGACAACTTGGTGAAAAAAAAAAACACATTTTCCAAGTCATTTTGACAAAAAATTACAACTTCTACTAAATACATTGGACTGTCTACTTTAAAAAATGGTCATTTTGGGTATTTGTATTGTACTTGCATTTCAGGGCTTCAAAAATGAGATGGCAGTGAGTATATACTGTATACCATAGTTTGTAGACTCTATAACTTTTACACTGACTAAATAATATACACTGGATTTGGGTTATTTTCCAAAAAAACATATACAGTAACTGAAAACATTTTGGCCTACATTTCTGAATAAAGATTATTTGCTAAATGTTACAACAAATTCTATGAAAATATTTTTTTTTCAATTTTTTCTGTATTTTTTCGTTTAACTAGCAAAAAATAAAAAACACAGTGGTCATTAAAACACCACCAAAAATAAGCTCTGTCTCAAAACAAATTATACAAATTTCATTTGGGTATGGCATTGCATGGCTGAGTAATTGCCATTCCAAGTGTGGCCGTGCTGAAAACTGAACAATGTCCTGGACTGGAAGGGGGTGAAAGTGTCCAAGCTTGAGGTGGTTAATGTAGAACTAAAGGCAAAATTGTTTTCATTTTGGATAGAGTAAGGGAGGGCTGTAACCCCTGCCATCTGTGTTCCTCACTTCCTGTCCCCTAACCAAAACAGGAAGTGAGAGAATATCCCTCTAATGCAAGGGGAAGTACTGGTTTTCACCAGGGTCACTAGAACTAGTGTTCCCATTCAAAGATAACCCCACTATTTCTGTTCTGGGGACAAACAAAAATTTGTTGTTTTTTTTATCTTTGTTCATAAAAGGTAAAACAGGACAAATACAGAGCGTAAATCTCCCTAAGAGGAGCACAGACAACAATAGAAACCTGACAGGTGTTCTAATCCCTCTCCACTATAACAAAAATAAAAATAAGTTTAGTTTAGTTAAAGGATATGTTCACCTATCGCTTCTCGGCCTTTTGGCTAAGATCAAGTGTAGTATCTGTTCTTATCAGTTGGTATGGGCCTTAGCTAGTACCAGTATGACCGAAACCCGGAGCGCTCTGAGTATTGAGGTATGGGAAGTAGGTCATCTGGGAAAGCATGTGGGGCCCGCCGCCTTCTGATTTGAATGGTTTGAACTGTCCTAACCAGTTTGAAGGGAGCAGGAAAGCCGGTCTGGAGGGTGAGCCCGGTGGAACTGCTCCTGGATGTAATGGGCTGAGGAACAGGATGGCGAGGGGAGGGCTTTCTCTCCTGGGTTTTGATCTGGCTTGCTTGTGGGCCTGTCCCCAGTTGTAGGTAAGCTCTCTCTAAGCTGTCCAGGTTCTGATGTCTGCTGGTGGGGATAGGCTACACTCGGTCTGGCCGGGGGCTGAGATTGAGAAAGCCCGTAGTGTAAGTGCCCCTGGGGTGGCAGCCCAGGGGTGCCTTAATTTCTCACTGGTGAGGGGCAGCTCGCTGTGAGTTCTTTTGGCACCTTGGTCACTGCACTATGCACACCTTTTTCACACCTGCCTCTTGGGACAGGCCTTTTGGCTTGCACCAGAGGAATTTTTTATTCCGGCTGGAAGGCCTGCCTTGGTTCTTCACATGGCACCAAAGCACTTTCCCCACTCCCCTTCCCCACCTTTTTGTTTGTCTGTCTTTTTATTTGGAGTCCGTCACCTGCACTTTCACCTTTTTTCTTTATTTGCACGACGAGAGTGTGTGGGTCTTCGGGCCCAGCCTTAAGTCTTGGGAGGGGGTGGATATGGCCTTTTGGCTTAGTTCGCCCTCTCCTATGGGGTCTCCCTTCGGGGGAGCCCTACTTAGTACTCGGTGGGGGCTGTTTCGGCAGTCCCCCTGAAGAACGGGGTCTGTCTGGTTTCGGCCAGACAGACCATGAGTACCTTATGTCCCTGTCAGGAGTCTTGCGCCCCGGGGGATTGAGGTTTCGGGTCCTACCTCTTCGGAGGGAAGACCATTCGATTTCGCACACCCTGTGCTTTTTTTGTGTTCTCACCTTGTGTGTGTGCACTTTTTTATGCACCGGGTGGAGTCTTTTGAGTATGTTGCACACGCTACGGGCTTAAAAAAGATATGTTCACCTATCGCTTCTCGGCCTTTTGGCTAAGATCAAGTGTAGTATCTGTTCTTATCAGTTGGTATGGAACCTGATGGTTAGTATCGGTGGGGGCCGAAATGAACCAGGGCGCTCCGGAACTACCGGGGGACTGGGAAGTAAGCCACATCAGAGAAAGCCGGATGGGTCCATTGCCTTCTGATTTGAATGGGTCCGCCCCTACCAGTTTGAAGGGAGCGAGAAAACTGGGTTGTACCGTGACCAGTTAGTACTGCTCCTGGATGTGATTGGTAAGGAATGGCGGTGGCGGTGCGGAGCCTTTCCTCCTGGGTTGAATCTGGCCTTGTAAAAGGCTTGTCCCCAGTTGAAGGTAGGTTCTTCCTAAGCTGTCCAAAGTTCTGATGCCTCCTGGTAGGGTAGGGCTACACTCGGTCTGGCCATGGGCCGGGTTCGGAAAAGCCTGTGGTGTACGTGCCCCTGGGGTGGCAGCCCAGGGGTGCCTTAATTCTCACTGGTGAGGGCCAGCTCGCCTTGAGATTTTCGGCACCTTGGTCACTGCACCATCACACTTTTTCAGCACCTGCCTCTTGGGCAAGGCCTTTTGGCTTCGACCAGAGGAATTTTTATTCCGGCCGGAAGGCCCGCCTTTGTATTTTACACTTAGGCACTAATTCACCTCTCCACTTCCCCTTCCCCACTTTTTTGTTTTGTGTGTGCCTTTTTCTTTGTAGTGTTTGTCACTTCACTGTCACCTTTTTTCCTGCACGACGAGTACGGTGTGGGTCTCTGGGCCTACCTTGAAAGTCTTGGGAGAGGGTGGACATGGCCTTCTGGCTTAGTTCGCCCTCTCTCATGGGGTCTCCCTTCAGGGGAGCCCCACCCAGTACTTGGGGTGGGCTGTTTCGGCAGTCCCCCTGGAGAACGGGGTTTGCCAGGTTTCGGCCAGGCAAACCATAGGAAGTACCTCAGTCCCGGTCAGGAGTCTTGCGCCCCGGGGGATCAAGGTATAGGTCCAACCTCTTCGGAGGCCATACCATTCGCACACCCTGTGCAGTTTTTGTGTTTCCTCACGTTTGTGTGTGTGCACTTTTTATGCACCGGGTGTTAAGTCTTTTTGAGTGTGATTCACACGCTACGGGCTAAAAAAAAGGATATGTTCACCTTTTGTAACATGATACACCCATATTTAGGGTGTAACATGTTACAAATTCACCGCCCCCTCCATTCTCCTGGCTCCCTGTTGTGACAGGTGGTGGGGGATCTTCTCCCCCTGCTCTCTGTCATGATTTGCAAAGAATGTGGCCGTGCGGGGCTCTGCCCGGACATGTCATTCATTCACAGAGTTCTGTGACTGGAAAACTAGGACTGACAGCCTTTGTGGCTCTGGGCTTGTAGTTCTCAATGAATTACCACAGCACTGGTGAGCGCCGTAGTAGTTAATTGATGTTTCCTGTTAGTGTGTAACAGAGAGCTTACACAGTCTGCAAGAGCCCTGCATTGCACCCACGATCTGCTGATCGTGGGTGCAATGCTTTCCTGTCCAGCCTCCCAATGAAAAAAAATAATAAATGCACATTTTTTTTTACAATTTCGTGTATTTGTTTTTTTTTTTTAGAAAGGTAAACATATCCGTTAAACTTTCTGGGACAGCAGGATCAACTACCAGACCAGACCACTTCTTAGTGAATTTTTTTTCCACTGGACGGCATTCAGTAAGGAGTTTTGAGAGGATTGAAAATCTTTTCAGGAGTGATCCACTTGTAATAGATTGCCCATTCTACTTGTTTATGAGCGGAGAATGTCTTAATAGATTTTGCAGGTCTCTGTGTCCAAAGGGGTACGGCGAGATGTAAGAGAATCAGGGGCGACATTGCCAAGGCTTTTGCACACAGCAGAAATTAGCATATCCACATTAGCAAGCATGTTGCATGAAGCTGCAGCTTCAGGTGCAAAGGAGTGTGGGGGCGAGAAATTCTACACAGCCTCCTCTAACACTGCCTCCGTATCATCTTCATTACCTTCCGTGTCTGCCTTTTCTTAGCCAGGCATATTGGGATCTGACTCAGGAAGAGACTGAGAGCTGGAGAAGAGGCATGGCATTTTGTAGCCCTGGATAAAAATGGCTGTATTAAAGCCCTTAGTTGGTGGAGGGACAGTGACAAAGATACAGAAAAATCTTCTTTTGTCAAGTAGGCTGCTTGGTACCTGCCTAAAATAGAACTAGCATTGGATGCAGAGACTGGTGTAAAAAGCTGGTCTTGTTCCAGTGCAAAGGAAGTCTCATCACTCTGAGATTAAGTGTTGTGGGAGCCTTCATCACACCGAATGTTCTCCTGAGATTTTGCTGTGACACCCTTTACCTGGTTTTCGCCAAAACTACAGATGAGGGTATTACTCTGTGAGGTACAGGTACTCACAGAGCAGGTTGTGGAATATGGGGTGAGCCTGTCCAAAAGAAGTACGCAGCAACCCAGGTGTAGACCATCAATGAAGTCCTTGTGGCAAAGAGGCAGGAGGAGGGTCTCAGTACTTTACAAGAGCTCCAAGAGGAAGGGGCAGTAAAGTGTGCGACCATCATTGAGACCAAGCTCAATGTTGTTTAGTTCCAATGTTATGTTTGAAAGGGTTACACTGCAAGGTGTATACATTCCAAACGTAGTCAGTTTTTACAGTAACAGTTAAAAGATACAGGGTGAAAAAAAACAGTAAAATATAAATATTCACCACATGTTGCAACGATCATAATATGCAGTTAATGTGTGAAAATGTGTTTATCCCAAACTGAAAAGACTAACAAAAACAACAAGAAATGTTAAAAAGGGTGAAATACAACATTGCAAAACATTTACTGAAGCACACAGTATTAAAAACAGGATAGATAGCCCCGGACCAAATATTCACATTGTGAAATAAAATACCAACGTTGTCAACCCCCTTTAAATGTCACATATGGATCCACATACAATCAGAGAAACACAACAGCACATGGTTAAACAGCATCAAAGAATGGTAAGTCAACAAAACATACTATCATGGAACATCCTTAAATCAATCAAATCTTTAAAAAACTGTTTTGTAATTCTATATTTATTCCTTATTACCGTCTCTTGTTATTTTTGTTAAACTGTATTTTACGTGTCCATGATGCTGGACCCCAATATAGGGTCCAGACTTTGCCCTTCATGTTGGGTATACCAAGGCTTTTTTTCAGCCAGAACGTGGCAGAATTCTGTTCTGCCACCTCGGTCCTCTTTAAACTGTCACTAAACACAGAAGGTGGTATAGGAAGATTTTCATGAAGTTTTTCTATTTCTGTGGTGCACCAGAAGCCAGCTCCAGTCCTCGCCTCCACCCCTGCCTGTCAGACCTTAGCAACACAGAACTGAGTGAAGTGATCTGGCTGTGTGCTACAGGTCTAGTAGGCGGAGCCTGCACTATGATGGAAAAAAAAAAAAAATGCTCACGCTCACCTGCTGGCTGCCCTGCTTTGAAGCCTATGTAAACAGGTGAGAGAGAGAGGCGAAGAGAAAGGGAGGGGGGAGGGGAGCTTATGCAGAGACACGACAGTGGAGAGGTTGAAGGTGTAGTGCAGACATGCCAGCTGGAGGAGGGGGGGGGGGATTTGTAAAAAGAGGTTAGGGCTGTAAAGAAAAATGAGGGCAGGCTGTGTAAGCTGATCCCCATCCACAGCTGGTGGTGTAAGCTCTGGATGAGGGGGAAAGTTAAAGTGGTTGTAAAGTCAAAAAGTTTTTTTATCTTAATGTATTCTATGCATTAGGAGAAAAAGCCTCTTGTGTAGCAGCCCCCCTCAACCCCCCTAAAAATTACCTGAGCCCCATCTAGATCCAGCGATGGTGTAGGAGTGTCTCGGTTGCCTGGGACGCCCCTCCTTATTGGCTGAGACAGCAGCGTGACGCCATTGGCTCCCGCTGCTGTCAAAGTCAGTCAGCCAGCCAATCAGGAGAGAAAGGGGAGGAGCTTGCTGCGGCTCCATGTCTGAATGGACACAGAGCTGTGGCTTGGCTCTGGTACCCCCATAGCAAGCTGCTTGCTGTGGGGGCACTCAACAGGAGAGAGGGTCCAGGAGCACCGAAGAGGGACCCGAGAAGAGGAGGATCCAGGCTGCTCTGTGCAAAATCACTGCACAGAGGAGGTAAGTATACCGTATTTTCAGGGCCGGCGCTACCACTAGGCAAGTTAGGCGATCGCCTAGAGCGCACTGCCTGTTGGAGCGCCTGGCCGCTGCTTTTCTTCTTGGTCTCTCCCTCTCCTGAGTCCCCCCGCCGCCTGTGCAGCCGCTCTGATCTCTGTCAAGGCGCCAGCCCAGCCGTCCGTGCCGTGGCAATGCTTAAAAACTGACCTGGCGATCTGTCAGGGTCTCCCTCCGAGTCCCTGACAGTCTGAGATGCAGTGAGGGACAGAACAGAGGCTGCCTGCGCCGCGCCTCTATGATCACAGTGAGTGACAGACAGGTCACAGTCTGTGACCTGTCTGTATCTCTCAGAGACTCTCTGGTGCCCTTAGATTGAACCTTTAGAAGCGGTGATCGTCCGTCCCTCCCTCCTCCCAGCATGAATCTTCATCCTCCATAAGACCGGACACTCCACACTCAACAGCCAGCACTGAAGAGCTGCAGAGAAAAATCTGATCAGTGACAGTGGCACTGGCGCTCCGGGGGTCGGTTCAGTGTGGTGTGTGTGACAGTGTCACTGACACAGCCTGGACTGGAGACACCGCAGAGGCAGGCTTTGTTGTGTCTGCCCTGGAGACAGAGAGAGAGAGAGAGAGAGCCATTGGGAGCAGAGCCTTGGTGGTAAGTAATCAGTAAAGAACATATTGAGTGTTTTTTTTTTTTGGACTTCTTTCTACTGTTCTGTAAATGTATTTAAATAAAACTTTGAAATCCTGGAAAAAAAGAAAAAAACATTGAGTTTTTTAACTGTCTGTGTACTGTACTTGTCCCTAAATTCCTGAAATGTGTGATGGCATCCCCTCCTCCACCTTCTTACCCCCACCCTCCCCTCCTCCTCCTCACGTTACTCCCTCTTCCACCCCCTTACCCCCTTCCTCCTCTCTCCCCACCCCTTCCTCCTTACCCCCTTTCCCCTCCACCCACCCCCCTCCTCCTCCTCTCCCCCCTCCCTCATCCTTACCCCATATCCCCTTCTCCTCCCCCCACCCCCCTCCTGTCCCCCTCTTCCTTACCCTCTCCCCCACCCCCTACTCCTCTCCCCTTCCTCCTCTCCCCCCACCCCCACCTCTCCTTACCCTCTCCCCCCTCCTCCTTACCCTCTCCCCCCAGGCCCCCACCCCCTACTCCTCTCCCCTTCCTCCTCTCCCCCCACCCCCACCTCTCCTTACCCTCTCCCCCCTCCCCTTCCTCCTCACCCCCGACCCCTCCTCCGCCTCCTTTCCCCCCTCCTTCTCCTCCCCCTCTTCCCCTCCACCCACCCCCTCCTCCTCTCCCCTTTCCCCTCCACCCACCCCCTTCTCCTCTCCCCCTCCCTCATCCTTACCCCATATCCCCTTCTCCTCCCCCCACCCCCCCTCCTGTCCCCCTCTTCATTACCCTCTCCCCCCTCCTTTCCCTCTCCCCCCTCCTTACCCTCTCCCACCCCCACCATTCCTTCTCCTTACCTCACCCCCGAACCTCCTCCGCCTCCTTTTCCTCCCCCTCCTCCCCTCCTCCTTACCCCCTTCCTCCTCTCTCCCTACCCCTTACTCCCTTTCCCCTCCACCCACCCCCTCCTCCTCTCCCCCCTCCTCCTTACCCTCTCCCCCCAACCCCCTACTCCTCTCCCCCACCCCACCTCTCCTTCCCCTCTCCCCCTCCCTCCGCCTCCTTTCCCCCCTCCTTCTCCTCCCCTCCTCCTCACCCCCTTCCTCCTCTCTCCCTACCCCTATCTCCTTACCCCTTTTCCCCTCCAACCACCCCCCTCCTCCTCTCCCCCCTCCCTCATCCTTACCCCATATCCCCTTCTCCTCTCCCCACCCCCCTCCTGTCCCCCTCTTCCTTACCCTCTCCCCCCTCCTTTCCCTCTCCCCTTCCCTCCCTCTCCCCCCTCCTGTCCCCCTCTTCCTTACCCTCTCCCCCTCCTTTCCCTCTCCCCTCCCCTCCCTCTCCCCCCTCCTCTTTATCCTCTCCCCCCACCCCCACCTCTCCTTCTCCCCCCCTCCTTACCCTCTCCCCCCTCCCCTTCCTCCTCACCCCCCGACCCCTCCTCCGCCTCCTTTTCCCCCTCCTTCTCCTCCCCCTCTTCCCCTCCCCCTCTTCCCCTCCTTACCCGCCCCCCTCTCCTTCCCCTCCTCACCCTCTCCCCCTCCCCCTCTCTCCTCTTGCCTCCTCCTCCTCCCCTTCCCCTCTCTCCTTCTCTCCCCTCCTCCTCTCCTCTCCTCCCCCTCCTTAGCTGGTCTAGCAATGCAAAATGGTAGCAGTCATTAAAAAGGTGGGGTATACATATGCAGGGCAAAGGAGGTGGAGTCAGGGCGGAGCCAAGGGGCAGAGCCAAGGGGGCGGCAAAATGAGGTTTTGCCTAGGGTGTCAAAAATCCTTGCACCGGCCCTGCGTATTTTATTTTTAACTTAAAAAAAACAAGACGTTACAATCACTTTAAGTTGTGGACAGTGGTGCAGAGTTAAACTCTGATGTGGCCAAGAGGTGAGCTGTGGCTGGGGCAGAAGAGAGAAGCTGTGAACTGGGATAACAGAGGGGAGCTGTGGACTGGGAGAGAAGGTGGGAGCTGTGGACTGGGAGAGAAGAGGGGAACTGAAGTTTAGGGGAGAAGAGAGGTTTTGTGGACTCTGAGAGGAGAGGGGAGCTGTGGACAGGGGGAGAGGAGGGGATCTGTGGACTGGGGGGAAGAGGGGAGCTGAAGACTATGGGAGACAAGGAGAGCTGAGTATTGGGTGAAGAGAGGAACTGTGGACTTGGGGAGAAGAAGAGATCTGAGGATTGGGGGAGAAGAGAGGTGCTGTGGACTCGGAGAGGAGAGGGGAGCTGTGAACTGGGGCAGAAGAAGGGAGCTGAAGATTGTGGGAGAAGACAGGAGCTGTAGACTTGGGGAGAGGAGGGGAGGTGTGGCCTGGGAAAGAAGAGGGGGGCTGTGGACTGGGAGAGAAGAGTGGGGCTGTGGACTGGGATAGAAGAGGGGAGCTGTGGACTGAGGAAGAAGAGGGGGAGGTGTGAACTGGGCTAGAAGAGGGGGGCTGTGGACTGGGATAGAAGAGGGGGGCTGTGGACTGGGAGAGAAGAGGGGGACTGTGGACTGGGAGAGAAGAGGGGGGCTGTGGACTGGGAGAGAAGAGGGGAGCTGTGGATTGGGGGAGAAGAGGGGAGCTGTGGATTGGGGGAGAAGAGGGGAGCTGTGGATTGGGGGAGTAGAGAGGACCTGTGAACTGGGGGAGAAGAGATGAGCTGTGAACAGGAAGAGAAGAGGGGAGCTGTGAACTGGGGCAGAAGAGAGAAGCTGTGAACTGGGATAACAGAGGGGAGCTGTGGACTAGGAAAGAAGAGGGGAGCTGTTGACTGGGAGAGGATAGGGGAGCTGTGGACTGGGGGAGAAGAAATGTGCTGTGGACTGAGGGGGGAAAAAGGGGAGCTGGGGATTGGGAAAGGGGAGGGGAGCTGTTGACTGGGGGTGAAGAGGGGAGCTGTGGACTGGAGGAGAAGAGGGGAGCTGAAGACTGGGGGAGATGAGGGAAGCGGAGTATTGGGGGGTGAAGAGAGGAGCTGTGGACTTGGGGAGAAGAGGGTAGCTGTGGATTTGGGGAACTGAGAGGAGCCGTTGATTAGGGGAGAAGAGGGGATCTGAGGATTGGAGGAGAAAAGGGGAGCTGTGGACTTGAGGAGAAGAGGGGAGGTGTGAACTGGGATAGAAGAGGGGAGCTGTGGACTGGGATAGAAGAGGGGGGCTGTGGACTGGGATAGAAGAGGGGAGCTGTGGACTGGGATAGAAGAGGGGAGCTGTGGACTGGGAGAGAAGAGGGGAGCTAAGGATTGGGGAGAAGAGGGGAGCTGTGAACTGGGGGAGTAGAGAAGAGCTGTGAACTGGGGGAGTAGAGAAGAGCTGTGAACTGGGGGAGTAGAGAGGAGCTGTGAACTGGGGGAGAAGAGGAGAGCTGTGGACTAGGAGAGAAGAGGGGAGCTGTGGACTGGGAGAGGATAGGGGAGCTGTGGACTGGGAGAGGATAGGGGAGCTGTGGACTGGGAGAGGATAGGGGAGCTGTGGACTGGGGGAGAAGAGGGGAGCTGTGAACTGGGGCATTTGAGAAAAGCTGTGGACTGGGAGAGAAGAGGGAAGCTGTGGACTGGGGGAGAAGAAAGGAGCTAAGGACTAGGGGAGAAGAGGGGAACTGTGAACTGGGGCAACAGAGAAGAGCTGTGGACTGAGGGGGGGAAGAGGGGAGCTGTGGATTGGGAAAGGAGAGGGGAGCTGTTGACTGGGGTGAAGAGGAAAGCTGTGGACTTGGGGAGAAGAGGGGAGCTGAAGACTGGGGGAGATGAGGGAAGCAGAGTATTGGGGGTAAAGAGGGGGGCTGTGGACTGGGAGAGAAGAGTAGGGCTGTGGACTGGGATAGAAGAGGGGAGCTGTGGACTGAGGAAGAAGAGGGGAGGTGTGAACTGGGATAGAAGAGGGGGCTGTGGACTGGGATAGAAGAGGGGGGCTGTGGACTGGGAGAGAAGAGGGGATCTGAGGATTGGAGGAGAAGAGGGGAGCTGTAGACTTGAGGAGAAGAGGGGAGCTGTGAACTTGAGAAGAGGGGAGCTGTGGACTTGAGGAGAAGAGGGGAGCTGTGGACTTGAGGAGAAGAGGGGAGCTGTGGACTTGAGGAGAAGAGGGGAGCTGTGGACTTGGGGAGAAGAGGGCAGCTCTCGACAGGGGAAGAAGGTGATCTGTGGATGAGGAAGAAAAAAAAAGTGAGCTGTGAACATGGGAGGCATAGGTGATCTGTGGACAACTGTTGCAGAGGTGAACAAAGAGGTGTGCAGAGGTAAGCAATAGATGGTAACTTTGGGAGGGAAAATACAGTATATGTACTGTTCATTGTCCTGAGATTTTTCTGTGCCCTGTGTGATACGAAAAACTCAGCACTGCACAATATGCACTGAGAGCGGTACTCCGGATCCGGATGCCCTGCTTGTATTGTGGCAATTAGAAGACAGGGAGGAGTTTATAAAAGAGTTGATTGAAGAATCAGAAGATAAAATATTAAACTAGTTAAGCGAAGAGTAATTTCTCTGAAAGGTAGGAAAGGTCCATAACCTTATAACACTAGCAAAAAACAGAGGACTCAAGTAGTGGGGAAGGGTTATGGGGGCATGTCCTTAAAGCTCAACTCAAGGCAATTTTTTTTTCCTATGCAGTGGGGTTGTGCCCACTCTGCATAGGTAAACTGCTGGTTTTTCCTAGGGTTAAGCATGAAGTTCATACTCACCTGAACCGCCGATCATATGGAAAACTGCATTTCACCACAGTACAGCAGTAGACTGTTCCTGTCTATGGAGCGTGCTGACGTCAGGAACAGTCCCATCTTCAAAAGCACTGTAGCAAGGGGGTGCCAGACTAGTCTTGTGCAGGAAGAATCAACGGGTCAGGCAAGTATATCTTCGCTTTCCTCTCCCCTAGAAGAAAACAAGCAGTTAACCCATGCTGTGGGCACAGCCCCACAGCACCAGTGGAGAAAAAAAACATTTGCTGGAGTGCTGATTAAAAGCTTTGCCAGTGTCAATCCAATGACCTGCATGTATAAGCCAAAAATCCAGGGTCCTGGAATACTCAGTCTGTGTCCTGTACTGTACAATTAGGATAACCGCATTCTGATAAGTTAGAAATTCCTGTAGTCTTTATCGTTTTCCCTCCAAAAGGCTTTACTGGCCTTCTGCATAGGTTGGCCACAGGTGTTTATCTGCAGTGACCATTCATGTTCCAGGCAGATGCTTCGAGGCACTTGCATTGCACCCCCAGTTTGCCCTCATCTATGGCCAGTTAATAATCCCAATCCAAAGATTGTGCAGACTAAAGATTTTATAGTGATATAAACATTTGGGCATTCTTCATCTACAGAGATCATCAATAAATTTGAATCAGAGACTATGTAAGAATCTGATGCATAATGCACTATAACCCCTCTTTCATGCTCAAGTTGTTAGTAACCATAGCAAAAAGATAAACACTCTTGTAGAGCAAATGACAGAACCAGAAATAAGAAACCTAGCATAGGTCTGTCAGTATGCTGTTGGTGCCATCTACTGGTGTTTGTCTAATCTAACTCCCTGCTCTCACCTCATGAGTCTAATCATATTTTGGATAATGTAAAAGACATTGAATTACAATTCAGCTGTAGACAGCAGTCATCTCCTATTTACTGTATGTAATTAGGGGTTTCTGTCACAAACCTATAATCCGGCAGTGTACACGCAGCTAAAGCAACCCAGTGGGATCAGTGAAAAATTTTTCTGACAGTTAAAATTACATCCAGGGCCTGGAAGGCTCCACTTATTACCTGTCCACTGCCAAATATCACTGATTTCCCACAATGCCATCCCTGCTGCTGCCAAGTAGGGAGGCAGAATTTGTGTGTAAGCCAGGTGTAATTTTTCATCATTTACCTTACCTGACTGCATTGCAATATATGAAATAATTATCCCCCCTTTTATCCCTAAGCAATCTCAGATCTAGATACGAACTTTGCTTTGTGAAAGAGAAAAATACATTGCAATGCAAACTAAGTAAATAAGCAATCATGACATTTATTATAATTCACAAAAGGAAGCATTTGGGAGTTTGCTAAGAAGTTGATAGTGGCAGAACAGAGGCCCATCTATAATTAAAAAGGGAAGTAAAAGAATAAAGATAGATTCATTTTTCTGTTGACTACTATTGTCTGCTACTGCCATCTAGTGACCATTGAGATAGCTGACAGTGAAAATTCATGCTCTTGAACCCATTGACTGTCAGCGAGAGATTTAATAAGTGCTGGGAATCAGCGTTATGGGTCATGAAACCCTAAGTTCAGTATCGATTGATAGATCCATACCTTTAAATCACATCTGTCGTTTGCAAAGCAGGTTAAACTGTCAGTCGTTTCAAGCTGAAACAGCACCTTACAGATAATGGAACAGCCAAATAAATAGATCACCTCAATAACAGAGGAAAAATAGCCTGACGGAAAGTAAGTCTTGATTCCTGGTAAAAAAAAAAAAAAATGGGTAGCTGAAAACATTGCCACATTAATATCCTCCAGTAATTACCCCATAAGAAATTAAACATGTGTGTGATGATTTGCCAAAAAGACAGCGAAGGGATGCTGAAAAGGACAGGAGTGCTTGAAATCCACCTGTATTTCATTTTAAAAATCAGAGAAAACACCATAAGATGTCTGCTATTGCCTTTAGCTGCCAAACATCTTTTGTGCCCATTCAAATTCAAATTTCCTTTGTTACTTTAAACTGACTTTATAGCTAAGCCCAATAACAGTGTTTTTATTAGTCATCCTCATTTGACAGTAAAACAAACAGTTACCAAGGTATAGAGTCAAAAAGTCCAACCCCTCACACAGAAGTAGGCTTTCAGAATAATGCAAATAGCAGGTGTCTAGTGTTATTAGCGGTGAGGCCACAGTTTCCCTTTTTAAAAGCAAGAGTTTAACCACTTAAGCCCCGGAGGATTTTCCTGCTCAATGACCAGGGCCTATTTTGCGATTCAGCACTGTATGACTTTACCGGATAATTGCGCGGTCCTGCAACGCTGTACCCAAATTAAATTGATGTCCTTTTTTTCCCCACAAACAGAGCTTTCTTTTGGTGGTATTTGATCACCTGTGCGATTTTTATTTTTTGCGCTATAAACAAAAAAAGAGTGTCAATTTTGAAAAAATAACAATATTTTTCACATTTTTTTTATATGAAATTCACCCAAAAAAATGTAAAAATCAAAAAGTTTTAACATTTTAGGCCAATTTGTTTTCCGCTACATATTTTTGGGGAAAAAAAAAAAATCGCAATAAGCGTATTTTGATTGGTTTGCGCAAAAGTTATTGCGTCTACTAACTATGGGAAAGATTTAGGTCATTTTTATTGTTGTTTTTTTTTACTAGTAATGGCGGTGATCTGTGATTTTTTTTTGCGGGACTGCTACATTGCGGCGGACAGATCGGACCCCTGACTAACATTTTTGAAACTTTTGGGGGTACCAGTGACATTACTACAGTAATCAGTGCTATAAATATGCACTGTTACTGTAAATATGACACTGGCAGGGAAGGGGTTAACTTTATTAGTGATCAAGGGGTTAAGTGTGTCCCTAGGGGCGTGATTCTAACTGTAAAGGGGCGTGGCTTGGGATGTAACCACAGAGACATACGATCCTACATAGCAGGATCGTATGATCTCTGCAGTTACACCAGGGAGAATGACAGGCAGCTTTGTTTACATCAGCTGCCTGCTTTCTCCCTCTCCAGCGGGAGATCGCGAGTGGCCGGCGGACATCGGAGCCGCCGGTCACTTGCGCGGGGATGCCTGTGAACAAGCGGGGGCGGGAGCTCGCCCCCCTGCAGGCTCCTGAGCGAGCGACGTAGTACTACGTTGCTTTGCCCAGGAGGGGCTGACTGCCCAGTAAATACACTGTGGGCGGTCGGCAAGCGGTTAAAGCAATCAAACATGTAATGTGCAAAATATATGGGCGAACCACCTCTGCCTGTCACTTAAAGTGGAACTTTACCCATAACAACTTGTTAAAAAATAAAAAAAATTATGTTCTTTAACAAGGAACATACATTCCACATTAATAATTATACTACCAAAATGAGTGTGTTCTTTAAATTTCCTCCAGCATTGTTCCAGTTTCTTCTTGCTGTAGGCTGCCATTTTGCTGAAGCCCAGAGCCCCTAAACAGCATTAAATACACTACAGTGGATTAAAAAAAATCTACACACCCCTGTTAAAATGTTAGGTTTCTGTAATGTAAAAAAAAGAGACAAAGATAAATCATTTCAGAACTTTTTCCACCTTTAATGTGACCTATAAACTGTACAACTCAATTGAAAAACAAAATCTTTTGGGGGAGGCAGGGGAGTAAAAATAAAAAACAAAAATAATGTGGTTGCATAAGTGTACACACCCTCTTATAACCGGGGATGTAGCTGTGTTCAGAATTAAGCAATCACATTCAAACTCATGTTAAACACACATGCCATCATTTAAAGTGCCTCGGATTAACCCCAAATAAAGTTAAGCTGTTCTAGTAGGTCTTTCCTGACATTTTCTTAGTCGCATCCTACAGTAAAAACCATGGTCCACAGAGAGCTTCCAAAGCATCAGAGGGATCTTATTGTTAAACTTTATCAGTCAGGAGAAGGGTACAAAAGAATTTCCAATGCATTATATATACCATGGAGCACAGTGAAGACAGTCATCATCAAGTGGAGAAAATATGGCACAACAGCAACATTACCAAGAACTGGACGTCCTTCCAAAATTGATGAAAAGACGAGAAGAAAACTGGTCAGAGAGGCTGCCAAAAGGGCTTCAGCAACATTAAAGGAGCTGCAGGAATATCTGGCAAGTACTGGCTGTGTGGTACATGTGACAACAATCTCCTGTATTCTTCAAATGTCTGGGCTATGGGATAGAGTGGCAAGACGGAAGCCTGTTCTTACAAAGAAAAATATCCAAGACTGGCTAAATTTTGCAAAAACACATCTGAAGTCTCCCAAAAGCACGTTGGAAAATGTGTTATGGGCTGATGAAACCAAGGTTGAACTTTTTGGTCATAATTCCAAAAACAATACTGCACATCACCAAAACAACACCATACCCACAGTGAAGCATGGTGGTGGCAGCACCATGCTTTGGGACTGTTTTTCTTCAGCTGGAACAGGGGCCTTAATCAAGGTAGAGAGAATTATGAACAGTTACAAATACCAGTCCATTTCGGCACAAAACCTTCAGGCTTCTGCTAGAAAGCTGAACATGAAGAGAAACTTCATCTTTCAGCATGACAATGACCCAAAGCATAAATCCAAATCAACAAAGGAATGGCTTCATCAGAAGAAGATTAAAGTTTTGGAATGGCCCAGCCAGAGCCCAGACCTGAATCCGATTGAAAATCTGTGGGGTGATCAGAAGTGGGCTGTGCACAGGAGATGCCCTCGCAATCTGACAGATTTGAAGTGTTTTTGCTAAGAAAATAGGCAAATATTGCCAAGTCAAGATGTGCCATGTTAATAGACTCATACCCAAAAAGACTGAATGTTGTAAAAAAAAAAAAAAAAAAAATCAAAAGGTGCTTCAACAAAGTATTAGTTTAAGGGTGTGCACACTTATGCAACCATATTTTAGTTTATTTTTACTTTCCTCCAGTTAAAAGATTTCAGTTTGTTGTTCAATTGAGTTGTACAATTTATAGGTCACATTAAAGGTGGAAAAAGTTCTAAAATTAATTATCTTTTACATCATAGAAACCTGACATTTTAACAGGGGTGTGTAGACTTTTTATATCCACTGTATATTGTCAAAAGTATTGAGGCGCATGCACATGAACTTTAATGGCACCCGGTCTTAGTCTGTAGGGTTCAATATTGAGTTGGCCCACCCTTTGCAGCTATAAAAGCTTCAACTCTTCTGGGAAGGCTATCCACAAGGTTTAGGAGTGTCTCTATGGGAATGTTTGACCATTCTTCCAGAAGTGCAATTGTGAGGTCAGGCACGGATGTTGGAAGAGAAGGCCTGACTCGCAGACTCTGCTCTAATTCATCCCAAATGTGTTCAATCGGGTTGAGCTCAGGACTCTGTGAAGGCCAGTCAAGTTCCTCCACACCTAACTTGCTCATCCATGTCTTTATGGACCTTGCTTTGTGTACTGGTGAGCAGTCATGTTGGAACATGAAGGGGCCATCCCCAAACTGTTCCCACAAAGTTGGGAGCATGAAATTGTTCAAAATGTCTTTGTATGCTGACGCCTTAAGAGTTCCCTTCACTGCAGCTAAGGGGCCAGGCCCAACCCCTGGAAAAACAACCTCATACCATAATCCCCTCTCTACCAAATGATTTGGAACAGTGCACAAAGCAAGGTCCATAAAGACATGGATGAGCGGGTTTGGGGTGACTGGCCTGAAAAGAGTCCTGACTTCAACCCGATAGAACACATTTTGGATAACTTAGAGTGGTGACTGCGATAGAGGACTTCTCATCCAACATCAATGCCTGACCTCACAATTGCCCTTCTGGAAGAATGGACAAACATTCCCATAGACACACTCCTAAACCTTGTGGACAGCCTTCCCAGAAGAGTTAAAGCTGTTTTAGCCAACTTAGGATGGGCCAACTCAATATTGAACCCTACGGACTAAGACTAGGATGCCATTAAAATTAATATTCTTGTAAAGGCAGACATCCCAATACTTTTGACAATATAGTGTATTTAGGTTGTCAGCAGATTAGCCTCCAGTGGTTTTGATTTTCGGCATAGTGCCAAAAAAGTAGAGAGCGACTGAGCATGTGCAGAGTAGGGTGAGACAGTGTATTACTGGATTTTAAACCGCAATAGACACTTATTTTAATGTTGTACATAGCTATACCTGCAAAAGGGGCCAGCCTGAATTGACTTAGCAGGACATTATTTTCGGACCAAAATTCCACTTTAGGGTGGTATACAGTATAATGTGCTCGATTCATTGACCTTGCTAGCCTTTCAACCCTGGACAAATTATCACAGGAAATTAAAACTGGAATAAGCCCTGTGTCTTCTACTACTACCTACTACTGTGGGTAATGAATCTGCCCCATGATACCCAGGAGAAAGAGAGGATTAGTCCCAGATACGATCCTCACCATCAATGCAGAGATTAACCACCTCAATACTGGGCACTTAAACCCCCTTCCTTCCCAGACCAATTTTCAGCTTTTAGCGCTGTTGCAATTTGAATGACAATTGCGCGGTCATGCAACACTGTACCTAAACCAAATTTGTGTAATTTTTCCCCCACAAATAGAGCTTTCTTTTGGTGGTATTTGATCACCATCAGGTTTTTTCTTTTTTGGTGCACAAATAAAAAAAGACTGAAAAATTTGAAAAAAAAAAAAAAAGTTTCTTGTTTAGGTTATAAAATTTTGTAAATAGATATGTTTTTCCTGCACTGATGAGCACTGATGATGCCGCACTGACAGGCACTGATGAGGAGACACTGATGGGGTGGCACTGATATGCAGCACTGATGGGCACTGATAGGTAGCACTGATATGCAGCACTGATGGGCACTGATATGTGGCACTGATAGATAGCACTGATATGCAGCATTGGTAGGCACTGATAGGCAGCGCTGATGGGCACTGATAGGCAGCACTGATGGGCACTGATTGGCGGCACTGATGGGCACTGATAGTGGCACTGTTGGGCGGCAATGATCGGCACTGATGGGTGGCACTGATCGGCACTGATGGGGGGCACTGATGGGCACTGATAGGCAATAATGGGCACTGGTGGGCGGCACTGATAGATGGCAATAATGGCACTGGTGGGCAGCACTGATAGATGCCATTGATGGGCAACACTGATAGGGAGGGCACTGGGGGGCTCTCTGAGCCCTGCTTGCCATCCCTGGTGGCCATAGTGGGCATCCCTAGTGGTCATGGGTGGGCATCCCTGGTGGCTTAGTGGCACCCCTCCCCCCCCCCAGGGCTGCACTGGTAATCAATGTTCTGATTACCAGCACAGACCCCCCCTGTGATCAGTGAGTAATTAGAAATACTCACTGATCACCCCCGCAGCAGCACCGATCCTCTGATCTTCTCCTCACTGACAGGATCTGTCAGGAGGAGAAGAGATCGAAGCCGTTACAACGGCTCTATTTACATTACATGACAGCTGTGATTGGACACAGCCGTCATGTGATCAGGAGGGCCAATCACAGGGCCCTCCTGCCGAATGTTGCCGAACGTCCATTCAGAAGGACGAGACTCCCGCCCGGCCGTATATGTACTATGGCCGGGTGGGAGGTAGTTAATGGAGCAAGTGACCCCAAAAAAAAGTGATACATCCTTAGCCAACATTTGAAATTTCTCTGATACCTGCTGGAGAAGGAAAGATAGAAGAGCAGGGCTGATGCATATGTGCAAACTGAAAAAGGCCTCAGTCACTGGAGTCAAGGAAGCAATGTGACAACCTTATATTTATTGTCCTTAGGAGGCTTCCCTGTAAAGCCTAAGTTTACTTTTATCATTATTCACAGGCCCCTCAGGTCCTCCTCATCACTTTTAACACAATATATTTACATTATACAGTGCCTTGAAAAAATATTCATACTCCTTGAAATTTTCCAAATTTTGTCCTGTTAGAAGCAAAAAATGTAAATGTATTTTAAGTGATAAGACTAAGAAAGTTGCACATAATTGTGAAGTGAAAGGAAAATGATAAACAGTTTCCAAATTATAAAAAAAAAATCTGAAAAGAATGGCGTGCATTTGTATTCAGCCCCCCTGAGTTTATACTTTGTAGAACCACCTTTCGCTGCAATTACAGCTGGAAGTCTTTTTGGATATGTCCCTACCAGATTTACACATCTAAAGAGTGAAATTTTTGCCCATTCTTCTTTGCAAATTAGCTCAAGCTCTGTCAGATTGGATAGAGAGCGCCTGTAAACAGCAATGTCCAAGTGTTGCCACAGATTCCAAATTACTGTATATGCTGGCATATAAAACGACTTTTTAACCTTAAAACATCTCCCAAAAATCGGGGGGGGGGGGGGGGTCATCTTATATGCCGAATATATAATGTGAACCTTAGAGAACTCCAGGTTTAGAACTACCAAGCTGGCCCAAAACGAACGTTCCTAATCTATCAGCCTGCTGGATGTGCGCTAATACTGTATGTACCGCAGCTTCGGCTACATACAGTATACCACGCTGAGCCAATCACGGCGAGCGATGTACTCTATTAATAAATGCAAAGCCAGCTCGCATTGGCTGAGTCAGAGGTTGTAACATGATCAGCCTGTCTCTCTGGCTCCGCCAATCTGAGCAGGCTTTGTATTCATTAATAGAATACATCACTCACTGTGATTGGCTGAGCACAGTATACTGTATGTAGCCAAAGTACATACAGCATTACTGCACATCCAGCGGGCTGACAGATTAGGAACGTTAGTTTTGGGCCAGCATGGTAGTCCCAAACCTGGAGTCCTCTTCCTCTTAAGGTTCACATTTTATACTCCTGTCTGATTAGTGGGACAAGACTCCATCATGGGGAAGGGGGGTAGTCTTATACGGCGAGTATAGCCCAAAACCTAATGTTTTAACTTGAAAGTTAGGGTGTTGTCTTATACGCCCAGTCCTTTTATACGCCAGCAAATATGGTAGATTTAGGTCTGGACTTTGACTGGGCCATTCTAACACATGAATATGCTTTGATCTAAACCATTCCGTTGTAGCTCAGGCTATATGTTTAGGGTTGTTGTCCTGTGCAAAACCACAAAGGCTAGAGTCTGCAGCAGAGTGACAGTTTAGCTAGCAGAGCTGATGATTTTAAAAAACAGGTTTGTATAATAGGGAAATATTTTTATATATATATATATATATATATATATATATATATATATATATATATATACACACACACACACACACATATATACATACATATTATATATATATATATATATATATATATATATATATATATATATATACACAGTGCCTTGCGAAGGTATTTCGGCCCCCTTGAACTTTTCAAATTTGTGCCACATTTCAGGCTTCAAACATAAAGATATAAAAATTGTATTTTTTGTGAAGAATCAACAAGTGGGACACAGTCATGAAGTGGAACGAAATTTATTGGATATTTCAAACTTTTTCAACAAATAAAAAACTGAAAGATTGGGCGTGCAAAATTATTCAGCCCCCTTAAGTTAATACTTTGTAGCGCCACCTTTTGCTGCGATTACAGCTGTAAGTCGCTTGGGGTATGTCTCTATCAGTTTTGCACATCGAGAGACTGAAATTTTTGCCCATTCCTCCTTGCAAAACAGCTCGAGCTCAGTGAGGTTGGATGGAGAGCATTTGTGAACAGCAGTTTTCAGTTCTTTCCACAGATTCTCGATTGGATTCAGGTCTGGACATTGACTTGACCATTCTAACACCTGGATATGTTTATTTGTGAACCATTCCATTGTAGATTTTGCTTTATGTTTTGGATCATTGTCTTGTTGGAAGACAAATCTCCGTCCCAGTCTCAGGTCTTTTGCAGACTCCATCAGGTTTTCATCCAGAATGGTCCTGTATTTGGCTCCATCCATCTTCCCATCAATTTTAACCATCTTCCCTGTCCCTGCTGAAGAAAAGCAGGCCCAAACCATGATGCTGCCACCACCATGTTTGACAGTGGGGATGGTGTGTTCAGGGCGATGAGCTGTGTTGCTTTTACGCCAAACAACGTTTTGCATTGTTGCCAAAAAGTTCGATTTTGGTTTCATCTGACCAGAGCACCTTCTTCCACATGTTTGGTGTGTCTCCCAGGTGGCTTGTGGCAAACTTTAAACAACACTTTTTATGGATATCTTTAAGAAATGGCTTTCTTCTTGCCACTCTTCCATAAAGGCCAGATTTGTGCAGTAAACGACTGATTGTTGTCCTATGGACAGTCTCCCACCTCAGCTGTAGATCTCTGCAGTTCATACAGAGTGATCATGGGCCTCTTGGCTGCATCTCTGATCAGTCTTCTCCTTGTATGAGCTGAAAGTTTAGAAGGACGGCCAGGTCTTCGTAGATTTGCAGTGGTCTGATACTCCTTCCATTTCAATATTATCGCTTGCACAGTGCTCCTTGGGATGTTTAAAGCTTGGGAAATCTTTTTGTATCCAAATCAGGCTTTAAACTTCTCCACAACAGTATCTCGAACCTGCCTGGTGTGTTCCTTGTTCTTCATGATGCTCTCTGCGCTTTAAATGGACCTCTGAGACTATCACAGTGCAGCTGCATTTATAAGGAGACTTGATTACACACAGGTGGATTCTATTTATCATCATTAGTCATTTAGGTCAACATTGGATCATTCAGAGATCCTCACTGAACTTCTGGAGAGAGTTTTCTGCACTGAAAGTAAAGGGGCTAAATAATTTTGCACGCCCAATTCTTCAGTTTTTTATTTAACAAAGTTTGAAATATCCAATAGATTTCGTTCTACTTCATGATTGTGTCTCACTTGTTGTTGATTCTTCACAAAAAATTACAGATTTATATCTTTGTTTGAAGCCTGAAATGTGGCAAAAGGTCGCAAAGTTCAAGGGGGCTGAATACTTTCGCAAGACACTGTATGTGACAGCGTGTTCCAGGTCCTGCCAATATCCAGCAACTTCGCGCAGCCATTGAAGAGGAGTGAACCAACGTTCCACAGGCCACAATCAACAACCTGATCAACTCTATGTGAAGGAGATTTGTCGCGCTGCATGAGGCAAATTGTGGTCACACCAGATACTGACCGGTTTTCGGATCCCCCCCCCCCCCCCAGACTCCCCCAATACAGTAAAACTGCACATTTTAGAGTGGCCTTTATTGTGGCCAGCCTAAGGCACACCTGTGCAATAATCATGCTGCCTAATCAGCATCTTTATATGCCACACCTGTGAGGTGCATGGATTATCTCGGCAAAGGAGAAGTGCTCACTAACACAGATTTATGAACAATATTTGACAGAAAAGGGCATTTTGTGAACATAGAAAAATACTTAGATCTTTGAGTTTAGCTCATGAAAAACGGGGGCAAAAACAAAAGTGTTGCGTTCATAATTTTGTACTCATAAGTTTACATACTCTAGCAGAATTTATGATTTCTTGGCCATTGTTCAGAGAATATGAATAACACAAACATTTCTTTCACTCAATTTCCTGTGTCTTTGTAGCTCACACATCCCCCAAAACATCAGTGATTCACCTCTGTGTTTTACAGTAGGAATGGTGTACCTTTCATCATAGGCCTTGTTAATTCCTCTCCAAATGTAGCGTTTATGGTTGTTGCCAAAAAGCTTAGTTTTGGTCTCATTACTCCAAATGACTGTGCCAGAAGGTTTGAGGCTTCTCTCTGTGCTGTTTTGCGTATTGTAAGCGGGATACTTTGTGGCATTTGTGTAGTAACTGCTTTCTTCTGGCGACTCGACCATGCAGCCCTTCTTTCCTCAAGTGCCTCCTTATTGTGGCTGAAATTTTAGTTAGTCTACCTGACCGTGGTTTGGTTTCAACAGAAACCCTCATTTTCCACTTCTTGATTAGAGTATGAACACTGCTGATTGGCAGCATCAATTCCTTGGAGATTTTTTTTTATATCCCTTTCCTGTTTTATACAGTTCAACTTCCTTTTCCCGCAGATCTTTGACAATTCTTTTGCTTTCCCTATGACTCAGAATCCAGAAACTTCAGTGCAGCACTAAATGAAAGATGCAAGGGTCTGTCAGGAGTCCAGACACTCAATGACCTTTTATATACACACACAGACTAATTACAAGCAAACAGATCACAGGTGAGGATGGTTAGCCATTCAAACCCCTTTGTGTCAACTTGTGTGCATTTTATCAGGCCAAAGTCACCAGGGTATGTAAACTTTTGATCAGGGTCATTTGGGTAGTTTCTGCTGTCATTATGATTTAAATAGAGCAAACACAGTTGATTGATAATAAATGGCTTCAGCCAAACACTAACCATGAGTGAAAGAAAAGTTTGTGTTATCATTCATATTCTCGGAAAAATGGCCAAGAAATCAAAAATTCTGCCAGGGTATGTAAACCTATGAGCACAACAATTTAAAGGAGTAGGTGTAAACTCATGTTATAATAAAGGTGTAGAGTTCACCATAAAAATAAGGTCTCTTTGTTTAAAATGTTTTGTGAAATTGTAGAACCTAGTTTACTTCAGTCGCTGTGAAACCAAAAGGGGAGGGACAAGACTGAGTTAAAGTGTCAAGAATGCTCAGAATACATATATTTTTTGCAAATTATTTGCTAGGCTAGAGGAAACAAAGGGGGTATTGAATATAATGTAGTGAACTAATAATAGCTGGGATTTAGTCATACTTCAATTACCTGAGTCCGATTTACATTGAAGCCCCTAATAAATAATTTTTTGTTAAGTGCTTGATGTCAGATTAATATAATATCCCTGAACTTACTCCAATGTGTCCACTAAATAGCATTGGGGTATTTTCTTTTTGTATTTACAGGAACCCAAAATGAAAAAATGATGAGATTTGGGCAATACATTTTAAAAACAAATAGGATTTTAATTCTAGTACATATAATATTGCCATGTTTGTAATTTACATTTAAGGTAGATAGAAGCTAAACTAGTATTCAGTATATTCTTATCAATACATGTTATATGTGGAGTTTTGCATGAGGTTTTCTAAATCATATCAAATTTTTCTCCATTTTCTACCCCTGACATGGCACTTCAGTGTACATATATCACCCTAGAATACATATTGGTTAATTTGAATTCCCAATTCAGCAGATTTTAGACTTGTTTCTGAGGATAGACAAATGTTAAAACATTTGACAGCAGTATTGGAAGCATCATGTGTTTACTTACTGTGGTGTTTATTTTATTTGATTCGTAATAAAAGTTTAAAGAGGATAATGGATAGGGCAGATGAAGAATGCCGAGATGAAAATACTGTGAGTTGTTGAGGGGGGTTTAATTAAAAGGAAATTATAGATTTTGAATTATTGTGACAATAAGCCCATTTGTTAATCAAGAAAAGAGGAGCTTGTCGTTTGACACTGCCAGTTACAAAACAGAGGAAATGGTTTATTTGTGCAAATGGTTTTAAAATTGTGCTTCAGCTGTTATACGAGTTCTAAAAATCTGTGTATACACCGCCCCCCCCTCCCCCACAATATTGATGAAAAAGGGGGGGGGGGGATAAGGCTTGGTTGCAAAAGTAGATGTAGCAAGAAATGTGGAAATATTTTTCAGGCATAAATGCCCAGAAGTGGTGGTTAAGAAAGAAAAAGGGAAGTAACTTAATGTTGACATTGTGTAATGTATGTCCTAATTTAATGATGAAGAACACAAAATACCTTTTAATAATATGGATTTGACACATATATAAAAGGAGAAGGCGTTTTAAGAAAAATATGTGAGATTGTTTGAAACTGTATGAATGAAAGGGCCAAATGAATGAAGGCATTAAAAGGTGTTTTATTGTGTTAAGGAAAACAAGAATCAAGGCAGAATAATAATGCAATAGTGTTGGGTTATGTTCAATGAATGCACAAGATTTACCATTTAATCAGTTATTTACAGAAATCCCTTGCCTTAGGTATTTGTTTTAAAAATGTGAACAAACAGGTGTTTACTTCATGAAATACATTGTGTTCTCTTATTTTGGGAGTAAAATGTTGCTAAGCCCCTGTTACCTATGGAATAAAGTTGAATATAAAGCCTAATACATAAAAAGTGTTGTAAGTGTCAAGATGTTAAGGTTTCTTAGTGAGGAAGTTTGTTGGAAGTTTGTTTGTGAATGGTCTTAAAGTGACTACCCTTTTCTATATTTACTTAATTACGGTTTTATTTAGTTTATGATAGTTATATGTTGCAAAATTAGGAAACTAAGTTCTGAGTCAGAGTATGTGTTTAGGAAGGGTATTCTGTTTTGGGACCACTGGTTCCACTCCTGCTGCAATACTGGGTTTGAGAAAAATGTTCAGTTTAATATATATTGAGTCTATACATCTCTAGTATTGGAATCAGAGCATTATTTGTAACACCTCCAAAAGTGAAGAAACTTTATCTAGTAGTTTAGGGGATTAGGTGGTTTTTCATATTGACTGGAGAGTATCCACCCTGCCCGAGTCCCCCTATTCATGCCCCTATCCGGATGCTCTACTTAGAGAAATGACTACATCTTGTACATTTTGATGTTCTAAAGCCAAAACAGGAGGTCCTAGGATGTCCAAAAGCTTTGCCAAGCCATCATCCTGGTATGACATGTCTCCACTATTCATTGCTGAAGGTTAAAGGAGAACTCCTGCTGGAATAGGTTCCTGGGAAAGCCTAGAGGAAGAGCCATGATGCCAACCCAAGGCCTGAGAGTTCTACTGATCACCACAAGAGAGATCTGAGGTACCAGCCCAAAGACCTAGCCTGGAGGATGATTTGTTGCTCTGCCAGTCTGTCGGTGAATGTCAAGTTCTGTCCTCACCGAGAGGTAGGTTTTGATGGAGTGGAGAACCTTCTGATTGCATGAGTGGGTACAGAATCAAGTTTGGAGGTGTTGTTGAAGTTTTTGGACATGAAGGAGTGAAATAATGTGGACTTTATAATTTGGAAATTTATGGACATTTTGCAAGCCATACAAGAGAGACTCTTTTGTGTTCTTTTCCATTTTTGCTGAGGACTATTTTTATCCATCTAAAGACCATCATGTCCCCTTTTCCCTTGTATCTTTCATGGACACTTTGCTAGATAAGTAAGATCTTGTCATCTACTAATTTTGGTATATGTTGCAATCAAATTTGTTGTGTATGATTTAAAAAAATGACATCTAAGAAGCTGAAGCAGGTCGAGGAAGGTATGAAGAATGAGTTAGATTTGTATTAGGGGAGATTAATAGGATATTGATGTCTCTGAATATGGATTTTATGCAGAAGTTAATCGTTTATGTATATTTGCAATGCTGTATGGAACTACTTTACAGCTTAGGATTTTCTGCACCAGTATGAAGTCAGGAAATTGCTTGCATAAGAGGAAGTGACTTCATGTCCTAGCTGACCACAGATGTACAGACTTATACAGTGTCTTTAGTAAGCAATATTGTTTGCCAGAATCTATAGTAAGATGAACACATAAGTGGGGAGGTACTTTAGAGGGTAAATGCACCCACCCATAGGAAGGGAATGGTGTCCTATCAAGGCATATACCATGAGTGAGTGATACCGCCTTCATTGTCATGTTAAATCTTACACTGTGCTTCATTATATCCAGTAATTTGTTGTTGTTTTGAACCCTATAAAACAGAGGAAACACGTAAATAAAAAGTGGAGTGTTGTACCGACCTTGATTATAATGTAATCTGTCTTTATATAGCACTCCCCACTGCGATCTCTGAGAATGCTGAACTGAAGGTAAGAGATTGATACAGAATTGAAGCAAGGTTGAGACAAGTTAATAGAGAGAATAAGAGGTAATATAAACAAGTTATATTACAGGTGATGTCACCCATAGGCTTACTATGGTTCATGCATTGTCTGCACTCCATCCTCTTTTCTGCATCCATCACTGGCTGACAGAGGGGAGCAAATTAACAAGTGAAGCGGCCTAAAATAGTAAGTATACATATCTTTTCTTGCACAGGTTAGTCAAAGTAGGTGTTGGGAAGGTGTCAGAACACTCTTGATTAGGCTACTTGTTCCAAATCTGTAACCAGCCAGTATAACCAAGCAGAGCAACATGACCACTAAATAACAAGCATATGTTATGTAATGACAGCTGATGCACTATATTACCAAAACTATTGGGACGCCTGCCCTTACACGCACATGAACTTTAATGTCAACCCAGACTTCGTCAGTAGGGTTCAATATGGAGTTGGCACACCCTCTGCAGCTATAACAGCTTCAACTCTTCAGGGAAAGTGGTCCACAAGGTTTAGGTGTGTGTGTCTATGGGAACGTTTGACCATTCTTCCAGAACCACATTTGTAAAATCAGGCACTGATGTGGACGAGAACACCTGGCTCTCAGTCTCTGCTCTAATTCATCCCAAAAGGTGTTCTATCGGGTTGAGGGCAGGACAAGTTCCTTCACACCCAAACTCGCTCATCCATATCTTTATGGACCTTGCTTTGTGCACTGGTCCAAATCATTTGGTGGAGGGTGGGAACAGTTTAGAGGTGGCCCCTTCCTGTTCCAACATTACTGCGAACCATAGCATAACACAAGGTCCAGAAACACAAGGATGAGCGAGTTTAGGGTGGAGGAACTTAACTGGCCTGCACAGAGTCCTGATCTCAATCTGATAGAACACCTTTTGGGATGAATTAGAGCGGAAACTGCGAGCCAGGCTTTCTCCTGCACATCAGTGCCGGACCTCACAAATGCATTTCTGGAAGAATGGTCAAACATTCCCATAGAGACACTCCTAAACTTTGCGGAGAGCCTTCCCAGAAAAGTTGAAGCTGTTATAGCTGCATAGGGTGGGCCAACTCAATAGTGAACCGCACAGACTGAAACTGGAATGGCATTAAAGTTCATGTGCGTCCCAATACTTTTGGTAATACAGTAAAACATTGGATTGCGAGCATAATTTGTTCTGGAAACATGCTTGTAATCCAAAGCACTCTTATATCAAAGCGAATTTCCCCATAAGAAATAATGGAAACTCAGATGATTCGTTCCACAACCATTTATTCATAAGTCTTTCAGTTTATAGTCTATATACAAAGATTATAGCAATGTGATAGGTTGTGTCATAATAAAATGTCCATCCACAAATGGCGCCTCCACAAGGGGATTAGAAGCAAAATCCAGCAGGAGCTACAGAGTATAAAAGAGAAGAGTAGAGAAGAGAAGAGAAGAGCAGTATGGGGACATTTAATGAAGGTACAACATTTAGCAACTCACATGGTTGATGAATAAACAGGCATATCTAAGTATGTAGGCATCCGGGGTAAAGCTGTCCACATAGACCATCTTCTGAACCACTGGCTCTCATCGATGTCGGTCTGCAATTGTGATTGGGAAGAATAGCCTGCAGTAGAGTGATCTGAAAGTGAGGCTTTGAATCACTCGTGGAGTGCAGCGGGGAAGGGATGATGAAGATGGCTGTGCAGAGGATGGTCTATGTGGACAGCTTTACCCCAGATGCCTGCATTCTTAGATGTGCCTGTTTTAATCATCAACCATGTGAGCTGCTAAATATTGAACCTTCTTTAAACGTAACAATATTGCTACACTTTAGAGGCTCCTCTCTTCTCTTTTATACTCAGTTGGGACATGACGCTACTTGTATATCAAGACATCGCTTGTATATCAAGTCAAAATTTATTTTAAAAATTTGCTTGTCTTGCAAAGCGCTCTCAAACCAAGGTTTTACTGTATAGTGTATATTGGTCTCCATACTTTTTCCAATTACGCAAAAATAAAGAAATTATTAAAATGGAGAAAAGAAACAATGAATTACCTTCAGAAATCAGTCAGTTTCTATCTGTTAGCAAGCATCTAATGACAGCAAATACCTGTTGGTGTAAACCTTGGTTTCACATTAAAGCGGGAGTAAACTGCAATAAAAAATAAATATATATATATATATATATATATATATATATATATATATTCTTCGTGCAAACTAATGAAAGACTTACCTGAAAACAAAGTCCTCCACTGGTGCACTATCTTCACCCAGTCTTCCTTCCAGGTTCGTGAGCTGCGCCCACTTGACTGGCTGAGCTGCTATGTCACTCCTGTGCATGCACGCGGGAGTCACGGCCCTGGCATGGCTCACTCTATGGACGGCACACTGTCCATTGAGAGCGCAGTGCGCATGGGACAGTGGCATCACTAGTGCTGCTAAACTGTGCATGCTTAGAAGATATTTACTGTACCTATGGGTAAGCCTTATAGACTTACCTGTGGGTATAAATAAAAATAAGCCTTTATTATTATTTATTATTATTATACAGGATTTATATAGCGCCAACAGTTTGAGCAGCGCTTTACAATGTGAGGGAAGACAATACAGTTACAATACAATTAAAAAAAGGAGGCACTAGAGGGCCCTGCTTGTTAGAGCTTACAATCTAGAAGGGAGGGTCAAGTGAAACAAAAGGCAATAACCGTGGGGGATGGGCTCATGGAGAAAATGGAGGTATATTTGTTAAGTGTGGGTTGGATAGGCTTCTCTGAAAAGGAGGGTTTTCAGAGATCGCCTAAAAGCTAATAGAGTAGAAGATAATCGGACAGATAAGGGTAAGGAGTTCCACAGGTTTGGAGAGGTTCTAGAAAAGTCCTGGAGGCGGGCATGGGAGGAGGTGACGAAGGAGCTAGAGAGCAGGAGGTTTTGAGAGGAACGAGGTTGGTATTTTGAGACTAGGCTAGTGATGTAGCTAGGGGCTAAGCTGTGGATTGCTTTGTAAGATGTTGTAAGTATTTTGAATTTAATTCGTTGAGTGAGAGGAAGCCAATGGAGGGCTTGACAGAGGAGCAGCGGACACTGAGCGATTGGTAAGGTGGATGAATCTGGCGGCAGCATTCATGGTGGATTGAAGGGGGGATAGCCTGTGTAGAGCTATGCCAACGAGAAGGGAATTGCAGTACTCGAGGCGCGAGATGACCAGGGAGTGAACCAAGAGCTTTGTTGGGTCTTTGGTTAGAAAGGGGCGCATTTTGGAGATGTTGCGGAGGCTGAGGCGGCAAGATTTGGACAGCAATTGGATGTGGGGTTTGAAGGAGAGTTCAGAGTCCAGGACAACACCTAGGACCTTGGCATGCGGGGATGGGCTGATAGTAATGCCATTGATATTGACAGAGAAATCAGGGGAAGGGGCACGTGCCTTTACTACTACTTTAAAGATGACCTGCACTGTAGTTACAGACCATATTTTATGACACACAGAAATCACAGTGCACACCGATATACACCAGTATATGATCCGCTTCCCTGATGTTCCTGAGACTTGGGGTAAGGAAATCATTCCAAATCCTAAAAATCTCAACCCTCATGAAATGATATAGCAGTCCAAAGTTGAATTGAATCAATGATCCTATTCAATCGTATTTTCTTTTATGTAACTGAAAATCTGTCATCTATATGCAAGCACAGCTCTGTTTTTTTTTAACTTTAGATTTTGTATTAGCAGATTTTCATTTTATTTATATCACACAATGTTCTGTCCTCAAAATACCTGGAATGAGGCATGTTGTAAATGCCAGCTCTTTAAAGATGTCAGCATAAAAAGAAAATAAAAATCCAAACCGCTTAAACATTTGTTATTTTAATATTTGACAGTTGGAAGGCGAAACACACAAGAGCTTAGTGTATGGTATCCAAGTTCAGAGAGAAATATGTATGAGTGCACGTTTTAGATAGCTGAAAATTAAATTGGACACATTCTAAATCCTCTCTAGTGAAACGCACCAGCAGGATGCTTTCAAGCAAGTCTATTATGTCAGCATTTCCGCCCCTTCCCCACCGGTGGCATCATGAGAAATGTGAAGATCTTCTAACATCTCTGCCAGACTGATTCGAGGAGCTCCCTCCTCATCAGTGTCACTCTCCACTGCAATGTCAGCATCTGAAGGAGAGAAAGCAAGCATGAGGTCTAGACTGCAAGGCAACCAAAGAGGAAAATAAGCATGATAAAACAGATGAATAAATGTTTCATTGCTTCTTTGTACTTCACTCAAGAGTGTTGCTCACCAAGTTCATATCTAAAACGTCTCTGCTTACATTAAATTCACATTCTTATTTTTGTTAATCTAAATCATGGGTGTCCAACCTTTTGGCTTCTCTGGGCCACATTGAGTGTAGAGAAATGTTCTCGGGCCGCATATAAAATATATACTATAGTTAAGCTATATAAGTAATAAAATGCTGCCGCGCCCTTCCTGTGCTGTCACGCCCCCCCCCCCCCCCCAAGCACTAATTTAACACAACTAGTGGATGATCCCCTCCGAGGCTGCCTCTGTGGCCTTTCCCCCGACTCAACTTGCTTCCTCCCCAGCAAAAAAAAAAATTGTCAGGGAGCAGTGGGCCGCATTGCCTGCGGTTCCGGGCCGCATGCGGCCCCCAGGCCACAGGTTGGACATGCCTGATCTAAATGGTAAAACTGTTTTTACATACAGAATCTTATTGATTTCCTGGTTGCTTAATGCATATCAAGTTATCTGGTATATAAAATCCCATGCTAAAACCTTATAGACAGGCAATGTGGCCAATATATGCAGAGAAAAGCCACTACTCCAATGTTTGGGTGTTTAGTTGCACATAAAGAGAGTTCCGATGACAGCGTGGTCACTGTGCTGGAGGCATCAAGTGGGCATGTTCCCAGCATAAACAATGGACGTCGGCTGTGGTGTACAGCTTTGCTGTCACATATATCCATTTGGCCGACATTAACAAGCAGCAAAAGAGTTTCAAAACAAGTCTCCACTTTGCTCTCTAACAGCTTGTAATGTAAAGTTATTATTTTTCAAAGCTCACCGCAATCTCAAGTGTCTGGTCTCAGGCGTTTCTTACAGCTTAGAAACATCTGATGGTTCTAACTCTTATTGTCTATACCAGGACCTTGATAAAAAGAGAACCTTGGCAGATAATGGTCATCCTTGTTTTTTTTCTCACAACTGGTTTACTTTCACATTAGCTGTGAACAGTTAGAGAAAGTGAACCAATGAGGAGGGCTAAACATATTTGTGGTTCCCTACAGGTACCTGAGGACTAAAAATGGCATTACTCTCTAGTTCCAAGTTGTTTTTGATTGTGGCATTACAAGTAGCTGTGTACTTCAATCTGAAAAACACTTGTCCGAGCACTTGATAAGTATCCTTACTTTTGTAAATGTTGACGTTCTTTCGAATAAGTTCATCTTCCTCCAGATCTTCAAGGAAGTCTTGATACTGCCTGCAAAAGACATCAAAAGCCAATTACAGAAATATTCTTTCTGTGAAAAGGATATTTTCCCAAGAATAAAATCTCAATTTAAAATGTACAGTAATGGCATGGCAAGCAACAAGAGTGAACAAATGTGCTCTTAAAGTCTACATACAGCAAATCCTTAAAATAGGGCTCTACCCAAAAGGGGAATCTCGGCTTGTTTGCACCCTCCCCCATCCCCTGCCACGTTTGGCCCTTTTTTTTGGGGGGGGGTTCCTTGTTTTGACAGATTTCTGCTCCTACTTCCTTGCAGGATTGCCGCACGGCGATCTGGGTCATGTCCACCCCCAACCCCACCGCCTTCTGGGATCTGAGTGTGCCCCAGAAGACAACAAACCATTCAGACAGCGCAGCGAAACTTGCATATGTGCAGTAGGAAACCGACTGTGAAGCCTGTAAAACTGTCTGTTTACCTTACTTACTATACCGGCGCCTGCACCCGTAGCCGATGAACAAATTAGATTGGGGTGTGACATCGCAGACCCCTGGACAGGTAAGACCATATTTGTAGCTGCTGACTTACATTTTTTTTTTTTTTTTTTTTTTACAGGCTGGAACTTTGCTTTAATCTAAAAACAGTTCTGCCAAAATTTTTCACTGGCGTTTCCCCTTCACTGGCAACTCAACTACTACAGCTCCGGAAGGTTTTACCCTCTTCCTGAACAGGCAATTTTTGCAATACGGCACTGTGTTGCTTTGACTGACAATTGTGCGGTCCTGCGACACTGTACCCAAATAAATTTATGTCCTTTTTTCCTACAAATGGAGCTCTCTTTTGGTGGTATTTGATCACCTCTGCGATTTTTATTTTTTTGTGGTATAAACAACAAAAGAGTGACAATTTTGAAAACAAAATACAATATTTTTTTACTTTCTGCTTTAAAACATATCAAAAAATATAGAAAAAACATTTTTCTTCATCAGTTTAGACCAAAATGTATTCTGCTACATTTTTGGTAAAAAAAAAAAAAAATCCCAATAAGTGTATAGTGATTGGTTTGCGCAAAAAGTTATAGCGTCTACAAACTATGGGATCGATTTTTGGACTTTTTATACTTGTTATTGTTTTTACTAGTAATGGTGGAGATCAGCGATTTTTAGCGGGACTTAGACATGGCAGGCGGACAAGTCTGACACTATGTGACAATTTTTGGGGACCAGTGACACCAATACAGTAATCAGTGCTAAATAAAAAAAAAAAAAAAAAAAGCACTGTCACTGTATAAATGACACTGGGAGGGTAAGGCACTTGTACTGGGACTTGTACTGATTCTCCCACTCTGTCTGAGCTCTACTGTACAGGAGATTGCAAGAGGCTTAAATCGGGGCTCAGACACCTACACACCTCACAAATTATATTATAATATATATATATATATATATATATATATATATATATATATATATATATATATATATATAATTTTTCATCGTGTGTCTTTATTTACCTGGAACTCTGCTTTGATAAAGCACTACCCATGGGGCCAGGCAAAATGTATACAGTGGTTGCAAGCATCTTCTAGTGCATAGGTGCTCAACCCATGGCCCTCCAACTGTTGCAGAACTACAAGTCCCATGAGGCATTGCAAGACTGATATTTGCAGGCATGACTCCCAAAGGCCGAAGCATGAGGGAACTTGTAGCTCCGCAACAGCTGGAGGGCCACAGGGTGAGCACCAATGCACTAGAAGAAGACTACAACCACTGTATAAATGTTGCCTGGGCCAATGGGTAATGCTCAAATAGTGAACAATTATATGATGACCTTGTCGGACATTCCTGTCTAAACCTTTTCTAGGGAAAAAGCAATAAGCTGGGCTAGAATTCTGGAGCAGATCACTTTTTTCCTGTCCCGGGATAAGCTGGTAACACAGATGTTTATCAAGCGCTCGCATTCCTTTTTTCCACAGGAACAAACATTTTATTTAGAAGATCCTTCAGCGTGCACACTGTGCCTTCATGACCAACCACCATTTAAGTTCATTAGGTAGGTTAACCTAATCGGACTTCAAGTGTAAGTATGGGGGAGGGGGTAAGCATTTACTGGCGGTCATAACCTGCTTGCAGACCTAATATTGCAACTTAATACTGAATCACATTATATGAACGGTTTACCCCTCAGCTTATCAATACTGTTCAGCCATCTCTATGATCCAATGATCCAGGCATCTGTTCTAGACAGACTGCAGCTCAGCATTAAAGCCTAGCCTAAAAAACTCATCATGACCTGTAACTGAAAGTAGAGCAGCACACTAATGAGGTAATCCTTGTGCCTCTGAGAAGCAGTGGAGAACCAGAACGGAAATTCCACCAAATGAAAGTGATGGTCTCCTGCACTGCTTTTGTGTGCAGGGAAGATATGTAGAGAACTATCTTGTATGTTTACCGATGTCTGAATTTCCACTCGCCAGAGAAGCAATGACAGATCTTGCCCATTCCCATGGATGACATTAGGTTTTATCAAAATTAGGCCAGTTCCTGCTGAACTACCATCCATCTATAGCCAACCTTAGTGTTGTTTGCAGTCCCTGTAGGCCATCAACAGAGCATTTGTTAGTCTGCCTTAGTGTCCCACCCCGCTTATGCCTTACCCACCCATGCTAAGTGAGGGGGATCCCCTGTGTGAATTTGAAAGAATGAGGTTTTGCATGTCCTAGGTACCATTATAACCCAAGTTATAAGTGCTGTTCCTTGGCTATGTTTCTGTACCAGAGAGTGCCAAGAAGTGCAGCAAATATGTTCACATTTCAGTCGATATGGCAGATGGAAATGCATCAGCCAAGAGAAATTTCGCAACTAGGTCACTATCCCAAGACAAAGCGCAGCTGGGAAAACACCACCATATGTAAAAATAAAGTGTAGATACTTATGGTGCAAGAGGCTTCAGAGACAGTATAATAGGTATTAAAACAAAGTGAATAAGTCCCCATATCCACTTGTGTGCTAAACACTGTAGGTTGTGTGTAGCCAGAACAGTCTAAAGCATGGGGCAATCCTGTCTTCCATAGTCCATGCTGCTGCCCAGGCTTTGCCCATTATGGTGGGCATATATCTCTCCCTCTCCCCCAAAGGGGCCTTCCATATTTGGGAACTAACTACAACCGTTGCAACAACCTGCCCAGTAAACCCCTAATGCAGATTCCAGTGCCTGAAGAAAGAATTACAGGCCAGCCACATTACAGTGGGGTCTGGGTAGCTTCCCCAAGGTAAACACCAAATGCAACTGATCTGGAAACTGATAGAGGACCCAGGGCAATGAGCAAGCAAATTTTGACAAGAGAGTCTAAAAGAAAAAACGTTTCCAAAGTAGAAGTGGTTCATTATCTAAGGACATTAGCAAATAAAAAAAAAAAACACTCTATAGAGTCTAACAAAGTGTGTGGGATGTGTTTAGGCCACACTAGCAAAGTTTGTTGCTGGTGTAATCACCTGAAGATTGCTTGCATATAACCCATGGTCTATGACTGCAGTCCTGTACTGTACAATTAACATAAATGCATTTAATGAATTTAATGAATGTATAGCTGGATTTTTTTGCATTGTGTTCAGTGTTAAAAGTGTTATAAATTCCATTCACTATCTGTATGAGAATGAAACACCCTAAAGAACTGAATAACCAACTAAATGCTATAACAGGAAGCATATATTTTACCACAAAATGTTAATTATTAAAAGTCACAGATATTTGGATGGGTGTAATAAGTGCAGAGCTTCATGTGAAATAGCGACTTGTATTAATTTGTCTTGTTAACCACTGCTGATAAGTAAATACTGAAATCACTGAAGAGCTCTTTAAACTGATCTTCATAACACAAAAGGTCACCAGACTGAACAAAAAGTCCTTCAGTACACAAGTGCTAAAATCAAACATAATAGAAGAGTTGTGGCTGAAGTGTATGACAATGTTAGCTAAGACCACCAGGGATGTACAAGTGGTCATATACATGACCTTTCAGCCAGCATGTCTAACATTTAACCACAATCTGAAGAGAAACATTCTGAAGAAATTGTGTTACATCTGTTAATAAAAAGGAAGCAAAAAACATCAAATTTCTACTGTATCTATCAAGTATGAATAGAGACAGACAGAATAAAATAGCTAAAATAGATCAGATAGAATATGATTTGAATAAAAAAAAAAAAAAAAAAGACAAAAAACACTGATCTCCTGTAAGAGGGGTCAAGCAGACAGGAGGTAAGTATTTAATTAACACTGTTGCACATGTGACAACTTTGGAGTGTTAATGGTACACAGTAAGTGTTCATATTTATTAATAAAGTTTCATTCCAAATGCTTTTCTTTGGCACCCAACTTGTAGGTTCATTAACTTCATGGGACTGAATGACTCCTAAGAATGGTGACAGGAGCTTGGTTTACTGCACAAAGTGCATGGGTGGCAGAAGAGCCTATACACAAACCTCAAGACAAAAAAGGTTCATGTGCACTACAAGTGCACTTGGAAGTGCAGTCACTGTAGATCTGAGGGGGGACATGCAAGGAAAACAAAAACTGAATTTTTGCTTGCACAGGATTGGATGATCGAAATTTGCAAAGCCTCACCTCATTTCGATCTTCCCCTCAGATCTACAGTGACTGCACTTCCAAATGCACTTGTAGTGCACAGTGGATTTGCCTTTAGTAAATAAACCCCCAAAGAGCTTATTTAAGGAAGGGGGACACACAACCAGCTATTGTGTATAGCCATTAATAAGACTCAAACCTGGGAGTATTCCTTACACATACACAGATTTTCCAACTTGCTCAAGCAGTTACCAGTCATTGGTTATGAAAAGAGAGAACTGAACAAGCCTGTCGCAGCTTTGGTTTTGATTTCACCCACTGGCTGAAACATTAAGGATACTGCAATGGGTCCCAAT
Organism: Pelophylax lessonae; assembly: GCF_965119305.1. Classification (NCBI taxonomy): domain Eukaryota; kingdom Metazoa; phylum Chordata; class Amphibia; order Anura; family Ranidae; genus Pelophylax; species Pelophylax lessonae. The sequence continues at coordinate 251,911,896 of NC_138770.1, read as the reverse complement.
GGATTAAAGATGAAGAACCTTCCCCCTTCATTCTTAGGGGCCTATTTTTAATGAGAGCAGATAATGCGATTTACTATATACCAAGGTATTACTTCACACCAGAAGTTGCATTTTATGGCCAATTCATAAACTGCAGACCACAGTATAAATTGTGCAGTATGTCACTTGGCTTTAAAATGTGGCATGCCTTTATTCCCCTGCCGAGTTCCTTCAAAAACGGTGCAATTGTACCTAAAAGAACTGATGCTGTTTTAAGGAAAGGGATGTCACACCAAATATTGATTTGATTTGGATTTTTCTTCTGTTCATTTACTTTCCATTTTGTCAACTGATAATAAACGAACAATTCTATTTCTGAAATCATTCTTAATTTACAGCATTTTTTCACACCTGCCTAAAACTTTTGCACTGTCATGTATATATACATGCTACAAAATCCTGCAACTGAAGTAGAGAGATTAAAGACAACTCAGTTCTCACATTTGCAGAGTGAGGGTCCCCAGAGGGTTGTTTCTGAGTGTAGAAAACTAGGTTATTCCCAAATCAGGGTCTGGAGTCCAGACTTCCAGGAGCTTTGGAAGGGAAGAAGCCTCTAATTCTCTGTCAGGGTCATGCCAGGGATCAGCAGGCTGAGTATGTAGGTGTTCAAACATGTTATAACAAAGGCGATAGCAGCATCTCAGGGCTTCACCCATCCCTGGGAGTCTGCCAGGCTGTAAGGGTACAGCCAAGTGTTCATGTCTCCACTATGAGCCCAGTGAGCCTGCAGAGAAAACCACAAAAGGTGCAGAGTTGTCCGTAAGCACAGGCATGCTGTGAGTTGGTCTGTGAAACCAGACCGAAGGCCCAGGCTTGAGGCCAGAGTAGCGGTCCTGTGATTGCCAGGAGGCTGAATACCATTTTCATATTGGAAACCCCTGTAAGGTCACCAATGTATTTTGATGAACTATTACTTTTGTTTTGAATAAAAGAGGGCCATCAAGCCCTGAACAGTGTTTCTGGCATGGACTGAACCCACTGGAAAACACACCACACTTGAGCCAAAGCCCGAGAATATCTAGATACAGTGTGTGTGTGCACACACACACTATAATATATATATATACATATATATATATATATATATATATACATACATATATATATATATATATATATATATATATATATATATATATATATATATATATATATATATATATATATATATATATATATATATATAGTGAATGGATGTCAAAAAGGAAAACAAGGAGCACTACATGGTCTGCCAGACACTATGCCAATAGAGAAGATAAATCCCTGCAGAATGTTAATTAAAAATAATCCATTAATAAATACCTAGTGTCATTAGCATAGCTAAGTGAAAACAGCTGAAGTTTAAATAGAGACATTTTCCTTAAATAATTTTCATAAATGCCCCATGTTGGCAATGGAGAGGATTACCACTTTGTATCTGTAGAAAGGACTAAATCACACAAAATAGACAAATAGACGTCAACACACAAATGTGAGCCCCGTGATCAGTGAATAGAGACCTTTCATCATCTGTGTCCATGCCTTCTCGGTCTCTCTCCAGTTCCTTCAACTTCCAGTTTCTCCTTCTCTGCCTTCTGGCACGATCATAACTCTTCTTGATTAGTATCTGAATGAGATGGGAAGAGGAAAATACATGAGCTCACTGGGTTGCCAGTACTGGGTTCTAAAGATGCTTCTTGCTGGGCTGTGTCTGGATTTAATAAATTTGCTTTACAGACCCAGAATAAACACACAGCAAACGAAAAGTTAGAAGTCAAAATAAACTTTGAGAAATGTTCATACAAACTGAGAAGTAGCTGCATATCTGGTTTCAAATTTCTGTGAAGAAATAATTGAAATTCTAAGGTTTGTGTTACTAATAGACTATGTTAAGTGCGATAGTCTTACCTATTAATACTAGAAAAATTCTCTGGAGTGTTATTGTCACTACAACCAAGAAAACAATTACATATAAAAAAGACGTTCTTTAGCGGGCTGTGACCAAGTCAGCTGGAGTTTAATGAAGCAATATAAAGCTGAATTATTCTAGTGCATGTGGATTAACTGTAGCAGTTCCAAACAGTATCAAAACTGATGTCAAAGTGGTAGTAAGCTCACGTGTTTTCTTTTTACCTATGGGTAAGTCTATAATACGGCTTACCTATAGGTACAGTAAAAAATCTCCTAAACACGGACCGTTTTAGGAGATATTAACTTTAGCAGTGACGTCATTACCGCTCGCCCATTGATTCAGTCGAAGCCCGAGAACCCGGAAGGAAGACCGGGTGAAGATAGAAGCGCCTCTACTGCGCCCCGCTGGAGGGCTTAGTTTTAGGTAAGTCCGTCATAATGTGCTAGTATGTTATTGAAACTGCCCAGGGCCCAATTTTTTTTTTTCTAGTGCAGTTCACTACCGCTATAGGGAACCCACATGATACACACTGAAAAGATGTTAGGAGATAAGAAAGCATATGTGTGGCAGCAGGGCATGTGGGTCTTAAGAAACACATGCCACCCATATGCTTCTGTGGGGACTGAGGATTCTGTGCCAAGGGCACAATCCAAGCATAATTATCAAGATGTCACAGACAGCTCCTAGTCTTGGTTTATGATTGGAAGCTGTAAGAATGAGCTCTTGATCATATCACTATTGTGATAGCCAGTCACATGATTGGGAACTCTGTGCACCTTCCAGCATCAAGACCCACTTGAAGGGCCACTAGGAGGTGTTGGGAAGGGATTTAAGAATAATTATGCTAAACATTACTTAATTTCTACATCCATTTAGGGAAGTGACAAGTTCTTTTGTAAGAATAAAAAAATAAATAATCACACCCACTTTATAACATCAGGTCTGAGCACTGATGAGGAGGATTAAAGACATTAATCCCCCGAAGCAATCTGAGATGGAGCTTGGATCCAACTTTTAGACCAAAAACATTAGTAGCAAGGGAGTGCCAGGAAGGTATATTTAGACAGGATTTATATTTTTTTTTTTTTATACAAAAGAATCCGCCACTTTGCCCTGAATGGGCAACTTTCTGGGGGATGAAAAAAAACCTGTGTAGAGGTCCTACTATAATTAAAGATCAACTCTAGGAAACTTACAAATTCTCCCTTGCACTGCAAGGGTTAACCGCTCATTTAGGTCTAGGAGGGGCCAGGAAAATTTAAAATTTGCCTACCCGATCCTTTGCGCCGCTAGACCAGTCCCCACAGCATGTTTCGACTTTGGGCCCCTGCAGACACTAATCTACTTTTCCTCTTTGCTCTGTTATTGTAGTGATTTCTAGTCTCCCAATAACTTATACAGCATGTTCCCAGTCTTTGACAATCTCCTGCAGCATGTCCGCAGTCCCCGAGGCTCTCCTGCGTTATTATTATGCTGGATTTATATAGTGTCAACAGTTTGCGCAGCGTTTTACAACATGAGGGCAGAGAGTACACAGTTACAATACAATTCAATTCAGGAGGAATCAGAGGGCCCTGCTCGTTAAAACTTGCAATCTAGGAAGGAGAGTCAAGTGAAACAAAAAGGTAATAGCTGGGAGGAATGAGTTGATGGAGAAAATAATAGTACAGTTGTTAGGTGTGGGCAGAATAGGCTTTGCTGAGGAGGAGAAGGGTTTTCAGGGATCGTCTAAAAGCAAACAGAGTAGGAGATAGACAGATTGGAGTAGGGATTTCCTTAAGATGGGAGAGGTTATGGAAAAGTCCTGGGAGGCGGTAACGAGGAAGCTAGAGAACAGGAGGTCTTGAGAGGAACGAAGAGAACGATTAGGTTGGTATTGTGAGACAAGGATCGTGATGTAGCAGGGGGCTGAGTTGTGGATGGCTTTCTAATTTGTTAGTATTTTGAATTTAATTTGTTGGGCGAGTGGAAGCCAATGAAGGGATTGACAGAGGAGTAGCAGACACGGAGCAGTTGGTAAGGTGGATGAGCTTGGCAGCAGCATTCATGATGGACTGAAGGGGGGGGGGGGATAGCCTACGTAAAAGGTAAGCCATTGAGGAGGGAGTTGCAGTAGTCGAGGCGAGAGAGGACCAGGGAGTTAACTAGGAGCTTTGTGGTGTCATTGGTTAGAAAGGGGCGTATTCTGGAGATGTTGTGGAGGTTGAGACAGCAAGATTTGGACAGTGATTGGACATGGGGCCTAAAGGATAGATCGGAGTCCAGAATTACACCTCGAACCTTGACATGGGGGGGGGGGGGGGGGCGCTAATAGTTGTGCAACTGATCTTGACAGAGAGATCAGAGGAAGGGCACATGGAGGAGGAAAAAACGGAATTTTTGTAAAATCTTACCTGTAAAATTCCTTTCTCTGAGTCCTCCGACAGTCGCCGCCTCTTCATATTCGTCACATATGGGGTATTAGACTTTGCTCCGAAGGAGTAGCTAGGCAACAGAATATGTTAACAATAAAGCTTTAACATATCCCACCCTCAAGGGGTGGTCCCCTCAGTCAATACCCTCCTACTTCCTGCAACCATATCTCAGTTTTAGTGGAATAGCAGTAGAGTACACAATCAAACCCCAAAAGAGGGGCGGGGGCGGCGACTGTCGGAGGACTCAGAGAAAGGAATTTTACAGGTAAGATTTTACAAAAATTCCGTTTTCTCTTACGTCCTCCGACAGTCGCCGCCTCTTCATATTCGTCACATATGGGGACGTCCCAAAGCAGTGCAAACATGAGGGGTGGGAAACGCATTCGCGCCGAAAGGCAACGCAGTCTCCGCATCAAAGAAGGAACCTTACCAAAGGAAGGAACCAGCTGGGCAACAGCAAAAAACAAGTGCTCAACAGGAGCAACAACCCAGGAAAAGACAAAAAACCAGGGGATACAAAACTTATCCCAACAGCCAGGAGTCCCCAACAAGGGACCCTAGGGAACAGCCGCACTAAGAACCTTGCGGCCAAAGGAAGCATCCGCCGATGCCTGAACATCTACTTTGTAGAATTTTGTGAAAGTGTGCACGGTCGACCAAGTCGCCGCCTTACACACCTGGGCTACAGAAGCCCCATGACGACAGGCCCAAGACGTACTCAGAGATCTAGTCGAGTGCGCCTTCACAGGCACAGGGGGAACCTTCCCCTGCAAGGCATAGGCCTGTTCTATGGTCTGCCTGATCCATTTGGCGATGGTAGAGGCCGAAGCCGCCATGCCCTTCCGAGGACCCTCTGGAAGAACAAAAGACTCAGTCGACTTAAGGTAAACCCTTATCGCCCGAACAACATCCAGAGAGTGCAATCTCACCTCCTTCGGATGTTTAGGCTTCGTGCACAACGAAGGCAAGACAATATCCTCATTAAGATGGAAGTCCGAAACTCGTTTCGGAAGAAAAGAAGGATTAGGTCGCAAGACCACCTTATCCAAATGAATAACCAGGTACGGAGACTTGCAGGACAAAGCCGCCAGCTCCGACACTCTGCGAGCCGAAGTGATCGCCACCAAAAAGGCGACCTTTTTGGACAACATAGACAACGAGATCTCCCTGATCTGTTCAAAAGGAGCACGTTGTAACACAGATAGAACGAGATTCAAGTCCCAAGGGGGCAGAGGATCCCGCCTCGGGGGAACCAGATGCCGCACACCCTGAATAAAGGTGCCAACCAATGGGTTGGAAGCCACGGGACGTTGAAACAGAACGGCCAGAGCAGACACCTGACCCTTTATCGTAGCCAGCGCCAAACGCTGATCAACACCCGTTTGAAGGAAAGACAGCACACGGGACACCGAGTACGTGCGGGGTGAAAACCCCCTGGACTCACACCAGGCAAAATAGGCCTTCCAAGTACGGTAATAAACCTTCCCCGAGGAAGATTTCCTCGCATTGATTAAGGTATGGACGACCTCCGGAGAGAGACCCCTCTCCTTCAGGACCTCGGTCTCAACAGCCAGGCCGTCAAAGCCAGCGACTGTAAAGCAGGATGGTATATCGGTCCTTGAGACAGTAGATCGTCTCGAAGAGGCAGACGCCACGGGGCGTCGACCGCCAGATTCACGAGGTCTGCGTACCAGGACCGGCGAGGCCAGTCCGGTGCCACAAGAATCACCGTGCTGCGTTCCGAGTGTAACCTGCGAAGGAACCTGGACAGCAACTGAATCGGTGGAAACGCGTACATCAGCCTGTACTGATGCCACGGGGCCACTAACGCGTCCGACGCGTCTGCCCGAGGGTCGCGCGTCCTTGCCACGAACCTCTTCACCTTGTTGTTGAGGCGAGACGCGAACAGGTCCACATCTGGAAGACCCCACTTCGCGCACAACGTCTGGAAGACAGCCGGATGGAGAGACCATTCCCCCTGATCCAGGGTCTGGCGACTCAGATAGTCCGCCTGCCAGTTCTCCACTCCCGGAATGTGAACAGCCGTTATCGCCGGGACATGAGTCTCGGCCCAAGACAGAATGTCGGCCACTTCTCGAGCCGCTCGGGCACTCTTGGTGCCCCCTTGGTGGTTGATGTAGGCCACCGCCGTGGCATTGTCCGTCTGCACCCGAACCGAGCAACCCTGCAGCCGGTCCGTCCAGCAATGAAGACAGAGACTTATCGCACGCAATTCCAGAATGTTGATCGGAAGGGAAGACTCCCCCTCCGACCAAGTCCCCTGAGCGGACAGAACGCCCAGAACTCCACCCCAGCCCGACAGGCTGGCATCCGTGGTGATTACCGTCCACGAGATCGGACGAAACGACTTGCCCCCGGACACCAACGGGGACTGGAGCCACCACAGAAGGTTTTCCCTGGTGCGAAGACTCAACGAGATCTGAAGATCCAGAGATTGAGGTCGCCCGTCCCACCTGGACAGGATCTCCGCTTGGAGACCCCGCGTGTGAAACTGTGCGAAAGGAATCGCGTCGAAGGCCGAGACCATCAATCCCAGACATCTCATACACGTCCGCAGAGACGAGTTCGGAACGTCCCTGAGGGACCTGACTTCCTCCCGGAGAGTCCTGAGTTTGTCTTCCGGCAGGAAGACCTTCGCCTGCACCGAGTCCAGTATCATTCCCAGATAGGGGAGACGAACCGACGGACTCAGTGTCGACTTTGGAAAATTTATCGTCCAACCAAACTCCTGTAGAGTTTGCATCGTGACAGACAGGTCCTCCTCCAGACCCTGGCTGGTCGCAGACCGAACCAGAATGTCGTCCAGATACCCCAGGACAGAAACGCCCTGGGCCCTCAATAATGCCAGAACCGGTGCAAGCACCTTGGTGAAGACCCGCGGAGCCGAGGCGAGACCAAAGGGCAACGCCACGAACTGGTAGTGATCCTCCGCAATGGCAAATCGAAGGTACCTCTGATGACCCTCGAATATGGGGATGTGAAGGTACGCATCCTTCAAATCGATGGAGGCCATGAATTCCCCCGGAGCCAGGGCAGCCACCACCGACCGCAGGGATTCCATGCGGAACTTGCGAACCCGCACAGAGCGGTTCAGAGCCTTCAAGTCCAGAATCGGACGAACTTTGCCCTCCTTTCTGGGCACGGTGAACAGATTGGAATAAAACCCCCGAAACCTGTCCCGATGAGGCACCGGAACCACCACTCCCTGAGCCCTCAGGTCCCGCACCGCCAGGTGCAGGTCCCTCAAGCGCTCTGGAGACAGTTGAAGATTTGAGGGAAAAAATCTGCTCTCCGGCCGAGAGAGAAACTCGATCTTGTAACCAGATCGAACGATTTCCAGAACCCATCTGTCCCGCACACGGGCCAACCAGGGCTGAAGAAAACCGAGCAAGCGTCCCCCCACCCCAAAACTGGGTGAGGGCGCCCCTTCAGGCCGAACTGTTATGGGCTGCAGGTCCGGATTGGCCGGACTTCTGTTTACCAGACCAGGGCTTCTTCTGAGAGCCTTGACCTTTGAACGGTTTGCCCTTGTAGTGCGGCCGAAAGGCACGAAAGGACCCCTGAGGGGGCCGAAAATTAGCATGCTTCTTCCCAGAAGCCCCCTTAGCCTTGGGGAAATGGGGCAAGAGAGTGCTCTTACCCCCGGTGATCCCCTTAATCAACACATCCAAGGACTCCCCAAAAAGGCGAGACCCATCATAAGGCAGATTGGCTAAGGTCTTACGTGAAGATTGGTCCACCGACCAACATTTTAACCAAACCAGGCGGCGAGACAACACCGCCACGCTGTGCACACGTGCAGCCAACGGAATCAGGTCCAGGTCCGCATCACACAGATACATGACACCCTGGTGGATCTGATCCACCATATCCAGGGTCGCCGGCGAGGCCGAGTCGGCCACTAGGACGCGCCTAAGCATCTGCGTCCAACTTGCGATCGCCTGGGCCGCCATGACAGAAGCAAACAGAGCCTTAAGCATAGAACCCGTAACAGAATAAGTATGACGGGCAAGAGACTCCAATCTCCTATCCGTGGCATCACGGAAAACAGGGGAACCCTCTGCAGGAATCGCAGTGGCTTTGTTCAAAACCGCAATTGCATGATCCACTGGTGGAGGCACACACCACCTTTCATCAGTGGCAGGCGAAAAAGGATAACGCAGCTTGAATTTACTCGGTACCGCAAAAGGCTTGCGCAGATCGCGCCATTGATCCTTAACAGCGCGCTGAAAATCAGCATTGCAGGGAAAAACCTGCGGCGTCCTGCGTTTCCTCTGCGTCCCATAAGCCGCCAAGGCAGCGGGGGGACACACTTCGTCCTGCAAACGCAGCGTTTGCTTAATGGAAGCAATCAACTCATCCATGATTGCAAGCTCTTCAGGCGAGCCAGGGGGAGAATTATCAACCCCCTCAACTTCAGCCTCCACCTCAGACCCCACTAGATCAAGAGAGGAGCGGGACCCCGATAAGGAGGCCCCTGCCAGAACAGCCCCATCACCTTCACCCTCAGAATCAGAGGAAAGAGCAACTCTGGGCCCTTTTAGTAGATTGAGCAGCCACCAGCATTTGCACCTGAGCAGCAAGGCCAGCCACAATAGTGGCTAAATCCCCCCCTGGGGGGGAAACAGCGGTCCCCTGGCTTTCCACCAATACTGTAGGAAATTTGCCCTCCTGAGAATCCATTGCCCCTGTAATGCCAGACAACCAAGGGTTAACTGCCCCTTTTAAGCAAGCGCGGCAAGCGCAGCCCACCGCACCACACTCAAGCACAATGAGACCCCCACAGGGAATATGCAAACTGAACACAGGCAATGGATAGCAAGAACAGAAGGATAAAACCTGAGGAGACCCTCGCCGCTGCTGCTGCCTCGATCGGTGTTCCAGGAAAGAGGAAGTGATGCTGCCAGGGCGCTTCTATGTAAGCCTATGGAGGCTACAAGAAAATGGCCGCCATGCATGTAAACCATGCGGCCGGAGCGGGTGTAGGCAAAATGGCGTCGTTTGGCGCCGAAACCGCCGCTCCACAGTGCATTAAAACACACATTACATTCCAATATCAGAATACATGTCAGATCGCCGCAGCGATCGCCGTATAGTGCCCAAACATGCCAAAAAAACATGCCCCACAGCACACAGCTTCTCACACTGACCAGTCTGACACACACAGTGTCATACAGCTCCCCCCCCTCCTTGCAGCCCACAGCATGCAGCCGAGAGATAGGGAGACAAGCAGTGTGAATAGAGGCAGGTTACACAGTCCCAGACTGACACCCCCCCAGACAGACAGGTCCCCACATAGATACACTTACCTCACATGGCGTGGGGGACCCGCACAGGCGAACAAGCCGCTGCACATGAGGCAGGGAGAGTCGCAATTCAAGACGCACAAAATGGGGGTTAAGAAACCGCACAGCGTCCAGTGAGGTAGCCACCTCACCAATCATCCCTGCACCGAACAGGGATGGGTCGTTCACTGTGCCAGGAGCGTTACCTGGCTGAACGCTCGATGGCAGACTGGGAAGCCACTGACCCACGACCTGCGACCAGGGGGATCAGCCCGAGACCCAGTCCGCATGATCCTCTTCGTCCGAAGAACTAACTAACGCTGACAAAATAACAGCTAAATAAAGGTAGAGAGAAAAACTCAAACAAAATATTAAAAAGAAGAAAGAGTCTGGGACAGAAAGTCCCAGCACAGAGAGAGCCAGCCACTCCTGACAAGCTAGACATTAAAACTGAGATATGGTTGCAGGAAGTAGGAGGGTATTGACTGAGGGGACCACCCCTTGAGGGTGGGATATGTTAAAGCTTTATTGTTAACATATTCTGTTGCCTAGCTACTCCTTCGGAGCAAAGTCTAATACCCCATATGTGACGAATATGAAGAGGCGGCGACTGTCGGAGGACGTAAGAGAAATGAGCTTGGTTTTGGATAGATTGAGTTTGAGGAAGTGGTGTGACATCCAGACTGATATGTCGGTTAGTAAATTAGTGATATGTGAGAAAAACAGAGAAGTAAGCTAAGAGGTAGAGAGATAAATGTGGGTGTCGTCGGCATAGAGATGGTATTCAAAGCCATGGGAGGCTGATCCAGGGAGGAGGTGTAGATTGAGAATAGGGGAGGTCCAAGAACAGAACCTTGGGGGACCCAAACAGAAAAAGGAAGAGGAGAGGAGGAAGTAGAATTGTAAGTAAAGGCCCGTACACACGTACCGATCGTCGGCATACAAACGTCGGTGGACGAAGGATCTGCCGATTGTACGCGTGTTAGTATGGTGCCTCCGACAGATGTCTGCGCACAATCCGCGGACAAAAGTCTTTCGTGCAAACATGAAAATATTTGTATGCCGACACCAGAACGGACGATTGTTCGCCTGTCAGTACACAATTCGGCCGACAGACCGCAGATTTGCAAGACTGGGCATGCTCAGAAAATAGAAAACACAGGGAAAGTTAACCATTACATGACATCACTTCTGCAGTCGGCGGACAAAATTCTTGTGCTGTCCTTGTGCTGTCTTTGCACTTTTCAGCAGACACCGACATCCCGGGGAGAAAAGAGGAACATTTGTAAGCCGACCATCGGTACGTGTGTACGGGGCTTAAGGCTAAAGGTTCGGTTGGATAAGTAGGAAGAGAAACAGCGAAGTACTACAGTCACAGAGACCAAATGCGTGGAGTTTTTTTGAGGAGGACAGCAGAGTCAAAGGCAGGAGAAAGTTCCAGGAGTAGAAGTACAGAATACTGTCCAATGGTTTTGGCCGTTAGTAGATTGTGCCATGCCCGCAGTCCCCGGTGTGCTCCTGTGCCATGACTGCAGTCCCCGGTGCGCTCCTGTGCCATGCCCGCAGTCCCCGGTGCGCTCCTGTGCCATGCCCGCAGTCCCCAGTGTGCTCCTGTGCCATGCCCGCAGTCCCCGGTGCGCTCCTGTGCCATGCCCGCAGTCCCCGGTGCGCTCCTGTGCCATGCCCCGCTCTCCCCGATGCTCTCCTGTGCCATGCCCGCAGTCCCCGATGCTCTCCTGTGCCATGCCCGCAGTCCCCGATGCTCTCCTGTGCCATGCCCGCAGTCCCCGATGCTCTCCTGTGCCATGCCCGCAGTCCCCGATGCTCTCCTGTGCCATGCCCGCAGTCCCCAATGCTCTCCTGTGCCATGCCCGCAGTCCCCAATGCTCTCCTGTGCCATGCCCGCAGTCCCCAATGCTCTCCTGTGCCATGCCCGCAGTCCCCAATGCTCTCCTGTGCCATGCCCGCAGTCCCCAATGCTCTCCTGTGCCATGCCCGCAGTCCCCAATGCTCTCCTGTGCCATGCCCGCAGTCCCCAATGCTCTCCTGTGCCATGCCCGCAGTCCCCAATGCTCTCCTGTGCCATGCCCGCCGTCCCCAATGCTCTCCTGTGCCATGCCCGCCAGTCCCCGATGCTCTCCTGTGCCATGCCCGCAGTCCCCAATGCTCTCCTGTGCCATGCCCGCAGTCCCCAATGCTCTCCTGTGCCATGCCCGCAGTCCCCAATGCTCTCCTGTGCCATGCCCGCAGTCCCCGATGCTCTCCTGTGCTATGCCCGCAGTCCCCGATGCTCTCCTGTGCCATGCCCGCAGTCCCCGATGCTCTCCTGTGCCATGCCCGCAGTCCCCGATGCTCTCCCGTGCTATGCCTGCAGTCCCTGATGCTCTCCTGTGCTATGCCCGCAGTTCCTGATGCTCTCCCGTGCTATGCCCGCAGCCCCTGATCATCTCCTTTATTATGTCCACAGTCTCTGACCATCTTCTGTATCATGTCCATAGTCTTTGACTATATTGTTATGTGCCATCTCTGAGAATATTCTCTAAATGATATGTGTGGCCCTTTGGTGATGTTGGAAGGGGGATCATTTCAGGAAAGCTGACCACCACTGCCGTAAACTAAAGAGAGACAAAATTTGTAACAGGTTTTATCTATAAATATATCTAGCACTTTTATTAAAATCCATAGTTAAGAGAAGGACTCTTAAAACTCATAGCTAAAACTCCAGATAGTTTATTTATAAGCAGAGTGTGCCATCTAGAGGATAGAATTTGACTTACCACATCAGGAATGTGATGGGGGTTCATCTTGTTAATAAACTCATCATTTAAATTACAGTTTGCAAGATCAAATCTGAAAAAAAGGATTTGCAAAAAAAATTGATTTACAATTCCAGATGAGGTATCAGAAACACAAACAATCCCGACAACTTTAAACTTGGAAAACTTATTCTGCTAAGCTTAGTATTATCTGCAAGTAGCTGAACAAAGCAGATCATTAGGGAAAAGCAGTGCTGCGATGCCTGGGAGGTGTGTGTAATTTAGCAGTACACCCACACACACTCCAATGGGAACAGAGTCTCTGAGCACTCAAAATAACAAACTGCTCAGGAACAGACGTGACAGCCAGCACTACAGGGCACACAAACTTTTCTAAAATAAAACACGAATATGCCCTATGGAGTTTACTGTAGGTAAACAGTCGTTTTGCATAGCAGATCACAGAATGCGTTCTATATGTAGCAATACGACTGGTTTTTCAGTAGAAAACACAGCAAGCAATTATCTCAAAATGTTGCAGCTATCTATAGACCAAGAAGAAAGTCATATTGAATCAACTGCTTTAACTGAACGAATACAAATACATCTGACATTTATAAAGAAGGGGCTTTGGAACTAAAGAGATGTACATTGAACTGAGATTTTTTTATTGGTTAAATTGCACTTTTCTAGTTGCTGGCCCACATACAATATATCCTGACAATTACCAATTTGTTTTTATGGGGGATATAGCAGGAGATCACAAGATTTTCTTGCCTGCTTCACAGTCACAACAAAAACCTGCACATCCCTGTTCATACTCTTGCATCTTTGGTACAGGTATATCTATATGCACCGGTGTGCAGAAAGGGATGAGTGCCATCGCAGTCAATGACACAGGCAGAAAAGGGATGAGTGACATCGCAGTCAATGACACAGGAACTGCAAAAACAAAAATGAAGCAGTGCCGCTGTCTAATGTCATTATGTCAGAGGACTGAATTAAAGCACAATTTCACCTTAAAAAAAAAAAATGCATTGCTCTTTGCAGGTTAAAAAATAAATTAAAAAAATGTGCATTTTTATTTTTTTCGCTGCAAAGTTTTGTACACACAATCAGTGGATTGCAAGTCCCAAGTTGGGCTGCTGCAGACACATCCTCCAGTTCTTTAGCACTGTAAGCTTTCTGTCAGAAAGCAGGAATAAGTGTGAATGGATTATGAGGGCGCTCATCAGCACCCTCACTATCCATTGAGAGCTACAAGTCTGTCTGCCACAGTGGCAGATGGGACTTGTAATTTCTTCATTCACAGATTCCTGTCAAAGAGAGCACACCTTGTTTACCGACTGGAGAATGCCCAGCATTATCTAGGCCTCTGTTCCCAAGCCTGACTGTCCGTGGACTGTCCAATTCATTGGATTTCCTTTTACTTAATCATGGAGGCTCCGCATCATATGTGGCCAATACCTATAGCAGTCTGCATGCAAATGCACCCTTCCTAGGAATGCTCACATCTCCACACTGACATCCACCCATCAAGGCATTAATAATTGCCTAACTCCCCTCAAGAGCCATCCCACTGCTTGCATCAGGATCTGAGGGCGGTCAGCAGCCTGATTGCTCAGTTCTCGGGCAGTGAGGGACAGATGCAGCTCAGATCAATTTTTTTGTTTTAATCCCACACTTCCTTTAATCCAGAACATTTTTAGCTGTTATATCAGCCAAAATTGATTCACCAACTACCAACTCAATCTGAATGAATGCATATGCAAGCAACAAATTACTTTTTATACCCTTGTTTGACAAAAACAGTATTTTTGCTTCTAAGCCCTTTCACATGCATACCCCTACCCCCCTTCTAATCCCACACATTAACCCCTAATCTCCATCTCACTGTATGGTGACCTGTACATTAACCCCTTCACCCCTCTCTTTGTGTATGACCTGTACATTAGGAATGTGCCATGTCTAGTGCATATGTTATACCATCATAAATGACAATTTGTGAGTATATAAGTGGTGCTTCAGTGAGTTCCGTTATATAAAAGTGCTTGTGTGCATATAAATTAATTCATACTCATCACCCTTATTAATTCATACCATCACTATATACCCTTTGCGAGGTGCATCTGTGAGCACAAATAGAGAGGTACTTCCAGGAAAGACTCTGTAGCTGCCAGGAACCACCTTTTTATTGTGAATCACCGGATAAGGAGAACACGACAGGATAACGCCGCCAGTTCAGACACTCTGCGCGCAGAGGTGATAGCCACCAAAAAGGCCACCTTCTGGGATAGCGTAAGCAGGGGAATCTTCCAAATATTTTCAAAGGGAGGCTCCTGTAGAGCTGAAAGCACCAAATTAAGATCCCAAGGCGGCAACTGAGCCCGCACTGGAGGAACCAAATGTCGGACACCCCAAAGAAAAGTACGCACCAGGGAGTGTGGCCAAAGGTCGTTGGAAAAAGACTGCCAAGGCCTATACCTGGCCCTTGATGGTGCTCAAGGCCAATTTCTGTTAAAACTCCCATTAAAGGAAGGTCACTATCCAAGCCACCGAGATGGAGCGAGGATGAACCCCAAACGACTCACACTATGCAATGTACGTCTTCCGCATACAATGGTAGATCTTCCTAGAGGTAGATTTCCTAGCTTTTAAGCAACATAGGAATCACTGACTCAGACAAATCTCTATCCTTCAGCAACTGGCGTTCAACAGTCAAGCCGTCAAAGCCAGCGACTGTAAATCAGGCTGGGAGATCGGTCCTTGGGACAGCAGATCCTCCCTGAGAGAAAGCTTCCAAGGAACTTCGGTGATCAGCCGTACAAGATCGGCGTAGCAAGCCGGGCAAAGCCAGTCCGGGGCCACTAAGATGACTAGAATCCATTCTGCCTCAATCCTGCGTAGGAGTCTGGGCAGAAGCTTGAGAGGAGAGAAGGCCTAGATCAGACAATACTGACCCCACAGGGCCACCAGCGTATCTGTGGCATCCGCCAGTGGATACTTGACCGAGCCACAAACCTCTGCATCTTTCAGTTGAGCCAAGACGCCAACAGATCCACCTCTGGGGTGCCCCACCAGAGACACAGCTGATGAAACCCCTCCGGATGAAGGGACCACTCCCCGTGGTCCAACACCTGCCAACAGGGGTAATCCGCCTGCCAATTTTCCACCCAGGGAATGTGTATGTTGGAGAGGGCTGGAACAAACCGTTCTGCCCACCTTAGAATGCCGGCAACCTCCAGGGCACTTCTTGTGTCTCCTTGGTGATTGGCATAAGCCACGGCTGTGGCATTGTCCGATTTAATGCGCGCTGGGCATCCCTGAAGACGATCCATCCAATGATCCAGACACAGTCTGTTCGCTCAGAGTTCCAGGATATTGATCGGTAGTTTGGACTCTTCTAGCGTCCAGATCTCTGAGCAGAATGCTTGCCGAGGAAGCCTCCCCAGCCAGACCGGCAAGCCTCAGTGGTGACCACTGTCCAATACAAGCAGAGGAAGGATTTTTCCAACCGAAGCAACGGAGAGCGAAGCCACCATATCAGGGACTCCTTTGTTCCCAGACTTAGCCAGATCTGATTGTCCAGAGACTGAGGAGTCTTGTTCTACTTGGTCGGAATCTTCCTTCGCAGGGACCTTGTATGGAACTGTGTAAACAGAACCACCTCAAAAAGGTAGGTACCATCAGGCCCAGCACTAGCATGCAAGTCCGGAGGGATAACCATTTGTTGGACAGCAGGAGGCAAATTGCAGTCTGCAATTTCCGGAGTTTGTCCAGAGGAAAGAACACTCTTGGTACAGCCGAGTCCAGAGTCAGGGCTCAGTCAGCTTTGTGGACGGAACCAGGGCAGACTTCTGAAAATTCATAAGCCAGCCGAACTCCCACAGAGTTCGTATTGTGATCTCCAGGTTCTCCACCAGAGCAGGGGGAAACTCTGCTCGCAGAAGGAGATCGTCCAAGTAGCCCAGTACCGTGATCCCCCGTTGGCATAGCAAGGCTAGCACCAGAACCAACACTTTTGTAAAGACCCAAAGAGTGGAGGGGGAGACCAAAGGTTAACGCCACAAACTGATATGCTTCTCTCCTACAGCAAAGCGGAGAAAACGCTGGTAAATGGCACATATTTGAATGGGAAGACAGGCATACTAGATATTTATAGACACAGGGATGCCACCACATTTCGAATGGACTCCACTCTGTACCCTCACAAAGCAGTTTAGCGCCTTGAGGTCCAGGATTGGACGCACTTTGCCTTCCTTCCTGGACTGTGAACAGGTTTGTGTAAAAATCCTGAAAACATTCCGAAGTCGGAAACCGGGACAATCACCCCTTGAGGAACAGGTCTTGTACTGACCCAAACAGACTCTTTAACCGGCCTGGGGACAGCCACAGATTGCATGGAAAAAACCTTGCCGGGGGACAAGAGCGAAACTCGATCTTTTAGCCGGACCGAATGACTTTGTGGACCTACTTGTCTTGTACCAAGAAAGTTCATGGGTCCGGAAACCAGCAAGGAGGTCCCCCCACCCCGATACGGGTGAGGGCGCACCTTAATGCAGAAAGAGCCTTGTCCGTAGGTTTGGAGAAGCCCACTCCTGGCTTGCCAGACCAGGTTCATTTGGATCCGCCACAGGAGGCCCTGAAAGGCTTTGAGCCCTTGTCAGTCGACACCGAGGGATGAAAAAACGTCTTATGAGCAGAGAAGGAAAGTCCACGTCTACGACGAGGTTCCTTGCCCTTAGTAGCCTGCGGAAGAAAGGCACTCTTCCCCCCGTGAGACCTTTAAGGCCCGGGACTCTTCATCTGGAATCATGGTTGTCTTGTTTTATCTGGAAACCGGAGGGTCCACCACCGGTGGGACAGTCCGCTTCTTAGGAAGGGACTCCTCGTAGGGGTAACGCTTAGCAAAGTGCTTCAGAACCCCACGGGAACGCTTTGGTCATCCCCACTCTTAAGCAACAATTCTGTCAAAATAAGCAGAGAATGGAAACACCTTTGCTGCTCTGGATGGCTTGTGGGTGCCAAAGGGTACCTGCGCCTCTGTCGCAGCTTCAGCTGCATTCTCCACCTTTAGGGTCTCACGCACAGATACAATCAGTGCATCCACCAGCGCCTTTTCAAGTGCGGTCGCAAGCATGGAGGAATCATCCTCACGATCATAGGATTCCAGGCGCGTGGTCGCAGACCCAGAAAGGTGACATGTACGGGGCGGCCGAATTAGATTCAGGATCTGATGAGACAAATGAGGGAGGGGGAGGCATGGGGAAGGCGGGGCGCTTTTTGCTAGCCGCCTCCACACGGGACACAAGGGACTCTAGGACCGCCATCAGTGCATGGATGGTTGGGACCGGGAGGGCCCCGCAGCCTCAGAGAGGGGATCAGGTGTGGAGATGTACTTCAAAGACTCCATGAATCACTAGGGGGACCCCACAAAAAAGTGTAACACACTGAAAAGGGAAAAACCCCACCGCGCTGACAGCACCGACCGGTCGCCAAGCACAAGGCACAGAGCGATCCTCAGCAGAGAGAGAGAGTACCCCACCAGACTCACCACCCACCAACACAGGCACTTGCAACCTCCAGGAGAATCTGCACTACACGTGTGGCGATCAAGAAGCTAAATGATCCAGGAGTCAACACCAGGGGATAAGGAGGAGCTCCCACTGACGAAATCGCCACCCACAGGGCTCCACTGTCATGGTTGCCACTATTTGCAATGGCAGACCTCAAGGAAATGGCCGTCTGGACTACAAAAAACATGGCCGCCATGTATAGGCTTACACAGGCTACAAAAAATTGTAGCCCTGCGTGGCACCACAAGGCATACAGGGACCCAGAATTGGGAGACTAGGCCTCAAGGACAGATCCAGGGAAAACGGGGGCCCAGGCAGGAGCCCCCACCAGGTACAAACACCTTATGCACAGTCGATCGTCCGGTCGCCAGCGGCACCCCCCCCCCCAATCCCCCATCACCAGGTAGCGCCCTGCTTCCATCCAAGACCAGTGACCAGACCACCCAAAGAGCCCCAGTTTATGTGGAGGGAGTGGCGGGCTGAGGGACTCGGCAAAAATGGGGGGGGGGTGCCTGCGGGAAGGAGGGGATCCCGAGAGTCCAACCGTCCCAAGGGGCTCATGTCCACCCCAAAACACTCCAGGGGCAGAGGGGGGACAGCTACTCACCATACCAGGAACCAGATGGGCACCGCTCCAGACAGATCATCCTCTCCATTGAAATGGGGGCTGTCGGCCATGAGGAACGCCGCGACTAAGGCCGAGGTTAGGTTATATGCGACCTCGCAAGGAGTTTAACTCGCAGGGCCAGCTCCCGTCCAGTGAGGCTATGTCGCTGCCGACCTAGCGTAGAGCTGAGGACTGCGCATGCTCGCTGTGGGGTGACCACTGGATCTAGATTATCCAGCCCATCACCCAGTTCGGCAGTTGATAGTAGATCTTACAGGAAAAATCCAGGAGGAAAACATTTTCTATCTAAAAAATGTTGCCAGGACCAAAGATCCCATCAAGGAACTAGGTCCTTACTCCTGACTAGGTAGAAAAAAAAAAAGTGAGTGACTATAGCAGGGAGAGGGAGTGTACCCCCTGGGACTGCCCATGGGTGTAGCCAGTAGTTTTTTCTGCCTAGTGTCCTACTCCTGTAGGGGGCAGTATAACCCAATGGTCAAGAATGACAGGAGCTGTGTCCATCAATGAAGGAAAGAGAAAAGTATTTATGTTGTTTTTTATATGTATACACACATTTGCATTACATTGCCATTTTAAACTGACTGGGTGATGGTTTACATATACTGGTAAAGGAAAATGGAAAAAGTAAAAAGGAAAAAGGCAGCCCCCCCACCAAATACTCAACTCAGCCCGATCTTGGTCCAGTGCTGTGCACTCTGCAGCAGCTCTTCTACCCTTTCCTGGCTCTCATAGGCTTGGCTGAGAGCCGTTGGCTTGTGCTGCTGTCAGTCAAAACCTGTGAGCAGAGAGCAGGCAGAGGAGCTGAGCCAGGCTGTGTGTCTAAATATACTGCAAACAAGCTCGACTCAGGTGTCCACACAAATGCACCCATAGTAACAGACTTCCTATGGGGGCACTCAGTGGGGGGGGGGGGGGGGGGGGGTCAGGAAAGCCGGCAGGGGACCTGAAAAGAGGCTTTGTGCAAAACCATTGCACAGAGAAGGTAAGTATTGCAAGTTTATTTTAATTTAGAAAAAAAATAAAAATCGGACCTTTAATATCACTTTAAGCAATAATAATTGATTGTAGTTTGGCACGCAATCCTCATCTTTTCCTGCACTATACAGATGGTCACTAACTCCAGATTTTCTATCTAACCATATATGTAAATCACATACAAAAAAAAAAAAAAAAAAAAGATAGCATACCCCTGGACCAAGTCCCCAGGATTCAACAGATGCCCCAAGTGTGTACGACAGTGGTACTGTTGGCTGGTGTTCATTTCAGATGTTTTTTGAACCCAAACTTCAGCGAGACTATGCTGTGTTAAAAGAAAATGGAAAGAAAGTTATATATTTTTCTGGGAATACATGAACAAAAAGTAACTCCTCTCCAAGCCCCATAAAAGTCTATGAGGTTCTACAGCACATACACAGGCCGCGGGAAACATGGTAAGGTCCAGCCGCAGGTTATCACTGCTACAGCAGAACCTTTAGAATATCAGGCAGGCAAAGATGATTGCACACTGATGACAGTAAAAGTTCCACCTTACTTATTACCAAAGTTTGAAACCTTCACAGAATCACAGGACACAGATATGGAGCAAAATGTGTGCATTGTATATCAACTGTGACAGAGCCTCAATAGTTTCGGTGCCAGAACTCAATAAGCATTCAGCTGAGGAGGGCACAATGTGAGTGCAGGAAAAGTTTAAGAAAAGTTTCTGAAAATACTTTTCAAAAGTTTCCTTACTCATCATTCAATAAAGCAGAGAAAAATGTATTTTCAAAGTGCAGCAACCTGTAATAACCTAGAACTCCACTTAAATTGGAAGTAAACTCTGTTACACTACTTGTACCTACAGGTAAGACAATAATTCGGATTACCTGTAGGTACTGTGAATACCGCCTAAACTTGCACAGCTTAGGAGATTTTCAGAGTGCATGCAGCTTGGGACTTTTAATTTCGTTTCTATTTGTTTTTAGGATTCAGATATTGTTTTTTTTATTTGCACGAATTTTATCATGCAGGAGGAGATTACCTGAGAATCACGAACCTGTATTTTCCACTTTATGGATTGAGATTTTCTTTACTTATATAATTTTAGCTTTATGCACAATAAGTTCTGTGTATTTTCTGTCGTGCTTTATTGATTTAGCGCCACACTATTTGGTTTTACGTGCTATAATTTTCCCCCAGCGTAGAATTTTCATTTTTATAATATATATATATATATGTTACACTTTTTAAACTGGACCAATGTAACTACAGTAAAACCTTGGATTAAGTTTGGTTTGAGAGCATCTTAAAAGACAAGCAACATTTTTTTATAAATGTTGACTTGATAAACAAGCGATGTCTTGATATACAAGTAGCGTCATGTCACAACTGAGCATAAAAGAGAAGACAGGCACCTCTAAGAGTAGCAATATGGTTACATTTCATGAAGGTACAATGTTTAGCAACTCACATGGTTGATTAAAAGAGGCACATCTAAGTATGCCGGCATCTGGGGGAAAACTATCCACATAGACCACCGTCCTCACCGCCATCAGCGTTATCCCTTCCACGCTGCGCCCTAGAGTGCTTCAAGCCTCACTTTCAGATCGCTCTACTGCAGGGTAGTCTTCCCTGTCACGATTGTGGACTGATGGCGGTGTGAGCCGGCGGTGAGGAGGACTGTATGTGGACAGCTTTACCCTGGATGCTTGCATTCTTAGATGTGCCTCTTTTAATCATCAACCACGCGAGTTGCTAAATGAACATTCATTACCCTTTCTGGACCGGAAGGTTTTACCCCCTTAATGACCAGGCCATGTTTTGCAATTTGGCACTGTGTGACTAACTGGTAATTGCGCAGTCATGCAATGCTGTACCCAAATGAACTTTATGTCCCTTCTTTCCCACAAATAGAGCTTTTTTGGTGATATTTGATGACCTCTGGGTTTCTTTTTTTTTTGCGATATAAACTAAAAAAGACAGAAAATTTAGAAAAAAAAAAAAATTTTCTACTTTTTCTTACAAAAAAATATCCAATAAACTAAATTTTTGTCATACATTTAGAACAATATATATTTAGCCATGTGTCTTTGATTTAAAAAAAAAAAAAAAAACAACTCAATAAGCGCATTTATTGGTTTGCGCAAAAGTTATAGCTTCTACAAACTATGGTGTAAATACTGGAATTTATGCAGCTTTTACTTTCTGACTGCCTATCTCATTTCTTGAAGTGCTAAAATGGCAGGGCAGTACAAATCCCCCCCCCCCCCCCCACACACAAATTACCCCTTTTTGGAAAGCAGACACCCCAAAGAATTTCCTGAGAGGCATGTTGAGCCCATTGAATATTCAATTATTTTGCCACAGGTGTTTGAAAAACCTTTTTACACAAAGTTGTCATTGAAATTATATATTGTTCACGCATGCCACTGGTATATGTGAAATTACACCCCAAAATACATTCTGCTGCTTCTCCCGAGTATGGGGATACCACATGTGAGACTTTTTGGCAGTCTAGCCGAGTATAGGACCCCGAAAACCTAGGCCGCTGGTGCTTGCCAGTTCACAAGAAGGTTGAGCGGCACTAGTACCGACACTCTGCTGCATACGAGAACCATTCCATTGTTGCACCTCAGCAACAGAAAACGGGGTCGGGTACGCCTAACCTTAGCAGGGACCACTCAGTCGTCAGAGCTGTCAGGGTGCCGCTGCTCTCTACAGGTTTGAAATACCGAGCCTGATTCTGACAGTGAGGCTTCCCCATCATTCCTGATCTGTAATGCTCAGCATTGTGTAGGCCTCTTCACTAGTGTACCTCGGTTTGGACATTTTGGCCAATAAATGTATAGGTACCTAGTGTGACTCACAGTTTAAACACCTAGTTGTCAAGAACTGTTTGAACCTCTACCAAAAAATTTAACTGCTAGCGCTAGCAGAGATCAGGCCTGACTCTGCTAACTTTGCAGTTTAGTGCACTGTGTATTGGAAGGGACAGTAATCTGCTGATACTGCACTTCTTAAGCAGGTGCTGGCAGGTGTCAGGACTGATCCTGCTAACACTGCGTTTTGGGAACACTATACTAAACTATTGAGGAAGCTAGTATAGTTCTAATCAGATCAAAGATATTGATCCGTTCAGACACTATACTAGTAATTGAGGTGTTTAGTGTGCGTGTGTGTTTCACTTGCAATCAAAGGGGTAAAATGTATTACTAAATATGCAGCGGGCAATCTGACGCTATCCTGTATTGACGCTTACTAACGTTAACGCTAACTGATTGTCACCTGTGACACGAATACAGTGATCAGAAAAAAGATTTGTACACTATAATAGGGACACTGTGACAGGGCAATGAAGGGGTTAAACTAGGGGTGATCAGAAGGTTAAATCTTTATTAGGGGATGTAGGACAGGTACCCTAAACCTATCTGGGACTCCCTCTATCTACCATTAACTGTGTCTCACACTAACTGAAGTCACAAGTGACACTAATACAGTGATTAGTAAATTATCTGTATACAGTGTACACTGTGACAGGGAGTGAAAGGGTTAACTGGGGGGGGGGGGATCAGGGGGTAATTGTGCGCATATGTGTACTGGTGTCAGTGTAGCGCTTGTGTACTCACAGTTGATGTTCTCTTACGCTGAAAAGGTCTCCAGGGGAGAAGATTGTATCATATCCTGTGCCTGTGTTTACATTACACAGGCACAGGACGTTCTGCAATTGGTCAGAACCAATCACCAGGTCCAGGCCAAAAATTATTGGCCTGGACCTGATGACTGATTTGTTCTGAACCAAATAAGAACATTGCGGGGACGGCGGGCGTGCGACCGACGTAAAGTTACGTCGGTTCACGCAGCCGAGGCCACCTTGCTACAGTAAAACTGTGTTGTAAGGGGGGATGGGTGCGCTGATAGTGTGTTGAAGCTGCTCCCGGTATTCAGTGCTTTTGAATATGGATAAATGTATATGTAGTGTGGGGTGCGCTAAACAACAAATAATGAATATATAACATATATCAATATGTGAACCAAATCAACAAAAGTAAATATATATAACCTATATCAATCCGTGAAGCCAATTAATAATACAAATCAATTGGTGCATAAACATAAAAGTTCATAAGTGTCCATAAATATTGTGCAGGTGAGTAGAATTGTATTCTATCCAAATAATACGTGTATCCACCACCGAGTGAAATTCATCCTTACCAAACGGAAATAAATAAGGTGCAACTATATTTTCTTGTGCTGAAAAAATAGCCAATCTCCTTGTGAACAAACACCACGTGTAAATCACCAAGAATTAGTCTCTTACCAGATGGTAATAGGTATGCACTTGTTCAGTGAAACCACCGCCTTGCTTCCTCTTTAAAATCCTGAAGTGGGATGTAGAACCGCTCTACCTTTCTTTCTCCACTAGATGGCAACGAGTACCAGCAAGAAACACAGCATCCTCCTTCTTCACAAGCTCACAAAACCACCGTGTATTGAAGGAAAAAGGAGGACTAATAGTGTATTACCCTTGAGATTTATTCAAAAAACAGTTGATATTGCACTTACAATTAGATGTCTTGTATTCAGCATACACATAGGCATACGAATTCCTGCAAAGGCTTGCGGCCGGCTGCAGCACGGACCGCAAGTTGTGTGTGACGTGTGCGCCTCCTAATCTGACCGGTTTCTTCCCATAGGACTTCTACTGTGACAGAAACTCCTGTCTCAGTAGATAACCAGGAACTCCTGTCTCAGTAGAAGTCCTATGGGAAGAAACCGGTCAGATTAGGAGGCGCACACGTCACACACAACTTGCGGTCCGTGCTGCAGCCGGCCGCAAGCCTTTGCAGGAATTCGTATGCCTATGTTTATGCTGAATACAAGACATCTAATTGTAAGTGCAATATCAACTGTTTTTTGAATAAATCTCAAGGGTAATACACTATTAGTCCTCCTTTTTCCTTTAATACACGGTGGTTTTGTGAGCTTGTGAAGAAGGAGGAGGCTGTGTTTCTTGCTGGTACTCATTGCCATCTAGTGGAGAAAGAAAGGTAGAGTGGTTCTACATCCCACTTCAGGATTTTAAAGAGGAAGCAAGGCGGTGGTTTCACTGAACAAGTGCATACCTATTACCATCTGGTAAGAGGCTAATTCTTGGTGATTTACACGTGGTGTTTGTTCACAAGGAGATTGGATATTTTTTCAGCACAAGAAAATATAGTTGCACCTTATTTATTTCCGTTTGGTAAGGATGAATTTCACTCGGTGGTGGATACACGTATTATTTGGATAGAATACAATTCTACTCACCTGCACAATATTTATGGACACTTATGAACTTTTATGTTTATGCACCAATTGATTTGTATTATTAATTGGCTTCACAGATTGATATAGGTTATATATATTTACTTTTGTTGATTTGGTTCACATATAGATATAGGTTATATATTCATTATTTATTTGTTGTTTAGCGCACCCCACACTACATATACAGTAAAACTGTGGAGGGTGGTCGGCAACTGGTTAAATTTAGCCATCTCATTACACTTCGAAGCGCATCTCTTCTCTATTATACTCTTTAGCTCCTGCTGGATTTTGAAGGACTTCTGTATAAATGGTTGTTTAACGGATCATCTGAGTTTCCATTATTTCTTATGGGGAAAATCGCTTTGATATTAGAGTGCTTTAAAAAGCATGTTTCTGGAACAAATTATGCTCGCAATCCAAGGTTTTACTGTATGTATAATACAGAAATGTCTGAAATTACTTTTAAGCTTTAATTTCCCACAGCAAATGTTGAGTGTTTCACCAGTGCACAGACTGGCAGGAGGGAGGAAAAGCCTAGTGGCTGAGATTCACTGGCAAATAATACGCCTTACATGAACAGGGTGGTCTGCCATAAAAAAGCTTGCTGGGAAAAAACAGAAGTGGAGCCATACCTTATTTGATCTCATTCCAGCGCCTGCTCCTTGTTTACGGTCTCTGACAATATCTACATCCATCACAATGAACTCCTCTAGTTGTTTTGGATGAAACAAGCTGTTAAACGGTTGTCGCCAATATGTGTTCCCATCAACTTCTGCAACTATGAGGGAGAAAAACATTTTTTTTTTTTCATTATATAAATGTAAAAGAAAAAGAAGATCATCTTCATTTATATCTTATCAGTATGTGTTAATGTTCTAAAAATGATGTGTTTAGATACAAAAGTTGATATGGTGGCAGCAATCTATGTTTGCACATTACAAACACAAGCACCATTTCTGTTCTGCAGTGCTACACAGCAGTTGCATTTTACTGCTCCATCTTCTACAATGCAAGTCTATGAGTCATTGAAGGTAATGCATTCTTTATGTGGGTGGTATGCTATCTGAACAGCTGTGTAGCAGCAAACAAAATATTGAGCCGATGACAACTGCTTCTACCGTGTAATCTACAATTTATTCTATTTAATATAACAAAAATATGGAAACGCATGCACAAACATATCAAAATGATTTTAGGAGAAATACTATAACAACTTAAATATGTGCTCACATTTCCCTTTACCTTTGATAAACATGAAAGCACTGAAAATCAAAGGGTTGTATGTTCCAAGGAAACTGACCCTGAAATTTGCCGAGACTTTATTCTGAATTTGAAATAATTAAGCTAGAGAAGGTTCACTTTCAGGCAAGAGGTGAAGCCACTTATCCTCTTTATTACAGCAATAAATAATTTGGTTGGCAAGTCTAATGTATTCAAGAAAGAAGTCACAAACTAGACCATTTAAAAGGCCTTTTAAAAACTACAATAAAATTGAACCCGTTCATCCCAAGCCAATCTGTTTATGTTTCGGGTTTTTCTTATTTTATAAGTAGCACTCAGAAGGCCTATTTACAGGCAGGCATATTTGCTCATTAACGCATTGACGCTCGTTAACGCATTTTATCCTATTTCACCACGAACACTCTACTTATCTACCAATTTAAAGGGACATTAAAGGCACCTTTTTAAAAAAATAACAAACATGTTCTACTTACAGTGCCTTGCGAAAGTATTCGGCCCCCTTGAACTTTGCGACCTTTTGCCACATTTCAGGCTTCAAACAAAGATATAAAACTGTAATTGTTTGTGAAGAATCAACAACAAGTGGGACACAATCATGAAGTGGAACGAAATTTATTGGACATTTTAAACTTTGTTAACAAATAAAAAACTGAAAAATTGGGCGTGCAAAATTATTCAGCCCCCTTAAGTTAATACTTTGTAGCGCCACCTTTTGCTGCGATTACAGCTGTAAGTCGCTTGGGGTATGGCTCTATCAGTTTTGCACATTGAGAGACTGAAATTTTTGCCCATTCCTTGCAAAACAGCTCGAGCTCAGTGAGGTTGGATGGAGAGCGTTTTTTAACAGCAGTTTTCAGTTCTTTCCACAGATTCTCGATTGGATTCAGGTCTGGACTTTGACTTGGCCATTCTAACACCTGGATATGTTTATTTGTGAACCATTCCATTGCAGATTTTGCTTTACGTTTTGGATTATTGTCTTGTTGGAAGACAAATCTCCGTCCCAGTCTCAGGTCTTTTGCAGACTCCATCAGGTTTTCTTCCAGAATGGTCCTGTATTTGGCTCCATCCATTTTCCCATAAATTTTAACCATCTTCCCTGTCCCTGCTGAAGAAAAGCAGGCCCAAACCATGATGCTGCCACCACCATGTTTGACAGTGGGGATGGTGTGTTCAGGGTGATGAGCTGTGTTGCTTTTAAGCCAAACATTACGCTTTGCATTGTTGCCAAAAAGTTTGATTTTGGTTTCATCTGACCAGAGCACCTTCTTCCACATGTTTGGTGTGTCTCCCAGGTGGATTGTGGCAAACTTTAAACTACACTTTTTATGGATATCTTTAAGAAATGGCTTTCTTCTTGCCACTCTTCCATAAAGGCCAGATTTGTGCAGTAAACGACTGATTGTTGTCCTATGGACAGAGTCTCCCACCTCAGCTGTAGATCCCTGCAGTTCATCCAGAGCAGGGGTCTTCAAACTATGGCCCTCCAGTTGTTCAGGAACTACAATTCCCATCATGCCTAGTCAGGTCTGTGAATGTCAGAGTATTACAATGGCTCATGGGATGTGTAGTTCCGCAACAGCTGGAGGGCCGTAGTTTGAGGATCCCTAATCCAGAGTGATCATGGGCCTCTTGGCTGCATCTTTGATCAGTCTTCTCCTTGTATGAGCTGAAAGTTTAGAGGGACGGCCAGGTCTTCGTAGATTTGCAGTGGTCTGATACTCCTTCCATTTCAATATTATCGCTTGCACAGTGCTCCTTGGGATGTTTAAAGCTTGGGAAATCTTTTTGTATCCAAATCCGGCTTTAAACTTCTCTACAACAGTATCTCGGACCTGCCTGGTGTGTTCCTTGTTCTTCATGCTCTCTGCGCTTTAAACGGACCTCTGTGACTATCACAGTGCAGTTGCATTTATACGGAGACTTGATTACACACAGGTGGATTCTATTTATCATCATTAGTCATTTAGGTCAACATTGGATCATTCAGAGATCCTCACTGAACTTCTGGAGAGAGTTTGCTGCACTGAAAGTAAAGGGGCTGAATAATTTGCATTCCCAATTTTTCAGTTTTTTATTTGTTAACAAAGTTTGAAATATCCAATAAATGTCGTACCACTTCATGATTGTGTTCCACTTGTTGTCGATTCTTCACAAAATATTACAGTTTTATATCTTTATGTTTGAAGCCTGAAACGTTGCAAAAGGTCGCAAAGTTCAAGGGGGCAGAATACTTTCGCAAGGCACTGTACCTGCTCTGTGTAATGGTTTTGTACAGAGCAGCCCCGATCTCTTCTTGGGCCCCCGTCGGCAGTCCTGGCACCTCCTTCCTGCAGAGTGCCCCCAGAGTAAACGGCTTGCTATGGGGGAACCAGAGCAGGCTTGCTCATGAGCCGCTGCTCTGTGTGTCCATGCACACATGGAGCGCTGCTAGGCACCACCCCCTCGTTTTCTCGTCACTGGCTGTGATTGACAGTAGCGGGAGCCAATGGTTCACGCTGCTGTCTCAGCCAATGAGGAGGAAGAGACCCGGGAGAGCCACCGCTCTCACGCCCATCACGGGATCGAGATGGAGCTCAGGTAAATATTAGGGGGGCCGCACGCAGAAGGTTTTATACCTTCATGCATAGAATGCATGAAGGTAAAAAAACCCTGAGCATTTACATATGTGAACCCTATCATTAAAAAACAAACATATTCAGTTGAAAATATTAATGAAAGGCAACACATTTGTGTATATGTATTACCAAAAAAATAAATAAATAAATTATATATATATATATATATATATATATATATATATATATATATATATATATATATATACATACACACACACACACATATACATACACACACACACACACACACACATATATATATTTGACACATACACAGACCCCTATTTTTTTTTTAAGAAGTGATCATCATGCCCTTTGTTCTCAGCTGCATCAGGATCTTAGAGAGCTGGGGAGGAGAAGCTGATGCACACTGATCTTCCCAGTGAAAAGCTGTGCAGGGGGTTAGAAACCTGACCAAAGAAAGGGGGAGGGGGTAGGAGGGAAAGTGGAGGGATGGTCCCTAACGCTCAATACCACTGTCAAAAAGGGGTCTGAAGCCAGGGGATTTTTGTACATTGGGGTATTGGAACTGGGTGCAATAGAACCATGTCTTTCAGAACCGTTCATCTTGGTGGCAGACACAGACGTAGGGAGGTCTTCCATAGTGGTAATATAATTTACGGCTTTGATCCATTGGCCAATTAAAAAGGAGTCTGTTCTTACTTCCCATTGGAAAGGATACAGGACCTGGTGGCATTTAGTGAGTGTATTACCAGAGATGTATGGTATTTCTGTCCTGATAATTTGCTAAGGTTTAGCAGACAAGCAGCGGGATCATTTTTTAGGGAAAGGTCTTGCAAGATCAAGGATCACCGCACAAACCATAGACTAAGTGTGGTCAGTTTTTATTAGGAATGCAAAGTAACTGATAGGCACACCAGGTATTTTAAAAAGAGAACCAGAGAAGTTGTGACAAAAAAGATGTGTCACTGGAAAACTTCCATTGGGGATAAATACAAGGTATAGCATGGTGTAAAATCTTTGCACAAATGTCAAAAAAAAAAAAAATCAGACAGAAAGGCTCTGCAGGCGAAGCAACAAATCAGAATTACTTTAATAACCACCATAGTTAAAGCTGTATCAGAATAAGGGGGGGCAGTTTCCAAATCAGCACTTAAAATAGAAGAAACTACACAAACTTATAGGATCTAAAAAATAAGGGAAAATAATAGTCCTATAGACTAGAATATCCATAGTGATTGTTTTGCAATACCAGTATTTCACAAGCTGGTGGCACTGAAGGCAAATATCTGACAGCCTAATCAAGCAAGAAGGAGCGTTAGCCATGGATATATACAGGTAACATATTTGCATTTTAACATGCTGCCTTTTGCATACTTGTGTTATAATAATGTATTGTATACTGTATGCTTCTAGATTAGCCACTAGACAGTGTCTATGGCTCAGTGAAATTACTCTGTTTCTCTATTACCAACATCTGAGATAGCATACATATTGAGTGTCCTGTCTTTAAAAAGCCTGAAGGGCACTGTACAATGGGTAGCACTGACCAATCATTGCATAACAATGCAAAGCTTCCATGTAGATGGCATTTGTTTTTACATTATGCAGTTTTATTGAAGGAAGAGGCGCAGTGATTTGATAGGAAACAATATAAATGTAGCCAACAGTCTAGATTTGACTAAAACTTACTCCAGCGCACAATATATAGGCAACTAACACAGCAGGTAGACAACTGAAAGGACTTTACAACAGTATATAAATAACAAGTTAGCTCCCGGTCAAAGTTTCAAATCGCATGACAAGTTGCACCCTATTGTCCGCAATGGAAGCGGTCAAATCAGTGCAACAGACATCTGTGCATGAAGTCACACAGATGTCTTCCAAATCGCACTTGATCTCACACTGACATGAGGCTTAAAAATTGTGCGATTTCAAGTGAAGTAGCATGATTTCAAAACCACGGTCGGTGTGACCGAAATGTTAATGATGTAAAAGCGTTGATATCTATGTTAATAGCCATGCAGTACAGAAGACATTTTAAGGCTCTCCAGGAAGATAAGAAAAACACCAGATAAAATGCAGCTTTGCAGTCACCAAGGCTCCATTCACACCACGGCATTCCGGATTGCGGGTGATTCTGCCTGTGATTCCAAATCGCCGCAAAACGCAGGACACTTGCGATTCCCATTACTTTTAACCACTTCCAGCAAACAGATGTACCTGTACACTGGCTTGCAGAAGTGGTTGTACTGGGATGATGCAACCTGGTACCGTCTTTTTTTTTATAGAGCCGGCAGTCGGCTTTCTGGAGATAACAGCCGATGCGGCTCAGCAACCACTTGGCCGTTATCCAAGTGAACTGGAGGGGACTCCCCCTCCGGCAGCTCTGCCCGAGTCTCCCGTCCCACCCAGACAAACAAAACGCCCGCCGGCTGGTTGGAGTCCCGAACAAAGCCATATTCGGCTTTGATTGGGTCTCTGATCATGTAACCCAGAAGCGACGTCACAACAACACTTCCGGTTTACTCGGCTGCCAATGGCGCAGATTTAAAAAAAAAAACAATGTCAGTATTCAAAAATACCTATTTTGGCATTTTGAATACTTTGAAGTGCAGTGGAGGGACCTGAGATCTTTTAGACCTCCGATCCCTCTGTAAAGAGTACCTGTCACTGCCTATTACTGTCACAAGGAATGTTTACATTGCTTGTGACAGAAATAAAAAAAAAAGTGATCAGATTTTTTTATTTTATTTTTTTCAAAAGTGCTAAAAAAAAAAAAAAAAAAAAAAAAAAAATTCAATAAAATAAATAGAAAAAAAAGCACCCTGTTCCCGTGAGCTTGCACACAAAAGGAAAGACACATAAGTTGCGCCCGCAAATGAAAACGGTGCTCAAACCACACGTGAGGTATCGCCGCCATTGCCAGAGCAAAAATTCTAGAAGAAGACCTCCTCTGTAACTCTAAACTGGTAAAACATTTTAAAGCGTCGCCTATGGAGATTTTTAAGTCCCATAGTTTGTCCCCATTCCACGAGTGTGCGCAATTTGAAACCATAACATGTTCGTTATCTATTTACTCGGCGTGACATCTTTCACAATATACAAAAAAAATGGGCTAACTTTACTGTTTATTTTTTTTTTAAATGCAGTGAAATGTATTTTTTTCCCAAAAAAATGTGTTTGAAAGACCGCTGCTTAAATACCGCGTGACAAAAAATATTGCAATGACCCCCATTTTATTCTCCAGAGTCTTTGCTAAAAAAAATATATATATATATATATATATATATATATATGATGTTTGGGGGGTTCCAAGTAATTTTCTTGCAAAAAATACTGATTTTAACTTGTAAACAACTTGTCATAAATAGGCTTGGTCCTTAAGTGATTAATGGCACCCCAATCATGGCGCAATTTGCCACGATTGTTGCCGGACGAATTGCGCAAACAGAATCCGGAACGTTTTTTGGGCCCCAGGTTTCCCGCGATTCTGTTTGCGTGATTTTACCACGATTTGTCAGGTGACAATCACGGCAAAATCATGCCGTGATTGGGGTGCCATTGAAAGTAACGGGGATCACAAGCGTATCCAGCGTTTTGCAGTGATCCTGCTTGCGATCCAAAACGACATGGTGTGAACGGAAACCTAATGATCATTAAAGTGATTCTAAAGGTTAATAAAAAGTGAACAAGTTATACTTACCTGCCCTGTGCAATGATCACATCCCCTCTACTCTTTCCCAGTGGATGTCTATGCAGGGGGGTGTCAGGACAAGTCTGACCATTGGAGGAGAGCAGGCCGAGTTCCCAGCATAGCTAGTGAACGGACCACGCTGTGTTCTCCTGCTTAGTGTGGTCAGGTTTTAATAGGAAAGCAGAGGGACTCAAACAAGTACATGGCAAAGCAGGCACATATCAGGAATATGAAATGTTGGGTTTACATATACTTTAAATCTAAACCTAGTTATTCAACATGGATGGTTTAAATGTCAACAGAGAAGGATAGGAAGCTAGGACAGTGGGTACAGACCTGTGGGTCTGTACCCACTGACCCACAGTGGGTACTCCGTGTGTGTCACCTGATCTGACCATGTACATGTGTGGGAAGGGTTTATATTGATTTTATTTTTGCCCTACTTTTTGAAACAGTTTGAAGAGATATGGAAAGTGACATTTAGGTTTTTAAATAAATCTTCCAGAACACTATTCACTCATATTTACTGCTGCACTTTTGTGCTCAGGTAAACAGAATGCCCTACTCTGCTGTATCTGAACTAATTTCAGCGACGAGCCTTTGTTTTTTTTTTGGTCAGCAGTGGCTTTGGCCTGGGCACTCCTATGCATGCCATTTTTGCCCAGTCTCTTTCTTATTGTTAACCACTTTAATACAGGGCACTTCCCTCCCTTCCCGCCCAGGCCAATCTTCCCCTTTTAGCGCTGTTGCATTTTGAATGACAATTGCGCGGTCATGCAACACTGTACCTACACCAAATTTATGTCATTTCCCCCCCACAAATAGAGCTTTCTTTCGGTGGTATTTGATCACCTGTGCGATTTTTACTTTTTGCTAAACAAATAAAAAAAGACCGAAAAGTTTAAAAAAAAAAAAAAAAAATTTTGTTTATGTTATACAATTTTGTAAATAAATAATTTTTTTCCTGCACTGATGAGCACTGATGAGACTGCACTGACAGGCACTGATGAGGAGGCACTGATGGGGTGGCACTGATGGGGTGGCACTGATGGGGTGGCACTGATAGGCGGCACTGATAGGCGGCACTGATAGGCGGCACTGATAGGCACTGATATGTGGCACTGATAGGTAGCACTGATATGCAGCATTGGTGGGCACTGATAGGCGGCACTGCTGGGCACTGATAGGCGGCATTGATGGGCACTGATAGGTGGCACTGACGGGCACTGATAGGTGGCACTGACGGGCACTAATGGGCACTGATAGGCGGCACTGGTGGGCACTGATGGGCACTGATGGGCGGCACTGATCGGCACTGACGGGCGGCACTGATGGGCACTAATGGGCACTGATAGGCGGCACCGGTGGGCAATAATGGGCACTGGTGGGCGACACTTAAGGATGGCAATGATGGGCACTTGTGGGCAGCACTGATAGGGAGGGCACTGGTGGGCAGCACTGATGGGGTGGGCAATGGGGGGCTCCCTGAGCCCTGATTGCCATCCCTGGTGGCCATAGTGGGCATCCCTGGGGTCATAGTGGGCATCCCTGGGGTCATAGTGGGCATCCCTGGTGGATCTAGTAGCATCCCCCCCCCGAGGGTCTGCACTGGTAATCAATGATCTGATTACCAGTGCCGACCCCCCCCCTGTCAGGGGAGCCGCCGATCGGCGCTCCTTTACTCGTGCCTGTCAGGCACGAACTAAGGAAAGCCGATCAACGGCTGTTCCTATTTACTATGTGACCAGCCGTGATTGGACACGGCTGATCACATGGTAAAGAGCCTCCGTCAGAGGCTCTTTACCGAGATCGGAGATGCAGGGTGTCAGACTGACACCTCGCATCACCGATCGCTGCTCTGCGCGCCCCCGGGGGGCGCCCAGAGCGGAGTTATCCTGCCGCCGTCATATGACGTCCGGTCAGGATAACTCAACCACATTCCCGCCGTCATTTGCCTATAGGGCGGGCGGGAAGTGGTTAAATCATGAACAATGACTTAACTGAGGCAAGTGAGGCCTGCAAATCTTTAGATGTTGTCATGGGCTCTTTTATGATCTCCTGGATGAGTCTTCGTCGTATTCTTGGAGTGATTTTGATAGGACGGCCACTCCTGGGAAGGTTCATCATTGTTCCCAGTTGTCTCCATTAGTGGATAATGGTTCTCATTGTAGTTTGCTGTAGTCTCAAAGCCTTAGAAATGGCTTTGTAATCCTTTCCAGACTGATAAAGATCAGTTATTTTGTTTCTCATCGGTTCCTGAATTTCTTTAGACCGTGGCATGATGTGTTGCTTTTTGAGATCTTTTAGCTTGCTTCACTTTGTCAGACAGTTTCTGATCAAGTGATTTTTTGATTCAACAAATTCGGCAGTAATCAGGCCTGGGTGTGGCAAGTGGCATTTACCTCAGCTTTCCATTCACAATTTAGCAAGGGAGTGGGGGAGTTACTTTTTCACATAGGGCCAGGCAGGTTTGGACAGCATTTTTCCCTAAAGAGGAAGTAGAACTTCCCCTGTAACATGTACCTATAGGTGCTGTAAATATCTCCAAAACATGCACCAGTGCCGTTCTTCAGAGCCCTGTGCCGTGAACGGCAGCTCCCGTGCGCATGCGTGGAAGTGACGTCATCGCGGCTCAGGCCAATCAGATGGCCGGAAGACACAAACCTGGAAGGAAGACAGGTTAACATGTTGGCCGTGTAAGCTGTGGGTGCGTCCTTCTAAGGTATTTCATAATGAGCTGGTATGCAATGCCTACTAGCTCATATCTTTTGTCTTTCAGGCTTTTATTTAACTTTTTTTTTTTTTTTTGGAGGTTTACAATCTCTTTAACCAGTTCTGCACCGGAAGGCATTGCCCCCTTAATGACCAGGCCATTTTTTTGCGATTCAGCGCTGCATTACTTTATCAGGAAATTGCGTGGTCGTGCGATGCTGTACCAAAATAAAATTTATGTCCTTTTTTACCACAAATAGAGCTTTCTTTTAGTGGTATTTGATCACCTGTGCGATTTTTATTTTTTGCGCTATAAACAAAAAAACAGCGACAACTCTGAAAAAAATATACATATATTTTTCACATTCTGCTATATAACATTCCCCAAAAAAATTTAAATATAAAAAAAAAAAAAATGCAATAAGCGTATTTTGATTGGTTTGCGCAAAAGTTATTGCGTCTACAAACTAGGGGAAAGATTTGTAATTTTTATTTATTTATTTTTTACTAGTAAGGGCGGCAATTTGTGATTTTTAGCGGGACTTTAACATTGAGGCGGACAGATCGGACCCCTAACTGACCTTTTTGACACTTTTGGGGAGGACCAGTGATATTACTACAGTAAAATCAGTGGTAAAAATATGCACCCTTTACTGTAATAATGACATTGGAAGGAAAAGGGGTTACCCTAGTTGGTGATCAAGGGGTTAAATGTAAGCCTAGGGGAGTGATTACTAACTGTGTGGAGTTGAGCTTTTGACATGATCGAGACCTGTGAACCTATATAGAAGGATCACAGGTGCTCTGTGATCATTTCAGAGAGAAGAACGGTCAGCTGTGTTTACAACAGCTGCCCATCGGGGTGCCCGGCAGTAACCTCGGCCGCCGGCCTCGTGCATCGGCATCCCCGCTGCCGAATGGGGGTGGCAACGGCGCACGCTTTCCCCCCAGCACCAGGCGCGCGAACGACATATACCTACGTCGCTTCGCGCAGGAGGGGGTAACTGCGGCGGGCGGTCCGTAACTGGTTAATAAATTAAACCATCATTTAAAAACTGCATTTTGTATTTACTTGAGTTATCTTTGTGTAATATACAAAAGAAAAATGAAAAAAAAAAAAAAAAAAACACTAGTAGAATAGCGTATTCTTCGTTTACTGTATAGAAATAAACATTGTCACAGCACCATAAGGAGCAGAAGCCCCATCAAAACATCACAGAATCATTCTCAGATGATACTTACTCTGCAGAGTATTGGGATCAATTAAATGAATGGTACTGGTTACCCGAACACACACACAGATCTGATTCATGTTTCCAAGGCTTTGAGCTAGCTTTGGCGAGAGACACACCACATTGTCCTGCATATAAAATTTAAAAAAACAGTAAAATATACGTTTAGGTTTACAAAGCAGATACTTTATACACAATTTACGCTGGAATCAATACGCTCCACCACTATATCAGGAATCCAATTTGTCCGTTCCACTTTACAAAATATTGCTATTGCAGGTATTTTGGAGTTGTAATGGTAGACCGAACACCCAGATAATAATGAGACAACTACAGCAATTCAATTATTGCCTTAAAGCACACCTGTGCTCAGATCATGGGCATTAAACTATTTACCTACCCCCAACAAGCAGTGAAAGAGCTCTAAAAATTGATCAATAAAGTGGACCTTTAACTAGTAACCCTTTAATGACGAGGTAAAAAAAATCTAATGCCTGAATGCAGGTTTGCAACTCTGGTATGTGTTAGCAAAACTATACAAATCCTAACTACTACTTAAGAGTATTTAGGTACCTTGTTTTTTCTGGATATATTGGGCCTTCATTTGGTGAAAAATTATAATGGATTTCTCCGGCCTTGGTTTTTATTTTTTTTTTTTTATCATCAAAAAGGAGAGCTTCTTGCTATTGCCATAATCCCTTCAAAAAAAGAAATAAGTTCTCCCACTCCTGGGGCAGGCTTTGCTCAATGATAACAGTAATATCCAATCACAGGCTATCCCAGTGATCTGAAGAACCTCTTTTTCTCCTGGCTCCGATCATACGTATGAGACCTGCAGATGTCAGTGACAAATTGATCTCTAGGCTGAGAGTATGAGTCCAGCACAAACACTGGTGCACATATACAATATAAGCCCACCTTAGAAGGCTCAGTTCTGCGACGCCAGCGGTTAAATTGACATTTTCTCATTCAGTTTCTTCTACCTCCCTCTGACGCAACCACATAGAATTTTTATTTTTGCATTCATGTAATACCTTATTTTTGCTGCATTCCCCCTGCCACTTCCTTACCACTCGCCTATGAAAGGGTTGCACACCTGCAGGGTCAGTAAGAACCAAAGTATTTATGGGATTTCATCTCTGTAAAGATGTCAGCTATGCATCCTGCAATACATATTCATTTCCTATCATCCACTGCATATTACATGAAGTATAAAATAAGGCTGAAAATTAAAAGTACATACCCTGGCGGTTAAAACGAGAGACAATGTGCAACATTTCAATGAATGCCACAGATACAGTCTGCAGTCCCACCTATCTGCAGTTGAAACAATACATTTCATGTACTAAAATTGGATTGGGAAATAGAGTGGAAAAGGTGTTTATACAGCTCCATAAAGAGGTTACCATCTTTCAGCAGGTGGAGCAGATATTCCCTTGAGGAGGAGTATCTCAGACATCACCAAAAAGAAGCCATATTCTAGAACAGCTACAGTTAGTTTGGACTAGCTGCATAAAAAATAATAAATGAACCTTTGTTAAGCCCCAGATCGTTTCCTGTGCACCCGGCGAGATTATTGAAATATTTAATACCCAGGGCCTTGACTTGCCTGAAAAAGGTAAAGCACACCTTTCTTCACAGAAACATGGGGGCTGCAATTGTCAACTTCTAATTCTGCAATGCTAGTTAGCTGGCTGTGCTGCCAACTCCAATGTTTTAATACTTTATATCACTAACCAAGAGCAATTCTGTAGATTGAAATTCTGCCAGCATAGACCGTAATTAAACACTGACAGAAGAGGTGTGCATGGAAGGAGGGGGAAGTGCCAGGGAATTAACTCCTCTCAAAATAGTAAAATTTGTTAGCCAGTTCAAAGGCACATTGCAAGTCAATAAAAAAGTTAGAATTTAAGATCATTTTACTTTCCAAGGTCAGGAGCTGGAAAACGTTAGCAGGTCATGAAGACCTTGCCTATGTACTTGTCCCAGGCCAATGACTCAAAGCATTGAGGGTAAGCCTGCAACCTAGCAAGCATTCAAAAAGTGGCACAACAAAAAGATTAGGAAACCGAGTTATTTTGCATTCACTTAGAGCTTATATGAACAATGCCAAATATTACACACGCAAAGAGATGAACTCCATTCAGCACACGAGGTACAAGGTTTACCTAACCTAAACACAATAACCACATGCATTTCATCACAACTAACCTTGCATACTGGAACTATTTCCATAGAAAAGGTGCTTTTATAATTGTAGGTGTTTGAATGGATATCATGAGAGATGAGGCGCTGGGATGCTTTGGATCTAGAACACAAGAAAGCAAAATATTTTATTTTTATTTAACGGTCATAATGCAATTGCAAAGAGATATTTCAAAATTAGAAATGTTCAGGGTATCAAAAGCACTGGGAAATTGGTAAAAAAACAATATGATGGAGATTATGATCACTATGTAAAAAAAAAACACATACAATGAATCCCATCACATAGAACACACCAGTGTTTGTGACTCTGCTGCAGAGTGAAAAGGCCATGTGCTGACTTAACACTCAACACTAAAAAAAAAAAAAAAAAAAAAAAAAAAAAAAAAAAGAAAAAAAAAAGTATATATGCGGTTTGATTTGGGGAATCCATTAGGGGGCACCCTGTTATCCAGGAACAAACCTTTAATTATTGGCCTAAACGAGCAGATTTTTTTTTTTTTTTATGCCAAGGACTTTCTGTACAAAGCCTTCCTGCAATAAAACTGTGTGTTTGCTGCCTTAGTTAATAAAAAAAGGGGAGGATAAGCCTGTTTTTTTAACAAAAGCAGACAGCAAAGCACAGCATGCATGGCACTGCATCACTACCCATGCTGTTTTCTAAAAATTGACAAATGCTTTTTACGTTTACACCTTTTGCGGTCATGTGATCACTCAGCATTTCACTTTAGTCTTGTCCTCTTCTTCCGCAGCAGTCAATGCTTAAAATCATCACAGCTATGTAGGGCTCCGCCTAGACAGCCACGTCATTCATTCCCAGCGATCTGTGAATGAACAAACTGCATGTCTCGTCTACCACTGCAGCAGATTGATCTGCTGATCGGCATGCTCGTAGTCCATTGGCAATTCCTGCAGCTCTGAAACGGATAGCCCATACAGAGGTACTGGGACAGAGATGTAGACAGTATCTGCAGGAGCCTGACATTGCACCTGCGATCGACTGATCACAGGTGCAATGTTCTCTAGGCTCCTGTGAAAAAAAATAAAAAATAAATGCACCCTTTTTCCTGCAAAAAAGATGTGCATTTATTATGGGTTAAAAAAAAAAAAAGTGATACCACCTACTCCCCAGCCTTTTCCCCGGCTCAGTACCTCCTCCACCACCATACGCCCATCCCATAAAAAGCATACAAGAAATCATTGACTCTCC
Organism: Pelophylax lessonae; assembly: GCF_965119305.1. Lineage (NCBI taxonomy): Eukaryota > Metazoa > Chordata > Amphibia > Anura > Ranidae > Pelophylax > Pelophylax lessonae. The sequence goes on along the minus strand of NC_138770.1, from coordinate 251,872,121 downwards.
ATCTCATTAACGCAGTGAGACGGTGCGTCCCCTGTCGCTGGTTGTCGCCCCACCATCCCACGATTGCGGACTGGCTCCGCAGAGTGGGTAGGATAGCGGAGATGGAAGACCTGACCCATCAAGCCCACGATTCCCCTGACAAATTTTACACCACTTGGGCCACTTGGCTACATCTCTCCTTCACCTTAGAATATAGTAAACTACTAGGCGCGGCAGGCTAACCGGTAGCATTCTCCCTCTTTCAGTCGCAGATGTGACGGGTTCTTCCCTTTTTATACCGTCCCCCCCCCCCTCTTTCTCTTTTGTTTTCCTCTCTTTTAATTTATCCTCTTCTCCTCTCCTCCTTGACCACCCCTCCTGTTCCTGTCTCGTAGTCACTTTCCCATCCCTTTTGTTTTACCCTCTGATTTAATAAGGTTATTGAATAACCTTCTAAAGTATTGGTCGTTTGGTACAGCCACACTTATTTAGCCACTACTGCCACCTCCTGTGGTGACCCTAGAAGCAGAAAAGTCCTTGGATTCTGCAAAATGGAAGTATCTGTGGGAAGTCTTATACTAGTTTGGTTTCAGTCCCAAGTTGGGATCCTGGCAGAATCTGTGCAGGGACTGCCAGTGGGGACCTAGGAGGGGAAGATATCCATGTATGCCGATGATATTTTTTTTCATACCTTGGCAACTCTTCCTTACCCTCAGCTTTAGATATAATGGATACCTTTAGTACTTACTCAGGCAATAAAATTAACTGGAACAAGTCCCTCCTGTTTCCTCTTAACAGGGCCCCTCTCTCCGCCTCGCTTAAGCAAGTCTCCAAGTTTATGTACCTTGATGTGGAGATTGACCTCTCTCACATTATAGAGGATAATCTCACTCTTCTCCTATTTTACCAAGAAATGCTCAGCACGGAGGTCTCTACCTCTCAGTCGGATTGGTTGGGTGAACCTCAAAATTATATTTCTTTTTTTTTTTTTTTTTTTTTTTTAAAAAACTCCTATCCAGATTCTAAAATCTTTTTACTAAAATGGACAAGACTATCTCCTCTTTTGTCAGAGCTAGGAAGACACCTAGGCTAGCTAAATCTGTTCTGCATCTGCCTCTGGATGGGGTCGCTTGACCCTACCAAATGTTTTGACAAACTACTGGGCGGCTGATCTGTTAAGAGTGCATTGGTTGTTAACCAAGCCTCAAGATAATGCAGATGGGAACTTAGAGGCTGCATTACTGGGTTTCTATGCAGAGCTCAACACTCCTCCAGGTCCTAACTCTAACCCCACTGTTACCACCTCCTCCTCCCCCCCCATACTCCCATCTGTGGGAACCCCAAATCCTCCTCATTTGTACATCATACCAGACACCCACCTGTGGGCCAGATATTGGATAAAAGTACTGCAGCATTTAATGCCATGGGGTTTTCTACTACCCTTTGATGTACCTAAACTTACCTTTCAGTTGCCTAACTCCATGCTTTTCTGCTTCTGGCAACTTAGGCATGCTGTGGGGACCCAATCTACCAAGGGCAATTACTCTGTTATCGGACCCCATTGAAAGCAGTACCAATTCATTGCATTTGATTTAATTTATTTTATTCGGCTATTATATTGTATTGATTTTTATGTAATATTTTATGATTATATATGATAAGAGTGGACTTATGAGATTAGTTGGTCCATTTTCTATGTGGTAACACTGGTGATATACATTTTGTCAAGTATGGTTTTATAATCTAAATATTTAATATATTGTATTTTATCAATATGCAATTGTATATTTTATGTGCTTAATAGTTTAATATTCATATTATGTATATTTTCTATGGATTCCACCATACCACAGACCGGAGCGTAGCTAATGCACTTTCACGGAGGGCTAATTTATATTGTCTAGTCTTTTTACTCCATTCCCTTGGTGCACGGTGTTATGTTGGTGTTAATTCATGGACATCCAGTATAGGGTTAATGTGAGTCGGTTACTTGTCCTTTGGTACTGAGGGTAGGCGGCCAGAGTGCTGTGATTTTTAGCCTGACGGTACGTGCTGTCTGGTCCTTGATATTGGTCAGCTCGTTTGCATATTATGCGGAGCGAGATATTATTTAATCGGACTGCCCGGCCGTGTGGTCATACCCCCTTTGACAAAGTCAGAAATTACGAAACGCGTCTGGGCATGACCATATGGCATCCGCATTCAGACTGTCAGTCATCAGCGATTGTCTCTGGATGTTCTCTGTACCAACGTGGAGATGGTGAGAGCGATCTGGGACTACATACTATGCACTGGCAGCATGTTTACAAGCGATTTTTATATGGAAAGCAAGTGAGTGTAATGATTGATGTTTACTGCAATACATTTTAAAGTTTAACAATATTACACATATACATACACATTATATTATATTATATTATATATAATTATATATATATATATATATATATATATATATATATATATATATATATATATATATATATATATATATATATATATATATATATATAATTTTTTCTTTTTTTATTTCATATGATACTTACCTCCTCTGTGCAGTTGGTTTTGCACAGGGCAGCCTAAATCCTCCTCTTCTCGGGTCCCTCGTTGCTGCTCCTGGCCCCTGCCTCCTGTTGAGTGCCCCCACAGCAATCAGCTTGCTATGGGGGCACCCGAGCTTAGCTGCAGCTCTATGTCTCCATTCAGACACGGAGCTGCCGCTCAGCCCTGCCCCCCCCCTCTCCTGATTAGCTAACGAACTTTGATTGACAGCCGCGGGAGCCAATCGGGAGGGGCAGTCCCAGATGGCCAAGGGACTTGTAGACATCGCTGGAAAAAGGAGGGGGCTCAAGTATTAGGGGGTGCTGGGGTGGCTGCTACACCAAGGTTTTTTATCTTAATGCATAGCATGCATTAAGATGAAAAAAAAACTTTTGGACTTTGCAACTTCTTTAAGTACAGAAATATTAAGAAAGGAGGCAGAACATACTGGCCCCATAAAGGACAATGAAAGGAATTTCGGCTATAAAGGACAGAGAGAAGGCAAAGGTTCTGAATAAACTATTCTCCTCAGTCTTCAAAACAGAAAAGGGGGGGATACAGCAACCTAGACTGTAATGTTAATAACACGTCACAGGAAGCACCCTCATGGTTAACAGAAGACAGACTCCGAAAAAGACTTGAAAAACTTAATAAAATAAGTCAACAGGACCAGATGGCATACGCCCGAGGGTCCTTAAGGAACTCAGCCAGGTGATAGCCAGACCATTGTTCCTATTTTTTATGGACAGTCTACTGATGGGAATTGTTATACCTGAAGGGTTTCACATGTACTGTCACTTTAAGGCTGGCTCCACCCAGGAGTGATGACAAGGGTCAAGGGGCAGAGTGGCCATCTTAGACACATGTAGAGATGTACTGATATACAGAGCTGTCCTGTAATGCTGTACAGAGAGTACTAAATAAACATCCGTTGTTCCAGACCAGAGTCCTGTGTCTCTCACAACACAGAGAATATAACAGTGGCGACGAGGATGGGATTTACAAGGTTACTATCCATGTGAGAAAGGAAAAGAAAAAAAAAAAAATCTGGATTGTCAACTGAATACAAACACCCACAGAGCCCAGCAGGAAAATGTCATTGATCGGGACATTAAGTGAATTTGATGGAGAACAGACATCGTGGAGCTCCTGGATTGAGAGACTGGAACAATATTTTGCTGCAAATGCCATCCCAGTCGACAGGCAAGAAGCAGTATTTCTGACACTGGTTGGTGCTAGGACATATGACATGCTTAGGGATCTCCTTTTCCCTGAAAAACCAGCAACTAAGACGTTGGCAGAGCTCCTGACACTGTTAGAGAATCACTTCCAGCCTAAACCACTAGAGATTGCAGAGAGATTCCGGTTCTATCAGCGGCAGCAGCAGCCGGGTGAAGATATTAAGGCTTATGTGCTCGCCCTTCGCAGACTAGCCTCAACCTGTTCTTTTGGGGAGTACTTACCAACTGCACTGAGGGATAAGTTTGTCATGGGACTAAATAGTGAGTCTAGCCTAAAGAGACTGTTAACAGAGAAAGATCTTACCCTTACAAAGGCAATTGAGATAGCTTCAGTGATGGAAATGGCTGTGAAAGATACAGAGGCATTGAACCCCCAGAGCAGAAGGGAAGAAGTTAAAGAGGAAGTTTTCAGAACAGCAGTCAAGCCAACAGCAGCAAACTGGAAAAATAGACCCTCACCGACCCGGGAGTCAGCTTGCTACCGTTGTGGGAATACAGACCATGATCACAAAGTCTGCCGGTTTAAGGATCAGCTCTGTCATAATTGTGGTAAGGCAGGCCATCTGAAACAAGTCTGCCGTAGTAAAAAGGTGCGAAATAAACAACCTCTGAACACCAGGACAAAGGCATATATGGTGGCAAGATATACATCGTCATCGGAATCAGAGGACGAGGAAGTGCTCCACAGATTAGACATACATCATATGCATTCAGCACCCTTAGCAATGACTGTAGAGGTAGCCGTGGAAGGAAAGAAACTCAAGATGGATGTAGACACAGGAGCAGCAGTTTCAGTTATCACCCAGAAACAATGGAGAAAACCTCTGATCCGAACAACTGTCCGTCCAACACCAATCAAACTGCAGACATACTCAAAGCAGATACTCCACCCACTGGGGTACGTGAAAGTACAGGTATCCTACAAGGGTCAGACAGAGAATGCCATTGCATATCCTAGAACATGGGGGACCCCTTCTCTTTGGGAGAGACTGGATTGCTCACTTTGGCATGCCAGACATCGCCATAAACCCCTGCAACACCATGACCATCCCATCAAGAGATAACGAGGGATGGGTGGAATCCCTGAAACAGCGATTCCCACAAGTCTTTGATAACCATTTGGGAAAAATAAAGCATGACTGTGTGAGACTCAGGCTGAAACCCAATGCCCAGCCTAGGTTCTTCAAAGCTCGGACGGTACCTTTCGCACTCCGAGCAGGTGTGGAAGCTGAACTAAGCCGGCTGGAGGAACAAGGTGTCATCTCAAAGGTAGAGCACAGCGAGTGGGCATCACCAGTTGTACCAGTAAAGAAAGCGAATGGGGACTTACGCATTTGTGGCGATTTCCGCATGGCACTAAATTCTCAACTGGAGATAGACCAGTATCCCCTACCCAGAGTAGATGACATTTTTGCCTCTCTTGCAGGAGGTCAAAAGTTCACCAAGCTTGATCTCAGGCAAGCTTATTTACAGTTTGAGGTCCACCCTTCGTCCCGCAAGTTTCTAACCATCAACACTCACAAGGGACTGTATGAATACAATCGGATGGTGTTTGGGGTAGCCTCCGCCCCAGCCATTTGGCAACGCAAAATGGATGAGATTTTGGCGGACATTCCTTTCACACAGTGCCTGTTAGATGACATGCTCATCACGGGCTTGACGGACCAGGAACACAAGCGTAACGTGGAGCTTGTGTTGGCCAGACTCCAAGAGCAGGGTCTAAAAGTGAACTTAGCAAAATGCCAATTCATGGTACCTAAATTGGAGTTTTGTGGCCACCTTGTGGATGCAGAGGGTATATACACCACGGAAGCCAAGGTTGATGCTTTAGTAAAAGCTCCAGCCCCAAACAAAGTCCAACAGCTGCGATCATACCTGGGCTTCCTGAACTATTACCACAAATTCCTGCCGGATCTAGCACACACTGTTTCCATTAAAAAAGCTTTTGGAGAAACACTCCAGATGGAACTGGTCGGCTGCATGCCAATGTGCTTTTGAAGTTTCTAAGCGAAAGCTGTTGGCGTCACGCATGCTCGTGCACTATGACCTCCAAAGGCCTCTCACCTTGGCTTGTGATGCCTCACCCTATGGTCTAGGGGCTGTACTATCTCACGTTTTACCAGATGGGTCAGAGAAACCTGTGGCATTCGCCTCCAGGTCCTTGACAAAAGCAGAAAGCAATTACTCTCACATTGACAAAGAGGCTCTGGCGCTCATATGGGCAATTAAGAAGTTTCATCTTTACCTGTATGGTAGGGAATTCACCATACTGACTGATCATAAACCACTCCTTCAGATATTTATCCCTGACAAAAGGCATCTCCCAGACGACTGCAGCCCGTCTTCAACGCTATGCCCTATTCTTGGGAGCATATAGCTACAAAATCCAGTATTGCAGCCATGATGCCAATGCTAATGCGGACGCCATGTTCTGTCTGACAAGGACATTAACAGACTCTTCTCCACCTGTCAAGAGTTGTCGCTACACCAGCCTGTCCTTTCTGTCTTCCGGGTAAGTAGCAGCCCATACAGCCAAGGATACCTTCCTTAAGACAATACTCTCCTGGGTACGGTACGGTTGGCCTGCAACTGTCACACAGGATTATGAACCTTACTTCCGTAGGCGTCTGGAATTAACTGTGGCTGGCAACTGTGTTTTATGGGGAGACCGAGTGATCGTTCCACAGACCCTCCGGAGACACATTCTGGACTTGCTACATACTGGTCATCCCGGGGGCATACGTATGAAACAAAAGACCCGAGGCTATGTGTGGTGGCCGAACCTCGACTCAGATATCACGACATATGTGAATGCATGTGCTGGATGTGCACAAACTGCAAGAGACCCTCCTCGAGGGTGCGTCCAGCCCTGGACTTGGCCCACGGTTCCCTGGTTTCGCCTACACTTGGACTTTGCAGGCCCGATCAGAGGACACACCTTTTTGATCATTATTGATGCCGATTCAAAGTGGCCTGAGGTCATTCCTGTTACCCAGCCGACGACTAAGGCGACGATTTCCATACTGTTACATCTCGCTGCTACGTTTGGATACCCCAGAGAAGTTGTCACAGACAACGGTGCACAATTCACAAGCCAGGAGTTTCAGGGTTTCCTGACTGCCCACAACATCAAACACAAGTTGACCACACCTTACCACCCGGCTACAAATGGTCAAGCAGAAAGGTTTGTACAGACCTTCAAATGCTATTTCAAAGCTACTATGGCTACAAGTAAACAAAAGTCCCTGTCGCCCCAGCAGATGGACTCCTTCCTTTCTGCTTACAGAACCACACCACATGCAACCGCTGGGAAAACTCTAGCTGAACTTCTTTTGGGTCAGCAGCCATGGACTGTTTTGGACATGCTCCGCCCTCAAACGGTCCAGGAACATGTATGGCAGTCCCAAGACAAGAGGGTCGAACACGACGAGATTCCCCGGTTTACAGTCCAGCAAAAGGTATGGGCCCGATCTTATGGCGCTTCCAACACTCGTTGGCTTCCTGCCATCATCGCAGAGACTTTGGGACCCAAAATGTATCGGGTCTGCCTGGAAGATGGTTCCATTTGCAGACGGCATGCAGACCAATTGCATCCTCGTTCTCAGCTGCCCGAATCCCTGACTCAGTACTACCAACTTCCAAATATGGCTCGAGCATACCGCCACCTCTCCGTGCGCCTAAGCATACCAGTACACTCATTTTGGACATCTGCACACTCAATTGCCCCCCCAAGAATATTTCCCACTCCAGAGCCAGACCAGTCACCACCAGTGGGTCCCCCTGCTCCAGAGTCCCAGCCTAGGCCAGGGGGGGGTGCTCTGTGGGGACCCTGATGTGGGGTGGGGGGGCGACAAAATTTATAGACTATAATAGAGTACAGGCACCTCTTTTGGGCCAATTAAAGCACTGGATCTATCCATGGGAACTACAGGCTGGTTAGCCTAACATCAATAGTCTTCAAGCTATTGGAGGGGATAAGGACTATATACAAGATTTTAGCAATAAAAAAAACAGTATCATTAGTAGTAATCAGCATGGATTCATGAAGAATCGTTCTTGCCAGACCAATCTTTTAACCTTCTATGAAGAAATGAGCTGCCATCTAGATAATGTAAGGCCTGTGGATGTGCTGTATCTGGATTTTGCAAAGGCATTTGACACCGTTCCCCACAAATGTTTACTGTACAAACTAAGGTACGTAGGTATGGACCATAGGGTGAGTACCTGGATTGAAAACTGGCTTTAGGGGAGAGTCCAAAGAGTGGTGATAAAGGGCGAGTGCTTAGAATGGTCTGGAGTGGAAAGTGGGGTCCCCCCAAGGATCTGTCCTGTGACCAATCCGGTTTAATTTATTCATAAACGATCTAGGAGGGTAGGATAAACAGCTCAATTTCAGTATTTGCGGACGATACCTAGCTAGGCAGGGCTATAACTTCTAAGCATGATGTGGAAACCTTACAAGAAGGCCTGAACAAAATAATGGGGTGGGCATCTACATGGCAAAAGAGGTTTAATGTTGTAAAATGTAAGGTAATGCATTTGGGTGCCAAAAATACGAACGCAAGTTACCCAAGTAGGGGGGGGGGGGGAAGAACCTCTGGAGGAATCTAAAATGGAAAAGAACCTGGGGGTCCTAGTGCATGACAAGCTTAGCAATGGTATACAATGCCAAGCTGCTGCAAGCAAACAGAATACTGGCATGTATTAAAAAAAGGGTTTCACTCCAGAGATAAAATGATAATTCCCCCACTCTACAAGACTCCGGCTGCATCTGGAGTATGCCGTCCAGTTCTGGGCACCGATCCTCAGGAAGGATGTGCTGGAACTGGAGAGGGTCCAGATAAGGGCAGCAAAGCGAATAATGGACTGGAGGACTTCAGCTATGAGAAAAGACTACAAGCTAGCATTAAACATATTCTTTCTGGAGAGGAGACGCTTGGGAGGGGATATAATCACTGTACAAAGACTGTACTGGCAACCCTAGCATGGGGAACAAACTTTATCAAAAAGGGAATTTAAAAAGACACGCGGCCATTTACTAAAATTAGAAGAGAACCAGTTTACCCTTAAACTGTGCAAAGGGTTCTTTACTGTCGGAGCGGTAAGGATGTGGGATTCTCTTCCACAAGCAGTGGTTATCAGCAGGGAGCATTGATAGTTTAAAAAAAAAAAAATGATTAGATGAGCACCTTAACGATCACAACATAAACGGGTATACGATGCACGATTAACACACACACACACACACACACACACACACACACACACACACACACACACACACACACACACACACACACACACACACACACACACTTTGGCCTGTCTCAATTCGGCCTTACATTTAGACTATAGCATCACTGTAGAATTTAACTGCTATGAGCAACATGAAACTGTAACAAATGTTTTCCCTCACCAGGGAGGTGAAATGGGCTGCCTTGAATTCCATATGAAATATTTCATTTTCACAGATCTGTATCAGCCTTTATAAGCAGGCAGCAAAAAGCTGCCTGATGTACTGATTTACTGATCAGAGATGTAATTTTACACCACTAAATCTTTAATATACGTTTTAAAAAGAGCTTTCCAATGAAAATTCCCAACATTAGGTATACACAGGGCCAATACACAGCTGCAACATGTGGCTACTTATGTGTATTTTGGGCTTATATCACATGGAAACTGATGTGAGGAAAAACAACTTTTATAAAGCTGAGATGCTACTTTAATACATACCAGACATGCAAAATACTTGACTTTGATCTAGAAAAAATAGAATATTGGCGGCAAACAGATGAAACAGATGCCCCAGAGTTTGGAAGTTTGACATTCACGTGCTTTCTATTTAGCACTAGAACAGTATTTAAGCACCTGGAACACACACATTTTCCAACAAGGCAGGAAAGATCACAAACAGTGCAAGGAAAAACTATATATTAAACAGTTTCCATGGCAAGGATGTCAAATGAAGTCTTCTCTCACACTTTATGGACATCCGTTAACGTAAACAATAAATCAAACATACTTCTAGCATAGGAAAGATTGTGCATTAAAGTCGCTAGGCAATATACTGGGTCAAGCTCTTTAACCACTTCAATACAGGGCACTTTTACACCCTACCTGCCCAGGCCAATTTTCAGCTCGGTCAAACTTTTAATGAAAATTGCATTGTCATGCAACACTGTACCCATAATACATTTTTGTTCACACAAATAGAGCTTTCTTTTGGTGGCATTTAATCACCACTGGGTTTATTTTTTGTAAATAAAAAGAAGAAAAAAAAATAGAAAAAACAAAAAAAAAAAAAAAAATGTTGCTAATAAATAATTGTTCATAAATTTAGGCCAAATTGTATTCTTCTACATTTCTTTGGTGAAAATAAACCAAATCAATGTATATTATTTACTATGTAAGAAAGTTATAGAGTCCACAGCGTTATACATCTGAAAAATCGATCAATCCTGATGTAGTGACAGCCTATTTCTTGAGGCCCTAAAATGCCAGGACAGAACAAATAACCCCAAAATTATCTTTTTGGAAAGTACACAGTCTGAGATATGTAGTAAGAGGTATGGCGCGTTTTTTGAAGTTATAATTTTTTGGAATTTGAAGAAAAAATTTTCACATTTTTTTTCCATACTGTCACCAGTGCTGTACAGCATCATCATATAACTTGTGTGGCGGTGACCAGGGACACTTGCTGGTCACAGTTTGTAAAAAAAAAAAATGTTACCATAGTAACACTGTACCACTCTGGGGTTGATCAGGCTTTTTTTTTTTTATACATATTATGATTATTTATAGCAGTGAATTTCACTGCTATAAACAAATATTTTTACTGAATGTCTGTGTAGATATGGTGTATTGTGATTAGCTGTAAATAGCAGTGGCCAATCAAATGGTACAAAAAAGGCTGCGATTGGCCCTGTCTGTACCATGTGATCACTTTGACCAATTACAGCTAGCAACACAATTGTATACAATGAACTTTAATTAAAGGAAGCCATTCATTGTTTAAAAAGGTTACATGGTCACAGCGATCACATGGTATCGGCAGTGGGCCAGTACACTGATCAGTCATCTGCTGTGTCCAGTGGACACAGCGGGTGACAGGTCACGCAGGAGCATGTCCCCTCAGAACAATAGGTCTCCCGCCAGTCTGTCATTTTACGATGACGTGGGTGGAAAGCAGTTAATTATGGTATGCACACTATGTAAAGAGGCAGCTCCTTAACACACTGTGTAAACTAGTGATCATCACTTTGCCTTCTTCCTTCAATATGGGATGCCCTGCTAGGGGATTTTTGGAGAATACGAGAGTTTACCTTCAGTTCAGAATAGTCACACGGTCATGCACTTCTTGAGGCATGCTGGCAAAATGCTAAGGCTGGCACATTAGTAAAATGATAAATCCAGCTTTGCTGCCATTACATTTTGACAATTTGACATTAAACCCAAAGGCAAACATTTCTTATATAGTAGCTTTACAAATGCTTAGATGTGATAGCTGCATTAGTTGTCTTTATGTTTTCTTCAGTTTTCATCTGGTGATTCAGCCAGTAAGTCTGCTATTCCAAAGAACAAACTCTCCAGCAGAATGCATCAGGTACAAAGATGATAAAAACCATTAACCCCAGCAAAGGTGCTTACAATGCTCAGCTTTATTTATTCATGCAAAATCTTTATCCCAAAAAAAGAAAAACAAAATCGGTTTGCTTTAACTACTTTTAGTCCCCATTCACACTAGCGCGACTTGTCAGGCGACTTGGTCGCCTGACAAGTCGCGGTGGGTCACCTGCCATAGATTAGCACAGGACCCGTTCTAATAGGAGCGACACAAGTCGCTCCGACTTAGAAAAAGGGTCCTGTACTACTTTGGGGCGACCTGGAGGCCACTTGCATTGACTTCAATGATATGAAGTCCGTGCATGTCGCGCCGAGGTCGCGATGCACTCTGTGCACCGCGACTTCACAGGTCGACCCGGCAAGTCGTGTCGCCCCTGTGTGAATGGGCTCTCAAAGTATTCGCTGGAGTTCGGTTTTAATTTGCATCTAAATCTGCTGTTACATCTAACACTCCCCCCTCCCCGAGAACGACAATGCTGCTGTCAAAAGGTGCCCTCTGTGCTCCCTTATCCAGAGGGAGGGGACTCTAATACAGTAGGTGTGTTACTGGTCAGATCACCAGGGGAAAATAGAGGGAGAGCGCTTAAAAAAAAAGAAAAACAAAACAAATGCAACCATCACATCTAAAGATTTGTAAACTGCAATATATAGATTTTTAGTTTTACATAGAGTTTGAGCATTCAGAAACTAAGCCTTACTGCTCCCTATCTTAATATTATTACAAATGAAAGCTGTATTAAACCCAAAATGTAATTTTTCTGTATGGCTGGCATCATGCCACACTATGTACAGTTTTTTTTAAGCAAACATTCTTTGTGAATCTGTTGCAAAATAGAAACACAATTCAATTTACCTGCAGGGAACTGTACACTGAAGAAATTCCACCATCTTCTGTGCATGTTGCTTAGATGCATAATAGAAGTCCAGACCCTCTATAAAAGAACATAACAGGTTAGCAACACTTGCTGTACTAGCTAACGAAAACAACCTATAAAAAAAAAAAAAAAAAAAAAAAAAATGGATTTTTTTTAACACTAAGTAAGCCAGAATAATACGCGACAATAAGGAATAAACATAAGTACACCCCAGCAGATTTGTCAGAAAACCTTTACTTTCCGAATCAACATTTTGCAAACAAAAAAAACAAAAAAAAAAACAAAAACACAGCAGTGATTGAATACCACCAAAAGAAAGCCCTATTGTGTAAAAAAAATGTCATTTTGGTACAGTGTTGCATGACCACGCAAATGTCATTCAAAGTGTGAGAGCGCTGAAAGTTGAAAATTGGCCTGGGCAGGAAGGGGGTAAAAGTGCCTGGTATTGAAACAGGTGTCCAGCAGACACGCGATTATAAAAGGGCATTACTTAAAGCGGAGTTCCGGCCACATACACATTTGTTTACTAAAAATACCCCCCTAATCCTAAGCTATCCCCTATTACCCTAACACTAACCCCACATTACAGGTCATTACAGTTATAAAATAAAGATAAATACTTACCTTTAAAATTGATTGAAGAGCACGGCCATCTCCGGTGTGTGGGCGTCTGAAGCCGCTGTGTCCCTCGCTGTGTCCTTCTTCCTGGTTTCAGCTACCCAGAATGCATGCGCAGTAGATTGCGATCGGAAATCAGAGTAGCGGCCAGGGCCGCTCCCATTGCATCCTGGGATTGATGACGCTCATCTCCCAGGACGCAATGCAAAGGAGGAAGTGACGTCGGCAGCCGTGTCCGCACAAGGAGGAAGAGGAAGGAAGGTAAGTTTATTTTCATTAAAAACAAGGTAAGTAAAAAAGAAAAAAAATATTTTAACTATCCAATTCTTTTTCAGTTTTTTTTTTTTTTGCCAACTGATGCTGCAAATTTTTTTCTTAGGGTGGAACTCCGCTTTAAAGAAAGCCCCTTACCATTTCGTGCCGTCAACAATGGCATCACATGGAAGTGAAATGTCACAAGGTCTGAGAAAGAAAATAATTTCTTTACACAAGAAAGTGAAGGCTACCAGAAGATTAGCAAAGCTTTACTTATCAGTCAGAATAGTGTAGCAAAAGTGATACAAAAAATGAACAAAGATGGAACGGTAACCATCTCACAGAGATGTCCAGGACGTCGACGGATATTAATACCTCAACAAGAGGGTCTTCTGATGAGAAGGGTTGAAGAAAAAAAATGCCATGCAAGTTCACTGCAGTTAGCTAAAGTAGTAGAAAGTTAAACTGGGGTGATTGTTTCCTGTGATAATATGGTTTACATTGCAGAGGAATGGCATGCATGACTGTCGTCCACGGAGGAAGCCTCTCCTAAAGCCCATGCACAAAAAAGCCCCTGCCTAGAATTTGCGAGGGTCCATGCGGAAAAAAAAAAAAAAAAAAAAGACTACTGGGACTCTGTACAAAGGAAAATGCATGGTGCCTATAAAGAAACATGGTGGTGGCAGTGTCCTTCTGTCGAGCTGCATTTCATTGATGGTAACATGAATTCACAGATGTACAGTTGTATATTAAAAGAGAAGATGCTACCATCACTCCATGCCCCTGGACGTCGTGCACTTTTCCAACATGACAATGATCCAAAACACACATCTAAGGCCACTGTTGCATTTCTGAAGAACAGGGTGACAGTGATTCAGTAGCCGAGTAGGTCTCCTGATTTGAACCCAAATCAAACACCTATTGGGAATTCTGAAGAGACAAGTTGAGCATCACTCTCCATCCAGCATCCAGACTGCTAATAGAGGTCGTTCTTGAAGAATGGAAAAAACTTGAATTTTTGTAAAATCTTACCTGTAAAACGGAATTTTTGTAAAATCTTACCTGTAAAATTCCTTTCTCTGAGTCCTCCGACAGTCGCCGCCTCTTCATATTCGTCACATATGGGGTATTAGACTTTGCTCCGAAGGAGTAGCTAGGCAACAGAATATGTTAACATTAAAGCTTTTAACATATCCCACCCTCAAGGGGTGGTCCCCTCAGTCAATACCCTCCTACTTCCTGCAACCATATCTCAGTTTTAGTGGAATAGCAGTAGAGTATACAACCAAACCCCAAAAGAGGGGCGGGGGCGGCGACTGTCGGAGGACTCAGAGAAAGGAATTTTACAGGTAAGATTTTACAAAAATTCCGTTTTCTCTTACGTCCTCCGACAGTCGCCGCCTCTTCATATTCGTCACATATGGGGACGTCCCAAAGCAGTGCAAACATGAGGGGTGGGAAACGCATCCGCGCCGAAAAGGCAACGCAGTCTCCGCATCAAAGAAAAGAACCTTACCAAAGGAAGGAAACCAGCTGGGCAACAGAGAAAAAAAAAAAAAAAAACAAGTGCTCAACAGGAGCAACAACCCAGGAAAAGACAAAAAACCAGGGGATATAAAAACTTATCCCAACAGCCAGAGGTCCCTAACAAGGGACCCTAGGGTACTGCCGCACTAAGAACCTTGCAGCCAAAGGAAGCATCCGCCGATGCCTGGACATCTACTTTGTAGAATCTTGTGAACGTGTGTACGGTCGACCAGGTCGCCGCCTTACACACCTGGGCTACAGAAGCCCCATGACGACAGGCCCAAGACGTACTCAAAGATCTAGTAGAGTGCGCCTTCACAGGCACAGGGGGAACCTTCCCCTGCAAAGCATAGGCCTGTTCAATGGTCTGCCTGATCCATTTGGCGATGGTAGAGGCCGAAGCCGCCATGCCCTTCCGAGGACCCTCTGGAAGAACAAACAAGGAGTCCGTCTTTCGAAAAGACTCAGTCGATTTAAGGTAAACCCTTATCGCCCGAACAACATCCAGAGAATGCAATCTCACCTCCTTTGGATGTTTAGGCTTCGCGCACAGCGAAGGTAAGACAATATCCTCATTAAGATGGAATTCCGAAACTCGTTTCGGAAGAAAAGAAGGATTAGGTCGTAAGACCACCTTATCCAAATGAACAACCAGGTACGGAGACTTGCAGGACAAAGCTGCCATCTCCGACACTCTGCGAGCCGAAGTGATCGCCACCAAAAAGGCGACCTTTTTGGACAACATAGACAACGAGATCTCCCTGATCTGTTCAAAAGGAGCACGTTGCAACACAGACAGAACGAGATTCAAGTCCCAAGGGGGAAAAGGATCCCTCCTAGGAGGAACCAGATGCCGCATACCCTGAACAAAAGTGCCAACCAAGGAGTTGGAAGCCACGGGACGTTGAAACAGAACGGCCAGTGCAGACACCTGACCCTTTATCGTAGCCAGCGCCAAACGCTGATCAACACCCGTTTGAAGAAAAGACAGCACACGGGAAACAGAGTACGTGCGGGGTGAAAACCCCCTGGACTCACACCAGGCAAAATAGGCCTTCCAAGTACGGTAATAAACCTTCCCCGAGGAAGACTTCCTCGCGTTGATCAAAGTATGAACGACCTCTGGAGAGAGACCCCTCTCCTTCAGGACCTCGGTCTCAACAGCCAGGCCGTCAAAGCCAGCGACTGTAAAGCAGGATGGTATATCGGTCCTTGAGACAGTAGATCGTCTCGAAGAGGCAGACGCCACGGAGCGTCGACCGCCAGATTCACGAGGTCTGCGTACCAGGACCGGCGAGGCCAGTCTGGTGCCACAAGAATCACCGTGCTGCGTTCCGAGTGTAACCTGCGAAGGAACCTGGACAGCAACTGAATCGGTGGAAACGCGTACATCAGCCTGTACTGATGCCACGGGGGCACTAACGCGTCCGACGCGTCTGCCCGAGGGTCGCGCGTCCTTGCCACGAACCTTTTCACCTTGTTGTTGAGACGAGACGCGAACAGGTCCACATCTGGAAGACCCCACTTCGCGCACAACATCCGGAAGACAGCCGGGTGGATAGACCATTCCCCCTGATCCTGGGTCTGGCGACTCAGATAGTCCGCCTGCCAATTCTCCACTCCCGGAATGTGAACCGCCGTTATCGCCGGGACATGAGTCTCGGCCCAAGACAGAATGTCGGCCACTTCTCGAGCCGCTCGGGCACTCCTGGTGCCCCCTTGGTGGTTGATGTAGGCCACCGCCGTGGCATTGTCCGTCTGCACCCGAACCGGGCAGCCCTGCAGCCGGTCCGTCCAGCGATGAAGACAGAGCTTTATCGCACGCAATTCCAGAATGTTGATCGGAAGGGAAGACTCCCCCTCTGACCAAGTTCCCTGGGCGGACAGAACGCCCAGAACACCACCCCAGCCCGACAGGCTGGCATCCGTGGTGATCACCGTCCACGAGACAGGACGAAACGACTTGCCCCCGGACACCATCGGGGACTGGAGCCACCACAGAAGGTTTCTTCTGGTGCGATGACTCAACGAGATTTGAAGATCCAGAGATTGAGGTCGCCCGTCCCACCTGGACAGGATCTCCGCTTGGAGACCCCGCGTGTGAAACTGGGCGAAGGGAATCGCCTCGAAAGCCGAGACCATCAATCCCAGACATCTCATGCACGTCCGCAGAGACGAGTGTGAAACGTCCCTGAGGGACCTGACCTCCTCCTGAAGAGTTCTGAGTTTGTCTTCCGGCAGGAAGACCTTCGCCTGCACCGAGTCCAGAATCATTCCCAGGTAGGGAAGACGAACCGACGGACTCAGTGTCGACTTTGGAAAATTTATCGTCCAACCAAACTCCTGCAGAGTTTGCATCGTGACAGACAGGTCCTTCTCCAGACCCTGGCTGGTCGCAGACCGAACCAGAATGTCGTCCAGATACCCCAGGACAGAAATGCCCTGGGCCCTCAGTAATGCCAGAACCGGTGCAAGCACCTTGGTGAAGACCCGCGGAGCCGAGGCGAGACCAAAAGGCAACGCCACGAACTGGTAGTGATCCTCCGCAATGGCAAATCGAAGGAACCTCTGGTGACCCTCGAAAATGGGGATGTGAAGATACGCATCCTTCAAATCGATGGAGGCCATGAATTCCCCCGGAACCAGGGCAGCCACCACCGACCGCAGGGATTCCATGCGGAACTTGCGAACCCGCACAGAGCGGTTCAGAGCCTTCAAGTCCAGAATTGGACGAACCTTGCCCTCCTTTCTGGGCACGGTGAACAGATTGGAATAAAACCCCCGAAATCTGTCCCGATGAGGCACCGGAACCACCACTCCCTGAGCCCTCAGGTCCCGCACCGCCAGGTGCAGGTCCCGCAAACGCTCTGGAGACAGTTGAAGATTTGAGGGAAAAAATCTGCTCTCCGGCCGAGAGAGAAACTCGATCTTGTAACCAGACCGAACGATCTCCTGAACCCACCTGTCCCGCACACGGGCCAACCAGGGTTGAAGAAAACCGAGCAAGCGTCCCCCCACCCCAAAACTGGGTGAGGGCGCCCCTTCAGGCCGAACTGTTATGGGCTGCAGATCCGGATTGGCCGGACTTCTGTTTCCCAGACCAGGGCTTCTTCTGAGAGCCTTGACCTTTGAACGGTTTGCCCTTGTAGTGCGGCCGAAAGGCACGAAAGGACCCCTGAGGGGGCCGAAAATTAGCATGCTTCTTCCCAGAAGCCCCCTTAGCCTTGGGGAAATGGGGCAAGAGAGTGCTCTTACCCCCGGTGATCCCCTTAATCAACACATCCAAGGACTCCCCAAAAAGGCGAGACCCATCATAAGGTAGATTGGCTAAGGTCTTACGCGAAGATTGGTCCACCGACCAACATTTTAACCAAACCAGGCGGCGAGACAACACCGCCACGCTGTGCACACGTGCAGCCAATGGAACCAGGTCCAGGTCCGCATTACACAGATACATGACACCCTGGTGGATTTGATCCACCATATCCAGGGTCGCCGACGAGGCCGAGTCGGCCACTAGGATGCGCCTAAGCATCTGCGTCCAACTTGCGATCGCCTGGGCCGCCATGAGAGAGGCAAACAGAGCTTTAAGCATAGAACCCGTAACAGAATAAGTATGACGGGCAAGAGACTCCAATCTCCTATCCGTGGCATCACGGAACACAGGGGAATCCTCTGCAGGAATCGCAGTGGCCTTGTTCAAAACCGCAATTGCGTGATCCACTGGGGGAGGTACACACCACCTTTCATCAGTGGAAGGCGAGAAAGGATAACGCAGCTTGAACCTACTTGGTACAGCAAAAGGTTTGCGCAGATTGCGCCATTGTTCCTTAACAGCGCGCTGAAAATCATCATTGCAGGGAAAAACCTGCGGTGTCCTGCGTTTTCTCTGCGTCCCATAAGCCGCCCAGGCAGCGGGGGGACACACTTCATCCTGCAAACGCAATGTTTGCTTTATGGAAGCAATCAATTCATCCATGATTGCAAGGTCTTCAGGCGAGCCAGGGGGAGAATTATCAACCCCCTCAACTTCAGCCTCCACTTCGGACCCCACTAGATCTAGGGAGGAGCGGGACCCCGATAAGGAGGCCCCCGCCATAACAACCCCATCCCCTTCACCCTCAGAATCAGAGGAAAGAGCAATTCTGGGTCTTTTAGTAGATTGAGCAGCCACCAGCATCTGCACCTGAGCAGCAAGGCCAGCCACAATAGTGGCTAAATCCCCCCCTGGGGGGGAAACAGCGGTCCCCTGGCTTTCCACCAAGGCGGTAGGAAATTTGCCCTCCTAAGAATCCATTGCCCCTGTAATACCAGACAATAAAGGTTTAACTGCCCCTTTAAGCAAGCGCGGCAAGCGCAGCCCACCGCACCACACTCAAGCACAATGAGACCCCCACAGGGAATATGCAAACTGAACACAGGCAATGGATAGCAAGAACAGAAGGATAAAACCTGAGGAGACCCTCGCCGCTGCTGCTGCCTCGATCGGTGTTCCTGGAAAGAGGAAGTGATGCTGCCAGGGCGCTCTATGAAAGCCTATGGAGGCTACAAGAAAATGGCCGCCATGCATGTAAAACATGCGGCCGGAGCGAGTGTAGGCAAAATGGCGCCGTTTGGCGCCGAAAACGCCGCTCCACAGTGTAGTAATTCACACATGTCATCCATGTATAAGAACACATGTCAGATCGCCGCAGCGATCGCTGTAAATGCCCAAACATGCCAAAAAAACATGCCCCACAGCACACAGCTTTTCACACTGACCAGACTGACACACACAGTGTCACACAGCTCCCCCCCCCCCCCTTGCAGCCCACAGCATGCAGCCGAGAGATAGGGAGACAAGCAGTGTGAATAGAGGCAGGTTACACAGTCCCAGACTGACACCCCCCCAGACAGACAGGTCCCCACATAGATACACTTACCTCTTAATGGCGTGGGGGACCCGCACAGGCGAACAAGCCGCTGCACATGAGGCAGGGAGAGTCGCAATTCAAGACGCACAAAATGGGGGTTAAGAAACCGCACAGCGTCCAGTGAGGTAGCCACCTCACCAATCATCCCTGCACCGAACAGGGATGGGTCGTTCACTGTGCCAGGAGCGTTACCTGGCTGAACGCTCGATGGCAGGCTGGGAAGCCACTGACCCACGACCTGCGACCAGGGGGATCAGCCCGAGACCCAGCCCGCATGATCCTCTTCATCAGAAGAACTAACTAACGCTGACAAAAATAACAGCTAAGTAAAGGTAGAGAGAAAACTCAAACAAAATATCAAAAAGAAGAAAGAGTCTGGGGCAGAAAGCCCCAGCACAGGAAAAGCCAGCCACTCCTGACAAGCTAGACATTAAAACTGAGATATGGTTGCAGGAAGTAGGAGGGTATTGACTGAGGGGACCACCCCTTGAGGGTGGGATATGTTAAAAGCTTTAATGTTAACATATTCTGTTGCCTAGCTACTCCTTCGGAGCAAAGTCTAATACCCCATATGTGACGAATATGAAGAGGCGGCGACTGTCGGAGGACGTAAGAGAAAATTCCTTTCTCTGAGTCCTCCGACAGTCGCCGCCCCTCTAAGTCATCACTGTTGGGTATGACTTCCGCTCCGCAGGAGTAGCTAGGCATATAGACTTAGTCAAAAGACAAAGGGCATTAGCATATACACACCCATGGGGGCTGTCCCATCTGGTCAATACCCCCCTGCAAACTCAGTTTGGTAGCATAGCAGTAGGTAATAAGAACCCCAAGAGGGGCGGGGGCGGCGACTGTCGGAGGACTCAGGGAAAGGAATTTTACAGGTAAGATTTTACAAAAATTCAGTTTTCTCTTACGTCCTCCGACAGTCGCCGCCCCTCTAAGTCATCACTGTTGGGATGTCCCAAAGCAGTATAGATATGAGGGGTGGGAGATGCAACCGTAGAAAAGGCAACGCAGTACCCACATCAGAGAAAGGAATCTTACATGCACCGTAAGAGAACCAACTGGGCAACAGAAAAACAATGCTCAACAGGAGCAACAGCCCAGGAAAGCAAATGCCAACAGCCAGGGACCCATAAAAAAACACAAGGGTCCATCATGGCACTGCCGCACTGAGAACCTTGCGGCCAAATGAGGCATCAGCCGATGCCAGAACGTCTTCTTTGTAGAATTTTGAGAAAGTGTGCACCGACGACCAAGTCGCAGCCTTGCACACCTGGGCCACCGAGGCCCTATGCCAATAGGCCCAGGACGCACTCACAGATCTGGTAGAGTACGCCTTAACAGGGAAGGGTGGAACCCGTTCCTTCAAGGCGTAAGCCTGTTCAATGGTCTGTCTGATCCATTTGGCAATAGTCGCTGCGGATGCAGCCATGCCCTTCTGAGATCCCTCAGGAAGGACAAAGAGGGAATTCGTTTTACGAAAAGATTCCGTAGACGACAGGTAAACCCTGATCGCCCTGACAACATCCAAGGAGTGCAGAGCAACCTCCTTAGGATGCTTAGGCTTTGTAAAAAGCGAGGGCAGGACAATGTCCTCATTAATGTGGAACTCAGAGACCACCTTAGGAAGAAAGGAGGGCTGCGGACGCAAAACCACCTTATCCCGGTGAATCACCAAGTACGGAGAACGGCAAGATAACGCTGCCAGTTCCGACACTCTGCGAGCCGAAGTGATCGCCACCAAAAAGGCAACCTTCTTAGACAGCAGAGGCAACGAGATATCCCAAATGTTTTCAAAAGGAGCACGTTGTAAAACGGACAGAACCAAGTTCAAGTCCCACGGAGGTGAGGACTCCTTCCTGGGAGGAGCCAAATGTCGCACACCTTGAATGAAGGTGCGAACCAGAGAATGAGACGCCACAGGGCATTGGAAAAGAATAGCCAGTGCGAACACCTGGCCCTTGATCGTGGCCAGCGCCAGGCGCTGGTCCACTCCTGCCTGGAGAACCCCCTGGACTCGCACCAGGCGAAGTAAGCCTTCCAGGTACGGTAATAAATCTTTCCAGAGGAGGTCCTCCTAGCCTTGACAAGAGTAGGGATGACCTCAGAGGAGAGACCCTTGTCCCTCAGGATCTGGGTCTCAACAGCCAGGCCGTTAAAGCCAGCGACTGTAAAGCAGGATGGAAGATCGGACAGGAGACAGGAGCTCTTCCCGCATGGGCAGCCGCCCCGGAGGCGCCACTGCCAGATGAACAATGTCGGCGTACCAGGACCGGCGTGGCCAGTCCGGAGCCACCAGAATCACCAGGTGCGGTTCAGAGGCTAGCCTGCGGAGGAACCTGGACAGCATCTGAATCTGAGGAAAGGCATACATCAGACGATACTGATGCCAAGGGGCCACCAACGCATCCGAGGCGACTGCCAGCGGATCGCGCGTTCTTGCCACGAACCTTTCCACCTTTTGGTTTAGTCGAGATGCGAACAGATCCACGTGCGAACAGATCCACGTCCGGGGATCTTCACCTCGCACACAGCATTTGGAATACCTCCGGGTGCAGGGACCATTCCCCCTGGTCCAGGGTCTGGCGGCTCAGATAGTCGGCCTGCCAATTCTCCACACCCGGAATGTGAACTGCTGAGATTGCCGGGACATGAGTCTCGGCCCACGTTAGAATGTCGGTCACCTCCCGGGCCGCACGAGCACTCCTGGTGCCCCCTTGGTGGTTGATGTAAGCCACCGCGGTAGCATTGTCCGTCTGTACTCGGACAGGAAGGCCCCGAAGACGGTCCGACCACTGGAAGAGACAGAGTTTTATCGCTCGCAATTCCAGCACATTTATCGGGAGGGAGGACTCCTCCTCCGACCAAGTGCCCTGGGCAGACAGGTTGCCCAGGACTCCACCCCAGCCCGACAGGCTGGCATCCATGGTAATCACCGTCCACACCAACGGACGGAAGGACTTGCCTTCCGCCACCGACGGGGACTGGAGCCACCACAGAAGAGCCAATCTGGTCTGACGACTCAAGGAGACACTTAGATCCAGGGACTGAGGCAGTCTGTCCCACCTGGCCAGGATCTCCGTCTGGAGAGCCCGCGTGTGAAACTGAGCAAAGGGTATCGCCTCGAAGGCTGACACCATCAACCCCAGAGACCTCATACAGGTCCTGAGTGACGAGGACGGGTTGTCCCTAAGGGACCTGATCTCACCTGCAAGGTCCGGAGCTTGTCCTCCGGCAAGAACACCTTTGCCTGAGCAGAGTCCATTATCATTCCCAGATAGGGAAGACGAACCGATGGAGACCATGTGACTTCTGAACGTTAATGGTCCATCCGAACTCCTGAAGCGTCTGTACCGTGGTGGACAGATCGCGCACCAGGTCCTGGCTGGCCCGTGCCCTCAGAAGGAGATCATCCAGATAGCCCAAGAGCGCAATGCCCTGTGCCCTCAGTAGGCCCAGAACCGGCGCCAACACCTTGGTAAACACCCTAGGTGCCGAAGCGAGACCGAAAGGTAACGCCACAAACTGGTAATGGTCCTCTGCTATAGCAAATCGAAGGTACCGCTGATGATCTTCGAAAATGGGGATGTGCAGATACGCATCCTTCAGATCTATCGAAGCCAGGAATTCCCCTGGGCTCAGAGAGGCCGCCACCGAACGGAGAGACTCCATACGAAACTTCCGAACACGCACAAAGCGATTCAGCAATTTTAGGTCCAGAATAGGACGCACTTTGCCCTCCTTTCTGGGCACAGTGAACAGATTTGAATAAAACCCCCGAAACCTGTCCCGATGAGGCACCGGGACAATCACCCCCTGAGCAAGAAGGTCCTGTACCGTCTGGTGCAGGTCCCGCAGACGCCCCGGAGGCAAGTGAAGATTTGAGGGAAAAAAATCTGTCCTTCGGCCTGGAAAGGAATTCGATCTTGTACCCGATCGAATGATTTCCTGAACTTACCTGTCCGATATCCGGAGCAGCCAAGGTTGGAGGAAACCGCGCAAACGTCCCCCCACCCCTGAAATAGGTGAGGGCGCCCCTTCAGGCAGAGGCGGACTGACCCGCCGAGCCGGCATTACCCGACTTCTGCTTACCCGCCCAGGGCTTCTTCTGGTTGCCCTGGGCCTTGAAGGGCTTGCCCTTGGATTGGTTCCGAAAGGCACGAAAGGACCCCTAAGTGGATCTAGGCGCAGAACCCCGCTCGCCTCGAAAAGAAAATCAGCAACTGTTTTCCGGGAGGACTGGTCGGCCGACCAGCTCTTCAGCCATATCAGTCGCTGGTTAAGCACCGCGACACGAAAGAGGCGAGCCACTAAAGGGGCCTCATTCCGCATCACACAGATACATGACTCCTTGGTGGATCTGATCCACCATTTCCAGCCGGGCAGGCGGAACACCATCAGACACGAGATTGCTCCTAAGCATCTTAGTCCAATCAGCCACCGCCTGCGCCACCAGAACGGACGCGAAAACGGGTTTGAGCAACGAACCCGCCACCGTGTAGGAATGGCGGGCTAGAGAATCCAACCGCCGGTCCGTGGGATCCCGGAAAACCGGGGTATCCTCAGTAGGAACCAAGGTAGCCTTGTTTAACACGGCCACAGTGTGATCTACCTGTGGGGGCACACACCATCGTGATTCCGTAGCCGGCCAAAAAGGATAAAGCAATTTGAACCTACTAGGTGCCAGGAATGGACGTTTCAACGTGCGCCACGTTTCATTAACAGTGTAATGAAATTCAGCTGGGAAAGGAAAAACCTGCGCCGACTTGCGGGTCCTGTGCGTCCCAAATGAGGACACAACGCCCGGAGGACAGGGCTCATCCTCCAAATGTAGTGTTTCCTTAACAGAAACAATTAATTCATCCATGGTCGCCCGCTCTTCAGGCGACCCCGGGGAAGAGGTATCAACCCCCTCCACCTCCGCCTTTCCCTCAGACCCCGGGGGGTCCAAGGATGAGCGGGACCCTGAAAAGGGCATGCTCGCAGCAGCAGCCATATCCCCATCTGAATCAGAGGAGAGAGACAATCTGGGCCTCTTCTTTGCAGCACGTTAAGACATCAGCATTTCCATATTAGACACCAAAGTCGCCACCACAGCAGCCAAATCGGGTCGCAGCGGGGCCACAGGAGAACTGGGGACCCCCACCAGAGCTGGGGGGAATTTGCTATCCTGAGAATCAATTGCTCAAGGTTACAGAAACAAACAGTGCAATAAAATGTGTACTGCCCCTTTTAAAATCGCTGCGGAATGCGCAGCCCACCGCTACAGCTACAGTGAAAAAGACCCCAAAAGGAGAAGAGAAAACTGAGCCAGAAACGATAATACAGAGGAAAATTGAGAGCGATAACCTGCGATAACCTGCAGAGCCCGCAGAGTGTTGCTACCGATGTCCTGCTGCAGATGGAAAGGAAGTGCTGCTGAAAGTAGGCTAAACTATAGACTGACAGACTTAGGAAAAATGGCTGCCCCATAGGAATGCATTGGAGGCTACGCCAAAATGGCCGCCGAACATGCGGTCGGACCGATCGTCCATACTCCCACAAAATGGTGGCGGACGGCGCCAAAACAGCATGCAGTATCGCCCACAGAGAAGCTAAACATGCCTGCCCATATCAAAGATGGCGGACCGCGCAAATTCATGCCGCTGCGGTCGCCACACAAAAACGTCTGTACCCCCAACAATGCACCGAAGTGACACAGGGAAGGAGACCCCCAGAAAACATACAGTATCTGCACAAGCGATCCCCACAGGGACCGCATCAGAGAGCCACACAGGTACAGGCATGGGGAACACACAGCAACACAGACTGCCACCCCAGACAGAGGCCCCACACAGAAGTACTTACCTGTATCTGATGGCGTGGGATGCCTCTCTGAACGGAAAACCGCTGTCCTCATCTGACAGTGAGTGATGTGAGCCAGGGACATGACACTGCAGCATCGCAGATGTCCTGTGAGGTAGCCACCTCACGGCTGCATCCCTGCAGCGAGCAGGGATGGGTCGTTCGTAATGCCAGGGCGAACCATAGCTGAACGCTCGATGGCGGGCTGGGGGTCCATCTGACCCTTCTGCCCTGGAGAACCAGGGCGGTCAGTCCGAATCCCAGCACCGCATGATCCATCTTCATCCGAAGAAACGACTAACACTAGAAGCTGACAAAATAAACAGCTAGTAAAGTAAGAAAAAACTGACATTTTCAATGAAAATCAAATAAAAGATTAGGAAGGCCGAGACTGAAGCCCCAGCACAGGGAAGCCTGACTACTCCTGACGCTAGGCAGATTAAAACTGAGTTGGGAGTGGTTATGCAGGGGGGTATTGACCAGATGGGACAGCCCCCATGGGTGTGTATATGCTAATGCCTTTTGACTGTCTATATGCCTAGCTACTCCTGCGGAGCGGAAGTCAATACCCAACAGTGATGACTTAGAGGGGCGGCGACTGTCGGAGGACGTAAGAGAAAGATAGATGTTGCAATATGTCGCCAACTTCTTCCTTCCATGCCTAGAAGACTTGGTGCTGTCCTTACAAATCATGGAGGTGATACAAAATACTAGATGTAGTAGTTTTTGTTGTGGGGTGTATTCATTTTTGCATCAACAAATTTGAGAAAAGCTGAAGATTTTGTAATTCAAGTTATATTAACCTTACTTTCATGTAAAGGAGCTAAACAAATGTTCTATAAATCTCGGTTTTGTCAAAATTTTGGAAATTGTTCTTGTGTTCAATAAAAATACTGAATAAAATCTTTTTCAAAAGAGTTGTACTCATTTATGCTCAGCACTGTATTGCACTAACACTAGATATAAGTTAGTGTTAGGCATATCATCTGTGGAGATCTCAGCAAACAGCTGGATGACAGAAGCCATTCCTCCCACCGGTTCAACAGCGGGGTGGTGCCCCAAAATGCATAACCACAACCCCCTGTACGTAGTGACATCTCCCTTGTGTACAGCCAATTGCAGCTGATCGATGCCGAGAGGGCCAAGTGAACCAGGAAGACGCCACCTATTCTAACAGCTTGTGCTCCAGCTCCTAGCTACACTGATCAAGCTGCTTCCCAGCACAACTCTGCCTTCAGCCACTTGCTGCTGATCTCTGCAGTTCCTCAGATGGCCACACTTCATAAGATGAGATGCCCAACACCAACTTATATCTTGTGAGTGCAATATATGTTTATGCCTTATTGTCACTTATTCGTATGGTTTACACTCAGATGGAGGCGCCCTCTTGTGCTTTCTTTCTTATGTGTATTAGGTTACTCAGGACCTGTTTATAGTAGAGTAGCCACCATCAATCTCACTGACTGTTTTATCCATCCTCCCTTCCTGACAATTTCTCATTCGGTCACTTGGGAGTCACAGTAGTGCACAGTAGTCTTATCAAATTCAGTCCAAAAAGACTACAGAAAGGTTTGTTAAACAGCATAAATGTGCTTACAGTGGGGATCGAAAGTTTGGGCACCCCAGGTAAAAATTTGTATTAACCACTTAAGCCCCGGAGGATTTTACCCCCTTCCTGACCAGGGTTTTTTTGCGATTTTTTACTGCGTGACTTTCACGGACAATTGCGCGGTCGTGCGACGCTGTACCTAAACGAATTTGGCGTCCTTTTTTTCCCACAAAAAGAGCTTTCTTTTGGTGGTATTTGATCAGCTGTGCGATTTTTTGATCATGCGCTATAAACAAAAAAAAGCGTAAATTTTGCAAAAATAACAATATTTTTCACATTTTTTTTATATGAAATTCCCCAAAAAAATTTAAAAATCTAAATTTTTTTAACATTTTCGGCCAATTTGTTTTATGCTACATATGTTTGGTAAAAAAAAAAAAAAAGGTAAAGATTTTTGTCATTTTTGGTGTTTTTTTTTTTTTTTTTTTTTTTTTTTTTTTTAACGAGTAATGGCGGCGATCTGCGATTTTTTTTGTGGGACTGCGACATTGCGGCGGACAGATCGGACCCTTGACTGACATTTTTGACACTTTTGGGGGTACCAGTGACATTACTGCAGTAATCAGTGCTATACATATGCACTGTTACTGTAAAAATGACACTGGCAGGGAAGGGGTTAACTGTATTGAGAGGAAGGGGTTAAGTGTGTCCTAGGGGCGTGTTTCTAACTGTGATGGGACATGTCTACTATTGTAAAAACAGAGATCAACGGTTCTACATAGTATTTATTTCCATCACTGACACTTTCAAAATTACAGAAAACAAAAAAATGGCGTCTGCAAACGTTTGGGCACCCTGCAGAATTTATAGCACGCACTGCCCCCTTTGCAAGGCTGAGACCTGCCAGTGTCATGGATTGTTCTCAATCATCGTCTGGGAAGACCAGGTGATGTCAATCTCAAAGGTTTTAAATACCCAGACTCATCTGACCTTGCCCCAACAATCAGCACCATGGGATCTTCTAAGCAGTTGTCTAGAAAACTGAAACTGATGCTCACAAAGCTGGAGAAGGCTATAAGAAGATAGCAAAGCGTTTTCAGATGTCAATATCCTCTGTTCGGAATGTCATTTAGAAATGGTCATCAGGAACAGTGGAAGTTAAAGCAAGATCTGGAAGACCAAGAAAAATATTAGACAGAACAGCTCGCAGGATTGTGAGAAAAAACAATTCAAAACCCACGTTTGACTGCACGATCCTTCCAGAAATATCTGGCAGACACTGGAGTTGTGGTACACTATTCCAATAAAGAGATACTTGTACAAACATGGTCTTCATGGAAGAGTCATCAGAAGAAAACCTCTTCTACGTCCTCACCACAAAAATCAGCGTTTGAACTTTGCAAATGAACATATAGACAAGCCTGATGCATTTTGGAAACAAGTTCTGTGGACCGATGAGGATAAAATTTAACTTTTTGGCCGGAATGAGCAAAGGTACGTTTGGAGAAGACAGGGCACAGAATTTAATGAAAAGAACCTCTGTCCAACTGTTAAGCATGGGGGTGGATCAATCATGCTTTGGGGTTGTATTGCAGCCAGTGGCACAGGGAACATCTCACGAGTAGAAGGAAAAATGGATTCAATAAAATTTCAGAAAATTTCAGATGGTAACTTGATGCCATCTGTGAAAAAGCTGAAGTTAAAGAGAGGATGGCTTCTACAAATGGATAATGATCCTAAACACACCTCGAAATCCACGGGGGATTACATCAAGAGGCGTAAAACGGAAGGTTTTGCCATGGCCTTCACAATCTCCTGACCTCAACATAATTGAAAATCTATGGATAGACCTTAAAAAAGAGCAGTGCGTGACAGACAGCCCAGAAATCTCAAAACTGGAAGACTTTTGTAAGGAAGAATGGGCAAAGATACCTCAAACAAGAATTGAAAGACTCTTGGCTGGCTACAAAAAGCGTTTACAAGCTGTGATACTTGCCAAAGGGGGCAGTACAAGATATTAACTCTGCAGGGTGCCCAAACTTTTGCAGACGCCATTTTTTTGTTTTCTGTTATTTTGAAAGTGTAAATGATGGAAATAAAATCTAACTTTTGTTGACATATTTTAAGAATGTCTAATCTATAATTTGATGCCTTTGAGATTTTTCCATCTTTCCTTGTCTTCTTTATGCACATTAATACAAAGTTTTACCTGGGGTGCCCAAACTTTCGATCCCCACTGTACAATAAATACATTTTTGGTTCTTCTCCACTAAGCGTTACTTTGAAAAAAAGGAACATGGGGATGTTGGCATAAGCTTTGGAAAAAATAACTACTGGTGTGGCATGTGAGTAATTGGACATCTAAACACAATGATTTCAAGGTAATGAAATAATTTGTACCACTAGTATGTACCTGTTGTATCTGGATGTAAGCAAGAAGCTTAGTTAACTATTTAAGTTTCCCCAATGCTATTATACGCACTTTAAAATTACAGTTTTTAAATTAAAGCTGTTCCCTGAAAGCATAAAAACACAAACTGCAATATAACGAGTGTAAACTCAACCAGCATGGTAACGCAGAGGATTGCGCTGCTGAGTTTCATCTTCGGTGAGTGATTGTTAAGTCTAGTTTTTTTTGCTTTTTTTTTTTAACAAACATGTTATGCTCACCTCCTCCGTGCAGTTGGATTTACACAGAGCAGCCTGGATCCTCCTCTTCTTGGGTCCCTCGTTCCGGCTCCAGGTCCCTCCCTCCTTTCGAGTGCCCCCAGAGCAAGCAGCTTACTATGGGGGCACCCAAGCTGAGCTGCAGCTCCGTGTGTCCATTCAGACATGGGGCTGCTGTTCGGCCCCGTCCCCTCTCTCTCCCAATTGATTTTGATTGACAGCCGCGGGCGCCACCGCTGTATCTCCGCCAATCAGAAGGGAGTGTCCCAGGATGGCCGAGGGACATCGCTGGACAGAGAGGGGGCACAGGTAAGTATTAGGGGTGCTGCTACACACAGAAGGCTTTTTATCTAAATGCCTAGAATGTATTAGGATAAAAAAACCTTCCTCGCAACTCTAAGCAATTCAGCCTGGTGCTGGACAGTGAATGGGCATGTGTACACTGATGTGGCCATACTTGTGCCCTTCTCATTCTGTAAAACTAACAGCAAAGCAATGGAGATGTGATTGGCTCAGGAGGTTTGCCCTCCCACTGCCACCTTGTGTGCTGCAGTGAAGGCAATTACCAGGGGCTGATACTAGGGGAGTTCACACACTAGCTGTATGCAAAAATATGTTTGGTATTTTTCTGTGCACACATTCACAGATCAGCCATAACATTATGGCCACTGACAAGTAAAGCACATAACATTGATTATCTCGTTACAATGGCACCTGAAATTGGGTGGGAAATATTAGGTAGTACTAGTAAGTGAACATATTGCAGTTGATTGGTTCAAAGCAGAAGAAAACGGGCAAACGTAAGGATTTAAGGATGACAACAGCCAAACTGTAATACCTAGACAACTGCATCAAAACATTTCCAAAACTGTAGGCTCTTGTGGGATTTTCTTGGTCTGCAGTGGTCAGAACCTACCAAAAGTGTTCCAAGGAAGGAAAACCAGCGACAGGATCAGGGCGGCCAATGCCAAATGAAAGGTGTCCTTACACAGTTTGCTGTGTATGGGACTGTGCAGCTGCAGACTTGTCAGGGTGCCCATGCTGACCCATGTCTGGAGCCAAAAGATCCTACAATGGGCACGTGAGCCATCAGACCTGGACCACAGAGTAATTGAAAAAGGTGTCTTCAATGCTTTGACTTGGCCTATAAATTCCCCAGATCTCAATCTAATTGAGCATTTGTTGGATGTGCTGAAAATCAAGTCCAATCCTTGGAGGCCCCGCCTCGCAACTTACAGGACAAAAGGATCTGCTACTGATGGCTTGGTGTCAGATACCACAGCATACCTTCAAAGTAAAGTCCATCCCTCGATGGGTCAGGGCTGTTTTGGCAGCAAAGGGGGGACCTACTCAACATTAGTAGGGTGGTCATAATGTTATGGCTGAACTGTCTAAGTGGATTACTTTACTAGACCTGCATCCCAGTATCTTTCTAACCCTAGTAACACAAGTATGATCTCTTTCCCCGCAGATTCGTTTACAAAAAGTTAGTTTTTTTTTGGATTTTTTTTGCAGACCCATGGGAATAAGATGGTGGTCATTGCAAAATTTTATGTCCCACAGTATTTGCGCAGCAATTTAAAAAAAAAAAAAATATATTATATATATAATATATATATATATATATATATATATATATATATATATATAATATATATATATATATATTTTTTTTTTTTTTTTTTTTAACCACTTAAGCCCCAGAGGATTTGGCTGCTCAAAGACCAGGCCCTATTTTGCGATTCGGCACTGCGTGACTTTAAAGGACAATTGCGCGGTCGTGCAACGCTGTACCCAAATGAAATTGACATCTTTTTCCCCGCAAACAGAGCTTTCTTTTGGTGGTATTTGATCACCTGTGCAATCTGCGATTTTTTTTTTGCGGGACTGCGACATTGCGGCGGACAGATCGGAGACCCCTGACTGACATTTTTGGACACTTTTGGGGGTACCAGTGACATTACTACAGTAATCAGTGCTATAAATGTGCACTGTTACTGTAAAAATGACACTGGCAGGGAAGGGGTTAACTTTATTGGTGATCAAGGGGTTAAGAGAATCACGCCCCTAGGGATACAAACTGTTAGGGGGCGTGGCTAGTGAAGTAATTCCAGAGACATACGATCTTACATAGCAGGATCGCATAGCCTCTGTCATTACTTCAGGGAGAATGACAGACGGCTTTGTTAATATCAGCCGTCTGTCTTTCTCCCTCTCCTGTGAGAGAGATTGCGAGTGGCCGGCGGACATCGGAGGCGCCGGTCACATGCGCTGGCTAGGCAGGGAACGAGCAGGGAGGGCGCGCGCTCACCCCCTGCGTCACTTTGCCCAGGAGAGGCTGACTGCCGCAGTAAATAGTCGTGCGGCAGTCGGCAAGTGGTTAATCTAAAAAAAAAAAAAAATAAAAAAAAAAAAAAAACAACAGTAATTTTTTTTGTATAAATGTAAAATATGTTACGCTGAGTAAATATATACCAAACATTTCACGCTTTAAAATTGCACATTCGTGGATTGGCGCCAAAACTTCATACTCCAAGTCCATAGGCTACGCTTTAGAAATTTTTTACGAGTTACCAGTTTAGAGTTAGAGAGGAGGTCTTGCGCTAGAATTATTGCTCTCTAGCGTTACCTCACGTGTGGTTTGAACGTCGTTTACATATGCAGATGCAACCCAAGTATGCAAACGCTTCTGCGTGCGAGTATGAGGGGACAGGGGCACTTTAATTTTTCTATTTTAGTTTATTCTATTTATTTATTTACACTTTCCCTTTAATTTATTTTTTTCAACACTTTTATTCCTATTACAAGGAATGTAATTATCATTTGTAATATGACTAGGCCATGACAGGTCCTCTTTATGGAGAGATGTGGGGTCTATAAGACCCCACATATCCCCTCTATTATGGAAAGCCTGAGATCAATGAAAAAAAAACGATCTCAGCCTTTCCGGCCGAACACACAGCAGTGTTTACATCTGCCAGTGCCAGATGGGACGTCAATGTCGCGCCTAGTCACCAAGAGTCAGAGATGGCCAGGAACCATCTGGTCCTCGGTCACCTCTATGGTAAGCTTCCGCCGGCTACCTTCTCTGGCTCGCTGATTGCACGGAGGCGAGCCGGAAGAAGCACCCATCATTCAGAGATCTCCACTGAAAGCCCAGGACGTCATATGATGTTCAACAGTATGGAAGTGGTTAAAATGCTTTAGAAAATACATGTGTCAAACCATATAATAAAAATGGTACAAAATCCTTTACCATGTATTTCTTTGACTCGTAGAGTGTTCTGGTGAAGTCTGTGTTTTAAAATAATTTGTTCCAAATAATAGAAAGTCTTCTTATGAAGAACCTGAAGAAGAACAAAGGGAAAACAATGTAAACATAATTAGCACTTAACTTTTATACAGTGTGAAGACAATCAAGGTTTAACTTTAAAATATTCCCTTTTCACTATAGCAAACATTAGGTAGGAGATGTAGGAAGAGAGACACTTTGTATTTCAGTCTAATCTTAGAATTAAAACAAAATGACGCATTGCTCAGATTACTGTCTAAAACCTCATTTAACACGTGCCAGGCTTTTCTTTGAATGCATCATTCACACAGGAAAAATGGGTTTGAACTTATATGACACTTCTTGGCCAAGACTGGCACTTGTTAATTAGGCAAAGTTTAAATCATGCACATATCGTGTGGTGGCCATTAACTTGTTTTCCCACTACACATCTCAAAATAGTCTGTGTCTCATCAATTCCCAGCATTAACCATATCAGATTAAATGGAGGACTACATGTTTGATGCCATGTGCTTGTCTCGTTGCCATGGTAGGGACGTCCAGCAATCAATCCCATAGAGACATATGAGGATGAGAAACCAGATGTCACTGAAAAGCAGGACACTAAAAATAAATAGCTATTGATATTAGATCTAATAGCATGGATGATATAACCAGGTATTCCTTCCTGGACATTCAACACAAAGATCTACAAAAGCCATAGGCATTCATTTATTAGGAGTTCCTTACTCATGTCATTGCTACCCAACAGCTCCTTTCTGTAATGGAACTAATGTCTGCTGTCCACATGAAAAGTCACATATAAAACAATAAAAAAAGATGCCAGAAAGCTGCATTACCACTTTAAACATCAAAAAAGTATAATTGTTGTTCCTGCGTGTGAGAAGAAGAAATGCCAGCTCAGACACATCCTAGGAAACTAATATTAAAGGTTCCCCCCGTTCCCTCCTCACTGGCTCTCTGTCAGCAGTAGGAGTCAAATGCTGCTGTATCTGAGCCACTCTGGAGAAAGAGCGGTTAGAGCTTGGCTCTTGTGTTGTGTACATCACTGGATCGAGATCGGGCTCAGGTATGTAATGAGGGGGAGGGAGGCTTCCAGGGGGAAGCTGCATGAAGGCGTTTCTTTTTACATTACTGCATTTTCCTTCTACCTTTACAACCACTTCAACCAGGTAAGACCTTTTCCAACTATTAGGGCTGGTTTGCACTTGTGTGAATAAAAATGCAGGTAAAAGCTTCTTCTTATGCATGTGTTTTAAACTACTATTGTGTTTAGCTGCTTTTTTCCCCCCGTGAGATGCCCATTTCCTGTAATTTCCTTTTCACGAAAAATACAATAAAATCATTAAAAGCTGACACAAAACACAACATAACATACAACATCCCTGCTAAATCTAAAAGATAAAACAATATTGAGGGAACAGATAAAGCTCTGTGAATAAATGAGGTCTTGGGACATATTTTTTTTTTTTATGTTACAGGGATGCAGCAACTAGCGTGTGGGTGCACGTGTACGTATGCATTCGGGGCCACTCACCAGCACACCTGTCCGATTAGGACCTGCGGCTGTGTTCGTACAGGCGCTGCATTCCCATAGTGTAACAGGCAACTCCAGCTGCACAAACAAGCTGCTCATTCACACTGTATGGGCCAGAGAACCTGCGTGAATGAGCCTTTAAATTTTTTTTTCAAATTAACATTTTTAAATTATTTATTACGCGTTTTTTAATTTTTTCACAATCCTTGGGGGGGCAGGGGATGGTGTTTATTTAGAGCAGTGGACAATCAATAGAGCAACGGTAGAGGTCCCTAGTTTTTACTTTCATTAATATATATATAACATTTTTTTTTTTTTTTTTACTATTGTATTTGTACATTTTTTTTTTATTAACTGCCCTGGTTGGGTGACGGAACCCTCCCACACTCCGCTTGAGTTCTTCCACCAGTATATACTGCTTCCTCCAGTCTGATCATAGACCTCAGATATTAAGGCTGCATATTCCAACCAAGAACTAGACAGGACTTGCTTTAGCTGCAAAACTG
This sequence comes from Pelophylax lessonae, assembly GCF_965119305.1. Lineage (NCBI taxonomy): Eukaryota > Metazoa > Chordata > Amphibia > Anura > Ranidae > Pelophylax > Pelophylax lessonae. Next base: position 251,837,148 of record NC_138770.1, on the reverse strand, counting down.
GAACTGTTTATTTTTATTGAACAAACGCACACAGAATATATATCCCGCAGAAGGATAGTCCCCTCCTAATCATATTACCCTAACAATACAAAACGGCACACAGGAATATAATTACAATAGCTAAACCGCCAACACAAACAATAACCCAGATATTTACCCAAAACAATGGTTTAGATAACGAGGTACAGCTAAATCATGGCCAATCCCAACATAGAGGATCCTTAAGAGTTTTGTCAAATTAGCCAATATATACTAGAACGATTAAGTTGATTAAAAAACTAGCTACCTGGACACTGAAGTCTAATTCCAGGTCGGACTTGCCGGCATAGAGCTTCCAAAGTACAATACACAATATTACAAATGTAAACACATCCCCCAATAGTTTGCTAGCAGACAATAGGCGAATTAATTAGCACAACAATGGGTGAAAGACAGGTGGCATGAAATGATGAGATTAACATTTTCTATGACTTTTGGAGCAGAAAATAGCAGGAGACCACAGTAGCAGACTGTCCGGCTCCTACCTACAATAGTCTAAGAGGCAAAGCTCATACAATGTTCCATCATTCTGATACAGTAGAATTAATATATCAAATTTCTTGAGGGATATAGTCCAAACAGCACTGACAGTCCTGCTCCCAGCTTTCCTTGCTCCCGTCCCGCAGAACCACACACAAGTCTTCGCTCCATTTGGCTCCCTTGCACCATGACATCACATGACACTCAGGCACCGCCTCTTCCAGTTTGGCCCCCCGCTGGCGCCACCAAAACACACTGTAGTAGGCACTCAGATGGTCTTGGTATGCGCAGTTCTCAGCCCAGTGTCACAGCCATATTTTTTACTGGCAACCTTTTCCAGTCAGTGACATTTACTGGCAGGAGCAAAGTGCCCCTTTTTTTACTGGCTGCCAGTAAAAATACTGATGGTTGGCAACACTGGTAGAGACTCCATTTTCTATTATCAGTGGTTTTATGACATGGATTATGCCCTCTATGCCTTGTGTGCTTATTCTTGATGGGATTTATTCAACGAGCTATATCTCTTGGTATGCATTGGTAAATGTTTCTCCCATGTCTGTCTGTACCAAAAGTTGTTTAAAATAAAGAATTAAAAAATAAAAAAAAAAGTGAACAAAGTCCCAGACCTCCACCTGGTCTGGACCTGCATTAGTCAGGCAGAGTGAACCCACATAGGTGGGCAACCTGATTTCCTTCTTGACTGCAGGGAATAGTTATCAGTAGGTGTGGGGCAAAAGTTGTTGACTCTGTCCCGCTGCCAGCGCTTCAGCTGGGTGGTCGTTACCGTTCCGGGGCTCGGTCAGCTGCTGGGCTCAGCGTCTATTAAGTGGTGATCCAATATTAGAGAATGATCTGCTCTCTCCCTGGGCCATAATCAGTGGGTAAAAGGCTTGCTCCTAGTCCTCTCGAAATGCCCCTTTCTTTATAAGGTCTGTCACAGGGGGCTTTGGAGAAATATCAGGGGTTCAAACAGAACCCTGAAGTCTCCATTTTGAGACTGAGGAAACACATTTTTTAGTCTTTCTCTGTAGCCTCAGCTGCATTGCAGATGCATGAACAGGAGACAGAGGCACCATGAAACTAAACGATCAATGCCTATCGTATGCAGGAGAAAAATACAAAGTGCAGGCAGGAATGTATACCATGTCTTAAAATAGTATAGGGAAGATCTCAGGAACAGGGCTGAAGGTATTTTGGTAGACAGCTGTCCCAGGTGGGTAGGGAGTTAGTGGTTTGGAACATTTAATTCTTCTGCTGTCACTGACGTAAGGTATACAGTGGAATAGAACCACGTTCAGCTGGCCAGCTCAGTATCCTCTACATTGGCTGCTTCCCTACCATCACCCACAATGTTCCTTATGCTGTGTGCCTGCAGATTGGGTTCCAGCGTTTCCTTTCCATTTCTGGTTCAGCAGGAACCAGCCAATATTCAAACCTTGTATGAGCAGAATGATCGATCAATCAACTTGGGTACAACTAGCATGCCGGATTTTTATGTGACTACTGACAGCAGCTATAGCCCCTAACAATGATCACTCATTGTTGAGGGCGCGTACTTAGCCCCCATTGCAACTCCTGTTATTTGGCGATAAAACCTCCCATCAAACCAAAAATAGTTATAAAGGGTGGCATACTCCAAAAGTCTCATAATGAAAGAGATTTGTAGAGGGGGTATTTGAGAGTCTCTATTCAGAAACATTCTCACTGCATCTAGACCAAGATGGTGTGGTATGACAGTGTAAAGAGAGGATACATCTGCCGTTACCATCCATAAGTTGGCAGTTGGGATCAGTCCAGATAACAGATTAAGAATCTGAGTCGTATCCTTGACATACGATGGAGTCCTCTGGACTAGGGGCTGCAAATAAGAGTCAATGTACTTCCCCACCCGGGACGTCACAGAGTCTATGCCACTGACAATGGCATATACCTCCGTATTAGGAGAAATTGCTCTAACCACCAGGAGTTTTTGTCCCAAGCAGATGTTTTGACCAAAAGATTTCAGGAGAAGGGGTATAATTATGAGTTCCTTCAAGAGACACTCACAGAAGTTCAACAACTAGACAGGGCACAACTGTTGAAACCCAAGAAGGTAGAGAATGTCGATAGTGCATCTAATTCGACCATTCCACCCTTTATTACTTCTTTTTCTAGCCAACATATGACTATAAAAAATCTTATTCGTCGTCATTGGCATATTCTAAACAATGACCCAGTTCTGGGAACCACCTTACCTGATAGGCCCAAAGTTATTTTTAAAGGTGCATCTTCTTTGAGGCATCATCTAGCCCCCAACGTACTGGAGCCCCCTAAACCTAGGGCCACTTTCCTAGATCAACTTACAGGGTACTTTAGATGCAATAGGTGTCAAATCTGTTCACTTAACTCTGTGAAAAAGCGTAACACCAAATCCTTCACTTCCCAAAGCACGGGGAAATCATTTGATATTGACCCCTTCATCTCCTGTACCACTAAAGGAGTGGTATATTTGCTTCAATGTCCATGCGGTTACCAATACATCGGCAGGACTAAACGCCCCCTTAATGTTAGACTTAATGAACATGTAGCTAATATTAGGAAAGCGTTTCCGAAGCACTCTGTCTCCAAGCATTACGCACAGGCCCACAACAGTGACCCTAGGAATACGCTGTTTCTTGGAATCGGTAGGTTCACCCCACACTGGAGGGGGGAGCCTCATACTAGAGGTATCTCCCGTCTTGAAATGGCATGGATCTATAGGGCCAAGACTTACACGCCTTTTGGTTTAAATGTAGATACAGAAATCAATGCATTCATCGACAATTCTTAGTCTACATAAGGTGGTAGATTATATCTTGTCCGTCTGGCATGTGCCATCAGTGTGCCAATCCACAATTTATTATTATGTCCAGAGGTTATTTTATTGTTATCTTCATATGCCCTTCAAGACTTTATAGAATGTTACCGTGATCCTACTATTTGTTACTGTTTTATTTTTCTATTTTATCTTTGGATGCCTGTTATGGATATTCTAATTGGTTTTACAATTCACAACAGGGTTTATAAACATTGTACAATTTCTTTTGGGGTCAGAATCCATCACCGGAATTTCCCATTTATTTTAACACATTAAATATAATATATAATTTTTATACTTTTTATTGTTCCTGTCTATATATTCAATTTATGCACAAATTTGATTTATAGTTTGTTTTACTATTCAATTAGTGCAACGACTATGTTGGATCTACGCTGCAAACTGTGCAACCAGATCAATCTGTCTAAAAGTGTCACACACACAAATGGGACCTTTAATATTATGGGATCATACAACTGCACCTCCAGTAATGTTGTGTACCTCATCCAATGCAAAAGATGTAGCAAAGGATCTTATGTAGGCGAAACAGGACAGAAGTTGCAAGCGAGGATGAATTTGCACAGACATACCATCAAGGAACATAAAGAAGATAGTTTCTGTACACCTGTGGGACATCATTTTTCACAACCGGACCACACTATAGAAGACCTCAATGTTTTAGTTCTTAAAGGGAATTTCAGAACCATGCAGGAAAGAAAAAAACTTTTGAACTAAGAATGATACTTCTTTTTGACACAAAAAATAACGGCTTAAACTTAGATATGGGTTTCCTTTCTCATTATCCTACAGTTTTACGACCCCCTCCTTGACTATCCCCCCCCTTCCCCTGTCTTCAACTCTCCCTCTATCTTATCTCACTAATCAAGCTAGTTTTATTACCATGCCAGTTAAACTTATGTTTGTTTGGTTTTACTTTTTTTTTTTTTTTTTTCTCCTTTGGCTCAGAGATTTTGTGTTTCTTTACCATGCTGCTAACATTTTGTGAATCAGTACTGCTTGGATCTTGATGAAGGGGACATACCCCGAAAGCTTGTCCTGAAATATTGTATGTTAGTGCAAATAAAAAAAGTATCACGGACAGTATTCAATTGTCTCTGTCGCAAGTGCACTAATACGGCTACAATTACCTCAAGCTTGGATCTATTCAATATTTAATATTTCAATTATTTTTTATTTATTTTATTTTATACCATTCAGTGGTCGGCCTAACCCTTACGGGTGTGGGTCTTCCTATTAGGTTATTTCTTATGTTGTTTACATCCTGTTGGTCCTGACCCCCCTTAGTGCCGGGTTTTGCACAATTTCCGGTTCCGGGCTACACGGGATCACCTTGTTTGCTGTATTTTCATTGAGTTTACTGGACCGTGTAGGCAACTTCAGGTTCCGGGTTACCTCAACCAAGATGGCGGTTAGGGAACTTCCGGTCATCGATCTAATCACCACTATGGCTATTAATAGGTGGCGTCAGCACGCCGCCCGTACCTTTGAGAATATCATCTTTGATGAAACGCGTCAGGTCACGGCGTGCTGACGTCACCTACACGTTGCTGTCCACGAGGGACGGGCGAGCGGAGCCGTCCGGCCGGCGGCTTTTTTCCTCTCTGCATTTCCCTATTTGAGTGAGGAGACACACCAGATTGGTTCCCTCCATATCCTTCCTGCCTCCATATCATCAGGAGTCGGTAAGGGTGTTTATCTACCAGAGGTGTTTCCCCCACTTGCTTGCATGTTCGAGTCACATCTATCCAGTTACCTATAAGCTCTCCATACTCATCCTTGTGGTAAGCTGCTGTCCTATTGGGGCCATCCCCCCCTCCTTTTTGGTGCATCTGCTGTTTTTCCTTTTCATTTTGGTAAGGAGTACCTATTGAGGCTTTGTGGTATCCTTTTAACACGTCTCCTTTCACTACGGGAGCAGTGGTGTTCCCATCTCACTTTGGGTGTTTTTTCAATACATATTTTTTGGTTTTACGCTATGGCGTTCTGTTTTCTTGTATCACACATGTTTCCACTTCATTGAGGGATCCGTGTTGGAAACTGGTAGCCCACCTGGATCCTACTCCTGGGTCGTATTGGAATTATACTGATGGGCTTTTATTTATCATATTTCCGGTAAGCGGTACCTGCACAAGTTACCCGATTTTGTTTCCATATCTTTGGACATTATTCGGATTTTTTTTCAACTTCACCATACAATCAACTTGTACACATCATCCACAGCGCAACTTATTTTTATATTGTTATAAACGTACCCAGCCCTGATCTCTCTTGTGGCTCTCCATGTCTGCTGATGATGTCATAACTATGGAGTCCCAGTCTCACACTGAGTCACTTTCCCAGCCCCCGGGAAGTGACGCAATAGGGTCTCGGAGCGAAGAGCGTTTGGCGTGCGTTCCGGGGCCCGGACGTGACATCCACCCGAAGAGCGTCCTTCCTAAACACCACTAGCGACCACCAAGCCGGCTCAGCTCTTGCCTTTTAAGGGGTCTGGATATATGAAGACCGAAATCTGTGGCGCAGGGGAGACGGGGACTCCATAGTTATGACATCAGCAGAGCCACAAGAGAGATCAGGGCTGGGTAAGTTTATAACACACATTGCCCATCAACTTGCAAATTAGGAGGTGTTTATCCCATTCAGGGCTCGCACGCATAGCTACAACCTCATGATATTAAACAGTGTTTTTCCCTGTTTTGCTTTTTGTTTTTTGTGTTTCCTGTTTTTTTCTCATTTTTGTTTTTGTTTTTGACCACAAGCTAGTGGCCATTGGTGTGGTTTTTGAGTGTATTGTCAAATTGAGGCGGAGCAAGACAGAGGGCTGATTGGTGCACTGGACGGTCCCGCCCACCTCCTGTGGGAGGGTGAAGGAACAGGTTTAATTGAAACTAAAATATATTTGGATCTGCTGCTGGTATGACCAGCTCTGATGAAGGGAGCTTGACTCCCGAAACGCGTTAGGGGTCCTATCTACAAGGACATGTTCCATTTCATGTGTGGTGGATTCTTGTAACACGATTTTAACAATCTTCATGTCTGAGTATGCATTTGGCATTTTATTAAAAAAAAATTTTAACGGTGACCACGGGTAATGCACTAGGTGTTTGCGCCTCCTTTTTCTTTTCTTTCATGCACCCATGTTGGAGTTCCCTGCCTGAGAAGAGCAGCATGCCAGTCTTTCCCTTCGAAGTGAGCGCTTGGTTGAATTGTTTGTTTCTTTTGGTGGTATTTGATGACCACTTTTTATTTTTTGCTAAACAAAAAAAAAAAAATCCAAAAATGAAGGAAAAAAAAAAAAAAGCAGGATTTTGGTACTCCCTGTAAAATCTTTTTCTATGAGTTCATTGACTGACACAGCTCCATATTCTTCACCATAGGGTTATGCTGCCCTCTACAGGAGTAGGACTAGGCAGACAACACAAATGTTTCCCCAAGAGCGAGTCTGACTTCCAAAGGAACTCAATGGCTACCAAATAAACCCGAATAGCTCAAACAACATCCAGAGTATGCAAGGCAAATATGCTGGGATGAGCCAGCCTGGGGCACAAGGACGGCAGCACAATGTCCTCATTCAAATGGAAATTGGAGACAACCTTTGGGGAGGAATGACCGCCGTGTTTGCAGAACCACCAGATAGAGAGAATGACAAGACAAGCCGCACACTCTGACACCCTGTGAGCAGAGGTGAAAGCCAACAAAAAGCCACCTCGTGTGACAGCGCAAGGAAAGGGATCTCCCGTACGTTTTCAAAGGGAGGTTTTTGAAGAACTAATAGAACCAGGTTCAAATTCCATGGTGGCAGAGAAAAACGACGACCCTTTGAAGGCATATATGCACCAATTAACGGGAAGCCAAAGGTTTCTAAAAAAAAAAAAAAAAAAAAAAAAAAGACTGCAAAGCAGACACTTGGTCTTGCACAGCGCTCAAAACCAGTTTCTGATCAACACCCCATTGAAGAAAGGTCAGAATCTGAGCCACCGAAATGGAATGAGGATGGAATCCTTGAACCTCACACCAGGAAATGTACACCTTCCACATCCGATGATAAAGCTTTTGAGATGTAGATTTCCTCACCTTCAAAATGGTTGGAAACACAGAGCCAGTCCGTCAAAGCCAGCGACTGCAAAACCAGATGGAAGATCGGCCTCTGAGACAACAGATCGTGCGTGAGAGGAAGCCTCCAGGGGACGAAATGGCCGAAATCCCATCGGCCTCGATCCTGCGTAGAAGTCTCGGAAGTAGCTGGAGCGGAGGACCGATGGCACCTGCTCCATGGAGCCCCCAAAGCATCCGTGGCGTCTGCCAGAGGATCTTGTGACCCAACTGATCCACCTCAAGGGTGCCCCACCACAGACATATCTGATGAAACACGTCTGGATGAAGTGACCAGTCCCCCTGGCCCAATGTTTGATGACTAAAGTAACCTTCCCGCTAATATTCCATGCCAGAAATTATGCACAGCGGAGATGTCTGGAATGAACCGTTCTGCCCACCGGAGAATGCCAGACACCTCCAGGGCCGCCAACACACTCTTTGTGCCGCCCTGCTGATTCAAATAAGCCACGGCCGTGGCGCTGCCCGACTGAATCCACACAGGGAGCCCCTGGAGCTGCTCCGATCCAGGCAGGCCTGATCGCTCGAAGTTTCAAGACATTGATGAGCAATCTAGACTCCTAACGTCCAACAGCCCTGAGCCGTGTACAGTTCCAGGACCCTTCCCCACCCAGACACACTTGCATCTGTCATGACTAATGTTCAGCACAAGGGGAGAAAGGACTTGACTTGCCCTGTATTAAGGTCAGGGAGCGCAGCCCCCAGACCAGAGAACTCTTGTCGCCTGACACAGACAAATCACATAGTCCAGCGACTTGGGACACTCGTCCCATTTACCAGAATCTCAGCAGCCATGGAAGAATCATCCTCACTGTCTAACAGGTGAGGGAAATTTGGACTCAGACCCCATAGGGTGGTCCCATCCACTGCGAACTAATAAGATGCAGGATCTGATAAGACAGGAGGGGGGGGGGCGCATTCGCTGAGCCAACGCCATCCTTTCCCCTGCACAGGGGGTCAGCAACTCAACCCCTTGACAGGGGGCGCCGACTGAGGCCCGCAAAAGGGGGGCCACCAACTGGACCCTGTAAGGGGGTCCCCTGCGGATGCCCTTCCAAGGACGCCCACAGTAGGCCATAAATTAACCCCACCTAGAGGGGAGCCGCCGCTAATGCGGTGGCCATGACCACTGGAAAAGGTGGATACTCCACACAACCATGGCAGCAAAACCTGCCTGCCCCCTTTTGGAAAGTAGACAGGCTGTGGTATTTCGTAAGCGGTATGGCGTGTTTTTTGAAGTCGTCATTTTTTTGTCACTTTCTGGATAATGAAAGAAAAAATAGTTTTTTTTTTTTCACTTTTTTTACATACTGTCACCAGTGTAATACAATGCCATCATATAGCTGATGTGGCAGTGACCAGGGACACTGACTGGTTTACATACTATGACCAGAGCACCCTAGGAAACACTGTACCACTTTGGGAAGTGGATCAGAATTCCTTTATTTTTTTTGCATACTATAAACTTGCTTATAGCATTGAATTTCACTGCTAGAAGCAATTTTTTTACTGAACAATGTGTAAACACGGTCTATTGTTATGGATTAGCTGTAATTGGTCACAGCTCACATGGTACAAATGGGCTAGGATTGGCCCTGTTTGTACCATGTGATCACTGTGACCAATCACAGCTAGCAACACAATTGTATACAATGAATGGCATGAAAGGAAGCCATTGTTTACAGCTGTTATGTGATCTGCTGTGATTGGTCACAGTGATCACATGACACTAGCAGCAGGCTGGTAAAGTGATCGGTCATCTGCTGTGTGGATGCAGCAGGTGACAAATTGCACCAAGGTGGATTCTCGGAAGGACATCCTCCCAGAAAAGGGTTCCCACCCGTACGTCCTTTTACATTGATGTGGGAGGAAAGCAGTTAAAAGTGGTAGTAAACCAGTCATGTCGCCTATCAGTGCTACCCATCAGTGGCCACCAGTGCAGCCCATCAGTGGCAATCCATACCGCCTATTAGTGCAGCCTATCTGTGCCCATAAATTTCATATTAGTACAGTGTTGCATAAAGCGTCACAGTGCTGAAAGCTGAAAATTGGCCTGGCCAAGAAGGGAGTAAAAGTACTCAGTAGGCAAATGGTTAAAGGCTTTACAAAAGATTTTCACCCCTTGATTAAAAAAGGTTTATAAAAAAAAGAAGGTTTGTCAAAGCTCGCTGTACAATTTAATAAAAACTCAGCAGACAAATCATACAAATGGGGAGTTTTACCTTTTGGCGGACCTGGACCACAGCCTTCCAGAAATCTTTAGCTTCCACTCTATGGCAATCATCACACATTTGTGATAGGACCACATACTCCACTACAAAGACCTGCTGGAGGATTGCTCCATTCATCACCTGTGGGAGAGAGAAAGTGTTTTTACAACCCACGCACTCCATTACATTCTACAGGCATGTATAATACATGCAGGGCAAGCCACAGTTTCATGGCTGAACATATCACGATTACAAAGAGCTGACACACTGCCATTGCTAAGAAATAGAAGAGAGGATTATTCTCCAGCAAGAAATCTGAGGCAATTACCCACACACCTGCAATATGTAGGGCCACCTACCTCCTTCTGTATTGTTAGTTTCACTTTAAGTCTCTTTGAGTGAGGTTCAGTCCAAATAAAGCCAGCATCTATAAGCCGCACCTGGGTGCAAAGAATACAAGTATAATTACATTATGCTGATTTCTACAAGGCATAGTTATTAAAAGATGCATGGAAAAAACATTTACATCTCCTTTGTCAAAATCATTGCAAGTAATACTAGATAAATTGTTCAACTAGATTAGAAACCTTAAATGCAGGAAACATATCTATGTTCCATACTGAAGAGGAGAAAATATTTAGGGAACAGATTGCTAACGAGTGCAGAATACAGAAGAACATGAAATGCACAAAGACTAAAGCAGGGTATACATGCAGTTCCTTTTTTCGCTTAACCAGCGGGTTGCATGAAAAACATAAAAATAACTGACAGATCCTCGCATCAACACAAGTGATGTTGAAGTAGGGATCTCTACCGCTCTGTCCTTGTATTCTGACAGGGGACTCCCTGCAAGTACTGATTGAATGCTGGTTTGCTAGCAAGACTATTCAACAGAAGAATTACATATATACCGAATGTCGGCCAGTTCTCACTGAATCTTTCCATGTCTTTCAATCAAATCCAGACATTTACCATAAATTGCAATTACAGTTTTTTATAAATACATTTTTAACTTCCTCAGTGTATTTCAATGGCAGAGGTCCTCTCTGCTACATAGCTCAGGTTATGGCCTCTTGCATAGTGCAGCTTGAAAAAGAGCAATACAACGTTTTGTTTTTGTTTTTTACTGATCTAAAATGCATCCCATAGTTCACAATGTGCCTGCACACACAGGTGCGTAAACAAGTGATGCATATTCTTCTGAAAAAAAATAAACAATTGACTCTGCTTTGGCAGTTAGTATTCTGAACCATTACATACAAATATGCACATATGAGCATAAATATTGAGAATTTTCATAGATTTTTCCATAAGGAATGTATTGTAAGCACACATGTGCTTACGCGCAAATACGAGTAAACTGAAATTATGTCAAGAAATGCTGATTCTCAAAACATCAGTACCGTGTGCAAGAGGCTTATGACATCTCAGCACAAGTCTACGCAGCGTTGCATTGTGAGCCCAGGCCAAGTGATAATGCACCCCCTGGGGTGACATTGATAGTCTGAGCTCAAAGTGAGGTGGGTTGAATGACAATGAGCCTCATTTAACCCAGAGAAGGGCTGGCACTGAAATACAAAGGAGATATTGAGGGCAAGGCTAAAACAACGAGAGTGTATGTAGTGGTTTGGAAAGTTTTTCATGTTTTAGGTTAAAATAGAACTGTAGGCAAAAATGTTTCTTCATCTTTGGTTACAACTCCTGTCTTTTTTTTGTCCCATTGGGGAGATTTACCATTGCTTCCTGACCCATAGCGAAAACAGGAAGTGAGAAGCATTACCTGCAAATTGAGGGAATCCCTTGGGGCCCCCCAGGTCACCAGAACTAGTTCCCATTGGAAGATTTCCTCTCTTACTTTTCTGGGGACAACCCAAACTGTGGGATTTCTCTTACTTTCACTTAACCACTTGCCGACCGCCGCACGACTATCTACGTCGGCGGTCAGCCCCTCACAGGCAAACTAACGTAGGGCTACGTTGCTTGCTTGTGAGGGTCTAGGGAGCGAGCGCGCGCCCCCGGGGGCGCGCTCCCGCTCCCGCGTGGTCACGGACCCCCCCGCGCGTGTGACCAGCGGACCCGATGTCCGCCGGTCACTCGGCGATCGGCGGGGGAGAGGGAGAATGTCAGGCAGCTTGTGTAAACAAACTGCCTGTCATTCTCCTCGCTGCAAAGACACTGATAAAACGGATCTGGTATGTAGATCCGTTGATCAGTGTCCTTACAGCTAGAGCCACAGCCAATCACAGTAGAAACCACGCCCCTAGGGACACACAGCCCCTCCCTTCCAAATAAAGTTAACCCCTTCACTACCAGTGTATTTTTACAGTAACAGTGCATATGTATAGCACTGATTACTGTAGAAATGTCACTGGTAACCCCAAAAGTGTCAAAAATGTCAGTCAAGGGTCCGATCTGTCCGCCGCAATGTCGCAGTACCGCAAAAAAAAAAATCGCAGATCGCCGCCATTACGCGTTAAAAAAAAAAAACAACAAAAATCTTTCCCTTTGTTAGTAAACGCGATAACTTTTGCGCAAACCAATCAAAATACGCTTTTTGCGATTTTTTTTACCAAACATAGGTAGCATAAAACAAATTGGCCGAAAATTTTAAAAAATTTTGATTTTTACATTTTTTTTGGGGGAATTTCATATAAAAAAATGTGAAAAATATTGCTATTTTTGCAAAATTGACGCTCTTTTTTTGTTTATAGCGCGTGATCAAAAAATCGCACAGGTGATCAAATACCACCAAAAGAAAGCTCTGTTTGTGGGAAAAAAAGGACGTCAAATTCGTTTAGGTACAGCGTCGCACGACCGCGCAATTGTGCGTTAAATTCACGCAGTGCCGAATCGCAAAATACCCCCTGGTCGGAATGGGGGTAAAATCTTCCGGGGCTTAAGTGGTTAAAATTAAAATGGTAAACAGGACATATAGAGAGGGGGGGGGTCTCCCTAATGAGGGCACAAACAGGATTAAAAATCTAACAGGCATTCAAAACTCTCTCTACTCTGTCCAAAACTAGAAAAAAAAGTTTTGCCATTGGTTCTACTTTAGGTGAAACAATACTTGAAACCAAAGCTAAATTAAAGCAAAGTTCCACCCTCAAAAGTGACTTTGGCCCATCCGCTTGCTCTGGGTCACCTGAAAAAGAAATGGATACGGACGATTGTTTTTTGTTTACTTACTTGGTTTTGAATAAAATATACTTACCTTCCTTCCTCCCTCTGCGGACACGGCCGCCACCGTCACTTCCTGCTTGCATTGACTCCTGGGAGCTGAACGTCATCGCTCCCAGGAGTCAATGCGCCTGTGTTCTAAAATTTCGTCAGACCCATGAAAATTCCGGACCTCGTCACTTCCGGTGAGGCTACGTCATTACCCAGCTGGTGCAACAGCTGGAGCGAGCCCTGGCGCGTATGCGCACAAGACATTTTCAAGGTCCGATGAAATTCTCAGACTTAGCGAACAGCTGACTGAGAGGAGGCGGGGCTGAGATGGGACTTAGTTGCCTTCTCCTGGGTGATACAATGACAGGAAGGTGTGTGGTGTACGGGGAGGAGGAGGGGCTGAGCTCACACACTGGGCGGTCACCATTTTTCACTAATCACACATTTCTAATGATTTTTAGCTCATGTGACCACTCTGCTTTATTTCATGGCCTCTGACCATTCATCCCACACCCTGCAGATGGGAACACCCCAGATGTGACCAGCAGGGCGCGCTTGTCAGAGGCCATGCAATAAAGCAGAGTGGTCACATGAGCTAACAATCTGTAGAAATGTGTGATTAGTGAAGAATGGTGACCGCCCAGTGTGTGAGCTCAGCCCCTCCTCCTCCCCGTACACCACACACCTTCCTGTCATTGTATCACCCAGGAGAAGGCAACTCCGTCCCACCTCAGCCCCGCCTCCTCTCAGTGAGCTGTTCGCTAAGTCTTAGAATTTAATCGGACCTTGAAAATGTCTTGTGCGCATGCGCGCCGGGGCTTGCACCAGCTGTCGCACCAGCTGGGTTATGACATAGCGTCACCGGAAGTGACGAGGTCCGGAATTTTCATGGGTCCGACGAAATTTTAGAACACCTGCACTGGCCCTGCTCACTTCCGATGCATGCGTGTCATTCCCTGCTAAACAGCTTCTGAGCATGCAGGGATGACGCGCCTGCCCCGGAAGTGACGAGCGGAGTCGGTGCAGGGCATTCTGGGACCAAAGAGGACACCGAAGAGGACGCCCTGGCTTCAGCTGCCCACACCTGAGATGGCAGTGTTGGACAAGAAATTTTCAAGGTAAGTATTTCTTCTAAAAAGGTAAGTGCAACCTGGGACAGTTCAGAGGCTATCCATTCAGAAATGCACTAGCCCTGACTGTCCCGGGGGTATTTTTATCTGAAAAACGTTTTTGAGGGTGGAACTCCGCTTTAAAGCAAAAAAAAAAAAAAAAAAAAACCCTGTAAGACAAAGGCATAACGAGCTAGTATGAATTGCATACTAGCTCATTATGAAATACTTACCTTATAACAAAGCCCTCCAGCGGCGCCCGATCACTGCTGAGACGGCTGACATCTTCCCTGGTGTTTCTTCCGGGTTTGCGGGCTCCGATGCTGTGAGTGGCCTGAGCTGCGATTACATCACACCTGCACATGCGTGTGGGAGCCGCCGTTTACGGCACGGGCTCTGAAGGTCGGGCACGGCAAGCCAGACTTTCAGAGCGCATGCACGATGAATATCACCTAAACTGTGCAAGTTTAGGATATATTTACAGTAACTACAGGAAAGCCTTATTATAGACTTACCTGAAGGTACAAGTAACAAATAAGACTTTACTTCCACTTTAACAGTTGTGCCTCAACATTTGAGTGCATGGTATCTATTAACGTAGACGGACGATCAACACATATAGGAAACACAAACTGGTTTAGAAGGATTATTTTGTGGTTTTCAACTTGTCTTCCTTATTACAGCTGGAACATTTTTTGAATGATTACACTGGTCTATAAATTTTTGGAAATGATCAACCTTTAAGATAAACTGTGCTATTTCTTACATATTTTGTTTAGATGAATTAGAAAACAAGTGATAAAGGTGCAGGTTGGCGAAAATTTAAGATATTTTACATCTACCCATCATACAGTTACAGCACATCTGGTGGCTTCTGAAAGTGTCACTGCCTAACATTTCCAGGGAACAGTTGATATTTTCCTTTAGAAGCCAAGATGCCACGAAACTGTGTAAACAACGCAGATAATTTATGCTACAATTGTGGTGAGAATACATTTGCAACGCAAAAGTGCAGTAAAACGGCAGTGGTAAAAAAAAAGGCATACCACCTATATTTTGAATGCATAAATAGGGGATCAGGACAAGTTGGGCCCCTCATTGTTGCATTTATGTACAACTTATCTGTGTCATTGACTAAACAATAAGAAAAAGTCAATGCCTTTCAGAGTCCATTCACACTGCCACGACTTGTGAGGCAACTTGTGTGCCCTCAAGTCGCCCCAAGTCGCTTGACATAACAACAGCAATGTTAATCAATGAGTGCTGTCTTAATTGGCACTACTGAAGTCGCTCCGACTTCAGAAAAGGGTCCTGTACTACTTTGAGGCGACTTGTATCCGACTTTTCCCATAGACTTCAATGGGAGTCGCCGCCTTATCTTATTTGAAGCGACTTGTGATCCGACTTTCCATTAAAATGGTCCTGAACCAGAAAAAAAGATAATTTTTCTTAGAATTTTTAGTAGCGCAGGGATGGGGCTCCGCTCCACCTGGGCGTTTTTGTTGCAGGCATTTATCGGGCATTTTTTGGGCGTCTTTGGAAGCAGGCATGACATCTGAAATTCTGTGTAGGGGTATATATACACACACACACACACACACACATATATGTATATATACACATACACACATATAGGTCTAATAGGAGCGGAGCCACATCCATGCGCTAATGAAATTATTTGCAGGGATGTGGCTCCGCTCCTATTAGACCTATATGTGTGTATGTGTATATATACATATGTGTGTGTGTATATATACCCCTAACACAGAAGTTCAGATGTCATGCCTGCCTCCAAAGACGCCCAAAAAATGCCCGATAAACGCCTGCAACAAAAACGCCCAGGTGGAGCGGAGCCCCATCCCTGTGCTACTAAAAATTCTAAGAAAAATTATCTTTTTTTCCTGGTTCTGGACATGCTACAGAGCTGAAACTTCACAGGAACACTTTTTAGACCCCCCCCCCCCCCCCCAGACACTGAAGAAAAAGAAATCTCATTTTTTTTTTCCAATAATTTTTTCAATAATTGGCTCTCTATCAAAAACGACAATTTTTAAGAACTTTTTTTGTGTAAATGAGCATGACCCAGAACCATCATATTCTGATTGGCCAAATACAAAGTCGTACAAAGTCGTCTATCATACAAGTCGCGGCTGAATTCGCGCAAAGTCGCGCTGAAAGTCGCGCTAACAAGTTGCCACTTATGAGGCGACTTTCTGGTCGCGGCAGTGTGAATGGGGCCTTAGTCTCAACGGTGTGGAGGGAGCATGAAAATGTTACATGAAAAACCAATAAAAGAATGAAAAGTTGTTATTGGTATCAATAAAAAAAAAAAAAAAATGGAGCATAACTGCACTTCCCCCTTATAATTTTGAATTACTTTGATGTAATTTTGACCTGAAGTTGTATCTGGGAAACTGGAGCCAATACTTGGAACTTAAGTGTTCTTGCCTATGGCAAGTCCACTTTTTTTTTTTTTGTTTAATATGTTTTTATTGAAATATATATAATTATACAAACACGAGAGTACCTCCGTGACAAAAGAAATACGAGTACACAATCCCTGAACAAATTTACAAACATGGACAACATCCGAGAGCATAAAATAAAAAAAAAAAAAAAAATAAAAAAAACCAGCTAAGTGTTCATGAGAAGAAAATATTTCAGGGGTTATAAAACGCATCGAACCAAGTGTTTGAGCGGAGGCGCTCGAAGAGAGCAAAGAAAGAAAAAGAAAAGGGAAAAAGAAGAGGAGACGGCAGATGGAGGAGGGAAGGGGGGGGAGGGGGGGGGAGGGGGGCTCCCTTAGTGTTACATCAGCCTTAACAGTCTAACCTAAAGAGACATCAACCATATACATAGCATATGTATTAGAGTGGATAAATGTTAGCCAACATGACCAAATCTTGCGGGCCAGGGGTGCCTGACCACGGAAGTCCATGGTCATGTCCTCCAAATGGTAAATACGATCGACCGCGCGCAGCCATTGAGGTATCGGGGGAGCAACTGACTGCTTCCAATATTTCGGGATTAGGGCTTTAGCCGCATTTAAAAAGGTAGGGGGTGATGGATTTACGGTACTGTGCAGGGTGAAGTTTGGTGTCGTGAAACAAAACCGACCACGGATCCATAGCGATCGGTGAGCCCTGAATTAATTCAATGAGATAGGACAGTAGTCCAGAAGGGGCGAATCACAGGGCAGGACCACCAAATGTGTGCATGTGTGGCTCTGAGTCCGCATCCTCTCCAACATTCAGCCGAAAGAGATGGCAACATCCTCTGCAACTTGGCAGGGGAATAATGCCATCTAGTGAGGAGCTTATAGTTAGCTTCTGCCGTCCTGGCAGAGATTGCTGAGCTATGAGACAGTTGAAGAATAACCTTCTCCTGTGTCGGGGAAAGAGTGCACTGGAGGTCTAACTCCCACTGTTTCAGGAAAGATGGAGTGGAACTGGGAAGTAATGCATCTAAAGCTTTGTAGAACTGTGATAACAGGCCTTTACCCGGTTCAGGGCGCGATAGGATTTGTTTGATCGGGTAAGTGGCAGGTCCACTTACTATTCTTTCACATATATATTATTCTTATTATAGTTAAAGCCTATGGGAAAATTTGGCATCCCAACTCCTCCCACAGTTTTTACACTACATAGACAAGTAATATACCGAAACAAGTGAATCGTTCCAGATCGCGTTGCTATCACTTTTTGGAAGGTTTTGCCTAAAGGTTTGCGAAATATAGTAGTTTTTGTGGTTGAATTTGGTGAAATTGGCTCCATAGGAATGAATGTAAGTTGCCCCAAAAGAATGAATGGCGGAATGTTCAAAATTAGACCGTCTGTTTCCAACTGCCAAAATTTCTTAACTGCTGCCACTCACTCACACACACACACACACCCACCCCCCAACACCAAACTGCTGCCACTCCCACACACACATAGTTACTCCGCCCACTCCAGCCGGAGACTACCGGTGGGGGCAAGAACACGTCACACAATTTCCCCGGAAATTGTAAGTTTTCTAGTTTTTCCTTTATTAGTTTCCCAATTCTAGTAAAATTTAGCTACTTTCATGTCCAAGGCTGTCTCCTTTTACACCAGTGTTTTTTTAAGTCAGGTAAATATTCACATACTGTTTTTTATTTCATGTTATGCTTTTGAGCCAAGCGGTGGGATATCTAGGCTCCTTTTCCCGTTCAGTTATGCCGATAGAAGATCAGTTTACTAGAGCTGCACGATTCTGGTAAAAATGAGAATCATAATTTTTTTTGCTTAGAATGAAGATCACGATTCTCAAAATCTTATATATATATAATGTGTGTATATATTTTTTTTTATTAACCATTTAAAATAAAGCTGTGACTAGGATTATCTCCCCCCCCCCCCCCCCTCCGTCTTGATAATAATGGGTTAAATAAAGACAGCTCACATTTGAAAAAGCTTTGCATGAATGTACACTTCATGGAGAGGGCCTATGTCTGAAGAAGAAACGCGGTACCTCTCATCCACCAAATCGCAGCTGATGTCAGTTCCTGTATTGGTGCCATTTGCGTACCACACTGGCTCCACCGCGGCCGACGACTTCCCCTCCAGTCCTGGCTACCTTAGCAGTCCTGCCACAATACCGATGCCAGCATCCTAGGGACACCCTTGATCCCAGCATCTACACAAATGTGAGCTGATAATTTTTACTATGCAGACATCCCATCCTGCAAAAACTCATTTCAGGAAGGTGCCACTCCACGCCCCCTCCCCCCACCAAACTAACACAACTAGAGGATGGGGGGGGGGGGTGATTTGAGATCGCGATTATTATACGATTAATTGTGCAGCTCTACTGTTTACCAAACTCAATGGGTCATCAGCAGTGCCTCATCCCTTAAGAGCTGGGACTAAGGTTTCCTTCAGACAAACTAAGCCACAAATCACTTTCTCTTACACCAATCCACTGTGCTCTGGGAATCTTTTTCCATTTACTAAATGATCTGTTTTTCCTATTACTGAACATGGTTCCAAATGCAAGCATTCTCTGAATTAAGGTAAAACACCTGCGTGCAGCTCCTCCTTGTACTTACCAGAACCCAATCTCGATCCAGTGATGTGCACGAGAGCATCGACTTTCTCATCTCTCTCCCTCCATATTGACTCCGACAGCAGCGGGAGCCATTGGCTCCCAGAGCTATTTATCACCTGAAGTACGTTGACGCAGCCCCAGTAGAGTCGCTATATGCTAAGCTCACCCTAAGACCATAACAAGCAGGGGAGGTCGCCGACCACAGTCCCACAAGGAGATGCCAGCTAAAGTTCCACAATATAAAGGGGAAGAGGGGGAATGCCATGACGCAGACACGCAGGCAGAGTACCCCCACACAATAATACCCCCACGGCACTCCCCGGTTCAAGAGGGGCACCAGGCAGTCCATATCTTCACCCCCGGGGGGGGGGGGGAGAGAGGGCGGACGCCCATCCGCTGCTCTATAACCCTAGTCAGCAGGTCAAACAGCCTGGTCAGCAGCTTGGACAGCCAGCCTCGAGTAGGCTGCAAAGCTGCGGTCTAAATTTGGGGCCAGATCCAGTCACGAGTCTGCCGTCAGCTCTGTCAGCTTGATCAGCAGCTTGGAGAGCTCGGTTAGGAGCTCGGACAGCCTGGTAAGTCGCCCGGACAGCTTGATCAGTCACTCAGACAACCGGCTTCGTCAGCCGCAAGCCGCGGCATTCATTTTAGGCCCAATCCGGCCCCGTGTGGCACCCGCCGGTCAGCTTAGTCAGACACCTCATCTCGGTCAGCTCGGTGAGGCACCTCATCTCGGTCAAGTACCTGGACAGCCAGGAGTAGGCTTCAAAGCCACAGACTAACCCAGGCACGTGAGGCGCAAACCCACGGATGAAGAAAACTGCTGCCCCCCCCTCCCCCCCAAAGCCTATAACCACCACAGGGAGCCCAAAGGACATCCCTGTCCCAGTCACTAACCCCCAGGGGGCCAGGAACTTGCTCAAAAACCCCTGTGTGCAATCCAGACAGCCCGGTCAGCAACAACAGCATCCACCCTCCCTTACTGGAGCAAGTGGCAAAGCCAGCTCCAACCTAACCCCGGGAGGGAGGCATGGGGGTAAGTTAGGGCCAAAAGACCACCATGACTTAAGAGGGGCTGGGGGAATTGGAAGGGAACCGGGGGGGGGGGCGGACCATCCCAAGGAGGGGCCCACATCCACCCCGAGACCGCAAGAGCTATGGGGGGGGGCACACTACCTCTCCACTTGGGGTGGGGGTGCTGACAGCCAAAGGGCACGCTGCGACTCAGGCCGAAACAGGACGTGTGCGCCCAGGCGAGGTGTTTCACTCACGGGCCAGTCTCCGTCCATTGGGGCTCTGTCATGGCAAGGCCTAGCGCGGGGCTATAACCTGCAAACGCTCGCTGGCTGGACTGGGAGACCTTAAGGGTCTAGGATATCCAGTCCAAAAACCCAGTCTGGTCTGTTGATTGCAGTTCTCTCAGGAACATAACTAGCTAAAAAAATTAAATTTTTACAAAGGTTGCCTTTAAAATAAAAAAACAAGCCAAGACAGAAGTCCCGGCCGGGAACTAGGTCCTACTCCTAAACTAGGCAGAAACAAACTGAATCCTATAGCAGAGTGAGTGGGTGTATGCCTTCAGGGACTGCCCCATTTGTGCTGCAATGCTCATGTGTTAAAGGTAAATTCCAATCAAGAATGAAAATCTTCTACAGATTTCTAGGCTTTTGGACATTCACAACTGTATTATCCGCATTTTAGGTTCGCTAAATGGCTGATTAGAAACTATCTAATCAAGCCATTCAGGACCTCCCTTCTTTTGTACCAACAACGTTTGATTTGTACAGCCAAATGTTCCTGCACACCGACACTTCCCTATTCCGTTGTTGGTCCCTATTATCTCAGCAAGCCAGCTCTGCTCTCTCCCACCCATTTCCTTTTCTTGTGACGTATGCATGACACACGCTCTGATGCAGCGGTCAGTCTCAGATCTTCCAGCCAGTCAGCTCCGCTCTGCCCCACTCAGTCCCGCCTCTCATCTCCCCTCCTATGACATCCCTTCTCATGAATGACGAATCCAGATCACTTGCAAAAACAGAGCAGCTGGTGGGCATGTGCATTAAGGACTGTGGTCACCAGATGGGGAGAAGAAGCATTAAAAAAAAAAAAGATAGATTTGAGCTTTTGGGGCATATCGGGAATGTTAACGATTGGCTAGCATTGCGGTGGCCCATTCATGGCATAAATGCTATACAACCATGTTAACAAGAAACATGCTGACAGAGGAAAGAGCAGAGTGACGTAGATGAACTCCTCAGTAAGCTACTTCAACTTCACTGTCCAGTCACAGAGTATGAGCAAAGGACAAGACGTTAGTCACCGGTCTGTGTGAATCCCACGGAAGGTAAAATAGATATGTATACAATAATATGTATTTAGTGGTTTTCCTGGAGTTCAGTTTTTAGTGAACATCATAGTCAGTTTAAAGTAGAACTGTAGGAAAAACCTCTTTTTTTCATTTTGGAAAGAGGTAAGGGAGGGCTATAACCCTGTATGGTTTATTTTTGCCATCTGTGCCCCATTGGGGAGATTTCCCTTCACTTCCTGTCCCATAGCCAAAATAGAAAGTGATAGAAAATACCTCCAAACTTGGGGAATCCCAGGTTGTAAACCAGGATCACAAGAAATAGTCTCCCTATTTTGATTTTTCCTTTATCACTATTTTGGGGACAACCTCAAATTTGGTATTTTTATTTACTTCAATAATGGTAAACATGACAAACAGAGGGTGAATATCCCAAACGGGGGCACAGACAGTAATAGGAACTAACAGGTGTTCTAATCTATCACCACTCTATCCAAAAGAAAAAAAGTTTAGCCTTTAGTTATACTTTAAATGGCAAAGGCAATAACTGAGCTTATGTAAAAGTACATGTTTAAGTCTTTATATCCATTCAGCAAAAAAAAGTGTCACTTTTGAAGTGGACAAGGATAGGAGAAAGTTAGAGCTCACAAACTAAACTTATTTTTATCACATTATTAATGCAAATGGCGTTTTGTCTATATCTTGCCCATCATCTTTGTCTGCTACTAGGACTATATTTATAGTATCTTTCAAAAAATATTTAATAACAAAACTAGTCATGCAAAAAGCTTGGATAGAGATGAACACATCTGTATAAATGGAACATGTCTTAGATTTCAGACTAATAAATTCACAGACATTGGTGGTAATTTCCGATAGGATGAGTAACTTATATTTAGCAACATAACACTTCCTTGGCATAGGATATGAGCAAACGGCATCAAGTTTCAAGCCATCGGATGCTTAGATCAGATTCAAGATTTTAAAATGTTAAAAGCATTTTAGGAAAAAAAAAAAAAAAAAAGACTTCAACCTCCTAGGACGTAAAGCCCAACTCATGCACACATTTGTTTTTATCAATTTTGCATTAAGTAGTCTCAAACAATTTGATAAACAACAATCCTCTGCATCTTGTGTATAAAAGTTATTGGAGTCCAGTGTTACGCATGTTACTTAAAAAAAAAGTAATTAGTTACTTCTCACAAAAAGTAACTGAGTTACATCACTAAAAAAATAACTAATTACCAGGGAAAGAAACGATTGCGCTGGGAACACCTTGCGCGGGGTGCAAGGCTCGGGAACGCGAACCTGCTATCAGAATGAATAATTTCTAACAAATCTTCCTGACACCAAAAAAAAAAAAAAAAAGGTGACAGAGGGATCTTTAACCGACTGACAGCCTCAGCTCTGTTCCTGCATGCTGTGCGAAGGGGGGGTGAGGGTGTCCCTTCTCCCCAATCACCAAGCAGAGCTCTCCTCACTAAGTGCAACTTCAGTTCTCGGCCCTCTTTTTTCTGAACTCTCAGACAAGCTTTAATAATTTAGCACTTAGAACAGCTGTAGAGAACAGAAGACTGCAGATAAACATGTACAACGTATGCAGCAGGATTTGTTTAAGCTCTGTGTATCACCTGAGACCAGTCACTTCATTGGGTATATACAGTAAAAGGGATTTTACAACCACTATAGCTTTTTTTATTTTTTCATTGAGGACTGAAATGGCAGGATCTACTACCAAAACAGGCTATTTTTTTTCCTTCCATTCCTTTTCCATAGGATACAATTCAGCAAAAAGCTTTCTTAGTAGAGAGTATCCTTTCAGGATTAGGCCAATTCTCATGTAATGCTCCATGTGTGCATACATGGGAAAAGTTTTTTGATTTTGCCACTTGTAGTCCCTCTAGGCCTTGCTTTTGCTGAGGAGAATCAGGCGAAGACTAGTAGAAAATATTAGTGGAGAATCTATAGCATGTGGCTCAGAAAATGTCTCTGCATATTCCGCTACAATATTTGCATTCCCATCACTCTTCTCCATTTTATCTTTGAACAGAGATTCCAACTCAGGGGAGAGAGGAAGTGTAGCTATTTTGCCACCTGAAAACTGAAGGTTCTAGAAGTGACAAAAGTGGTCTGAAGAATTCAAACACAGTGGGATTAAAATCTGAGGTTGTCATACAGGCTTCATGATGTGTGCCTGAGAGGAAAATAGAGTAAGAGGTGGGAAACAGTGTCTTAATAGCAGATTGCTCCAGGACAAGGAAACAGCCATCACTCTATGCCAGCCATCACTAAATGCTGACCTCCGTGCAGATCCAGACTGAGTCACTGTTCTATCTGGACCAGCTGCGGTCTCGCCATTTAGGAGCCTGCTCAGCCACCCTCACTGCAGAAATCCTCATCGAGCCAACATCGGCGGTAGGACAGCACAGCATGGACGGCGGGAGGAAAACAATGGAGGCAGTACAGCTCTGGATAGTGGTAGGGACCTGCCAAGTTAAAGTGCAAGTCCACCCTAACACTAAAATCCCTGCATCTACAGACATCCCATATAAAATGACCGTGATGTATAGGGGTCATTTCAATATAAAGGGAACTGTGATTTAGGAGGGGGAGGTTGTGATGTGCAGGATGCGTAAAACACGGTTGTAATGACAAGATTGTGATATGAAGGATCTGAGACTAGGTTTATATCATTGCTACCCGTGTTCTGCATGCAGACAGCCTGTTCATTTCAATGGGCTGTCTTACAAGCAGAAACGTAGAAAAATAGGTCCTGACCTGTTTTTTTTTATTATTTTATTGCTCTGCAACCAAGCTGGTTTGGCACTCACAAAAACATGCAGTGTTTGCTGATGCTTCAAGATGCCATTAAGAATCAAATACATGATTCCGATCTCTGCTGTAAAAAAATTTTAGTAAACGGACCTCTGTGAATTTTAAATTCAATACCCCTGCCCTATGCGGTGTTCTGACTTTCTTCTAAGTCCATCAGCAGAACACGTTCCTTGGGCATTTTGTCCAAGCTCTCTTGTGCCTGTGATCCATCACTGCATAAATGAGGGGATCCTTGGTGGGGTATTCACGCAAATGGATGCACATGGGAGTAGGGTTTTGTGTGTCCAGAAGCTGTGATACTGTCTCTGCAACAGAAGGCAGGAGGAACCACAGCAAGCATGCATGGACCACAGCCCTGGACCTGTATAGCATGCTGTGGCTAAAACATGCATTGAATTTTGTGCCAAGGTGAGCGCCTGATGCATGATCCAGTGCAGTGCTCAAAGCTAACATTATAGGCTGGCCCCACGCAGTGGGGTACAATTAGGGTCCTCAAAGCATAACACCAACTGATAAGGAAACTGCTGGATAGCCCAAAGCAATAAGCAGTCACATGTTGATAGAAGTTTTGGAAGAAAAAAAAAAAAAAAAAAGGAGGAGAAGTCCATCACCTAAAAAGGACACTATTAATAATCTGGAGTCTCACAGAGTGGGTGGGGCTATATCAGCGTGCATAAGGGGCAGATTTAAACAAGTTTTTGCCAGTGTCCAATCATCTGAAGGTAGCCTGCAAATAACCCAACTTTGTGTCTTGTACGATTAAGATAACCATTTTTAGGTGTTTATTGCTGCCAATGACTTCCTCTCCTGGTGCCAACAGCATTCCCCTCCATTTCTTGCATAGGTGTTACAGGGACAGAAGTGAAGAAATACAGATATAATACCTGGCAGAAAAAAAACAATTTTCTACTTTAAACAAAAAATATGTCTGGGGTTACGTGGCTCCACTAAATTTTTATAATGTAGGCAAATACACCATTGGATAAATGGACATCATGCTAGGATTACTATAGTAAGTTCTGAGTTGTTTGTGTGCTTACTTGTTTATTGTGATGCGTCTGTCTGAAATACTTGGACTCAACCAACAAACATTTAATGTTGCTAACAGGATTTGGTTTCATGCTGCACGAAAATAGAAGCAGTTACTGAGTAGGTTTAAGCTCTTCACTCTGATCCGGTGTTTGTTGCAGGAAACACTCCCAAGCTGTGACTTCACAGTGTACTCAATGCAAGCTCCAGAAAAGCCACCAATTCTGCAGACTGGAACAAAATGAAAGGCCCAACTCAGACCAAAACCTTTTTTTCTCTTTGGACAGAGTAGGAACTGTTTCAACTCTTTTTCGTGCTTTAATGTCATCTGTGTCCCATTCAGAAGATTATTCTGAACGGTTTTAAAGTGTAACTCCACTTTTGTTGCAGAAAAAAAAAAAAAAAAAAAACACAACAGCCTTCTTTGGATGACCTATGTACACACACTGAAGAAATTGCTATTTGTCTGTGTCCATGTGCTTGAGTTGGTCTGTAGAAAAATGGTTTGCACCTGCAGGGCTCTAATGAGAAAAGTGGCAGGGTCTGCAGGGTCTGATTTCCCTTTGAGAGTAGCTCACCAAAAATGAAATGTTTGTTGCCGGGGATGCTCAAAATATGATTTGTATCTTAGTGCAGACTTATGGGAAAATCAGTGAGCCAATCACACAAGCAGGAAATTACATTTCTGAGGGGCATTCTGTGTACAGAACACCATCTGTGTACAGAACACCTCCAGATAGCCATATTACATTGCATTTTTCATTGCAAAGTCAGCGCGGCACTGATTTGAACAGTTCTATTACTGACAATAGGCTTCAACTTGTCATGCGATTTGGACCTGTCAAATTGCTGGACAAGTCGCACCGGTCTGAACGGGAGCTAAAGGTTTCCGTGTCCCTGTTGTGCAGACATGCCCCTAATTTCTATTTTGTCTGACAACTGTCAACTGGGCACTAAGCAAAGAGAAATCAGCCTGTGAAGTGTATTTTTTTTAGCCATTCTTTTATAGGCATGTTCTTTCATACAGCATAAACAGTTAAAAATGCTGCTTACCTTCTTATTTGCTTTAACTCTCTCCCCTTCTATGTGATGTTAGGGAGGGGGCTGGGGAGTCAATTTTACCATAAATAACCCCATCTGTATTGTGCTGGCAGATCTCATTTTCAGTTGTAAACTAGATTAAAGACCTCAAAGCTTGGGTGGTACTTTGTATGTTCATGCACTGTGTCAGTAGTCTGCCAGCTGCATGTAGAGTCCTATGTATTTTTTTTTTTTTTTTTTAAAGATATGTTGTGTAAATAGGAACACATAACAAGCATAGAGGGGATTTGTAACAGTTGACTACAAAATGGAAAACACGCTTTAAAAGTTTATGCAAAAGACTAACTCCAGGTTTTAGTGATACTTTGTTGGACCAAGCTGTTCCAGACAAACTACTTCCCTCACTAATATTGGAGGGAGAGGGAGAGTATATATTATCTTTGAAGAGAACCACAACACATACTTTTAAGATGGATTTAAGGTGGATTCAGGACTGTTAAAAACCCACATCAGAAAAACATAAAAAATGAACTGGAGGTATTGGAGAAAATCCTAAATAAGTTGTAAAATAGCACCCAAGATGGTCTAAAACCTACGCAATAGCTTAGAATACCCTTCAGCCCACTCTAAATCATACCTTGCTCAATGAAGACTTCAGTTTTTTCAGGCATAACGTAAGCAACTCTCTGGACTCCAATGCACACTGAATCCATGTACCAGGTGGCTGCAGATATCTTAAAAAAAAAAAAAAAGTGAAATCCAAAATACATACAATTACATCACCAGCTACAAATCAAGTAGTCATATAGCAAAATGTTCCGTTACTTCCAGGTTTCTTGCCTAGGCAAATAATGTCATACATCCCAGGAGTCTTCAGGAGAGGAGGAGGGGTTTTCTCAGCTAAGCACACTCTCCTGCATGCACACCTGAGCTAAGGGCAGATGGATTCCAGGAAGTAAATGCTACATGAATAATCTGCTCTTACTTAAGATAGCCAGTTAGAAATGCTAGGAGGCTGTTGTTCAAAGTGATTTCTCAAACAAAAAGCATGGAGACATGGATAGATAGGAGAGTTTGCTTTAAATAATAAAAAGTGTTTTTGGTTTGTGGTGTTCAGATACAGTGAACATCTGTTTTAAGCTAAACTCCAAGAATTCAGCCTGTTTAATAAATGTCCAACGATGTGCATGCTACCTTGCAGACCTATCTCTGATTTAAATCTGACCGTTTTATAGCAGCACTCCTGGAGGATAGGAAGATATAATCTCTCCTCTCAGAGCCCCAAAGTGCATGCCCTCACACAAATCATTTCTGCCCCCCACCCTCTGCTGCACATTCACAGAAGCCTTTGTATTTTGTGAAGGAGTTGTCAAAATACAACAGGTCCTGTGAATGAGCAGAAGGGGAGAGGGACGGGCACACAAGCTGTATGCAACTCTGCAGCTGAAGTAGCCAAGACCAGAATGTTCAGCATTAGAGCTCCAGAACCATATCTTCTGGATTCTGAATTTTAAATTCTTTACTATATCTTCTATATTTTAATGTCGGTATTAGATTATCAACTAGTGGGAACTCCCAGCAGTTCAGTGCAATTACACTCTCTTTGTGAGCTCCAGGCAGATATAACGGATTCGTGTTTAAGCTAGTTATGCATTCATTAAGAAATCAGCTAGATTAAGTAAATAAAATATCTTTACATTTTTTATCCCTGAAACCCTCTGTACAGTAGCACTGTGAGCAAACCAGGCTATACTACTACTATTGGATATCAAACACTGGGATCTTGCTGCCAGGAGGAAAGAGAACAGTGTTAGACCAGCAGATTGGGATAAGAACAGTGACCAAGTTGTCATCCTTATGCCTTCTGCCTAATTTTCTCTTTTCAGAGAAGCAGGAAATAATTTGTTAAAGCAGACCTAACATTTAGAAACAAAATTGCTAGAAGGTAGCGACTTTTGTTAGAAGAGACAATGTATTTGTCTTCTGACAAAAACTCCTTTACCATCATTTTTATTTATACAGTCTGCAATAATGCACAGAAAATAGTCTGGCATCTGTAAAAAGCCAATAGCAGGAGTCGGTTTGCAGGAGAATGCAACTACACTGTACATGCACAGGGGTTTCATCATAAGTAGCCAAACAACGACTATGGCCAGCTCAACAAACGCACATTACACCTTGGCTTTCCTTTCACTGTAATTTGCAGGTATCTTGTGTTCACTGTAAAGATCTAAAGTAAAAGTCCAGCCAAAACCTAACTAAGCTTAAAGTGGAGTTCCACCCATTTTAGTGACTTTAGTTGTATGTAATCCCCTTTAAAACGACTTTTACCAATGGAAATTTTTTTTTTTTGTTGCTAGTAAATACCTGATTTTCTGCTTTATTTATCCTCTTCTCACTTCCGGGTCTGGTCGGCGATTACGTCATTCAGCGATTCGCAGTGTGTGCTGGGATGCATCTCAGGGCATGAAATTTCACATTATTACACAGGAGATGAGCTGCACTGTGTGTTCTGCCCCGCCTCCTCTCAGTGAGCTGTACTGTATGTATTGTATTGAGGCTGTGCTCCGCCCCGCCTCCTCTCAGTGAGCGAGGACTGAAAGCATTATATCCTCACTGAGAGGAGGCGGGGCGGAGGCAGGGCGGAGCGCAGCCTCAATACAATACATACAGTACAGCTCACTGAGAGGAGGCCGGGCAGAGCACGCAGTGCAGCGCATCTCCTGTGTAATAATGCGAGATTTCATGCCCTGAGATACATCCCAACACACACTGCGAAACGCCGAATGACGCAATCGCCGACCGGACCCGGAAGTGAGAAGAGGATAAATAAAGCAGAAAATCAGGTATTTACTAGCAAAAAAAAAAAAAAATCCATTGGTAAAAGTCGTTTTAAAGGGGATTACATACATCTATGTAATCCAATTTATTAAAAATGGGTGGAACTCCACTTTAACCACTTGACCTCCAGAATATTTACCTCAGGCCACTTTTGCAATACAGCACTGCGTTACTATAACTACTTTTACATCAAGTGCATGTGCCCCCTGCAGGGTCACACACATATCCTATAATATTATATATATACACATATACATATACACACACACACACACACACATATACATATATATATACACACATATATATATACACATATATATATATACACACACACACACACACGTGACCTGGCGCGTAGCTGCAGTCCTGTAGCAGTAAACCCCACACGGTAATTACTGTGTAAAGGAAAGAGGTCTATACTTGCATAACATAAGGGCTCTCTTGTCTGCTCACATGATCTCCCCAGCAGCTGGCTTCAAGGGAGAGGAAAAAGCAGTAGCAATGGCTGCAGCGCCTAGGTGGGGGAAACTATCCATATACTTACTATGTGCCATCCATTGTCCTTCCTCTCCCCTGATGCTGGCGCTGAGACCTGATCACATGACCAGACCTGACTGCCCTTGGATTAGGCAAGAATACACATCTTAATTTTACAGGGTAGTTAACATAGGACTTAGAATGGGGGTGAGAGTAGGTGTAAGCGTAGGTTTTGACCGGACTTCTACTTTAATGTAGGCATTTAGTGCTCACTATATAATGAATGTAGGGCTAACTTATGCCACTTTGCAAATCAGTGCAGCTGCTCCACCCTTTACTTTTCCTGTTTTTTCATGGCATTGTTTATGCTGTTGTAAAAAAAAAAAACAACACCCTCGCTACAGCCAAATTCAAGAATTTTCCAAACAAAAACAGTGAACGAACATTCCCTTCCTTGGTATTGTAAATCCCACATTCATTTAGGCTGAAAAGACAACAGACCTCACACACACAACCCCATGATGGCTGATGACAATTTCACATGTTATTAAAGCCAGAAAGGAGGAAAAAAAAAAAAAAAGCATAGTATACAGCTACAGACTGCAGATGAAGGAAGATTGCAGAACTCCTAGTATATTGTGAAAGAGAAGCAGGCATTGGTTGGTAGGTGTACAGGTCACAGTGATCCCAAAATGACTGCAATAGCTAGGAGCACTGTGTGCAGAACAAGCAAATTCCACGTACAAAAAGACAAATCTACACTACCCAGAAATGTCATTGCTTTGCCAGAACTGCCAGGGATTTCACCATTAAAGTATCAGTGCTTGCTCTAAGAACTGGAGCGATTTGCCCTCATCCATCAATACAACTGACTCTAATTAGTGCTTTTTAAGAAAACAATTTTAAAAACTATTAATAAAATAGAATGTTCAATTTTTTGGATGGCAACAATGCACAGCTGCCGTGTTCTTTAAACTATGAAAATTACTCAAGCAACCCAGGTGTATCTAGGTCTCTAAATCTGTGAGTTTGTTTCATGCCTCAATTAGAGTCCACTCACACCGGGTGCAGTGGGATTGCATTAAGACCACTGTTTTTCCAGTGCAGTGCCACCCCTAGCCCACTGCAAGATAGGGCAAAATGCCTTGTCTCTGGTGTGGCCAGTTCACACCACAGTGTTGCGGTGTGTGCGCTGAAAGAAAAAGAAAAAGAAAAAAGTACTTTTATTCCAGCATAGCGCGGGTCATGGCACTCCAGCCGACAGAGCTACACTAAACTAGTTTGTAAAAAAAAAAAAAGACCCAGTGCAATGCGCAACCCTGCACACCACAATCAGATTGCAGGGGCAATGCTTTGCAGGCTCATAGTGAAGAAATTAATAAATGCTGTTTTTTTTTTTTTTTTTTTACCTGCAAAAAGATGTGCATTTTTTTTTTTTAACAGAGGTGATCCTTTAAGACAGGATAAAGGGATAAAATAAAATAAAAAAAAAAAGAAAACTAAGGAAGTCACCAGGTTTGAAGACTGCCAAGATGAAATGTATGGATTTAATACAGCTTTAAAGTTCAGGACTGTTTTGACAATTACAAATCAATGTTCAAGGATTTATAGGTTTTAAAAATGTTTCTAAAGAATGACCTAATCTAAAAAATGGAAAGATTTTTCAAATTCACTTTACAATCAATATAAAGCAAAGACAGGCAAATAGAAATGTTTCGCGTCTTACCGTTCACACTGCTTGCAGAAATGCACAGAAACTTGCTTTGGAATTCCTTCACTAATGTCAACTTGTGTCCTTAGACATGCTACACACATGTTCGCAGGGTTTGGTGGGATTGGAATGCCACACTGACAACACAGACTAAAAAAATAAAAATAAAATTATAATAATGCAATCTAGATTATTATACAGCTTCAAGCTTTTCTTTTTTTCTAAATGTTTCAACTAATAGGTGCAGGCCTCAGCATTTTATCTCAGGGAACCTCTGCAGTTGACTTAAAGTAGAACTACGGGCAAAACTGTTCTTTTCATTTTGGATAGAGTTAAGCTGGATACACACTATACAATTTTCTTTAGATTTTTTCCTTTAGATTTACCAAAACCATATAATATGAAGTCAAACCTAAACACTTTCAATTTGTATGCAATCGGGCAGGCCCTTATACTACATAGTTGAAGGTAAATAAATCTAAAGGAAATCTACCAACAAAAGTTGTATAGTATGTATCCAGCTTTAGGCTCCCTTTTACACTTATGTGACCTAAAGGTCACGGGATTTTTCCGCAATTTTTTGCGACGATTTTGACTATACTTGAAGCAATGCCTATGTCTATGGACCTAAAAACACATTGAAAATCAGCCCAAAGTAGTGCAGGGACTACTTTGAAGTTGTTGCGACTTGAAGCCGTACAGATATGAATGGTACTCATTGGAAATCATGGAGTACGACTTGTTATGCGACTTTACAGTCCCAAATTGTAGGACAAGTCGCACAAGTGTAAAAGGGGCCTAAGCGAGGGTTATAACCGCAGTCAAATTTTTTTCACCATCTGTGTCTCAAGTGAGAAGAAATCCCTGCAAATTAAGGGAAATTGTTGGGGACCACCAGGTCACCAGAACTAGTCCCCATTGGAAGATTTATACTTGATTACTTTTCTGGGGGCAACCCAAAAAAATGGGATTTTCTTTTACTTTCACATTCAATTATAATAGTAAACATGAATAGAATAGAGAGGGTGAATCTCCCTAACGGGGACACAGACAGCAATAAAACCTGACAGGGGTTCTAATTCTTCTCCACTCTATTCAAAACTAAGAAAAACATTTTGGCTTAGTTATACTTTAAGGGCTGTGCCAAGAAAAGCTAAGACCCTAGCAGATCTCCATATCAAAATGCTTGGTTTAGAAACCTGTTTCTAGAATGTTTTCAAATTTGTAATTCTTAAAAACTGAACCTATGCCTGGACTATGCACAATAAAGTATTTACATATTCTAAACAAGCAATAAAATCCCTTTTAGTGTCGGTTCACACTAGGGCGACCTGGTCGCCTCACAGGTCGCCGCAGGTCGCCTCCCATAGGGAAGCTGCGGACCCGTTCTAATAGGAGTGACACAAGTCGCTCCGACCTAGAAAAAGGGTCCTGAGCTTCTTTGGGGCGTCCGCCATAGACTTCAATGTTATGAAGTCCGTGGCGGCCGCTCCGAGGTCGCGGCGCGCTGCGAAGTAGCGTCGCTGCAGTGTGATCCGGCGCTGAAACAAGCCCTAATTAACCACTGTATCTATAAACATTGCGGATAAACGCAACTCTACGAACAGTAGAAACACTGAATTTGAAATCCCTTTCCTTTTTACTTTCTCTCAGAATCTTGGAAGACTTCAAATGTAAACACACAGCAGGTGCTGTAAGCTGTTAGTAACTGACTGAAACTGACTTCAGAGTTTTTATTGTGATTTTTGAACAAATAAGTGTATGCTACATGCAGCTAAAGGAGTCAGTGAGGGTTTGTATTAAAGCCCTTTTACATCTTAAGAATATTTAAAAACTTTAACGGGGATCTTCACCCTAGCAACAAAAAAATAAAAGTCAGCAACTACAAATGCTGTAGCTGCTGACTTTTTTGTAGCTGCTGACTTTTGATAAAAAAGACACTTACCTGTCCAGGGATCTAGCGTACTTCTCACCCGGGCCAGCTCTTCAGGTCCCCAATGCTGGCATGTTTAGTGTGGGAAGCCAGTTGTGACTCCCTGCGGCTTCATAGCTGGCTTCTGCTGCGTTTTGTTTTGTGAATGGTCCCGCAGCCTTCTGAGACCTGTGACGTGTTCCAAGAGGCTGCGAGCAGAGGGTCTGGGGGCCAAACTTTCACTCAGATCTAAGCTAGTAGATTTAAATGGCCTTTACATAAGTGACTAGCAAACTAAAGTTAAACTCCAGTCAACACTTATAAAGCAGTTGCAGCAACATTTGTTTTTTTTTTTTATATTTGGGATAAAGGTTTTAAATAAAATTACTAAAAGCTGATCATTGTAAACACCTGTCAATGTTGAAGAAGAATTCCACACATCAGTATGTTGTACACAGTTGCTTTGGTCAAGCTTAGGCCAACATACATCTGTATATACAATACCTGCTTCCAGGTCCAACGCTAAGTGGCTGCTCTGCTGCACTGTGAGCACAGCAGGTCGGTTGCTCTGCACTGGCGCCATTCAGAGAACGCTGTGCATTTTCTGAATGAATGCAAAGTATTCAATGATTGGATGAGATGGGGAGTATGGTATGACATCCCTGTCCTGCCTCCCCACCTTGTGGGTGCTCAGCTGCTCAGCATGGGACCTGGAAGCAAGTGGAGATTACTGGGGTAGTGGTGTCTGTTTCAGTGATTTCCAGATCCCAGGGACATCGGCCAGGTAAGGTATACACAGTTACATTGGTCCAAGCTGGACTAATGTAACCACGTTTAACCACTTGCAGACAGCCAGCAGTACATATACTGCGGAAGGTTGGCTCTGTCCCGTGAAACAACATACAGGGACCGCTAGTAGGGAAGCGTGCTCACCCATTCACCATCGGGGGAGTTGATCCGTTGGTCCGTCAGCCACGATTGCCACCGGGCACCCGCGATCGCTCCCCTGTGGAGACAGAACGGTGGTCTGCCGTTGGAAATACAGCAGACCGCTGTTCTGTCAGCAATGAACACAGGGAGCCTGTGATCCTCCTATTTAGGAACACAAGTCCCTGCGTTCATTCCATAAGCCCATCCCACACACATTTAGAAAACACCCCCTAGTCTCATATTTAACCATTTGATTGCCCCTGGTGTTAACCCCTTCCCGACCAGTGTCAATAGTAAAGTAACAGTGCATATTTTTAGCACTGATTACTGTAGTAATGTCACTGGTCCCCCCAAAAGTGTCAAAAATGTGAGTTAAGTGTCCAATCTGTCCGCCTGAAATGATGAATAAATAGCGCAAAAAAAAGAAAGCTCTGTGTTCCATGACACTTGTCTTTCAAAGTGCAACAACACTGAAACCTGAAAATTGGCGTGGGCAGAAATTAGGTAAAAGGCAAGTGGTTAAATAGTTTGTCTAAACCCTCTAACTGCCACTTTGTCTGGACAGTTTGGTTTGTTTAAAAAATGAATACATAAATACTTTCTGGCAGGATCCCCAGATAAAAATAAATAGAAAAAAGCCTAAAAAGGAAAATAAATGCAGCCACATTATCTAAGAATTGTAAGTTGCAGTGGATTACATTGTTTTTGGGTTTAGATACACTTTAGAGGTGTTAAAGGCTCAAGGTTAAAAAAAACCTTGTGTGCAGTGACCCCTCCTAATACTAATAGTCTCCTGAGCGCTCTCTCGATCCGGCAATGTGCACAAGAGCTGAGCTTCTCCTGGGTCTCTCATTCGTCATTGGTTAAGACATCAGCAGGAGCCACTGGCTCTTGTTACGGTCAATCACAGACAGTGAGCCAATGAGGAGAGCGAGGGGCAGAGCTGAGCTCCGGTTCTGTGTGTCTTATGGATGCACTGAGTGGGGCTCAGGAGCAAGCATGCACCAGTGCCCCCAGAGCAAGCGGCTTGCTATTGGGGGCAATGGCTGAAAAGGAGGAGCCAAGGGCGCCTGTTGTGGGGGACCCATAAAGAGGAGGATCAGGGCTGCTCAGTGCAAACCCCTTACACAGAGCAGGTAAGTATGACATGTTTGTTATTTAAAAATGTGTATGTATGTATGTATGTATGTATGTATGTATGTATATATATATGTGTGTGTGTATGAACCTTTAATGTCACTTTAAGTAGCACTTCTAAGTCTTGTCCTTGCACAGTGTAGGACTGGAGAGAAAAAAGATGCAGCATACTGATGAACACGTTTCTCTCCCACTCAGCTCTCCTCCTACTTGCAAGTCGTTTGTTAGTGCATGTGCACTGCTGCACAACCTGCTGCTAGACAGTAGATTGCAACTGGCAGGCTCCAGGTCAAAAGCAGACTCTTTCAGCTCTGGCATTTACAAAAATCCATTTAATAATGTATTGATTAACACAGAGCTGCATTCATTTGGGTCTTTTTTTAAATCGAACATAAGTTCAGCTATAAGATTTACATTTTCCCAAATTAAACTGCTTACATGTTGCCTTGGCTGGTGGTTGCTGGCCCCTTCATGTACTCCATTTTCACGACTATATATCTAGAATTAAAAAAAAAAAACACAGGGAAAAAGTCAGCAATAGACAGCATTTTAACTTCTGTAACATTGTTTGTCAGGAAACAAATATTTTATAAATGGTTTTCACTCAAGATTCACACAACCTTCACCCAGGATTCACATGGTTTCCAAAATAATCCAATTGGAAAATTGTGTGAATATTGAGCAAGAGTTGAGTGAATCTTGGGTAAAAAAAAAAAAAAACATTTATAGACACCTTAATACAATTTTTTTTAATTGTTAAGACACCAGTAACATCATATGTTAATCATGGCCGCCTTCTTCAATGAACTGCCCATACTTACTTTAACCGCTGGGATCAACCCTGACCTCCCCATTGCAGCAGAAAATAAATAAATAAATAAATAAATAAAGGGAGCATACGTGGAATGGATTATTCCCTATTCCATGGTGAATAGAGATGGATAGGTTCACAGATTTTACACATTGTGAAGAAGATCTGTGTATGTAATGATACACGCTACAGCAGAGCTCATCTCTCTATTAACCTTTGCAGTGCCCAGTTGTCACAAGTGATGGACAAAAAAAGATCAGAAAAGAAGGTAAATTAGCAATTATCGAATTAATAAAGTTGAACATCCGGGATAAGAAAATATTGTCTAAGTACAATTGCCGTATATTCTACTTGATTTTTTGTGAGCTTTGTGTATTTCTTCTAGATCTGTGCAGTCATTCAGTGTAAAAATTTGCCTCTGTGCAGGAGCTTCCTGTAATATAAACTATAGTCTGTGCTGCTCTGTCCTTGTGCAGGGAGACTGGTCTTTATCTGCACCCCCCCCCTGTAGTTTTTCTGCAGGCAGTCTATTGTATGGGGCCAGCTGGTACATCCCACATCTCTGCACAATCTATGTACAGCAGAATGTCAGTACTTGCTAGACAAGGTAATGTCTAGGTTTGCCAAGGAATTGGTTGCACACAAAGTAGAATTATATTCTTTGTGGCTAAGAATAAGATTTAAAATGAAAGTATTGTGCCTGGAGTTTGGTTTCAAAACCAGTGGCTATAGCCACTAGCAGTAATCATTGTGTTCTGCCATCCTGGAGGGATTCCCGCTCCTCCCCTCCCCTACCACAAAGCACAAAAGTGCTGTGGGAGGCACTCCCCCATCAACACTGACTGTTGATATCGGAATTGAGTGGTTTTCTTTCCTTCCTCTCATAGTGAAAGGAAAGAAAATTGGATTATCTATGGGCTGCTTAGTTGAGATTAGGGATGAGCTCAGACAGGTTCAGACAAGAGTCCAAACCTGCCAGGAAGCTGTCAAAGCAGGCAGCCAATCACAGTCAGCGAAGTATTTCCAGCACATGCACAAAGGGGGAATACATATTTACAGTTGTGGGACCCGGGAATGCCCTGCTGCCTTTGATTGGCTATCTACTTTGACAGCTTTCTGGCAGATTCAGACAGTCCAAACACACCTGAATGTATTCCTGGCCAAGATCTGGATATGAATTCAGCTGACGATATCTGTAGATCTATTGATCATTGAGACATGATGGCGACCCCTGCTTCTGCAATGCTTCATCAAGTGCTCAGGATTTTTACAGAAAACAGCAGATCACAATATCACACCTTACAACTTTTTGAGTTGGGAATGAGGGACACCTATTCGCAAAAGT
This sequence comes from Pelophylax lessonae, assembly GCF_965119305.1. NCBI lineage: Eukaryota > Metazoa > Chordata > Amphibia > Anura > Ranidae > Pelophylax > Pelophylax lessonae. Next base: position 251,799,731 of record NC_138770.1, on the reverse strand, counting down.
ATGTAGGCATAGGACACACCCCCTGCCACACCCCCTTCAAGGAGAATCATACAAGAAAAAATGATTGAGTGCTCTTTTTACCACTACTATTCCTTTATACTGGCTTTTTAAAATTTACAAATGCTGCAATCTAGAAACTGGATGAAAGGTTTAGCACTGGGAAATTCTCTTTGAAAGATAAAAAGTGCATTTTATAATTTATATACAACTATATAAATCAGACCAAAATTAGGAGATAAGATGGAATTTGTTTCAAATCAGGGACAGTTGGGAGCTATGCCATACCGCCCAACTTTTTGAGATGGAAACGAGGGACGCCTATTAGCAATAATATCTGGGCATAGGACACACCCCCTTAACCACTTAAGCCCCGGAAGATTTTACCCCCTTCCAGACCAGGGCCTATTTTGCGATTCGGCACTGCATGACTTTAACGGACAATTGCGCGGTCGTGCGACGCTGTACCTAAACTAATTTGACGTCCTTTTTTCCCCACAAACAGAGCTTTCTTTTGGTGGTATTTGATCACCTGTGCGATTTTTTGATCATGTGCTATAAACAAAAAAAGAGCGTCAATTTTGCAAAAATAACAATATTTTTCAAATTTTTTTTTATATGAAATTCCCCAAAAAAAAAAAAATGTAATAATACAAATTTTTTAACATTTTCGGCCAATTTGTTTTATGCTACATATGTTTGGTAAAAAAAAAAAAAAAAAAAAAAAATCGCAAAAAGCGTATTTTGTTTGGTTTGCGTAAAAGTTATCGCGTTTACTAACAAAGGGAAAGATTTTTGTCATTTTTGTTGTTTTTTTTTTTTAACGCGTAATGGCGGCGATCTGCGATTTTTTTGCGGTACTGTGACATTGCGGCAGACAGATCGGACCCTTGACTGACACTTTTGGGGTTACCAGTGACATTTCTACAGTAATCAATGCTATACATATGCACTGTTACTGTAAAATTACACTGGCAGTGAAGGGGTTAACTTTTTGTGAGAGGGAGGGGTTGTGTGTGTCCCTAGGGGCGTGATTCTAACTGTGATTGGCTGTGGCTTGAGGTGTAGGAACAGTAATCAACGGTCCTACATAGTAGAACCGTATGATCACTATTCCTACACAGGGAAGAATGACAGGCGGCTTGTTTACATCGGGTCCGCCGGTCACACGCGCGGGGGGGGGGGGGGGGGTCCGGGGGCGCGCACTCGCTCCCTAGACCCTCACAGGCTAGCGACGTAGTCCTACGTTGCTTTGCCTGTGAGGGGCTGACCGCCGCAGTAAATAGTCGTGCAGCGGTCGGCAAGCGGTTAAAGGAGAATTCTAAAAAGAAAAAAGAAAAAAAATTAGGTAAACCCACAAGTGCTTTTTTTACCATTGCACTGGCTTTTAAAATGTACAAATGCAGCAATTTAGAAACGGGATGAAAGGTTTAGCACTGTGAAACACTTTTTAACCACTTGCCGACAGCCCCCCTGGGCAAAGTGACGTATGGGTACGTCACTCGCCCGTGAGCCAATAGGGGGCGAGCGTGCGCCGCCAGATGCGCGCTCCCACCCCGGTTCGTTCACTGCCATCCCAGCGCGAGTGACCGACAGCTCTGATGTCCGCAGTCACTCGCGATCTCCCTGTGGAGAGGGAGAAAGGCAGGCGGCTAATGTAAACAAAGCCGCCTGTCATTCTCCCTGATCTAACTGCAGAGATCATACGATCCTGCTATGTAGGATCGTATGTCTCTGTGATTACATCAAAAGCCACACCCCTTTACAGTTAGAAGCACGCCCCTAGGGACACACTTAACCCCTGGATGTCTAATAAAGTTAGCCCCTTCTCTCCCAGTGTAATTTTTACAGTAACAGTGCATATGTATAGCACTGATTACTGTAGTAATGTCACCGGTAACCCCAAAAGTGCCAAAAATGTCAGTCAAGGGTCCGATCTGTCCGCCGCAAAGTCGCAGTCCCTCAAAAAAAAAAAAAAAATATCGCAGATCGCCGCCAATACTAAAAAAAAAAAAAAAAAACCAACAACAAAAATTACAGAAATCTTTCCCTTAGTTAGTAAGCGCAATAACTTGTGCGCAAACCAATTAAAATACGCTTGTGATTTTTTTCACCAAAAATATGTAGCAGAAAACAAATTGTCCTAAAATGTGATTTTTACATATTAATGGGGGGAATTTCATATAAAAAAAAGTGAAAAATAGTATTTTTTTTAAATTGTCGCTTTTTTTTTTTGTTTATAGCTCAAAAAATAAATATCGCATAGGTGATCAAATACCACCAAAAGAAAGCTCTGTTTGTGGGGGAAAAAGGGACGTCAATTTAATTTGGGTACAGCGTCGCACGACCGCGCAATTGTCCGTTAAATTCACGCAGTGCCGAATTGCAAAATAGGCCCTGGTCTTTGAGCAGCCAAATGTTTCGGGGCTTAAGTGGTTAAAGAATAAAGAGTGCATTTTGTGTACAACTACATAGATCGGACTAAAATGGGGGACAAATGAGGAAAGAGGGACATTTTTTCCAAATCAGGGACAGTTGGGAGCTATGCATACCTATGTATCAGGTAACAGTGCTGGGATCATTGTGTGTGCCTCCCTCTAGGTCAGGAATTTCCAAAACTACAACCCTCCAGCTGTTGGAGAACTACACATCCCATGAGGCATTGTAAAACTAGGACTAGGCATGTAATGACTAGGCATGATGGGAATGGTAGTTCCTGAACAACTGGAGGGCCATAGTTTGGAGGCCCCTGCTCTTGGTGTTACTCTTACAGGCATGCACTGTGGCTGTGATAGGGTCTCTTTATCTTACTGCCAAGCTGGGACTTTTAGTGCCACTGCAGTTTTTCTATTGTAGATAGCCCTTCCAGTCCTCTGTCCCCTGTGAGAAGAATGTGACTGGTTGTCAATGCGGTGTAGGTGAGAAGACAGCCTGCCCCACCAAACATGTAAAGAATAAACTTTAATGACCAGAAGCACCCATCCAGTCTCACCTGTACACTCACCTCCGGCGGGTGTCACCATGAACACAAAGATAGCAGCCCGATCACAACACAGCGACTCTCACATCGGTACCATGTGGCAGGACACTAACTTCCGCATGACGTCACCATCCCGAGGACCCACGCAGAGGCTGCCCTGAGTACTGCCTGCACGAGTTGCGTGCAGGGAAGCGCCTGTAGGAAACATGTCACTATTACATTGGTATGGGATAATTCCTAATGTGTCAGTGATAGGTGTTAAAGATGGAAAGACACGTAAATGTTTCAGTTAAGGGAACTGTGACATACCTGGCCCACCTGGGGGCGTGTGGGCTCCATTGAAGTGTAAAGGTTTGCAGTCCTTGTTTGGAATGAGGGTGTCACAGAGCGTGCTGGCTGCAATTGTCATTGCTTTGGGAGGAGGACCCCTTTATGTGAGGGAGTCTTTACCTGCTGAACTCTGGAACAAGCAGATATGGTCTAAATACAAGAACCATAGAACCATGTGTATCCTTCCTTGAATCTTGGTGCACTTTATGCATTTTATTCCAGATCTGTGCGGTGATCCAGTATGAGACTTTCCCTCTGTGGCGGTGTTCTGTCGAAAACTCCAACCACGTCACTTCCGGTGACTCTACACCAGGAAAAATTGAAGATTTCCACTACTTGGTGTTTTCCCAGAACACCGGCAGCCTATACACTCCGGTAACACGCTATAATGAGTGGACATTGTAAAGCTGGACACACACTATACAATTTCCTTTAGACTTTTTCCTTTAGATTTACCAAAACCATATAATATGAGGTCAAACCTAAACACTTTCAATTTGTATGCAATCAGGCAGGCCCTTGCACTACATAGTTGAAGGCAGTGGCGGCTGGTGCTTAATTTACTTGGGGGGGGCAGCTCACAGCCCCCCCCCCCTATCGCTCGATTGATCAATCGCCTGTTTTGCCCCTGCACTTACCCCATGCAGGTTTCATCTTCACCCCTGCATCTCCTCCGGAATCCTGGCAGTCGATTCTCCTCCTGGCCAATGAGGAGTTAGGACTCTAGGCCAATCGGGACTCAGGACCTGCTTCCTGATTGGTCGAGAAACAGGGAGACATTAGCGAATATTAATTCACTAATGTCACACAACTGGGTGGGCTTTGCGTGCAGTGCTCTGCGCCCCTAGCCCACCCTTTATGAAGCCAATTAGAGCCTCCGACTCTAATCATGTGCTACTAAAAAAAAAAAAAAAAAGACCCATTGGAATCCATGTGTCCAGCGCCCTGCATGTAAATTAGAGGCCGGGCGCATGGATTAGGGGGCGGCGCCCCTGCTCCCTGTATGGACGGGCCGCCACTGGTTGAAGGTAAATCTAAAGGAAATTGAACAACAAAAGTTGTATAGTGTGTATCCAGCTTTAGTCCGTCCGCTAGTTGTCGCCACCATGTTGTTGGTTACTAGCGGACAAGCTAAAAATGTCCACTCGTTATAGCGTGCATCATAGTGTATACGCTGCTCCTGTTCTATGAAAACAAGTGGTCAAAATCTCCAATTATTCCATGTGTAGAGTCACCAGAAGTGACATGGTTGGAGTTCTCGGCAAGTTGGAGTTTTCGGGCAGAACACTGGAGCTTCCAGTAATGAAGACCGGTCACTTCTGCTCTCTCTCCTTGTGCAGAGTGATTGGTCTTGTCTCCGCCCCCTCCTATAGTTTTTCTGCAGACAGCCTGCAAGTGGTGATGCTTCTAGGTCCCTCCTACAGCTCTGTTCTTAGCACAGGCTTTATACAGTGTTTGTGTCACTGCTAATTTTTCAAGGTAATATCTAGGTTTGCAAAGACATTTAGTGCATACAACGTTGATATATATCATTTGTGGATATTGAGGAATTTAAAAGAGAAGTAAGGGCATTTTTTTATTTAATCATACTTAGCTATATGGATGCAGCATTGATCCAATGCTGCATCCATCCCCCATTGGCTCTAAGGCTGAGAACCAAGCGATCAAACACCGCCGATCGCTCAGTTCTAAGTGTTCTGGGAGCAGAGAGCTGGTGACTGTCAGTCACTGCTGTCTGCTCTGCCCCTCCTGTGTTCTTTGGAGTCCTGGGCTATGGAGGGGGCGGGAGCAGCCAGCTCAGGCTCTTAGTGGCTTGCTGAGAGGCTGAGCCAGGTGGCGGTCCAGGCATGTGGGTGAATCCCAACCATATTGTCGCAATCTTTCCTAAACCTGGACTGGCTCTGTGATGTCAGCTGACAGCGGGCTTCAGCCCACTGTCTGCTGAAAATAGGTCACAGGAGTGCAGAAGGATCTGTGATCCACAAGAGCAGTACAGCCAATCCAGCTTTGGCTGTACTTCTCCTTTAATTAAAACCGAACTTCATCATGACCTTTCTTTTCACCGAAGTCTAGCAATGCCTCTGACTTGTATAGGGGTATTATTTGGTCTGAATAGCCTCATTGCTGACATCTGTGAAAAATCAACATAAGTATTCCAGGTTGTCTCTCTGGCATCCCCTGTATGCCTGTCCTGAGTGACTCACTAAGGGCATATTCATACTTGTGTTTGGGAGTAGTAAAAATGCATGGTTAAGCCCCCTAATGGCTCCCCCTTAAAGTGTTTGTGTACCCTCACATGCACCCAGGGAAGTGACTAGCCTCAGGTGATACACAGAGATTAAACAAATCCTCCTACATAAGGTTTACCTGTTTATCTGCAGCCTTTTCTACATCCGTTCAACGTCTACATCCGTTTATCCGTTCCAATTTTATGCAGCTTGTCTGAGCTTTCAGAAAGCAGGGGTGGGTAGCTGAAGTTGCACTCTGCAGAGCTCAGTGAGAGCTGATTGGAGTGAAGGGATACACCCCCACTTTACACAGAAACAGAGCTGAGGCTATCAATCGTATGTTGTGTGCTGGAGCTCCCTCCCCTGTCACCTTTTTTCTCATAGTGTCAGGGGAAACCTGTCAGAAGGGATTCAAGCTAATAGCAGAGGAACAAAGCAGCAGACAGAAATGACAGTGCTCTGTATTGAGATACATAATTTGTAAACTTTTGATCAGGGTCATTTGGGTAGTTTCTGTTGTCATTATGATTTAAAAAGAGTAAACACAGCTGATTGATAATAAATGGCTTCAGCTAAACACTAACCATGAGTGAAGGGCCCTTTCACACGGCCGCTCCGTGTGTCCGCAAATCATCCTATTTTTTTGCGGATGATTTGCGGACATAATGTAAGTCTATGGCATTGCGGATGTCAGCGGAATACCATCCGCTGACATCCAATTTTCCTTCTTTCAGTTCTGTTCCGTTTTTTCGAATGGAACAGAACCCTATTTTTTCATCCGTGTAAAAAACGGAAAGGAAGGAAAATCGGATGTCAGCGGTGTCATCCGCTGACATCCGCAGTGCCATATACTTACATTATGTCCGCATATCATCCGCAAACAGATGGGATGATATGCGGACATACGGAGCGGATGACACAAATGTCATCCGCTCCGTGAAAAAAAAAAAAAAAGTCCAGCAGCGGACTAAAGCAGCGGAGCGGCCGTGTGAAAGGACCCAAAGAAAGGTTTTTGTGTTATCATTCATATTCTCTGAAGAAATCATAAACTCTGCCAGGGTATGTAAACTTATGAGCACAACTGTAAGTACATACTATAGAAGGATATGTTTTTTCATATTTCATGTCTGAGGTTTAAATTCACTTTAAAGCAGAACTATAGGCAAAACTTTTTTTCATATGGATAGAGCAATAAAAAGCTGACAGGGGCTCTAATCCCTCTCCATTCTATGCAAAACTAAAAAAAAACTTTTGCCTTTAGTTTCCCTAACCACTTTGGAGCCAATTCTGACATCCCTTGAATACATGTAAAAAAAAAATATATTTTTTTTGCTAGCAAACCACTTAGAACCTCCAAACAGTCTGTATTTTTTTAAGCAGAGGCCCTGGAGAATAAAATGGTTGGTGTTGCATATTTTTATGTAACAAAATATTTGCGCAGCGCTTTTTCAAACACAATTAAAAAAAATAAGAAATACAGCAGACGGGGGTGTACACATGCTGCGGCAGAAATTAAACCCCCCCCCCCCTCACATTAGGAGACCCATTCAAATGAGCTCTCTCATTCTACCTGCATTATTTCATGTTTTTTTTTTTCTCCTACATTCTTGGTGGATGCTACTTTTTCTTTTAGCAGACTATGGGTTGATTTACTAAAGGCAAATATACTGTGCACTGCAAGTGCAGTTGCTCCAGAGCTTAATGGAGGTAAAGCTTCACTTTGCAAAGAATACCAAATCACATGCAAAGGAAAATTAAAAAAAAAAAAAAACAGCATTTCTGTTAGTACATGATTGGATGATAGAAACCTGCAGAGCTTCCCCTCATTTCAGAGCTTCCCCTCAGACATAGGCGTGCGCACAGGGTGTGCCGGGTGTGCCTGGGCACACCCTTATCACCTAGGGCACATTAGCATTATCACTCTGTTTGCCAGTGAGGAGATGGGAAAGATCTCCCCTTGGACCTGCTCTGCCATAAGAGAAGTGCCACACACTTCTATTTCACTTTGCCAGCAGGGAGAGTAATGTACCGGGGCCATATACATGTAGGCAAACACATGCATGTGTATTTTAACTTTGGGGTGCACACCCTAATGCAATAGGCTGCGCACACCTATGCCCTCAGATCTAGAGCAAATGCACTTGCAGTGCACGGTATATTTGCCTTTAGTAAATAAACTTCTCCATGTAAAAACAGTTGATTCAGAACCCACCCACCCCCTCCTCCTGACAGCATTACATTTAAGCGCATTTGTGAAGTCAGGCACTGGCCTGACTCGCAGTCTCCGCTCTAATTCATCCTAAAGGTGTTCTATCAAGATGAGGTCAGGACTCTGTGCAGGCCAGTCAAGTTCATTCACCCCAAACTCACTCATCCATGTCTTTATGGACCTTGCTATGTGCACTGGTGGGTAGTCAAGTTGGAACAGGAAGGAGCCATCCCCAAACTGTTCCCACAAAGTTGGGAGCATGAAAAAGTCCAAAATGCCTTGGTATGCTGATGTCTTTTTTTTTTTTCAAATATAGTTTTATTAAATCATTTCATACAAAAACCAACAAGACATAACAATTCAACAAGTTCCCAAAACATAAACACAATGGCAACAGTACATCCTCATAGGTAACTCTCAACTATATCTCAAGATGGTATTTCAGACCTTCATATATTAGCCCGTCTGGCACCTGATCCCAATGCTGTTGCCCAGTTTATTATACCCTCCCACCCCCCACAGAGAAAAGAGGAAAAAAAAAAAAAAACCAAACAAGCATCTCCTCCCCCCAATCCCCCCCTCCCGTAGATGAACGACGCGCCCCCCCCCCCCTATCTCCAGTCCTCTATCAAGCCCTCTTAGCTAGCAAAAAGTCGTCTGCCTACCTCTGATAACATAAACAGGTTCCATTTATCCCAGATACTATTATATTTTTCCTGCTTATGTTGTGAGGACAAGATCAAGTCTTCCATTCTACTAATATTTTCTACCTTCCGTACCCAATCTGAAATTGACGGTGCTCGTGTTTTTTTCCACAGTAAGGGGATACATGCCTTTGCAGCATCTAATAGAAAAGGTATTATTGACCTCTCATACTTTCCACTTGGAATTTCAGAAAGATGGAATAGGAAAAAGGCTGGGTCCTCCTCTATCTTATAATCTGTAAAAGTTTGGGTCAAGTTCCTTACCTCCGACCAAAAGGGCCTTATTACTTCGCATGACCAAAAGATATGTAAAATTGTGCCCTTCTCCTTCCTACACCTCCAGCATTTATCTGTCTCTTGTGGATACCATTTGTGTACTTTGTCCGGTGTGTTGTACCACCTGGTAAGTATCTTAAAATTTGTTTCTTGGGATTTAACGCATCTTGCAGGTCTAAAAGTAAATCTAAGAATCCTTTCTATTTGTTCCTGGGTGAGCTCACGGTTTAGCTCACTTCTCCATTTCTCTACCCATGGCCAATTCATCAACTCTTTTGGTGTGGTTAATAATTTATATGAGGTTGCTAGAGTGCGCGAAACACTCCTTCGTCCTTCACATAATCTCTCAAACTCCGTCAGTGGTCTATCAAATCGCTCTGGATTCGGTATCGATGATAGAAAATGGTGTAGCTGATTCGCCTGCCAAAAGGGTAGGCCAAATGGTCCCCCTTCCTCTTTTAATTTTGCAATCGAGGGCCACTTTTTCTCTATCAAAAAAGCTGATACTTGTACCTGCCCTTTTTCTTTCAATTTTATATACTCTTTCCCCTCCATACCCGGAATGAATTTGGGATTTCCCATTATTGGAACTAAGGGTGAATCCATAGTTGTTAATTTTTGTTGAATACCCTGATAATGGCTTATACGAAGCGTATTACCTATTATTGGGTGGGTTTTCAGATTTCCAGGTAGACTTGGGTAACACCATATTGCCCTCTTTAAATCCACCGTAGTTTGCGCTTGTTCAATTTGCGTCCAAAGTTTTGTACTGGACTGGTGCCACCACTCCAGTACTCTGCTTAGGTGTATACCGTGGTAATACTTGCGTACGTCTGGTACTGCTAAACCCCCGTACTGTTTTGACACCACCAAGGTACTACGGGCTAAACGAGGCTTTTTCCCTGCCCATATATATTTAATAAATAATGTGTGTACACTCTTAAAGAAATTATTTGGTATTTTTACCGGTAATGCTCGCATAAGGTATAAATATTTAGGGAGGATATTCATTTTCAATAAGTTACATCTCCCAAACCAGGATTGCAGCCCTCCTTGCCACTGTCCCAGCATCTTCCTCGTCTCTGCTAACAATGGCGGGAAATTCAGTTCAAAGACCTTAGATAAATTTGTAGGTACATACGTCCCCAGATATCTCACTGCCGAATCCTTCCATTTAAATTTAAAACTAGCTTTTAATGTAGATAATTTCAACTTTGGGATACCCACCCCCATTGCCTCCGATTTCCCATAATTTATTTTGAAATTGGAAAATATTCCATACTGCTCAATTTCCTTCAGTAAATTCGGCAGCGAGATCTCTGGGTTCGTTATCGTAAACAAAAGGTCGTCGGCGTATGCGGCGATTTTATATTGTGTTTGTTTCAGCTTTATCCCCCCTATGTCCGGGTTTGCTCTAATTCTGCACAGTAGGGGTTCCAGCGATAAAGCGAACAGGAGGGGAGACAACGGGCAGCCCTGCCTTGTACCGTTTTTTATTACAAAGGGGTCTGAAAGAATTCCGTTTGCTTTTACTCTTGCTGTAGGGTTTGAGTAAACTTTCGCTATTTTCTGTAACATTAACTCTCCTACTCCAATGTGTTTTAGGACTGAGAACATATAAGACCATTTCACCCGGTCAAAGGCTTTCTCCGCATCTGTGCTCAATATGACGCAGGGGGTCCCAGACGAGCTGGCCACCTGCATCAGATTGAGCACCCTAGTCGTGTTGTCCCTTGCCTCCCTGTCTGCCATAAACCCCACCTGGTCTAAATGTACTATATTTGGCATATATTTTGTTAATCTTGTAGCAAGTATCTTAGTATATATTTTTAGATCCACATTTAGGAGAGATATCGGTCTATAGCTCCCACACTGCGATGGGTCTTTCCCTTCTTTTAAGATCAATGAGATATGGGCTGTCAGGGTATCTCTAGCCCAGATCTCATTTGCATCGACCCCATTGTATAGTCTTCCCAGATATGGACCCAGTATGTGAAATAACGAATGGTAATATTGGTTTGATAACCCATCCGGGCCCGGAGCTTTCCCCTGTCTCATTGATCTCAAAGCTTGCTGGATTTCTTCCTGCGTGATGTCTGTCTCCATAGCTAAACATGCCTCCTGAGGTAATACTGGTAGACCAGATTGTGACAGGTAATTTTCTATCTCTTGCTCGATATTCTCATCTTCCGTCAGATTATATAGGGTCGAGAAGAAAGATTCAAATTCCCCTGCTATCTGTCCCGGGAGTGCTTTCCTTTCCCCTCCTGGCGCCACTATATAAGGTATATATGACCTCCCCTTCTGATCCCGCACTGTCTTTGCTAACATTTTCCCACATTTATTTGCCGATTCGTATGAGAATCTTTGTGTTACTTGTAGTGCTGCTTTTGCCTTGTATTGGAGTAGATCTGTTATCTGTTTTCTGACTAGTATTAATTCTGCTAGTAAAGGTGCTGATGGTTTCTGCTTATGATTCTTCTCTAGGTTCTTTAATTTCTCTAGTAGTGCCTTTAGGTTACTATTTCTTTCTCTTTTGATTCTAGCCCCATGCTTTATTAGTACCCCTCTTACTACCGATTTATGTGCTTCCCAGAGAGTACCTATCGTACATTCTGCTTGGTCATTAATCTCAAAATAATTTTGTAGTTCCTTTACTACGTCCATTAAAACCTCCTGGTTTTGTAAAAGGCTTTCGTTTAGTCTCCAGAAACGTTGTTTATGTGAATTAATGGAGGTCAAGCTATAGATCATTGAAATTGGGGCATGGTCTGACCAACTGATGTTATCTATCCCTGTATTCCTAACCGCCTGGAGTTGGGCATGGGGGACCAGGAAGAAGTCAATCCTGGAGTAGCTTTTATGAGGATTTGAGTAGAATGAAAATTCTTTCTCAGAAGGGTGTTGGAGTCGCCAGATGTCTATTAGCTGTTCTCTATGTAAGATTTTTACCACTCTTCTTCCTATTCCCTGTGGGGTTGCTGATAGCCCATTGGAAGTATCCACTACTGGTGTCAGGGTGATATTAAAGTCCCCCCCCAAAATTAGTTGGCCTTCTGCAAATTCCCTCAAATCCGATAGTGTTCTGGCAATAAACTTATCCTGCTGGGTGTTCGGTACATATAATGTTGCCAATGTAACTTGTATATCTCCTATTTTACCCTTTAGAAACAAAAATCTGCCATTTACATCAATTTTACTTTCTTGATATGTCCATGGTATACTATTAGCGATCAATATCGATACACCCCGAGATTTACTTTGCATATTGGTTGAATGATATACATACGGGAAGGCTCCACTATTGAGGTATGGTAATTTATTTGTCTTAAAGTGCGTTTCTTGAATGAAAGCTATGCTTGTTTTGAGACGTTTTAATTCCATCAATAGAATTCGTCTCTTTTCTGGGATATTTAATCCCTTCACATTAAGGGAGATGAGTTTTACGTCGTCCATCCCCGGGAGGGTGGGAGGGCAGGAGGAGAGCAAGAAAAGCACACCGAGAAAGAAAAGGGAGAGAAAAAAAAAAAAAAAAAAACCCAGATATATTCCTCTTCCCCTAACTAATCCCCCTGAGTCAACGGCGAGGACCAAGGTTCGTCCCCGCTGGTCCCTCAGTGGGAAGAATATCTATTCTTTTTTTTTTACACACGGCATTTTGCTGCCATTTGTGTGTTTACCTAAATGGGGAAGTGAGCGGAAGAGGCCAATGAGTAAATCCCCTCGCCGCTTCTCCCCCCCCCCGCCCTTAAATTTCATTTTTCGCCCCTTTTATCTGTTATATCCCCGATGTACTCCCAGGATCTTAATTGCTCATACCAGTCCACTTTTCCTCAAGTTTCTCTCCTCCTCTTCCTTTCCTCTCGCCCCGAGAGAGAAAAAAAAAAAAAAAAAAGAAATTCCCATATCCCTCCTAACCACTCCTCTAATGTATTCAAGTACATCCACAATCAAACTCAAATTTACACTGTTAAATTTATACTTTTATACAGCAGTACCCCCTCTCTCCCGTTCCCCCTGAAAGAGAGGTAGGGGCAGGATATTGACTCTTTAGTTTCAATGGTCCCCAAAAAAAAAAAAATGGGGGTGGGGAGGGAGTCCCTATCCCTTCTATCCAATCTTCTAATATGTTCAAATACATCTACAATAAAACTCAGATTTGCATCGTTAAATTTATACTTTTATACAGCAATATCCCAGCACTCGCTCCATATGGTGGGGGGGGGGGGAGCCCACATCCCTTCTATACAATCTTCTAATATGCTCCAATAAATCTACAATAAGACTCAAGTTTACATTGTTAAATTTGTACTTTCACCCCCTTCTCTCCCATTCCCCTAAAAAAAAAAAAAAAAAGAGGTGAGCAGGCTACTAGCTCTTTAGTTTCCTCGGTCCCCACATAGAGGAGGGAGGGAAGAAAAAAAAAAAAAAAAACCTCTTGCCCATGAGTGTATAAATCAACAACACCATCCTTATTGTAAGTGGCAACGCAAAAAAAAAAAAAAAAAAAACCCCGAAACCCGTGTCGCTATGAAGAGAAGGGGGAAAAAAAAAAAAAAAAAAAAAAAAAAAACACCCCTTCATTTACATATCGTGAGAAAAAAAAAACCCGTGTCTTATGCACAATTTATTGTGAGAAAAAAAAAAAGGAACCAAAGAGAACCACCCCGTGATTCAGGGGGAAGAAAAAAAAAAAAAAAAAAACAAAGAGATCCCCTTCGTTACGTACTATGGACCCCAAAAAAAACCCCTTTTACTAGTATTACTATTAGTGTTATTATGTGTAGGAAAAAAAAAAAATTACCCTCTGCTCTATTACCACCCCTTATTCCTTGACTCTCCCCAAAACCTCTCTACTCCCACCCAACATTGTGGGCACTTCCATCAGCTACAGTGCATCATATGTCCACCTCTGGAAAAAAAAAAAAAAAAAAAAAAAAAAAAAACGTTTTTTTTTTTAAAAATTCACAAAAAAAGCAAAAAGTTTTTCCTTTCTTTGTCCGTGCGTCACTAGGACAGAGGAAGAGAGGAAAAAAAAAAAAAAAAAGGAAAGGGGGGGAATCTTCCAGCCCCCCCTCCTCTCCTCGCTTCCACTTCTCATTTATTCTCTTCATTTTCTTCCTATAGACTGGATTTCTGTATATCGATGATCCCCTCCTCTGTTATTCACCCCGAGGGGTCCCATCCAATTAGGGATATCTATGGGTTCCGTGCCCAGAAATGTAAACAGTGCATATTTCTCCTGTATTCTCCGCAGGGTAAAGTAATGTCCACTCCTACAAAATGTTATGGAGAAGGGAAATCCCCACCTATAAGTACAACCTTGCCTCCTGGCTAGGTCTAGTAGTGGCCTTAACAAAGCTCGTCGTTGTAGAGTCGCTTTAGCGATATCCGAAAAAATTTTTATGGGTGTCCCTTCATAATCCAGCTCTTTCATGCCCCAGGCCAGTCTCAGAATGGATTCTTTGTGTACATAACTATAAAGCTTACATATCACATCCCTCGGGTTGTCTTCCGATCTTCTAGGGCCGGACACCCTATGTATCCTCTCTACCTCCAGCTGTACCGGGAATTTATCCCCCATAATTTTTTTAAACACCTGCTTAGATACATTTATAAGCTGTTCCTGCTTTACCGTCTCTGGTAAGCCCCGAATCCTCAGATTGTTTCGGCGACTACGATTTTCGAGATCTTCAAGTTGTATATAAATAGTTCCTTCACTTTCCTCCTGTAAATCTCTTGCATGTTCCAATACCGTTACCCGGTCTTTAATTAAAGCTATTGTTGTTTCATCCTCTGCTACCCGGTTAGCCAACACCTGTATCTCCTTTCTCACCAACTGCATCTCCCTGCGGTGCGTTTCCTCCACTCGTTCAATAATTTGTTCCATATCCATTTTAGTGGGTAATGCACTCAGGATGGCTTTTAATTCGGCTGTCTGGGTTGCAATTTGGGGGTTTACTAGGGGGCTCAAATCTCCTCTTTGACTCCCGTCCTGCCCCACCAGACTGGATTCTCCTGAAGGTGAGGTGACCCGAGAATCGGTCATATCACTAGTCTCTAGGTCAGTCTGTATCTCCTCCCTCCTCTCTGCCATCTCACCTTCCCTGGTTGTTTTTTTTGATAAGAACCGCCTTATTTCTCCCTCTGCTTTATTGTTTACCGGCTCTTTTCCCAAGCTTTTTCTTCCCTTGCGCCTTTTCGACAATGTCATATTATCTATGAGACACTGATGGGTTTTCCTTGAATGCAATCTGAACCACACTTCTAGCAGGCTCCTCTTTCTTACTTTGCTGCCGAGTAAGGACTTAACTGCTAGTGAACCTCCAGCAGGTTTTATTTATAGGATAAAGTGTCTGCTCACCTTCTTCCAAGGTTTACCTCCTCGATGCTCCTGCCATACAGCGTCTCGGCGTTGCCTTCCCTGGAGGTTCCCGTGTGTCTCCGCCTAACCTCCCACAGAGCGGAAGGTGAGCAATCTCCTTAGCAGACTGTCACTGGTCCCCTCGGTCCTGCTGCAGGCAGTGCTTTTTCTCTCAAGAGCGGTGGGTGAACAACCTCCTTGGCGGTCCGTCACTGACCCCGCCGGTTCTACTGTCTGCCGAGCTCTCTCTCTCAAGAGCGGTAGTTACACACGCTCCTTGGCGGTCCGTCACTGGCCCCGCCGATCCTGCTGCATACGGTGCTCTCCCTCTCCGGACAAGTGATTGAGGGCTGATCCGACCGTGTCACCGTCGACCCCCCGCGCGCTCCACGTGTAGGGCGTCTCTAAGCTACTTAGCTCTGGTGCTCATTCGGGCGGGGGAGAGAGCGCGAAGCTAGGGAGTTCACGGAGCTCTCACTCCCATGACCGCTTCCGACCACGCCCCCTGTCCTGGAAAATGGTATGCTGATGTCTTAACCACTTTAAGACCGGAAGGATTTGCCCCCTTAATAACCAGGCCACTTTTTTCAACTTGGCACTGCGTGATTTTAACTGAAGCTTTCGCGGTCGTGCAACGCTGTACCAAAAACGAAATTTACATCCTTTTTTCCCCACAAATAGAGCTTTTGGTGCTATTTGATCACCTCTGCGATTTTAATTTTTTGCGCTATACACAAAAAAATAGTGACAATTTTGAAAAAAAAAAAAAATCTATATTTTTCACATACTGCTATACAGGGCTGTGGAGTCGGAGTCGAGGAGTCGGAGGAAATTTTGGGTACCTGGAGTCGGAGTCGGCAAACAATGCACCGACTCCGACTCCTACTAAATTTAGATTGGAATTAAAAAAAAAGCAAGTTTAAATGTCCCAATTCACAAAAAGTTATCATTAATGACTTAGTATAAGGAAACTTATAATTGAGAAGGCCAAATGTAAAAAGGAAGAACTACAGAAAGTTCTGAAAGGACGTTTTGTCTTCCTTAAAATGGATGCATGCACACGTCACAGAGTCAATTATTTTGCTATTAATGTTTGATTTGTGGATGAAAATAACAAAACAATAACACGGACCCTCGGATTAAAGGACACTCAGGCACATCACACCAGTGATTACCTTCAGAAGTTAGTGGAGGGTGTTCTAGAAGATTTTGAAATTACAAAGGAACAGATTTTATGTGTTGTGACAGATAACGCTTCTAACATGTTGAGCATAATTGAGAAGATGAACGCAGATGAAGAAGGTAACAAACAAATATTAGAGTTAGAGGAAGTTTTTAACAAACCCCTATTTCCCCCTGGACTAAATATCAAAGCCTTCCATTGGTGGCTTAACAAGGGCCTATTTCGCATTGGACACTTCTTTAACTCCATGGGGCCCCTTTCTTTCCCACACTATGTCAATTTCCTCAAAATGCCCCTCACTGAGAGATATCGCCACTCCCAGATATCACATTTCTTCCACTCCATATGGGACAATAAACCTGACCCTCCACAAATCACTCTTTATGAACGCTGGTGCTCGGAAACCAGGGACCTAAGGGGAGGGATTTCCCTCATCTATTCAATACTATCTAACAGCGATGTCAAACCTGCATATGCGCTAGCCTGGGAGAGGGACCTGGAAATGGAGTGGGACCTGGACGCCTTCAACGCTCCTTTACAGGTATACTGAATGTTTCTCTCATCTAAGCTAATGTTAAATTGCTCACCAGATGGTACCTGGTCCCTACCCGCATTGCGGCCATGTTTCCAAACGCCTCTCCACAGTGCTTTAGGGGCTACGGTTCATCTGGTGACCACTTGCACACTTGGTGGGCCTGCCCCAAGATTAGGCTATTCTGGAATATATTATTCCAGATCATTCGTAAAGTACTTGATCACCCCATCGCTCAGTCCCTACAAATTGCACTTCTCAACATCAAGGTCCCTAAACTCTCTAAACCTGCTCAGAAACTCCTCCATTTTATGCTCCTGGGAGCCAAACTCAACATAGCCAGAGCATGGAAAACACCCAGGGTGTCCATCAGGGAAACCAAACTTAAGATCTCCTGGATCATGTCACAGGAAAAAATCTCTGGTATTATCAATAATAATGTGGTTAAATTTAAGACCATCTGGGAACCCTGGGCTAAATATGTACAGGTTTCTATTTGATCTGGCCGCCAGACCCTCTTTCTTTTTCCTCTTTTCTCTCCTTATTTCAGCTAACCTCTTGAGCCTCCTATGCTCTTATTCCCTTCTACCCCCTTCCAGTCTATCCTACCTTACCCCCCCCACCCACCCTTCTTTGCCGACCTACCACTCTTGGGGGCTTTCTCTGGAAGGGGAATGTGCTGGACCCATGTCTCGCCACCCATTGGGGGCATGGTGTCCCCTCATACTTCCCCTTCTAGAGATACCCTCCGCTTAACCTCGTTGTATATTGCTTGTGGTTTATTCTTGGGCTTTGCATCCCTCTATATGGGGACTCGACCCTCTGCATCCTTTTTCAGCTCCCATAGCATGTTGGGGGTGGATCTTTGGACTACCCTCTTTGACCTCAACACAGTCGGTTAATGGATATGCCCCCCCTCGAATGTTAGTACTCCTCAATTTTATATGTATGGTATTCAGGACCATGTCTAGCCTGATCGTTTTACCATGTTTGTTGTATTTTGTACTTGACTTTTTCTCAATAAAAATCAATTAAAGAAAAGAGTTAGAGGAAGACAGCTCTGCAAGTATTCGAGAAAGTTTAGAAACTGAAGAGAATGCCAACATTTTTTTAGACAACTTTGTTGAAGAAGCATTGAAGCTTGCTACTATTCATCATATGCGATGTGCTGTTCATACACTGCAACTTGCCATAAGAGATGGATTAAAAGATCGCCATGCAGCTACGCTAATTGGCAAATTACGGCAAGTAACTGTTGCAGCCAGGGCCCTGAAAACAGGAAAAGGAGCCATTTTGGATCAAACAACTCGCTGGGGAAGCACTTATTTAATGATGAAGCGTTTGCTTGAACTTAAAGACTTCATAGAAGAAATGGACAATGAAAATCTTGCATTTACTGAAAGCCAGTGGACACAAACAAAAGAACTGGAGAACCTTCTTTCTCACCCCTTCACTGTCACCAAGAGGTTGCAATGTGATGATCTAACCCTGGGTAAATTTCTTTTGGAATGGAAGAGCCTGTTATATCGCCTGAACAAAAATGGAGGGTTAATAGCTGAGGGCATTGCATCTTTAATGATGAAAAGAGAGAGTCTTTTGCTGGAAAATTAAATCTTGTTAGTTGAAGAAGCCATCCTTGTTTATCCAGAGATCGTTAGTGATGTGGCCAGAATAGTTACTGCAATGCCACCCACCCAAGCCAGTGTTGAAAGATTAATACATATTAATACAGAGGAGTCGGAAGTACAAAAAACTGAGGAGTCGGAGTCGGAGTTGGAGTCGGAACATTTATCTACTGACTCCACAGCCCTGCTGCTATATAACATTCAAAAAAGAAAAATGTAAAAATCAAAATTTTTTAACATCTTAGGCCAATGTTTTTTCTGCTACATATTTTTGGTAAAAAAAAATCTCAATAAGCGTATTTTGATTGGTTTGCGCAAAAGTTATTGCATCTACTAACTGCGGGAAAGATTTGTCATTTTTATTGTTTTTTTTTTTTTCTATGGCGGCGATCTGCGATTTTTTGTGAAACTGCAACATTGCGGTGGACAGATCGGACCCCTGACTGACATTTTTGACACTTTTGGGGGGACCAGTGACATTACTACAGTATTCAGTGCTAAAAATATGCACTGCTACTGTAATAATGACACTGGCAGGGAAGGGGTTAACATTGTGGGGGATCAAGGGGTTAAATGTGAGCCTAGGGGAGTGATTCTAACTGTGGGGGGGCGTGGCTTGTGGAATGACCATACAGACCTGTGATCCTATATAGAAGGATCACAGGGGCTCCATTATCATTCCAGGGAGAAGAACGGTCAGCTTTGTTTGGAACAGCCGACCGTTCTCCTCTCTCAGCGGGGAGCGATTGCGGGTGTGAAAGATTGTATTAAATTGCCTCCTGACGAGATTTGAGCTAACAGGGTGTCAGCCAGCAATTGGAGTCGCCTGCCCGCTGCATCGGCTTCCCCGCTGACGAGCAGGGGCGGCAGCGCGCCGCAGACGGTGCGCGCTCGCCCCCTAGCCTCCTGTTTCCGACTGCCGTACAGTTACAGCGATTTGCGCAGGAGCGGCTACCTGCTGCAGTACATGTTAAGAGTTCCCTTCACTGGAATAGGGGGCAAAGCTCAACCCTTGAAAACCAACCCTGCACCATAATCCCCCCTGCATCAAATGATTTGCACCAGTGCACAAATCAAGGTCCATAAAGACGTGGATGAGTGAGTTTGGGGTGGAGGAACTTGACTGGCCTGCACAGAGTTCTGACCTCAGCCCAATAGAACATCTTTGAGATGAATTAGAGCGCAGACTACGAGCTAGGCCTTTTCGTCCACATCAGTGCCTGACCTCACAAATGCACTTTTGGAGGAATGGTCAAACATTCCCATAGACACTCCTAAACCTTGTGGACAACCTGCCCAGAAAAATTGAAGCTGTCATAGCAAAGGGTGGGCCAACTCAATATTGAACCCTATGGTCTAAGACTTGGAAGTTCATGTGCGTGTAAAGGCCGGCATCCCAATACATTTGCTAATATAGTGCATCTTCCACAAAACTTCAATCATCACCTCCTGGACCTGTAATGATTCTCACTCTAATAAGTTCAGACTTACGGATACAATGGCCTCCCCTGGCCGACTCCCCACCCCATCATCCTTTCATTTCTCTATTAATTCTCTTTCATTCATTTATTCAAAATCATTTTTGTTTGACTCATTCAAGTTAATCACTACCTCTGATGACAGCCATAATGTGATCCATATCTGCTGTCCCTCTCTACTGAAGGGTATTATGCTTATGTTGATAATAATGCCTTCTCCTAAGTGCTATCTTCTTTGTAAAGAGCTGTGATCACAAACACTTTGTATTACATTGTAAATGTCAAGCTTTATATCTTTAAAGAGAATGATTGAACAGGGAAATAAACTTTCTACATCATTTCAGCTTTAAATGAAAGGTTTGGTGTCCAGATTTCAGCTTTAACAGCTGAGTAAACTGGATACTTGGCCGCAGCAAAGGGGAGGGCTATTTTTGAACATCAGATTGTTTTTACAAACATGTTGGAGGTCAGCAAATGAAATCTGTCCCACCCACTATGACATAGCAGAATGATTGACAGGCCAGGGGACTCCTAGTCTGATCCATGCCAGAATAGATTGTCAGTCTTTAAATTAGCACAGGGTCTCCCTGTAAGCACCTCTCATACATTATTAGATATTGAGGACTAGGCAAGGCACTTTACAAATCCAAAGAAAACTTTTTTTTTTCTGGTAAATGCAAGCAATTGAAACCCACTCAAATGTTCTCCCACAGAATCAACTAATTCCCACATATAATGGGAATTGAAGTTCCACAATGCAGTGCCAAAAAGTTATAAAAAGTGATGTTGATGCTTCCACAACCCCTCCTTAGAGTGGCCAGGGTATTAACATTTTAAACTGGATCTGACAATGATGTCACAGAGATTAAATTTTTTTTTTTTTTAAACTATGTAAGAGTGGATAAAAAAATGCATTTTTTTATTGTGGCAAATATGAATAAGCTCAGGCATTTTTAGATCCTAGTCTGAAGCAACCTGAGCTATCCCACCAAAAAATATGTCACTTTACAGAGCCAATGGTAAGCAGCCAAGGCATTCCCCCACCTGCTGCCGCATACATACCTGTGGCTGCATGGCGGACAATGCCCCAACCACTTACCATTGGCTGTGTACAGTGAAAGCTTCCTAGTGGGATAGCTCAGATGGGTTCGATTAGGGATATAAACATGCCTAAGCTTATCACTGCTGGAAAAAGACAGGAAGGAACACAATTTTTTAAACTAGCTTTGAGTTCAGCTTTTTTTTTTTATTTCACAGGAGTGAGCTCCACTCCATTTAGCAGGGGATCCAGAATGGAACAGGTGTCAGTTTTGTGACATTCCTGCCTGTTCACTTATTTCTCAGCCTTTTGACAGAGGACTGTGATGGACCCTTGTTAAATCTATGCCTAGCTGAATGTAAACCAACTTTCTTTCTGTATACATCAGGCTATCTCTGATCGGTTGTGTTTTATGTCCAAAAAAATAGAAAAAGACGCAGTTTGGTTTTTTTTTTTCTGGACCATGATGAACTCAGAGTTAGCCAGATGTAAATTGACATCAGGCCATTTACATCTGCTTGTCCATTGTCCTGCATGCAGCTTCTGATCACGTCTGCCTTAAAATCTGGCAGATGGACCTAATTGGAAAGCTCATGTAAAAGGGGCTTTGAAGTACAACTAAAGGCAAAACTTTTTTTTTTCAGTCTTGGACAGATTGGAGATGGATTAGCCACACCCACACCAATATTTGCCTATAGTTCATATTTAAGGCCCAACTTCAGACAAAAAATGAGATTTAAATAGGGCACTGTGCATCACTTAGCTAAGGGCCCTTTCACACAGGCGGATCGTTCAGATCCGCCTGGCAGTTTTTTTGGTGGATCTGAACGGTCACCCCATGCATCTCTATGGGGCATAGGATGTCAGCGGAGATATGTTCGCTGACATCCGATCCGATCCGTCAAATCTGGACGGATGGAAACCCTATTTTCCAGTGGAAACCGGTGAACTCCATGCCCAGGAGGGTTAAGGCAGTGCTGGAAAATAATGGTGGCCACACAAAATATTGACACTTTGGGCCCAATTTGGACATTTTCACTTAGGGGTGTACTCACTTTTGTTGCCAGCGGTGTAGACATTAATGGCTGTGTGTTGAACTATTTTGAGGGGACAGCACTGTTTTACAAGCTGTACAATCCCTACTTTACATTGTAACACAGGGCCAAATTCACTGTACCTCCAACGCTGATTTTGTTCTATTTTACCTCAATTTTGACTATTTTTAGGTGCAAATGCAATTCACTATAACCAGTGTTGGGGGTAACGAGTTACAAAGTAACGGATTACAGTAACTACATTACTTTTTTTGGTAACGAAGTAACGTAACTAGTTACAATACTAATATTGGTAACTACACTACTTTACTAGGCTATAGGAGGTAACTACTAGGGCTGCTGAATATAATCGCCGAATCGATGCATCGCGATGCGACCCTTCGCGATTCTGCATCGATTCGGGGTGACTGCAAAATCGATTACTTAATGACGTCATTTCCGGGGGCGGGGGGAGTTGTCTGTCAGTACAGATTGTCATGGCGGCGCTGGCGCGTGATGAGAGTGGCGGCGGCGGCCGGGCCTCGCAGGAGAGGAGAGCGGAGCTATCAGTGCTCTGGCCCCAGGAAGGTTTGGGGCGGCAGCCGGAGATGTGAGGGCGGAAGATGATGAGAACCGGGAGAGCGGCAGAGCCAGGTGAGGGGGCGGATAGGGGAAGCACACTGAGGGAGAGGATCTCATATGCTACTCGTTGTGTGGGTGGGTCGGGGATGCGGCCAGCTTTTGAGATATCACCCGCCTGAACCCCCTGCTGCCCGTTCACGCGCCTGCCTGCCCGCCTATCTGGCCACTCGCCTGCCTGTCTGCCCGCCTGTCTGCCTGCCCGGCCACCCACCTGTCTGCCCGCCTGCCCGGCCACCTGCCGGCACTCGGAGAGAGCAGCCGACCAGGAGCATGTGATGTGTGTGAGCCTGCGAGGTAAGCTCAGCTTTTCCCTTATTGCCAGTGTGTTCCCTGATGCAGGTGGGGGATGGGGGAGTCAGTGTCAGTTCCCCGCATCCCCCACCTTGCACTGTCCGACTCCGCAGTGACATTTTAACCCACCTTCCCCCCTTCTGCATTTGTGGTAATGTAGTATTATTACTCCCTCCCCCCACATTAGGGGGTCATGGAGGGGGTTAATTTTCAATGCCACTGACCACCAATGTGGGAGAGGGGGTTAATAATACTGACATCCGTGCTGGGGGTTATTAATGCAGCCTCTGACACTAATGCTGGGGGGTCTTTAATGCGTCCACTGACACTAATTCTGTGAGAGTGGTGGCGAACCCTGACAGCAGGACATCGCCTCCTCTGTCACCCTCTTCTCGGAACAGGCCCAGGACGGCCTCCCCGCACAGACCTCCACAGTTCCCAGGTATGCTTGCTTCTCAGCCCCCCCCCCCCCCCCCTGCCATGATGCCTGCCTCCCAGGGTGTAATGGATCCCTTTGCAGCATTTCCATCAGGGGATCAGAGAGCCTGTCTCTGTGTCTCTCATCAAGGACATGCTATATACCCTAAAATTTACCATGCACGCGGACATGATGTCCTGCATGCATCAATTCAAATCAGAATTACAGTCCCTGGGCTCAAGGGTGGATTGTGTGGACCCTGGGCCCTGGTAAGGAGGAATGCTGGGCTCTGTAGTCCCCTTAGTTGTAGTACAGTAGGCCCTGGTAAGGAGGAATGCTGGGCTCTGTAGTCCCCCTAGTTGTAGTACAGTAGGCCCTGGTAAGGAGGAATGTTGGGCTCTGTAGTCCCCCTAGTTGTAGTACAGTAGGCCCTGGTAAGGAGGAATGCTGGGCTCTGTAGTCCCCCTAGTTGTAGTACAGTAGGCTCTGGTAAGGAGGAATGCTGGGCTCTGTAGTCCCCCTAGTTGTAGTACAGTAGGCCCTGGTAAGGAGGAATGCTGGGCTCTGTAGTCCCCCTAGTTGTAGTACAGTAGGCTCTGGTAAGGAGGAATGCTGGGCTCTGTAGTCCCCCTAGTTGTAGTACAGTAGGCCCTGGTAAGGAGGAATGCTGGGCTCTGTAGCCCCCCTAGTTGTAGTACAGTTGGCCCTGGTAAGGAGGAATGCTGGGCTCTGTAGTCCCCCTAGTTGTAGTACAGTAGGCCCTGGTAAGGAGGAATGCTGGGTTCTGTAGCTCTGTACAGAGCCCAGCATTCCTCCTTACCAGAGCCTGCTATACTACAACTAGGGGGACTACAGAGCCCAGCATTCCTCCTTACCAGGGCCTACTGTACTACAACTAGGGGGACTACAGAGCCCAGCATTCCTCCTTTACCAGGGCCTACGGTACTACAACTAGCATCAGGTAACTCTTCTAACCTGATGTGGCCTGCTCTAAAGGGGGATCTATGAGAGGACCTGCTCTACTAAAGGGGGATCTATGGGGGGACCTGCTCTACTAAAAGGGGATCTCTGGGGATGCTGGCCTGCTCTAAAGGGGGATCTATGGTGATCCTGCACTAAAGGGGATCTATTCCATAGATCCCCCTTTAGAGCAGGGTCCCCATAGATCCCCCTTTAGAGCTCAGTTCCCCTGGATCCACTTTAGGGCAGGCCCAGGCTCCCCATAGATCTCCTTTAGAGCAGGGTCCCCATAGATTCCCCTTTAGAGAAGGGTCCCCATAGTTCCCCCTTTAGAACAGGGTCCCCATAGATCCCCCTTTAGAAAAGGGTCCCCATAGTAATCGTGATGCATCGTGATGCATCGCGTAATCGAATCGTATCGAATCGCAACCCTAATAATCGTAATCGAATCGTGAGGTAAGTGAAGATGCGCAGCCCTAGTAACTACACTACTTTACTAGGCTATAGTAATGCGCTTTCCTGCGTTACCCAAGCCGTGCAATACAATCGTTATTTCGAAGAATAGAGAGGGATGAAGTTTATGACTTTTTGTTGCACTTTATGTTTTATTATGTTTTTTCAGGTTTTGTTCTCATGTTTCCAAAAGCCTGTGTTTATACAATAAACTCTATGCAGAAAGAGTGTCATGTATCTTCTTCTACACAGTCAATTAAGAAAGAGGAAGGTAAAGTAATAAGTAGTGAAGTTACTTTTCAAATGCAGTAAATAGTAAAGTAATCTCGTTACAATTTACAGAAGTAGCTAGTAACTAGTTAAATTTTTTGAGTAACTACCCCAACACTGACTATAACACCATCAGAAACGTTATGAGCAGTGTCAAATTCACTAAGATCAAATAGCGTCAGGACTGGACTTAAAAACAGTCCAGCTAAAAGGTGGACTAATTTTTTCAAAATCACAAAATATGACAGGAAAAAAATAAAAAATGTGTGGGAAAGATGTGTTATGTGATTTTGAGCTAAACTGCTTTTAAACTGTGTGAAAAACTTAAGTAGAAAAAAAGATATTAATAAAAGTGTAAAATGCAAAAATAGCTCCAGAGTCAATTTCTGGCAGATAGCCCATGTGCGCATGCTCCATACCAAAAATTAGGCTAAAAATAACGTTTCTGAAAACGTTAGTGGGAGTTATAGGGAATTTGCGGCAAATACCACCGCAAATTCACAGTAAAACAGCGCTATTCCGGCGCTAATGAGAGAAATGCACATATCTATGTATGTCTATATATATATATATATATATGAATCACAAAAAAAATATATATATATATAATATATATATATATATATATATATATATATATATATATATATGAATCACAAAAAAATATATACATTATATATATATATATATATATATATATATATATATATATATATATATATATATATATATATGTATGTGTGTGTGTGTGTGTGTGTATATATATATATATATATACACACACACACACACACACACATATACACATATATATATATATATATATATATATATTTTGTGATTCATATATATATATATATATATATTTTTTTTTTTTTTTTTTTTAATTGATTTGCCTATGTGTATATATATATATGAATAGCAACACTAATATGGCTTCTCCCCAAAAATGAAACATGAAACATTGTATATGTGTGAAATTTGTATACTTTGGGGCTGATTAGATATAGAAAGTAACAATAATATATTGTTTTTGCATATATATATATATATATATATATATATATATATATATATATATATATATATATATATATATATGTGAAGACTTTTTCCTTCAGATTTACCTTTTCTATGTAGTGCAAGGGCCTGCCAGATTGCATACAAATTGAAAGTGTTTAGGTTTGACCTCATATTATCTGGTTTTGGTAAATATAAAGGAAAAAGTCTTCAGAAAATCTTATAGTGTGTATGGCCCATTAGGCTGGCCATACATGTCCAACTTTTGTTGTACAATTTTCTGTTAGATCTACCACAAACCACATAATGTGAGGTCAAAGCTAAACAACACATTCACTTGTATCTAATTAGGCAGGCCTTCGTACTACATACTTGAAGGTAAATTTCAAGAAAATTGGACAGAAAATTGTAAGAAAATTGGATCATGGATGGCCAGCCAAACATTCATTCATTAATGAACTGGTGATTTTGGTTTAGGAACCAACAGACCCAATTAATTACTTTGCTGGGTGTTTCCTATACTGGGTGGGTGTAGTTTAACCAAGGTTATATAAAGGGATGTTAAGAGCAGATCATTTGGCCTATGGCAGGGCCACATGTCTTTATGTCCGAATTTTCTTTTGGGGGTGGGGGGGAGGGTTTTCTGGCATGCCTAAGGACCCATATTGCAGTAAGGGTATTTTGTTGGATGAATACTTTTCACGCTCTAAATGTTTGGTATAGTTTTTGCAAAGTGTGTCTTTATGTACTCTATACATGTGTTTTTTATTTATTTTCATGCCTCTGTGTAGCTGTATGTTCTACTGATTTGATGGTATTTAAATGGAAAGGCAGGCTCATGCAAACAATAAACCTAAAAGTATGTTGGGTATGTTTTATGCTTAATACTAGGGTGTTTACAACTTATTTTGCTTGACGTTTGGATATTGTAAGCTCTATCTATTCATCATATGTTGTATCTTTGCGCTGTAATTTTAATAAAGATTACTTGATTTGGGGGTTTTGGGGGGGGGGGGGGACATTTCACATTTCACATGCCTGCTTGAGTGATTACTGATGTTTTATACATGTTCAATAAAGCTTATTCATTTTGTACACAGCTCCTGGTTTTTTGTTTTCTATTCTTCATATTTGTCTGGATGTAATTCAGATATCTTTTGTGTCTATTGAATGTAATCCATTTCTTATATTTTTTGTGTGTGTGCAATGGCAGTACATTATAAACATGGGTAGGGTTTCTCCCTTTACTCCAGCGAAGTGTGTGTGGGTGTGTATGGCGGGGGGAATGGGGTGTGTGTGGGGGGGGAGCAGTGTGTGTGGGGGGGGGAGGAGTGTGTGTGGGGGGGGAGGAGTGTGTGTGTGTGCGTGCGTGTGGGGGGGAGGAGTGTGTGTGTGTGTGTGTGGGGGGGGGGAGTGTGTGTGTGGGGAGGGAGGAGTGTGTGTGTGTGGGGGGGAGGAGTGTGTGTGTGTGTGGGGGGGGGGAGAACTGAGTGGGGGGGGTTAGTGTGTGTGTGTGTTGGGGGGAGGAGTGTGTGTGTGGGGGAGGAGTGTGTGTGTGGGGGGGGAGGAGTGTGGGGGGGGAGGAGTGTGTGAGTGTGGGCGGGGAGTGTGTTTGTGGGGGGGAAGGAGTGTGTGTGGGGGGGGAGGAGTGTGTGTGTGGGGGGGAGGAGTTTATGTGTGGGGGGGAGGAGTGTGTGTGTGTGGGGGCAGGAGTGTGTGTGGGGGGGGAGGAGTGTGTGTGTGTGGGGGGGAGGAGTTGTGTGTGTGGGGGGGAGTGTGTGTGGGGGGGTAGTGGGTATGTGTGTGGGTGGGGAGTGGGTATGTGTGTGGGGGGGGAGTGGGTATGTGTGTGGGGGGGAGGAGTGTGTGTGTGTGTGTGGGGGGGGGAGGAGTGTGTGTGTGGGGGGGGCTAAATTGTAAGAAATAATTAAAGTGTGTATGTATATATTTAGCTAAAAATATATATGAATTAAGGAATAATACAACATTTACATTCAGCCTCTGTGGATGAATGTAACCAAAACATTTAATAAAAAATCACTAAAAATTATTACTAAATAAAAGACTGCTACAGCGCTCACTCACCTTTTTAGTTGGCCTAGGTCAGTGTTGATGAACCTTGGCAACACAGGTGTTTTGTAACATTTCCCATGATGCTCACCTACACTGCAGAGTACATGAGCATTATGGGAAATGTAGGGCAAAAACATCTAGGGGGGGGGGTTAAGGGTTACCATCACTGGCCTAGGTAAAACATTTCCAATACATTTTAGTTGTCTGTGTGCACCATTTTTAAAAGCAAAATCTCTTTACAATAAATTGCAAATGGCACATTGGCGTTCGCCCTGGAACAGAAATGACACCAAATTGGCTTGCACACATTCCAGCAAGTGGTCACAATCAACTGGCTAATCATGGTGAGGGCCACTTTCAGTAAGTGTGTGTGTGTGTGGGGGGGTGGGGGTCTGTGCGTGTAATCAGAGCATTGATTACCAGTGCAGACCCTTGGGGGATGCCACTAGAGCCACCAGGGATTGCTGACCCATGGCCACCAGGGATGCCCACCCATGCCACCATTGATGCCAATCAGTGCTCAGGGAACCTGTTAGTGCCCTCCTCATCAGTGCTGCCCATCATTACCATCTATCAGTGCTGCCCACCAGTGTCAATCATTGCCTATCAGTGCCACCTATCAATGCCCATCAATGCTGCATATCAGTGCCGCCTATCAGTGTCCATCAGTGCTGCATATTAGTGTCTCATCAGTGCCTGCCAGCGCAGCCTCATCAATGCTCGTCAGTGCAATAAAAAACATATTGATTTACCAAATTTTATTACATAAACAAAAACACATTTTTTTAGGGGTCAAACATTTCGGTCTTCTTTTTGCCAATAAAAAAAAACCTTGCAGTGATCAGATACCACCAAAAGAAAGCAATATTTGTGTGAAAATAATGTCATACATTTGTGTTAGGTACAGGGTTGCATGACCGTGCAATTGTCATTCAAAATGCAACAGTATAAAAAGCTGAAAATTGGCCTGGGCAGGAAGGGGTGTAACTGCCCTGTAAGGAAGTGGTTAACTATTGAAACATGGGAATAAATATTCCATGGGTAATCATGCTCAGCTCAATGGTTTAGTGGTTAGTGTTCCTGTCTATAAACACTGTGAGTTCAAATCCCAAGTGTGCCATCACCTCCTTAAATTTTAGACAACTGAAAATAAATACTGAAACTTGGCAAATGCATAATTGCACCCTGCACATATGCATGTCTGTTTCTTGAATATACATGGCCATTGACATGCAATTTTAGGTGATGTAGCCCCCTGGGATGTCTACAATACAAGAGCTCAAAGGGAGAATAGCCTGTCGATGCTCGTATGGCAAACATAAGATATGGCATTAAAAAAATCCCTATTTCTCCCATCTTTGTCAACCACTTTTTTTAGCATACTTTTCAACGTTTTTATAAATCTGTCGACCAGACCATCCGTGTGGTAGACAAAGGTACGGAGATGGGAGGTTTTGTATAACCTACACAGCTCCTTGGTAACCCTGGACATAAATGGGGTGCCCTGATCGGTTATGATTTCTTTTGGGTTTCCCACTCGACTAAACACCTAGACTAACTCTTTGGCGATAGCCTTAGCGAAGGTGTTACGCGAAGGTATGGCCTCAGGCTAGCGCGTTCCATAGTCGAGGATTACCAGAATATGCTGGTGACCCCAGGCAGACTTCAATACCGGCCCCACCAGGTCCATGCCAATCCTCTCAAAAGGAACCTCGGTAATTGGCAGAGGGACAAGGGGACTGCGAAAATGAGGTAACAGTGCCGACATTTGGCACTCAGGGCACGATTCACAGTACTCCCTGACATCTGCATGCAACCCGGGCCAGAAAAATCTCTGGGTTATTCTCGCCCTGGTCTTTTCAACACCGAGATGTTCCCCTATTACATGACCATGAGCCAGATCTAAGACCACCCTACGGAGGGGTTTGGGAAGCACTAGCTGTTCTATCTCATCCTGCCCACGTTTTACCACCTGATACAGTAAATTGTTTTTAACGGCCATGTAGGGGAAAGACACCCCCAAGTTAGGTTCTATCAGTTCCCCATCCATTTTAACGTTTTCTTTTTCTTTAATTAGGGTGACATCTCGCAGTTGCTCAGTACAGAAATCCTCTCTCCTGGGTACCACATTCTGACTACTCTCATTGTTAGGGCCAGAGATGTTCTCCTGTTCATTACCCTCTGGCTGGGAGCTAGCTTCCAGGTTCTCCGGTTCCCCAGCCATGACAGGGAAAGGAAGAGGATCTCCAGCTCCCTTCATTTCCCCAACAGTCTTTCCTTCCCTTTGGCAAAAGGATCTGGTGAGAGTTCCTGTGCTTCCAGAGCAGGATGAGCTCTATCCAGCAGCCTCCCCTTGCTCTCCCACAATCTCCAAAAATGGTCAAAATCCCTGCCCACTAAAGCTTCATGAAGCAATGAAGGCACCACCCCCACTGAATGGGTCACACTGCCCCAAGGTGTATCAATCTTAACCACCGCTGTCTGGTAGTCCCAAGTGTCCCCATGGATGCAAATGACCCTGATAGTACTCGGGTGTAGTCCTGTGGGGTTTACACAATCATTTCTGACTAGGGTCACCACACTTCCAGAGTCTATCAGGGCTGTGAGTGGCTTTCCATCCACTGAGATGACCCACATTTGTTTTTCAATGCGACTCTGACATTATGCACTATATGTGACCTGTGCATCTTTTCATATAAGCAAAATCGCATTGCATAGGTTCATCATTTATAGGACAGTTTGCAGCAATATGCCCTAATGCTTGACAGCAAAAACACTGTATGTGCTCTATCCCCAGTCCACTTAGCGGTCCAAAAGACCTTCCTGGCTTCTCTTTCAAGTGTCCAGGCCTAGGACCCTCAGTCTTGTTAGCTGTAACAACAGTCTTATCTAGTTTCTCCATGCTCTTGAACCCTGGAACAGTCTTACCAGAACTGCTGGGCAATCTTGCACCCCTCAGGGGGCGTAGATGGGTTCAGCAAGTCCTCAGTAGTACTGTACTTCTCTACTAGGTCCACCAATTGGGCTGCAGTTTTATGGTCCCCTTGTCCGACCCACCGCCTCAGAGCAGCAGGGAGCACACGTAGGTACCGGTCCATTACCACACGCTCCACAATCTGAGGGCCTATCAAGGTCTCTGGTCACAACCACTTCTTGGTGAGGTGGACCAGGTCGAACATTTGAAAACGGGGTGGCTTGTTGCTGGAGTAGGTCCACTGATGCAGACGCTGGACTGCCATGGTGACACCCAAGCGTGCGAGTATCTCTGTCTTCAGAGTCTCATAGTCCTGGGCCTTATCTGGGTCCAGGTCAAAATAGGCTTTTTAAAGGATCTCCTGTCAGAAATAGGGCTAACAAACCTGCCCACTGTTCTTTTGGCCATCCTTCATGGACAGCGACTCTCTCAAAAGTCGCCAGGTATGCCTCAACATCATCGGCAGGTGTCATCTTCTGTAGGTGGTGCGAGGCATGTACCAAATTAGGTTCCGCTGGCACAGGAGATGTAAATCCCTTTTTCAATTCCAGCAGAGCTTCTGCGAACTCCCGGTTCATCTCCTGCCGGCCACCTGTTGTGCTGCAGCAGCCTCCTGTTTTGCTGTAGCGGCCTCTGCGATTTGGCATTTGGTTTCCCGCTGAGCTGCATTGGCCTGTAGCAGGGCCTTTAACATTTCCTCCATCTTTAGAGTTTGTCCGCTGAGTCCACTGCGTGTGGGAGATTAGGTCGTAGGGATCACCATATATCTGGAAAAATAAGGTCAGCATGCAGGTAGTTTCTTTAAAGTCTGGTGGCTTTATTTAGCAGAGGTTTGCAAAATTATAAAAAAAAAACAAAAAAAAAACAAAACCAGTGAAGTAAATCCTTGCCGTCCAGTGCTAAACTATACAGCAGACCTCCTCACTATACGGTGTGGGGCTGGTTGCCCTCACCCACAAAACATGTGGTAAAGCAAACTTTCTCTTTTTAAGTCCAACAGAGCTCCTCTCTCAGGTTCCCCTCTGAGTCTCAGGCCAGCGCCCTCCTGTGCTCTCTTCCTGCTCATTTAAAGTCCACCTGAGCATGGACTCCAGTGTCCCACAACCTCCGGACCGGAACCTAGCCTGTCACAGAGGCTGCAAAAACCAAGCTTTTCCAGAACTAAGAAAGGAAAAAACAAGGAAGAGTGAGAAATCCATAAAAGAATGACAAATATCCGTGTCTGGGCGGTATAAGAGTGGTCATCAGCTGTTTTTTTTTACTTTGGATCTTTCATTTGCTGGCGGACCACAGGGAGGACCTTGGCCTCCAGCCATTCAGGACCACCTTTATCAAGAATATCCACATTAGTTTGCCATTGCTAAGGAGAAGATTTGGTGCATAACTACATCCACTTACACTCAGGCTTTCTTAAACCCTAGTCAGGGTCCATTCGTTCTGGTGAGTAGGGTTCCTGGAGGGGTCACAGTCACCTGGAGCACGAATGTATTATGTCTGCACTGGAGCACCTTGCACCTTATTGATTGACCACTTATTTGGACACTGTTTTGGAATATGCTCTGATTGATTATATTTTTTTGGATATTCTTTTGATATTCAGTATATGCATATATAATTTTTTGGGTACACGTTGTGCACTTTATTTGTCAATTTTTTATTCACAGTTCAGTTAACATGTTTTTATGCAAGCGCTGTGTTAACCACTTTAACACTGCTCACATTGCTGCTACTGCAGCAATGTGGCTCGTTATCATCCAGCGACGTAGACCTACGCCTCTGGACTCCCCCCCTTGTGGGCAGCGCGCGCGCGCCGCCGGTCTTCCCCGATCGCCGGGGAATCTAGTTTGGAGATCCGCCCGCTTGTGTAAACAGAGCGGGCGGATCTCCTCAGTGACAAGGAGTGACAGATTGCAGTGTTCAGCATAGCTGAACATGCGATCTGTCCTTATGCCACTCAGTCACCTCCCCCCCCCCACATGTTAGTAAGCACCAGGCATACATTAACCCCTCCCTCTCCAATAAAATTAACCCCTTCCCTGCCAGTGTCATTTTTACAGTAACAGTGCATATTTATAGCACTGATTACTGCAGTAATGTCACTGGTACCCCCAAAAGTGTCAAAAATGGCAGTCAAGGGTCCGATCTGTCAGCCGCAATGTCGCAGTCCCGCAAAAAAAAAAAAATCCCAGATCACCGCCATTACGCGTTAAAAAAAAAAAAACACCAAAAATGACAGAAATCTTTCCCTTAGTTAGTAAACGCAATAACTTTTGCGCAAACCAATCAAAATACGCTTATTGTGATTTTTTTTTTACAAACATAGGTAGCAGAAAACAAATTGGCCAAAAATGTAAAAAAATTTTGATTCTTACATTTTTTGGGGGGGGAATTTCATAAAAAAAAAAAAATGTTAAAAAATAGTTATTTTTTCAAAATAAACGCTCTTTTTTTGTTTATAGCTCAAAAAGTAAAAATCGCACAGGTGATCAAATACCACAAAAAGAAAGCTCTGTTTGTGGGAAAAAAAGGACGTCAATTTTGTTTGGGTGCGGCGTCGCACGACTGAGCAATTGTCAGTTAAAGTCGCACAGCGCCGAATCGCAAAAAGTGGCCTGGACGTATGACAGCAAAATCCTCCGGTGGTAAAGTGGTTAATTTGGTTATATATGTTTTCTGAGTTTTTACTTAGTGAGCAGCAGCTGCATTTTTTATTTACTTATTTATTCATCACTACACCCATTTCTTTTAGTTTAGCGCAGGTTTAATATCACTTTACAATATGTTTCATTATATTTGATGCTGTTAGCAGTCTGTAAGATCCCTCTGTATTTGACTCTATACATTTGTATGCCGAACGTCATCATTGTCCACACTTTAATGCTAGTTTGATTTATTCATAAATGGGACGACAGCTGTGGAACTTTTATCTCCCTATCTGAAGGTACCCCTTTGTATTGATGATGTTACAGATAGTTAATTTGGGTTGTTCTAATTTTGTCTAAGTGGACATATGCAGGTGAGCCTAGTTAGAATGATCTTTAGAGGTATTCATTGATGTATATATATATACCTGCACATTTGTTCATTATTTCAGCTATGACTAAGCATCAGTTCAGATGTGAAACGCGTTAGCTGCCAGTGTCATCTCTACTGTGGTTTGATCATCCTTCATGTATTTTTGTTTATTTCAATAGAGGACTAATTTTTGGAGTGCAGCTATCCAGTCCATTTTTTCCCATATGCTTCTGTTGCAACCAGGGCGTGCATCTGAATTTCCTTTCTGAGGTTGAACTTTGAATGGAGGTTTTCTTGTCCTAGAGCAGCACAGTGTCTCACATTTTTTATTTATATCCCAAGTTTGTTACACTATTATTTTTCATAACTATCATTTTCAATGCATATTTCTCAATATAAATTTGCCTTTCTTTTCTAATTAAACAGCCCACATAATTTCCAGTCCTACCTATATTTGTGAATAACAGACTCAACATATTTTTTATTGGTGCAAAGCTACTTTTATACTTAGTTTTAGGTTATAAAACTCTGACAATGCACAGAGGTCAGCAAATGGCTGCATGAATTATTCAGATTATGTTAATGAATAAATAACAAACTCCAAGAGGAAAAAATACAGCATATTTTAATTCGCCTAAGCATAGATACAGTAGATAGATAGATAGATAGATAGATAGATAGATAGATAGATAGATAGATAGATAGATAGATAGATAGATAGATAGATAGATAGATAGATAGATAGATAGATAGATAGATAGATAGATAGATAGAAAAAAGTATTTGATCCCCTGCTGATTTTGTACGTTTGCCCACTGACAAAGAAATGTTCGGTCTATAGTTTTAATGGTAGGTTTATTTTAACAGTGAGAGATAGAATAACAGCAAAAAATCCAGAAAAACACATTTCAAAAAAGTTCTAAATTGATTT
The DNA here is from genome assembly GCF_965119305.1 of Pelophylax lessonae. Taxonomy (NCBI): domain Eukaryota; kingdom Metazoa; phylum Chordata; class Amphibia; order Anura; family Ranidae; genus Pelophylax; species Pelophylax lessonae. The sequence goes on along the minus strand of NC_138770.1, from coordinate 251,764,705 downwards.
CCATTTTAACCCCTTTGCAAATCATGACTTAGTACTTGGTGGGAAAACTCTTGTTGGCAATCACAGAGGTCAGATGTTTCTTGTAGTTGGCCACCAGGGTTGCACACATCTCAGGAGGGATTTTTGTCCCACTCCTCTTTGCAGATCCTCTCAAAGTCATTAAGGTTTTGAGGCTGATGTTTGGTAACGCAAACCTTTAGCTCCCTACACATATTTTCTAAGGGATTAATGTCTGGAGACTGGCTGGGCCACTCCAGGACCTTAATATGCTTCTTCTTGAGTCAATCCTTTGTTGCCTTGGCAATGTGTTTTGGGTCATTGTCATGCTGAAAAACCCATCCATGACCCATTTTCAATGCCCTGGCTTAGGGAAGGAGGTTCTCCCCAAGATTTGACGATACATGGCCCCGTTCATCGTCCCTTTGATTCGGTTAAGTTGTCCTGTCCCTATAGCAGAAAAACACCCCCAAAGCATAATGTTTCCACCTCCATGTTTGATGGTGGGGATGGTGTTCTTGAAGTCATAGGCAGCATTCTTCCTCCTCCAAACACGGTGAGTTGGGTTGATACCAAAGAGCTCGGTTTTGGTCTCATCTGACCACAACACTTTCACCCAGTTCTCTTCTGAATCATTCAGATGTTCATTAGCAAACCTCAGATGGGCCTGTACATGTATTTTCTTGAGCAGAGGGACCTTGTGGCTGCTGCAGGATTTCTTTTCTTTACGGCATAGTGTGTTACCAGTTGTTCTCATGATCACTGAAACTCCACAAGGTGAGATCTTGCGTGGAGCCCCAGACCGAGGGAGATTGACAGTTTTTTGTGTTTCTTCCATATGCGAATAATCGCATCAACTGTGTCACTCTCTCACCAAGCTGCTTGGCGATGGTCTTGTAGCCCATTCAAGCCTTGTGTAGGTCTACAATCTTGTCCCTTACATCCTTAGACAGCTATTTGGTCTTGGCCATGGCGGAGAGTTTGGAATCTGATTTATTGATTGTTTCTGTGGACAGCTATCTTTTTTACAGGTAAGAAGTTGAGATTAGGAACACTCCCTTCAAGGGAGTGCTCCTAATCTCAGCTTCTTACCTGTATAGAAGACAACTGGAAGCCAGAAATCTTGCTTGCTTGATAGGGGATCAAATACTTATTTTACTCAGAGAGAAGACAATGTCAGAGAGAAGGCAATGGTCAGAGTAATGGTCTCTGACTAAGTCAGAGAGAAGACAATGGGAAATGTACTCAGAAATTGTAGTTTGGAGGGACCTAGAGCTACTAAGACGAAAATAAGATCATCAATACTAGGGACTAGGCCAAATTTAGGGGCTTGATACCGGCACAAACACCACAGGAACTGATACAGAGCTAAATAATTGCCAGCTGATGGTAAATGGCCTTCAATGAGTTGCGGGGAATAGACATACCTGGTGTACTCTAAAGCCCCCTATAGTGATTGTCATTATTATGAAATTATCTGCATGCAAATACATAAAATCCAGATTTCCCCTCCAGTACAGAGCCCCTCCCTCACCATCCATCCCCTCCAGTACAGATCCCTCTTCCATTATCTCCTTTCTTCTCTCTCTTCACCAGTACATAATCTTTCTGCAGTACAGACCCTCCCTCCAATACAGACCCTCCCTCCAGTATAGACCCCCTGCCTTCCCACCAGTAGAGATCCCGCATCCAGTAGAATACCTGTTCTGGTACCGAATCCTTCCATCCTCACCAGTGCAGACCATACATTACAGAATCCCCTCCAGTACAGGTACTCCCCTCCAGTACATACCCCCTCGCCCTCTTCCAGGACAGTCCTCCTCTCTCCCCACTTATGCAGACCCCCTTTCAAGTACAGACTTCCTTCCTCCCCACCAGTACACATTTCCCTTCTTGTACAAACCTCCCTTTTCCTCCCAGTCTAGAACACCCTCTCTCCCCACAAGTACAGATCTCTCCTCCGTTACAGAGCTCCTCCCTCCCACTAATGCATACCCCTTTTCTAATACAGCCCCTCTTGCTCCAGTACAGAGCCCCTCTTCAGTACAGACACCCTCCTTCCCTTCCAGTACAAACCACCTTCTATTACAAACATCCTCCTTACAGTAAAGATCTCCATCCTCCCCACCACTACAGAATCCCTCTCTTACAGAGGATCCCTCCAGTACAGACCTCCTCCCTCCAGTAGTGTCCCCTTCAAGTACAGACCCCATCTTTTTCCACCAGTACCGAATCCCCCTTTAAGCTCACTGGGCTGTACCTGAGGAGATTCCCTTAGCTTGCCATATGAATGAGCTGCTGGGAAATATATATATGAATGAGCCAGTAAAGCAAATCCTATGGCCATCCAAATCTTACACTGGGTCATTCATATGCAAATTATATTACAATGTGCATATAAATTAACTGTGGGAACAGTGTACTGGAGCAAAGCCTTTGCAGCCCTTTTACAGAGCACAATACTGGTCAGTCCCACACAAGCTGGGACTGTTGGGAGGTATGGCTTAGGGCTTGCTTAGACCTACAGTTGGAGGGAGGGGGGTTAAAAACACACAGTTGAATGCATTTTTAGCATGGTAAACCACCCCCTCTTAAACTGCAAAGGCAGCAGTCAGGGGTGTTTATGTGACGCAGTTATGATTCTTTGAACCTGTTAGAGAAATTATTTTCCATGTCCTGTTCAGCGAGCAGTACCAAAACCAAGCGTAACCCATTCACGCAAATATGGACGCTCTGCAATTGCCCTGGTGTGTTGATGCAGCATTTAGGAGGTTAAAACAGGAGGTGAGGAAGCTTCATATCACGTCCTGACCTCCTGTCTAATGCCTCAGAAAAGCAATCTAAGCGTGGCAATTTAGATGCACATCTAAACCAGTGTAGCCAAACCCAGTGCAAAAGTGGGGGATGCAAGGGTAACTAGGAGGCAATAACAAGTCTTTTGATTTGTCAGTAGTATTTCTTTTTGCATATATAGATTTTCTTTTATTTAAATATACAGATCTAGGTACAGTTAGGCACTGATTAGGTGAATCACATAGTAGTAGACAGCTAAGGGTTGAAGCAATTTATGCAAGTACAAGTAGATGTCTCACCTAATGTAGCTTTGGCTGAGACACCTGCCTTTCCATAGTGACATTACTAAAGATATATTGATGTAAGCTCATAAGATATCATACTGGTGTAAAAAAAAAAAAGGAATCTATAAGCTGAAACACTGTTGAGAAGCAAGTCAAACCTAAATGCAACAACATTACAAGACTAAAAAACACATCCCTGAGGCTAAAATGGGTAGCGTAACATAGAAGGCTACATGATGAAGACTTTTTGGATTTGTCATTATTAGGTATACAAACACACAATAAAGAGCCTGAGGAAAAAAATGTCTTACTTGTGTTTCACTTCTATTCTCAGCAAGGCGCCTCTTGTTATGGATCGGCATAAAATAATGCTTTTAAAAAGGCTTAAAGTGAACCCACACAGGTTACCTGCGCTCCTCTGCTGTCCTTGTACCATAGCTCCTTCAGTTCCTAGCTATTACTGTCTAGTAATAACATCATTGCCAGCAGAGGGGCTTCCTGAGTTCTACTGTAGATGCCTTTCCTGGCTCTGATGTGGCTTAAAGGAGAAGTATAGCCAAATCTAGTTTGGCTGTACTTCCCCTATGGATCACAGGAGTGCAGTTTGTTTTGCACTCCTGTGACCTGTTTTCAGCAGAGAGTGGGCTGAATTTCGCTCTCTGCTGACATCACAGATATCAGTCCACGTTCCGCGTCATCATGACAATGGAAGTCGGGATCCACCAAGTGCCTCCCAGCGGGCCGCCCCTCCACAGACCAGCACTCCAATGAGCGCAGGGGGCAGAGCACAGAGCTGCTGACTGACAGTCTGACAGTCAGCAGCTCTCTGCTCTGGGAGCTGTGAGAACAGAGCGATCGGCGGTGTTCGATCACTCAGCTCTTAGTGGGGGACAGATGCTGCATCCACCTAGGTAAGTATAATTCTAGAAAACCCAAAGCTATACATCTCTTTTAAGCTAGTCATGCATTGATAGGTTTTTAATTCAGCCTGCGAGTTGAACATAATAACGATCAAACAGATCATTCCTTCCATGCTAAAGAGAATGAATGAAATCTGTCACTGCCAGCTGTCAAAATACCTGAACAGTGTCTTCTTCTGATTGGATGCAGGCAGGGCTGCTGTTAGAAATCACGGGGCCCCGTACAGCCTACGTGTCAGGGCCCCCTCCCTCCTCTCTTTTTTTTTTTTTACATTCTTTTAACAGCCTTGTTGGAGGGGCCTTTGGTGAAATATCAGGGGTCTAAACAGATCCCTGATGGTTTACATTTGAGACAGGGAAAGGGACTGAAGACAGAGAATCCCCAGTTCCTTTCTTTGCAGCCTCAGCTGCACTGGAAAGTGAATGGATTGGAAGGGCTCTGAGGCTGCCTGGTCATTCACAAACTGAAACATAGTAAACACAATTTACTATACTTCAGTGATCAATGGACACAGTGAGAGATCGGTGCCAATCATTCATTGTGTTCATTTAGGAAAGGAAGAGGCTGGTAAATAGGACATATTTACCAGCAGCTGCTGGCGGGAGAGGAGAGGAGGGAAGCTGGCAATTCTGCAGGGGAGGGGAGGAACAGAGGAAGGCCCAGACAGCAGGGGGGTGGGCACGCAGATATCAATCACCCTGCAGTGCAGCCGGAGGAAGAAAAAGGGGGAGAAGCCGGCAGAGCCACAAGAGTTGGCAATAAAGTAGTACAACAGTCACTCCTGCTCTGCAGGTGTCCAGCCCCCTGCTTTCGAAATGATGGGGCCTGGTCCCAGTACAGGAGGGCACGCTGTACTGCTTTATCACCTGTTCAGATCAGTGCAACTTAAAGCTGCAGTAATTTTGAAAAGGTGCTTGCACTACTTTGGTGTGACTTTTCATGCAACTTTGGCTCAGAGAATCTAAAGTCGGATCAAAGTTGTACCAAAATTCAGATCAGAGTTACGCTCCAAAGTCACACTGGAAATTTGGAAACAGGCTAATGTGAATGGAGTCTATGACTTCAATTTCCCCTGTCTTATCCAGCAGACTGCCTGACTCATGGGTTATGCTTAAACTCAATGATCATTAAATATTCACTTGTGTGACTGTAATTTTCAGTACTAGAAATTGTTACTGAACAAATGTCTGCTTAATTCTCGCATCTATTTCCATTTTTTTTGCTGCTTTTGGATAGGGTTTATTTCAGGAGCGGTCCATAAGGGGTGCCGGGGCGCCGCCCCCCTAGTTTGCATGTGAGGGCGCCGGACTCATACGTTTGCATGAATTTTTTATTTTTTTGTTCAAGCCACATGATTAGAGCCAGAGGCTCTAATTGATTTGAAAATGGTTGGGCTCAGGGCAGAGAGCACTATGCCCCAAACCCACCCACTTGTGACACTAGCAAATCAATATTCACTATTGTCTTCCAGCTTCTCCTTCTGACCAATCAGGACAGAAGGCTGATCGGGTTGGCCAAGAGGAGAAGCCGTGGAGGGGCTGAGTGCGGGGGACCGTGGAGGGATGAGTGCGAGAGGGACTGTCGAGGACTGAGTGCAAACCTGGGGGGGGGGGGGGTTTGTCGCCCCCCCCCCAAAAAGAAAGTTTAGCACCGCCGCCACTGTTTTTTTTTTTTACATAAGCGCTAAAAACATAACAAATAATTCAGGATATATATTTCTTACAACCACCATCATTTTAAAAGCTGACCATGATGAACCTTTGCACTGCATACTTTCTTGTATTTTGACTAAATCCTTCATTAAAAAAATTAAAACAGAAAAATATTGAAACAGGAGAACACAGCATACAGACGTGTACGATGTATAGTTCTTATGCCGCAGTGCACAAATTTATGGGCCCATTCATATACAGTAGCTGTGCTGGGAGCAAAATGTTGCGCTCCAATCAGCAGTAAAAAAAAAAAAAAAATAGACCACAGCTGCATGCAGAACATATTTACCGCTGTATGCAGATAAACAGTTATTTTAACCTTACACCGTCCAGCGACCACCATGTCCTATTTGCTGCCACCAGTGCTCAGGGCTGATATGCCAGCAATGTGTAATTACACATCATTGGTGTTTACATGTTGTCCCTGGGTAAATCATACATGAGTAGGCTTACTTGCTCATAATGATAAGCCTTAATTCATTCATAAATTCATTAAAAACTTCCTAGATCAGTCTGCACATACCCCATCACACGAATGGCTCATTTAGGGCCGAAATGATAACACCAATAGTGTACAATCAGAGGCACAGGCAGGGGCGTTGCTAGGTGGGAAAAAGACCAGGGGCTTCAGCCCGAAGGTAAATTTGATAACACCTCCCACATTTTAAAGTCCAGCCCAAGCTCCTCCCATATTTAAAAGTACCGCCCAAGCTCCACCCAATGCCCCCCTCAGTCAAGAGTCAGACATGGGGTGCTATGGAGAGCGACAGGATGAGAGGAGAACAGGGGGTCAGAAGGAGAGGAGAGGAGAACAGGGGGTCAGGAGGAAGGGAGAGGAAAACAGGGGGTCAGGAGGAGAGGAGGAGAGGAGGAGAGGAGAAGAGGAGAACAGGGGGTCAGGAGGAGAGGAGAGAACAGATGAGAAGAGAGAACAGTGGAGAGAATCGAGGAGAGGAGAACAGGGGGTGAGGAGGAGGGGAGAACAAGGGGTGAGGAGAGGAGAACAGGGTGTCAGGAGGAGAGGAGAGGAGAACAGGGGGAGAGGAGATGAGAGAAGAACAGGGGGTCAGCAGAGGAGAGAAGAACAGGGGGTCAGCAGAGGAGAGAAGAACAGGGGGTCAGCAGAGGAGAGAAGAACAGGGGGTCAGCAGAGGAGAGAAGAACAGGGGGTCAGGAGAGGAGGGAAGAACAGGGGGTCAGGAGAGGAGAGGGGAACAGGGGGTCAGGAGAGGAGAGGAGAACAGGGGATCAGGAGAGGAGAACAGGGGGTCAGGAGAGGAGAACAGGGGGTCAGGAGAGGAGAACAGGGGGTCAGGAGAGGAGAACAGGGGGTCAGGAGAGGAGAACAGGGGGTCAGGAGAGGAGAACAGGGGGTCAGGAGAGGAGAACAGGGGGTCAGGAGAGGAGAGGAGAACAGGGGGCCAGGAGAGGAGAGGAGAACAAGGGGTCAGGAGAGGAGAGGAGAACAAGGGGTCAGGAGAGGAGAACAAGGGGTCAGGAGAGGAGAGGAGAACAAGGGGTCAGGAGAGGAGAGGAGAACAGGGGGTCAGGAGAGGAGAGGAGAACAGGGGGTCAGGAGAGGAGAGGAGAACTGGGGGTCAGGAGAGTAGAGGAGAACAGGGGGTTAGGAGGAGAGGAGAACAGGGGGCCAGGAGAGGAGAACAGGGGGCCAGGAGAGGAGAGGAGAACAAGGGGTCAGGAGAGGAGAGGAGAACAAGGGGTCAGGAGAGGAGAGGAGAACAGGGGGTCAGGAGAGGAGAGGAGAACTGGGGGTCAGGAGAGGAGAGGAGAACAGGGGGTTAGGAGGAGAGGAGAACAGGGGGTCAGGAGAGAACAGGGGGTTAGGAGGAGAGGAGAACAGGGGGTCAGGAGAGAACAGGGGGTCAGGAGGAGAGGAGAACAGAGGGTCAGGAGAGAACAGGGGGTCAGGAGAGGAGAGGAGAACAGGGGGTGAGGTGAGGAGAGGAGAACAGGGGTCAGGAGGAGAGGAGAACAGGGGGCAAGGTGAGGAGAGGAGAACAGGGGGTGAGGAGGGAACACCTATACTGACCCTAGATCCCGAAACCGTCACTGACCCCTAGACTACCCCCCCTACACTGACTCCCTCTACACTGACCCCCCCTACATATTGACTCCCGAAATGACCACCCCTACACTGACCCCCCTACATTGACCCCTCCCCCCCACATTGACACCTACACTGACCCCCCCTACACTGACACCTACACTGACCCCCCACCCCACATTGACACCTACACTGACCCCCCTTCATTGGCACCTACACTGACACCCCTTCATTGACACCTACACTGAACCCCCCATACTAACACTGACCCCCCCCCCCACACTGACACCTAAACTGACCCCCCACACTGACACTGACCCCCCTACATTGACCCCTCCACACTGACACTCCTACACTGACCCCCTTCCCCACACTGACACCTACACTGACCCCTCCACACTGACACTCCTACACTGACACCTACACTGACCCCCCCACACTGACATTGACCCCCCCCCCCACACTGACACTCCTACACTGACCCCCCCCCCCACACACACACTGACACCTACACTGACCCCCCCCACACTGACACCTAAACTGACCCCTCCACACTGACATTGACCCCCCCCCCCACACTGACACTCCTACACTGACCCCCCCACACACACTGACACTCCTACACTGACCCCCCCCCACACTGACACTGACCCCCCCACACTGACACCCCTACACTTACACCTCCACTGACCCCTCAACACTGACACTCCTACACTGACCCCTCCACACTGACACTGACACTCCTACACTGACCCCCTTCCCCACACTGACACCTACACTGACCCCCCCACATTGACCCCTCCACACTGACACTCCTACACTGACCCCCTTCCCCACACTGACACCTACACTGACCCCTCCACACTGACACCTACACTGACACCTACACTGACCCCCCCACACTGACATTGACCCCCCCACACTGACACTCCTACACTGACTCCCCCCCCACACACACTGACACCTACACTGACCCCCCCCCACACTGACACCTAAACTGACCCCTCCACACTGACATTGACCCCCCCACACTGACACTCCTACACTGACCCCCCCACACACACTGACACTCCTACACTGACCCCCCCCACACTGACACTGACCCCCCCACACTGACACCCCTACACTTACACCTCCACTGACCCCTCAACACTGACACTCCTACACTGACCCCTCCACACTGACACTGACACTCCTACACTGACCCCCTTCCCCACACTGACACCTACACTGACCCCCCCACATTGACACCTACACTGACCCCCCCCCCACACTGACACTTACACTGACCCCCCCCCCACACTGACACTTACACTGACCCCCCCCCCACACTGACACCTACACTGACCCCTCCACACTGACCCCCTTCCCAACACTGACACTCCTACACTGACCCCCCCCCCCCACACACTGACACCTACACTGACCCCTCCACACTGACACTGACCCCCCCCCACACTGACACTCCTACACTGACCCCTCCACACTGACACTCCTACACTGACCCCCCCACACTGACACCAACACTGACCCCCCTCCACACTGACACTGACCCCCCCCACACTGACACTTACACTGACCCCCACCCACACACACTGACACCTACACTGACCCCTCCACACTGACACCTACACTGTCCCTCCCGCACTGATACTGACCCCCCCCCCCACACTGACACCTACACTGACCCCTCCACACTGACCCCCCCACACGGACACTTACACTGACCCCCCCCACACTGATACTGACCCCCACACTGACACCTACACTGACCCCCCCCCCACACACACACTGACACCTACACTGACCCCTCCACACTGACACTGACCCCCCCCCCCCACACTGACAATCCTACACTGACCGCCTTCCCCACACTGACACCTACACTGACCCCTCCACACTGACACTGACACTCCTAAACTGACCCCCTTCCCCATAGTGACACCTACACTGACACTTACCCCCTTCCCCACACTGACACCTACACTGACCCCCCCCCCACACTGACACTGACACTCCTACACTGACCCCCTTCCCCACAGTGACACTGACCCCCACACTGACACTCCTACACTGACACCTACACTGACCTCCCCCCACACTGACACTCCTACACTGACACCTACACTGACCCCCCCTCCTACACTGACACCTACACTGAACCCCCCCTCACACCTACACTGACCCCCCCCCCCCCACACTGACACTCTTACACTGACCCCCTTCCCCACACTGACACTCTTAAACTGACCCCCCCCACACTGACACCTACACTGACCCCCCCCCCCCCACACTGACACTCCTACACTGACCCCCTTCCCCACAGTGACACTGACCCCCACACAGACACTCCTACACTGACCTCCCCCCACACTGACACTCCTACACTGACACCTACACTGACCTCCCCCCACACTGACACTCCTACACTGACACCTACACTGACCCCCCCCCACACTGACACCTACACTGACCCCCCCCCTCACACCTACACTGACCCCCCCCCCACACTGACACTCTTACACTGACCCCCTTCCCCACACTGACACTCTTACACTGACCCCCCCCACACACTGACACCTACACTGACCCCCCCCCACACCTACACTGACCCCCCCACTGACACTCCTACACTGACCCCCCCCCAACACTGACACCTACACTGACCCCCCCCCCCAACACCTACACTGACCCCCCCCCACTGACACTCCTACACTGACCCCCCCCCCCCCCCCCATTGACACCTACACTCATGGGCATTCAAATATTTCAATAGCAAGGTACAGAGTAGATAAAAACTGTTAGTAAACAGCTCATAGAAGCTTTGGTCTGCCGCCTACCTACCTACCTGGTCCTGGTCAACACATGTCCTGTCTGACTGGAAACATCGCCAGTTCCTGCAGAAGAGGGAGGTGGCTGGTGGGTGGAGGCTGACTTCTAGACGCGGAGGCAGAATTCTCTGGGCCGACGCGCGCTATGGCTGCTGTGCTCCTGCTGTCACCTGACGCTGCTGACTCACGTGACATCACTGGTTGCTAGACGCCAAGCGGCAGGCCGAGTAGCAACCAGTGTGTCCGCGGCTTGCAGCAGGCCAGGAAGAACAAGTACAGCCAGCCAGGTGAGGGCAGCCCAGCAGCCAGCACAGGGTGGAGGAGGCTCGGGGCTAATAGTTATATAACATGAAAAGGAGACCCGGGGCTTTTCGGAGGAACACTCGGGGCTATAGCCCCTGTCAGCCCCCCCCTGCCGACGCCACTGGGCACAGGTGTTTTATATTGGAGCTGCAGCAAATTTAAAGCAGCATATCAAGCCAGTGGGGCCAAATGCTTGGCTCGTGGTTGTAGTGCATTAGTCTAATTCTAAATTGCCATTTATAAAAAAAAAGACAAGAAAAACATATAGGCATTTAGGAGGCTGCAGGATCATCTCCCAAACTCCTGACAGTGGCTGCTTAGCCGCATTGTAAGAAGTGATCCAACGCAGTTTACTTTTCAAAGCATTGATTTTTGTGAACCTAACTTTAGGTAATTGAAAATCTATATGAGTTTTAAAGGATAACTCCACTTTCGTGGGGAAAAAAAATAGCAAATACAGAAAAAATAATATAGCGTATACAATTGTGACACAAGTCATATTGCAATTGAATGTTAATAAAAATTTCCTTTCCTTTCTAATCTGCAACCGCTGTAATTTTCTGTAAATGCAAAGCAATGTGGCTACCTGGAGGAGTTCTGTCGCGGAGCGCTTGTCGCCCTAAAAAAGTACAAGAACTTCTTTTGGGAGACAGGCGTCCCACAATTTTACTCAGAAAAATCGTGCCACATTTGTGGTGCCATTGCAAGTCCCCGGAATCACACAGGCATCCCGCGATTTGCAATGATTTGGGATTGCGGGCAGAATCGCGGTGATTCTGCCCGCTATCTGAGACGCCAATATGTGAACAGAGCCTTAAAGTTACTTGATGGCAATCTTAACCACTTAAGCCCCGGAAGATTTTACCCCCTTCCTGACCAGGGGGTATTTTACGATTCGGCACTGCGTGACTTTAATGGACAATTGCGCGGTCGTGCGACGCTTTACCTAAACTAAATTGATGTCCTTTTTTTTCCCACAAATAGGCCAAAATTTGGTATTGGTGGTATTTGATCACCTGTGCGATTTTTTGATCATGCACTATAAACAAAAAAAAGAGCGTCAATTTTGCAAAAATAACAATATTTTTCACATGTTTTTATATGATATTCCCCCCAAAAAAATGTAAAAATCTAAATTTTTTAACATTTTAGGCCAATTTGTTTTATGCTACATATGTTTGGTAAAAAAAAAAAGAAAATCGCAAAAAGCGTATTTTGATTGGTTTGCGCAAAAGTTATTGCGTTTACTAACTAAGGGAAAGATTTTTGTCATTTTTGTTTTTTTTTTTTAACGAGTAATGGCGGCGATCTGCGATTTTTTTTTGCAGGACTGCGACATTGCGGCAGACAGATGGGACCCTTGACTGACATTTTTGACACTTTTGGGGTTACCAGTGACATTACTACAGTAATCAGTGCTATACATTTGCACGGTTACTGTAAAAATGACACTGGCAGGGAAGGAGTTAACTTTATTTGAGAAGGAGGGGTTAAGTGTGTCCCTAGGGGCGTGCTTCTAACTGTGATTGGATGTGGCTACTGGTGTAAGAACAGAGATCAATGGTTCTACATAGCAGAACCGTATGATCTCCATTCTTACACAGGGGAGAATGACAGGCGGCTGTGTTTATATTAGCCGCCTGCCTTTCTCCCGCTGTAACGGACAATCGCAAGTGCCCGGCGGACATCGGGTCCGCCGGGCACAAGCGCGGGGGGGGGTCCGTGAGCGAGCGGGAGCGCGCCTCCGGCGGCGCGCGCTCGCTCCCTAGAGCCTCACAGGCTAGCGACTTAAACCTACATCGCTTTGCCTGTGAGGGGCTGACTGCCGATGTAAATCGGCGTTAGGCAGTCGGCAAGTGGTTAACTGACAATTGCGCGGTCATTCAAAGCTGTACCCAAACAAAATTTACGTCCTTTTTTCCCCATAAACAGAGCTTTCTTTTGGTGGTATTTGATCACCTCTGCGCTTTTCATTTTTTGCGATATTAATAAAAAAAGACATTTTCTAATTTGTCAGTTAATAAATATCCAATATATTAAATTTTTGTCATATATTTAGGCCAAATTGTATTTAGCTACATGCCTTTGACAAAAAAATTCTCAATGAGCATATTTTTAACCGCTTTAAGACCGGAAGATTTTACCCCATTCCTGACCAGGCTATATTTTGCGATTCGGCAATGTGTTCATTTTATGGACGATTGCGCGGTCGTGCGATGCTGTACCCAAATTAAATTTATGTCCCTTTTTTTCCCCACAAAGAGCTTTCTTTTGATGGTATTTGATCACATGTGCGATTTTTAATTTTTGAAAAAAAGAGCGACAATTAAAAAAAAAACCAATATTTTTTACATTTTGATATACAGTATAACATTCCCAAAAAAAGAATAAATCAATTTTTTTTAACATTTTAGGCCAATTTGTTTTCTGCTACAAATTTTTGGTAAAAAAAAAAAAAAATCACAATAAGCATATTTTGATTGGTTTGCGCAAACGTTATTGCGTTTACTAACTGGGATGAAAGATTTGTCATTTTTATTTTTTTTTTACTAGTAATGGTGGCGATCTGCGATTTTTTTTTTTTCCGGGACTGCGACATTGGGGCGGAAAGATCGGACCCCTAACTGACATTTTTGACACTTTTGGGGGTACCAGTGACATTAAAACAGTAATCAGTGCTACAAATATGCACGGTTACTGTAATAATGACACTGGCAGGGAAGGGGTTAACACTGTTAGTGATCAAGGGGTTAAATGTATGCCTCATGCTTACTGACGTGTGTGGGGGGAGGGAGTTGTGTGACAGAGACACAGATCGCAGGTTCAGCTATCCTGAATCCTGTAATCTGTCAATGTCTGTCACAGAGGAGATCCGCCAGCTTTGTTTACACAAGCGGGCGGATTTCCTCACTCAATCCCCAACGATTGGGGTTGTCACCGCCTCTCCTCCCCTGGCCCGACTCCCGCTGTGTCTGAATATAGTGGGAGCGAGCCTCCGGTGGAGCGCGCGTGCCACCGAGAGGGGGGAGAATCTGGTCGCCAGACCTTAACGAGCCACCTTGCCGCAGTACTGTCAATGTGAGCAGTCGGCAAGTGGTTAAAGTAACACTCTATTCTTGTAACGTGGCTATGGAATGGAATGTCATAAAACCAAAGAGCTACTTAAGTAACACATATTACCAACTTTTTCAACATTATGTAAATACATACAAATACTAATAATTATGCCTGAGATTACACTAAGCTCAACTAACATTATTTAAACAAATATATATATTATTCCTCGTATTACATAGATCCTGTCTATTCTTGACTTCCGATGACATTCTATACAAGATACCTCATATGTCATTCTCCAACTAGCTACATACACCAAAAATATCTGACATATTACTGCCTCAGCTGAAGAACTCTATCACTAATCACCTGATCAAGGTCATTCACACATATTACAATTATGATTAATCATAAAACTAAATATAATTTGCAAGCTTGCCATGAATATAATATAATTCCAATAAGTGCCGAACTATGAATTTGGAATAATTATCTAACAATTCTCCCTGAATTATGATTAATCATACTAATTTAATTCATAAATCCAGACATCATTCATATCTCATATACACAATCTTGTATCAAATGATCGGACATAATATTGTTCGGAACTGAACCAGCCAGAAATACCTCTCCTTCTAAACTCTTTTCTCCTTACTTTGGATCTATCTATTCAAATTTCTATAATAATTATAGAGATTTTAAGAATGTATATGTAGCACCCTCCTAGGTAGGTGCTAGGAAAACACATTTGGTGGCTCTGTTCTGCTTATCAGGAGAGCCTGATCTGCTAGTTTAGCCTGTTCCATGTTGCCAGGTGTGATTTACTGGGTCTAAGGAAATCTCCCCGCTGTATCCAATAAGGGAGCTTGTTGGACAGTGGAGGAAGCCTAACCAATAGTGCACCAGGGTTTATGGTTGTCCCAGTGGGTGGGCATTGCTGCAATGCATCCTGGGATTGGATATAAATCTGGAGGGAGCATGTGATAGGGTGTCTTTTGACGGGCGGAAACACCCCAGAGGAGGTGGACGGCTGTCACTCCTCTTGCTGATGTGAGGAAGGTGTTTTAGGCAGTCGACCTATGGACCCGGTGTGGTGCTGGGCTGCAGAGGATCCAGTGTGCTTACCAGTGGAGCTGTTGGGCAGAAGACTTTAGGAAAAACAGTATTGTGAGTACTGAGGGACCTGCTCAAAGGTCTGCCTAGGAAAGGAGACCACTCCAGAGAAGTCAGGGGATCAAGGAGCAGGATAACACAGATTGTTACAGGGAAGGGGATGCCAAGTAGTTAGTCCTGAAGGTTAGGGACAAAGGGGGTGCCGGCAAGGGCCCTGAAGTTGTTCTGCAGTACAGTACAGTTTACCTCAGGATACAGTTTAAAGTTAATTCAGTCCTGCGTCACAGCTTGTGACAGACTGAAGCAGCGGCCTAGCCGTGACTAGCTATATTCAGCATTACTCAGCGTCATACAGCATTAATCAGTGCTTTTCAACTCTATTTAAGTTGTCCCAGCCTATTGTGTATAGTTCTTTAAGTTGGGGTATCCCACTCATTCCCTTCTCCTATCCAAGTTCCAAATAATACCTAAAAACCAAAGATACTGGACTGCTTCTTGTCTGAGGTAAAACACTTGGAAAAATGCCAGACTGTTCTGTTGTTGCTAATGGTAACCCAGGGGAACCCACACACAGCAGCTTCCATGGGAGTAGCGCTACATATAAAATAATTATGAGATATCAATAATGAAAAATAATAGTAATAATAATAACTAAATGATCTAATAATATATTTCCATATTTGTGCTTCTTAAATTATTAACAAAAGATGTTCTATTAACTAGAATGACAGTGACGTTTTAACAAAAAATATTTAATATAAGAATAAAGGAAAAACAAATTAAAAAATAATAATAATGATAATCCTAACCTAATGTGAACATTAGTATCATAATAATTGGATAATCAAAAT
The DNA here is from genome assembly GCF_965119305.1 of Pelophylax lessonae. NCBI lineage: Eukaryota > Metazoa > Chordata > Amphibia > Anura > Ranidae > Pelophylax > Pelophylax lessonae. Next base: position 251,748,775 of record NC_138770.1, on the reverse strand, counting down.
GTATATGTAAACAAATAATAATGTTTCAATCCTTAATAATTTATCAATAGTAGAACGAGTTGCTTCTGATGAATTCTTTCTTCGTGAAATGTCTATGAAATATCTTCTTCTTTTAGTTCTGTTAGATCAGAAAAACCTTGTTCAATAAAATAAAACAGTCATAAATATGAAGTATAAATCTTTTGTCCGATCTTCCCGAGAAGATCTCTTCCTTAACTTTGAATTTCTTGATGCTGTCTTTGCTCTTCCTATGAGCTTGTTATCCTCCATATTTATTTGGTTTTACAGTGCCTTGCGAAAGTATTCGGCCCCCTTGAACTTTGCGACCTTTTGCCACATTTCAGGCTTCAAACAAAGATATAAAACTGTAATTTTTTGTGAAGAATCAACAACAAGTGGGACACAATCATGAAGTGGATCGAAATGTATTGGATATTTCAAACTTTGTTAAATAAAAAACTGAAAAATTGGGTGTGCAAAATTATTCAGCCCTTTTACTTTCAATGCAGCAAACTCTCTCCAGAAGTTCAGTGAGGATCTCTGAATGATCCAATGTTGACCTAAATGACTAATGATGATAAATAGAATCAACCTGTGTGTAATCAAGTCTCCGTATAAATGCACCTGCACTGTGATGGTCTCAGAGGTCCGTTTAAAGCGCAGAGAGCATCATGAAGAACAAGGAACACACCAGGCAGGTCCGAGATACTGTTGTGGAGAAGTTTAAAGCCGGATTTGGATACAAAAAGATTTCCCAAGCTTTAAACATCCCAAGGAGCACTGTGCAAGCGATAATATTGAAATTGTAAACATAGGGTAAAAATTACTGCGCTAACAAAACATGGAAGGAGAGCTGCTTGCACTAATCACTTGACCAAAAAGTGACCAAAAACATAAAAAAGCAAGAAAATGTGCAGAGTTAATACCAATGGAGTGTGATTAAACAAATGACACATGTAAAATGAAATACTGAATGTCCAATCACATAAACCAAATGGAAATCAATAAAAAGTCCATCAGGAATGAAAGTCCCAAGTGAATAATGTGATGAAGAGAATCCAACATAAATAACGTGATCACAATGTGCAGAAAATCCCAACACCGATAAGGGTTAATAGATTGCGCTCACCTGATACGTGGGACCCAGATACCATATAGCATGTGGGTCATACAAGCTGTTGGAATGTAAGGTGGATGTCCCGGATGGATGTGGAGACCTCAAAGGAGTCCATATGGATCAGCGACAAGCATGGATAAACCAAATCCCAGCTCCAACACGGATATAGGTAAGAACCAAAGAGGGACAAACATAGTGTAATATTGCTAAAATCAATTTATTAAAAAAAGACATAGCAGATACACTTACAAAACGTCCCAAGGTATTGTGCATATCAAGGGTATAAAGCAGGGCTGACTGTAGTCCTCTTGGACTACAATTAGTAGTAATAGATAATATTGAAATGGAAGGAGTATCAGACCACTGCAAATCTACGAAGACCTGGCCGTACCTTTAAACTTTCAGCTCATACAAGGAGAAGACTGATCAGAGATGCAGCCAAGAGGCCCATGATCACTCTGGATGAACTGCAGAGATCTACAGCTGAGGTGGGAGACTCTGGAAGAGTGGCAAGAAGAAAGCCATTTCTTAAAGATATCCATAAAAGGTGTTGTTTAAAGTTTGCCACAAGCCACCTGGAAGACACACCAAACATGTGGAAGATGGTGCTCTGGTCAGATGAAACCAAAATCAAACTTTTTGGCAACAATGCAAAACGTTATGTTTGGCGTAAAAGCAACACAGCTCATCACCCTGAACACACCATCCCCACTGTCAAACATGGTGGTGGCAGCATCATGGTTCGGGCCTGATTTTCTTCAGCAGGGACAGGGAAGATGGTTAAAATTGATGGGAAGATGGATGGAGCCAAATACAGGACCATTCTGGAAGAAAACCTGATGGAGTCTGCAAAAGACCTGTGACTGGGACGGAGATTTGTCTTCCAACAAGACAATGATCCAAAACATAAAGCAAAATCTACAATGGAATGGTTCACAAATAAACATATCCAGGTGTTAGAATGGCCAAGTCAAAGTCCAGACCTGAATCCAATCGAGAATCTGTGGAAAGAACTGGAAACTGCTTTTCACAAACGCTCTCCATCCAACCTCACTGAGCTTGAGCTGTTTTTGAAGGAGGAATGGGCAAAAATTTCAAACTCTCGATGTGCAAAACTGGAGACATACCCCAAGCGTCTTACAGCTGTAATTGCAGCAAAAGGTGGCGCTACAAAGTATTAACTTAAGGGGGCTGAATAATTTTGCACGCCCAATTTTTCAGTTTTTTATTTGTTAAAAAAGTTTGAGATATCCAATAAATTTCGTTCCACTTCATGATTGTGTCCCACTTGTTGTTGATTCTTCACAAAAAATTACAGTTTTATATTTTTATGTTTGAAGCCTGAACTGTTGCAAAAGGTCGCAAAGTTCAAGGGGGCTGAATACTTTCGCAAGGCACTGTCTATGCCATTTCGGTAAAAGAAATGCAGTATCATTACTTTGGCATAAACAATTTACATTATTCTTGTATTTTTTTTTTCCAACAAATGTTAAGTCCCGGTTCACACTTCTGCGATGCGGGAACGCTGCGAATATGCAGCTTGTTCCCGCATCGCATTAGCACCCCTGGCAGTTCACACTTCCATATGCGATACGCAGGGGGTGTCAATTAAAAGTTAACGCCACCCCCAGTTGAGATCACATATCGCAGTGCCTCTATTGTACTTAACACTGGAGCATTCTGTAAATCTTTTTTCAACATTTCAAAGGCATTTTCCTCATTTGGACCCCATCGGTCAACTACAGCTGCAAGAAAAAGTATGTGAACCCTTTGGAATGATATGGATTTCTGCACAAATTGGTTATAAAATGTGATCTGATCATCATCTAAGTCACAACAATAGACAATCACAGTCTGCTTAAAGCGGAGTTCCGGCCACAAAATTTTTTTTCAATAAAAATACCCCATTCTACAATGGATAGCCTCTGTACTGTCCTGGGTCGCACTTACCTTTTAAAAGAAATACTTACCTTGAAAATTTCTTCTACAACGCTGCCATCTCGGATGTGGGCAGCTGAAGCCAGCTGGTCCTCTTCTGCGTCCTCTTCCGCGTCCTCTTCTCCCAGAATGCTCCTGCACCGGCCCCAGTCATCACTTCCGGTGTGGGCGCGTCATCCCTTCACAGCTTCTGGGCATGCCCAGAAGCTGTTTAGCATGGAATGAGCGCCCGCACCGGAAGTGATAAGCGGGGCCGGTGCAGGCGCATTGATTCCTGGGAGCGATGATGTTCAGCTCCCAGGAATCAATGCAAAGAGGAAGTGACGGCGTGGGCCGCGGCCGCAGAGGGAGGAAGTGGAAGAAAGGTGAGTATATTTTTCTTCAATAACAAGGTAAGTAAACAAGAAAAAAAAATCGTAACTATCCATTTCTTTTTCAGGTGACCAAAAGCAAGCGGATGGCCCAAAATCGATTATGTCGATTTTGTGGCCAGAACTCCGCTTTAAACTAATAACACACAAAGAATGAAATGTTGCCATGTTTTTATTGTTTTTCTTGCAGCTGTATAATACCTTTATCCCTCAAAAGATTATATAGGGAATTAACTTTTTCTTCAAAACTGTTTAGGAATTCTCCACAATGATTTATTTCATTCAAAATTTGATGCAATGCTATGAGTTGTTGGAGTTGGAATAGAGGTACTGTAATATCTCTAACTGTTTCTTGCTACAATTGACACTTTCCTTGACTAATTTGCATGTGAAAGTATTTCACCTGACTTTTGGTCAGATGAACTTTTGTCGTATTTAATTTTAGGCCTGCAACTTGTAACAACATAAGCAACTCTGACAAAAGAGCAATATGTTCATCAATATTATGGGTATTCAGCAGAATCGATTGGTAACTCACTGATTAAAAGGTTCTAGATTTTTTCCTTCAATATTCAGTTCAGTATTTTTCAAAGTTCCTATGTAATTTTTGAATTTTGACCACAACATGGAAAACATACCACTTCCTTTAAAGCACAATTACCATCAGTATTAGGCCATTTTTGTTCTGTGGACATATCAGTAATGGAACCAACCTTACTGTATACAGACGGATTAATTAGCACTGATTTGGGCCTAGATGGATCTTTCCAAATACTTTTATTAGCCAAATCAATCACCCACTTTTGTTTATTGATTATATCTCTGCTAAGAATATTCTCTGCACTGTGACAAAACCAAATGTCAATGTTAGTTTTGTTATTCCAGGTACTTCAAATGTTACATTAGACACCTGTCTAGCAGTGGAATTACCTGTATTAATAAAATCTACTAGGAGAATTTGGTTTCACATGTATGTTTTCTCTGGTTAGGTTAATCTCAGCTCCTCTATCAATGAGAAGATTAATTTTTTTTACCATTCAGCAAACCTTGTATATGTGGTCTACCATTCTCATCCAATATAATTGATCTGTTTGACTGTGGTGGCATAAGGCAATTCAGTCAAACCTTTATCTTGACATAATAAAGGTTGTACAAACACTGCTTTTTCATTCTCCATGTCCATGAATTTTTATTTGGGAGTCTCTCTTAACCACTTCTGGACCGGAAGGATTTGCCCCCTTAATGACCAGGGCATTTTTTGCGATTCGGCACGGCGTTACTTCAATGGACAATAGCGTGGTCGTGCAACAATGTCCTTTTTTTCCCCACAAATAGAGCTTTCTTTTGGTGGTATTTGATCACCTCTGCAATTTTTATTTTTTGGGCTATAAACAAAAACATTGCGACAATTCTGAAAAAAAAAAAACAATATTTTTCACTTTCTGCTATATAACATTCCCCCAAAAAAAATTAAAAAACAACATTTTTTAACATTTTAGGCCAGTTTGTTTTCTGCTTCTTATTTTTGGTAAAAATAATTGCAATAAGCGTATTTTGATTGGCTTGTGAAAAAGTTATTGCGTCTACAATCTACGGGAAAGATTTATGTCATTCTTTTTTTTTTTTACTAGTAATGGCGGTGATCTGTGATTTTTATCGGACAGATAGGACCCATAACTGACATTTTTTATACTTTTGGGGGGACCAGTGGCATTACTACAGTAATCAGTGCTAAAAATATGCACTGTTATAATGACACTGGCAGGGAAGGGGTTAACACTGTGGGTGATCAAGGGGTTAAATGTGAACCTAGGGGAGTGATTCTAACTGTATGGGGGCGGGGCTTGTGAAATGATCACAGAGACCTGGGATCCTACATAGAAGGTTACATTTACAACAATGTTTTTTCATATGGCCAAATCTATGACAGTAAAAACATGTGATAGTCTCTCCTTTTCTCACTTGACTGCACCGGTCGTCATTCTCTCTGACATGTCTGTTGCCTGACTATTTTTGTCACATTGAATCATAGCTACCTCATATGTGGGATTGCTCTGTTTCAATTGTCTCCTTATTTTATCAATGAAGTTTACTATATTGTTCAAATTTTATCATTCCTGTGCTATGGCTAATGAAGTTGGGTCAAGGTAATTACATTTTTTTAAAAAAGATTATCATACCTGGGTCTCTTTCATTGTCTACTCCAAATATCATTTTATATGCTTTGCAAAATTTAATTTTAAACTCAAAAGTGTCTTCTTCTGCAGTAGTCTGTAATAACTCTAACATTTATATGGACAGTACTTCTTCACTAGTCATACATAGCAGCAATTGTCACAGTCTGTCGCGTCTGTTTCTCCTGACCTTCATCATCAATAACAGATGACTTAATTTGTTTAGCAAAATTAACAGGTACCCACAGCTGAAAATTGTAATTGCGTTAATCATTTGACAGATTGAAATGGCCTGCATATGACTCAAATAAATCCCCATTAGAAAACGCATTTGCCTCCAAGTCATAAACAGGAAAGTCTTTTGAAACTTTCATTAATTGTTCATGTATTTGAAACTTTAGTTTTGCAGTTCTTTGTAATAAGTCTTTATGTTTATTCTCTGTTTCGTCATCAGCATCAACATTCTCAATTTCTGAACTTTCAGGAATATAAGAAGGTTGAGGTTTTGACTTAAAGCGGAGTTCCGGCCACAAAATCGACATAACTGATTTTGTGGCCATCCGCAGGGCTGCTGTTAGAAATCGCAGGGCCCTGTACAGACTACCTGGCCGGGCCCCCCCAAGAAAATATTAAAGATATATTTAGCTAAAATTACAACAAAATCGCTATTAGCAGACACAAATATAACATAACTCACAGAATTCCTGCTAAATCTAAAAAAAAAAAAAACTATGTTAAATAAAAAAAGAAGATGAGATGAGAAAAATATACAGGCTAGGCAGTTGGAGCTCAGTGATCAGAGAGACAGAGAGAGAGAAACAAAGTTATAATTTACAATTAAACTCCTGAGCAGAGATAAGTGCTGGGAGGGGGGGCCCAGATAAGTACTGGAAGGGGGGGGGCACAAAAGGGAGGGGGATTAGTGAGGGGCGACTGTCTCTTTCTCAGCAGATAAAAGCTGATAGCAGGGAGAGGGAGAGATCAGATTCAGGTGCTAGGGGAAGATTCCTGTATTTGTTGTCCATCACTAATCCCCCTCTCTGTGTGGGCCCCCCTGTGTGCTCGGGCCCCCTACAAGAGGGCTGGTAGTCCCCCCCTATCAGCGGCCCTGGCCATCCGCTTGCTTTTCCTCACCTGAAACAGAAATGGATAGTTAGGATTTTTTTTTTTTTTTACTTACCTTGTAATTGTAGAAAGATATACTCACCTGTCTTCCACTTCCTCCCTCGGCGGCCGCAGCCCGCGCCGTCACTTCCACTTTGCAATGATTCCTGGGAGCTGAACGTCATCGCTCCCAGGAATCAATGCGACGGGACCGGCCCCCTCGTCACTTCCGGTGCGACGCCGCATTCCTTGCTAAACAGCTTCTGGGCATGCCCAGAAGCTGTGGAGGAATGTGGCGCCGCACCGGAAGTGACGAGAGGGGCCGGTGAAGGCGCATTCTGGGAGAAGAAGACACGGAAGAGGGCACAGAAGAGGATCGCGCTGGCTTCAGCTGCCCACAACAGAGATGGCAACTGGAGAATAAATTTTAAAAGTGAGTATTTCTTCTTGCAGGTAAGTGCGAACCGGGACAGATCAGAGGCTAGCCATTGTGGAATGTACTAGCCCTGACTGTCCCGGGCGGGAGTATGTTTATTGAAATTTTTATTGTGACCGGAACTCCGCTTTAAATTCAGTCTTTGTGTCATCTGTTATTACAGCAATCTGTCATCTGTCATTTTGTAACTCTAACAGAAGATTTGTTTTAGATTCTGTTTGTTTTTCAAGATCCTCTATGTAGTTACAAAAATCTCACAGTTTGGACGACTAAGAGAATCTTGGGACACGTTTTCATATTCTTGTGTTCTGTACATTGTTAGTCTCTGTCTGATTTAATTTACAAACATTGTTGGCAGGTATATTAAAATTAATAATCATCTTATTAAATATTCTTACTGACGTTAACACATTATTTATCTTTTTACGTAATTTGTGCACAGTAAATCTGGACTTGTCAATCTGTGTATTGGCCAGAAAACATTAATTGTACATATATTTCCATAAGTGACTGTTGTTTGGATAAAAAGACACATCTTTAAACTCTAGCTTGCTTTCTCTAGCTAAGTCATCAATGAGTTCCATATTTTTTACCGTAATCAGAAGATTTTTCACGTTTCAGCTGGCTTAGTCACTGGACCTCTTGTCTACGTCTGGTGAAACACAAATGCCTCTTGGTTGATAGGTTCAAGACCTTATTGTTCTCAAGACTTGAATATTTACAAAATTTCGCTAATCTCTCCCCTCTCATCAGATTTCTGTAAAAATTGAGAAATGATGGCACTGCCTGGCTCGCCAAAATGAAAAATATTGAAGATATCTAATATTTTAGTATCTTTAGGCCTTTCCAGATGATTAGTATAGATAGCCAGACTGACTTAAAAACAAAGTGTGAATTTATTGTCACACAGTAAATGCAATGTAAAAAGTATAACAGTTCAGTTAGTCTAGATAAAAATATAAGACACAGCCAGTGCAGCCACCCTACTAACTATATTTCTGGAACTGGTTGCTAGGGTCAACCCCGCCAGGCATCTAGCAACCAGTGACGTCACTGACTCCCTCCTTCTCTGGAGCCCAGTAGCATACAGCAGGAACTGGTGTGTGTGTGATCTTCTTCACTCTCCAGACAGTGACTCCCCAAATGCCCGATGTGTGTCAGCCGCCCATTGTCAGCTCGGAAGTGCCCAACTGCTGCTACTGCTCAAGTGTCAGGCGATGGGTCTGGTGATGGCAGTGCGAGGAAGCAGAAGTGGCAGAGGCTGTCAGGCTGACCCGAGAGGAGCTTGCATTGTCCAGACTCCAGTCCCGGAACTCCTCCTCCCCCTCCTTCCTGCACTTCACTGCAAAGATAAAGGGCATGTGCTGCAGGAAGTGACACCCGCAAGGAGCTGCAGTAATCCACACAGGTATAGATAACATTGGGACATACACCACAGGCTGGACCAGGCGTATGTCAGGGCTGTGGCAGGGAGAGGGCAAGCAGGCCTGGAATAGGGCGGCCATGAGGTGGGTGGTGTGCTCTGCTCATCCTAATATTGACATGGCATGGATTAATGGCCATCACCCCTCGGGGCTCTGTTACGGCACCCCGGACACAAAAGGGTTAAAACCGTTTAGGAGATCTTCCCCTTCCAGAGCTACAGGCACAGCTACTTGCAGGACACCAAACTCCCAAACTGGAAACCAAGGAATGATGCAAACAGTGTAGCTGGAACCTTATGAATGCTGCATACAGCTGAATAGGAAAAACCATATGAAGGGTTTACACTCCTAGCAGTCAAACTGGAACAGCATACAATAAATCCCCCCAATAACGAGACAAGGCTCCGCGTTGAGGTTAAAACAGGAACAACATTTATTGGAAGAACACAGCACACTTTTATACAGAATTTGGAACATCCTTCCCCCAACAACCGCTTTCCCATTGGTCAATTGCACAGTACCTGCAGTTCCCCATAAGGTCCTCTCCAGCCATGCAAATGAGGGCTTGAAAATGAGTCAGCAGTGATTGGTCAGATAGCTTGACCAGAAGGACTGCCATGTGCAAGGAGACAGAAGCCCCCAGGGGGTAATCAATGTACACAATAGCCAGACACAGAACAATGGTTCCCTAACGAGCCCTCAATACACATTACTCTGAGTGTCACTACATCTCTTAGCAGACAGCAGGCAAGTTCATTAGCACACCCGACAATGGGTGAATGGAGAGCCACCTCAGACAGTCCGTCTCCTCATTGGACTTCCCGGAATGACCATATTAGGAGTGCACTTCCTGTGCCTTACAGTTTACAGGAATAAGGTTTAGCTTCCAGGATAGAGGCAAGACTCCATTAGCCACATGGTTAAAGAAACACAAAAAGACACAAAAATGCATAACTCCCAGTCTACTGAACAGAACCCCCACATTCAACCCATCCCCAGATAGCCTGGATCTGAGCGCTCAACATATCCAAACAGCGCTCAGATGCCACAAACACAGTAAAATCGCCATGGGGTTTACGTTTAGCATGGGCTGATGAGAGGGTCCATAGTCACATTGCAGGAGGCAAGCAACCAGGCTTCTCCAATGCCCAGTGGCGAGATTGGTCTTGTCATAGGCTCTTTCTCTGGGGTGCCCCCTTAGTGCCTCCAGAGTGCCCCTTTACTTCCTCTAGAGTGCCCCCTTACATCCTCCAGAGTGCCCCTTAGTAAAGTTGTACCCTGGGTGTCCTCTGGAGGAGGATGTAAGGGGGCACTCTGGAGGAGGATGTGGGGGGCACTCTGGAGGAGGATGTAAGGAGGCACTCTGGAGGAGGATGTGGGGGGCACTCTGGAGGAGGATGTGGGGGGCCACTCTGGAGGAGGATGTAAGGGGGCACTCTGGAGGAGGATGTAAGGGGGCACTCTAGAGGAGGATGTAAGGGGGCACTCTGAAAGTACTAAAAAGGCACTCTGGAGGAGAATGTAAGGGGCACTCCAGAGGATGTAAGGAGGCACTCTGAAGGAGGTTGTAAGGGGACACTCTGAAGGTACTAAGTCTGTACTACCAGAGTGCCCCCCCTTACATCCTCCAGAGTGCCCCTTTACATAGTTACATAGTTTGTGAGGTTGAAAAAAAGACATCAGTCCATCCAGTTCAACCTATGATGTGTGTGTGTGTTTGCTGTTAACCGTACATTGAATATCCCTGTATGTTGTGATCTTTAAGGTGCCCACCTAATAGTTTTTTGAAACTATTGATGCTCCCTGCTGATACGACTGCTTGTGGAAGAGAATTCCACATCCTTACTGCTCTGACAGTGAAGAACCCCTTACGTATTTTAAGGTTAAACCGTTTCTCCTCTAGTTTTAGTGAGTGGCCACGTGTCTTATTATATTCCCTTTCTCTAAAAAGTTTGTTCCTTATGCTAGGGTCTGGGAGTACCTTACATCCTCCAAAGTGCCCCCTTACATCCTCCAGGGTACCCCCTTACATCCTCCAGGGTGCCCCCTTAGTGCCTTCATAGTGCCCATTTACTTCCTCCAGAGTTCCCCCTTACATCCTTTTGAGCGCCCCTTACTACAGCAGTACCAATGGGACACTCTGGAGACGTTAAGGGCGCACTCTGGGTGGGATGTAAGAGGTGACAGACCTACTGTACTCCCTGCCATAGTCCCTCTGAATAGTGATCCACCAAGGTGGTATAGCAGTGGCTGACAGAATATAAGGAGGTGGTGCTGCACTCCTCTCCCTGCACTAACTATCCCCTGCCATACAGTTTGCACTCCTCCTGTACATACTTCCCACCAACATACACTCCACATTCCTCTCCCTGCACATACTACCCACCACCATACACTCCACACTCCTCTCCTAACATCCCACCGCCATAAACTCCGCACTCCTCTCCTGTACATGCTACCCACCACCATACACGCCACACTCCTCTCCTACACATACTATCCACCAACATACACTCCACCCCCTCTCCTGTACATACTACCCACCTCCATACACTCCAAACTTCTCTCCTACACATACTACGCACTTCCATACACTCCATACTCCTCTCCTGTACATACTACCCACCACTATACACTCTGCACTCCTCTCCCTGCACTAATTGCCCCCGCCATACACTTCACACTGCTCTCCTGTACATACTACCCACCACCATACACTCCACACTCCTCTCCTACACAGACTACCCATCATAATACACTCCACACTCCTCTCATGTACATACTACCCACCACCATACACTCCACACTCCTCTCCTGAACATGCTACCCAACGCCATACACTCCACACTCCTCTCCTTTATCTACTACCCACATCCATACACTCCGCACTCTTCTCCTGCACTAACTACCCAGCTCTTTACACTCTGCACTCCTCTCCTTGCACTAATTACCCCCGCCATACACTTTGCACTGCTCTCCTGCACATACTACCCACCACCATACACTCCACACTCCTCTCCTACACATACCACCCACCACAATACACTCCACCCTCCTCTCCTGTACATACTACCCACCACCATACACTCCGCACTCCTCTACTGACTCCCCAACGCCATACACTCCACACTCCTCTCCTACACATACCACCCACCACAATACACTCCACCCTCCTCTCCTGTACATACTACCCACCACCATACACTCCGCACTCCTCTACTGAACATACTACCCAACGCCATACACTCCACACTCCTCTCCTTTACTTACTACCCACATCCATACACTCCTCACTCCTCTCCTGCACATACTACCCAACACCATACACTCCCCACTCCTCTCCTGCACTAATTACCCACCGCCATACACTCTGCACTCCTCTCCCTGCACTAACTACCCCTGCCATACACTTCGCACTGCTCTCCTGTACATATTACTCACTGCCATACACTCTATACTCCTCTCCTACACATATTACCCACCGCCATAACCTCTGCACTGTACATTCACTATTTAACATTACCACATTCTGCACTACATAAGTCATCTCAGGCTCTATTTGATGACACCCCCTTGAGCCACGCCCAATATTAAGCGCAATTTAAGCCATGCCTACTTTTTACCACAGCGCTCTATGCACACCACATTGTTGTTTTTCTAGAACCCACTTTTGATCCTGCACACAGGCCCACTGATTTCATGATACACCCCTGCCCCCGCCCAAAAATTGGCAAAAAAAGGAACCAAAAATCATCCTTTTTTGGGGGGGTCCCTGAATGGCAGTTTGGAAATGTGGTCACCTTATGTCAGACTAATCAGATTTTTTGAATATATAAATAATGTTTTGGGCCAGGGTGGTGCTGTGGATATAGCCTATCCTGATTTCAGCAAAGCATTTGATGCAGTTCCACATAATGATATAAGAAAACAAAAAAAAAAAAAAAATCGCACAAGCTAGGACTTAACCCTTGGGTGGTTCAGTGGACATGCAGTTTTATAAAGGTTAGATACCAGAATGTGGTTGTAAATGGCGCTTATTCTGAACAGAGACCAGTCACTAGTGGTGTACCACATGGTTCTGTACTGGGCCATGTTCTTTTCAATCTATTTGTAAGTGAAAGGTTTTTTGGGCAAGGTATATCTTTTTGTAGATGACACAAAGTTGTGCAATATGGTTGATATCCCTGGAGGTGTCTGTAACATGGAACATGATTTGACATTGATGGAAGATTGATCAAAGCAGCGGAGACTGCAGTTCAATGTTCCTAAATGCAAAATATTGCACCAAGGAAAAATAATCCCTTGAGAGAGTACAATATTGGTGGTACAGTGTTGGCCAGCACTACAGAGGAAAAAGATTTGAGGGTATTTATTTCTGATGATTGCAAAATGAGCAAACAGTGTGACCAGGCAGTGGGGAAAGCTATTAGAATTCTATGATGCTTCACTACAGAGATCACCAGGAAGAAAAAGGTTCTGATTGCCCTATATAGAATCTTTGGTTAGATCTTATTTAAAATACTGTGTCCAGTTCTGGAGAGCTCACTTATAAAAATACATTTATAAGATAGAAAGAATCCAGAAACAGGCAAAAAAAATGGTAAAAGGTTTGAGGGATAAAACATATCATGAGATGTACACACTTTATTTGTGACATTGTTTGCACTGTTTGCTTATGTTCTTTCACTGTTTCTGACGTTCTACATAAACATATTTGAAAAAAAAAAACATATCAGGAGAGATTTCAGGAACTTAAAGCGTAACTCCACTTTGTTGAGAAGAAAAACATTCCCCTCTGGTTAATCTATATACATTGCAAGGATTTTAACAAACTTTGTTGCAGATTCCTACCTTTTGTTATTCTAAAGAAATCCCACTGTGTGTTTCTCTGTGCCCCTGTTCCAAGGGAGTCTAATGTTGGCCATACACGATACGAAAAATTGTTCAAAGTAATTTTTGAAAAACGAACACTCGGCCGTGAGAGCAAACGATGGTGCCATAATGTAATGACCGATAAATCGTTAATTGGACAAAAATTAATCCGTTTTTTGTTTGTTTTTTTCACATATACCTAGTGCAAACTGTTTGGACAAGAAACCTCATTAACCTTTCAAAACGTATCCTTCCTTTTTTGACTCATAAAACGTCGCAACTGATTACTGATTTGTGCCCATTAACTGGCTGAAAAATGAATGAAGTGTATGGCCAGCATAATGGGAGTGGTTTCATAATTATCAATCAGCTGCTGCAGAATCAGGGCCTGCATCCCTTTAGCCGGTATTTCCTATTGGGAGTGTCTTACCAAAAATTATATTTTTGTTGCAGGGGATGCCTAAATCCTAACTTGTATCTTAGTGTACATTTCTGGAAAAATCAGTGAGCCAATCACACGAGCAGGAAATTATGTTTCTGGGGGGTTATGTACACATTCTTTGTACAGAAAACTTCCAGGTAGCCATATTGCATTGCATTTTACAGAAAATTACAGAGATGCAGATTGAAAAGGAAAGGTAATTTTTAATAACTGTGATATTTGGGGTGAAAGCTCCAAGGGATAACGTGTACAAGCCAGGTAAACTTAAACAAGACGTGGTTTATTTTCTTCCACAACAGAAATAAAGCTTCCAGCAGCAAACAGTTCAGAAAACAGGTATAACTTAAAAGTCCACTTAACTCCAGCATAAATGGTAAATTATAATACGATACCGGCTTTTGGCAGGGGCTTTTACCCCAGGATCGCAGTCTTAAGCAGCCGCCTGTCTCCAGCTACCATGCAGCACACAAACACACTTGTTTTAGCATCTCAGTCTCCTAGGTGTATGTTCAGCTCCTACTCTCCCACCCCCACTGACACTACTTCCTGTCTTTACCACTTAAGCCCCGGAAGATTTTACCCCCATTCCGACCAGGGGGTATTTTGCGATTCGGCACTGCGTGACTTTAACGGAGAATTGCGCGGTCGTGCGACGCTGTACCTAAACGAATTTGGCGTCCTTTTTTTCCCACAAACAGAGCTTTCTTTTGGCGGTATTTGATCACCTGTGCGATTTTTTGATCACGCGCTATAAACAAAAAAAGAGCGTCCATTTTGCAAAAATAGCAATATTTTTCCCTTTTTTTTATATGAAATTCCCCCCAAAAAAAATGTAAAAATCAAAATTTTTTAAAATTTTCGGCCAATTTGTTTTATGCTACCTATGTTTGGTAAAAAAAATCGCAAAAAGCGTATTTTGATTGGTTTGCGCAAAAGTTATTGCGTTTACTAACTAAGGGAAAGATTTTTGTCATTTTTGTTGTTTTTTTTTTTAACGCGTAATGGCGGCGATCTGCGATTTTTTTTGCGGTACTGCGACATTGCGGCGGACAGATCGGACCCTTGACTGACATTTTTGACACTTTTGGGGTTACCAGTGACATTTCTACAGTAATCAGTGCTATACATATGCACTGTTACTGTAAAAATACACTGGTAGTGAAGGGGTTAACTTTATTTGAGAGGGAGGGGCTGTGTGTGTCCCTAGGGGCGTGATTCTAACTGTGATTGGCTGGGGCTTCAGCTGTATGCAGAGTGATCAACGGATCTACATAGTTGTTTACACAAGCTGCCTGACTTTCTCCCTCTCCCCCGCCGATCGCAGAGTGGCCGGCGGACATCGGGTCCGCCGGTCACACGCGCGGGGGGGTCCGTGACCACTCGGGAGCGGGAGCGCGCCTCCGGGGGCGCGCGCTCGCTCCCTAGACCCTCACAAGCTAGTGACGTAGCCCTACGTCACTTTGCCTGTGAGGGGCTGACCGCCGACGTAGATAGTCATGCGGCGGTCGGCAAGTGGTTAAGAGCTGGTCTCTCTGGGAGAGGGCTTAACCCTTGCCTTCCTGAGATCCCATACTTCCCTTACAGGGACCACAGTCCAAATATTGGTGCTATGTAACATCCATCAAGGACCCAACCTCTATGACCTCCACAACACATTCATATTTTTTTTCCCATGAAAGTGGAATTACTGTTTAATATGTACAATCTGGAGGAAAGAATTGAAATGGGAGACATGATAGAAACCTTTAAATACATTAAGTACATTTTTACTGAAATAGTAATTGATGCTTGAAATAGGCTTCCAGCAGACATAGTTAGTCAGTCAACAGTACATGGAATAAAATAATGCTTGGGACAAACATAGATCTATAAAAAGTAGAAAATATGTAGCACCCTCCTAGTTAAGTGCTAGAGAGTGAGTGAAGCAAAGCCTTCACCAGAACATCCCAAAGATTCTCAATGGGGTTAAGTTCTGGACTCTGTGGTGGCCAATCCATGTGTGAAAATTATGTCTCATGCTCCGTGAACCACTCTTTCAAAATTTGAGCCTGATGAATCCTGGCATTGTCCTCTTGGAATATGCCCGTGCCAGGGAAGAAAAAATCCATTGATGAAATAACCTGGTCATTCAGTATATTCAGGTAGTCAGCTGACTTCATTCTTTGGGTACATGCAGTAACTATCCAATAGAATAGTTACTGCATGCTTAGTTTAGTTAGTTGCTTAGTTAATTCCAAGTGGTAACTTCATTTTTGGCCAGACAGTGTATATATTTAAAAAAAAAATATTTAAAAAAATGGAGCAAACTCAATGGACCACTTGGTCTTTTTTTTCCTGCCAACACTCTTCTATATTTCTACTTATAAAGTTTCTATAGAGGGTAAGACCGACAGAACTATTCATACTGAAGCTTGTAGCCAATATGTGGCAAACTCTATGGTGTACAGTAACAGTACAGAAAATGCACGGTGTACATAACCTAAGGCCATATATAGGTGTTGCCATAATTGTATTCATGAAAATTATTGTTTGCATGTGTTCTGTTGGATTTCCATTATCTGAAAAATAAGGCTTGGAGCTTAAAGGAGTTGAAAAACCAGGAAGGTTTTTATCTTAATGCATTCTATGCATTAAGATAAAAAGACTTCTGTGTGTATAAGCCCCTCTAATACTTAACTGTGCCCCCTCTCTGTCATCGATGTCAATGAGTCTCTCAACTTCAGCTGTCCTGGGACTTTCCTGATTGGCTAAGATACAGACGCAGCGCCATTGGCTCCCACAGCTGTCAAAATCAGTGAACCAATTAGGAGAGAGAGAAGGCGGGGCCGAATGGCAGCTCTGTGTCTGAATAGACACACGGAGCTGCAGCTTGGCTCGGGTGCCCCCATAGAAAGTTGCTCGCTGTGGGGGCACTCAAAAGGAGGGAGGGGACAGGAGCAGCAACAAGGGACCCGAAAAGAGAAGGATCCAACTGCACAGAGGAGGTAAGTATAACATGTTTGTTATTTTAAAAAAAATGAGACTTTACAATCACTTTAACATATGTGCTTAGAAAACTGCTATCAGTAATATAACATAATAATTGGATTTTGAAGGATCTTCAAACGTATTCATGCAACAGGTGTATGCAATTAAGCCCAGAGCTTTCCATTGCCGTGTTACTGAAGGGGAACCTCCTGCTCTATAAATCTCACAATGAAATAAAAAACAGACTGACAAGAGCAAGCCATGTGCAACCAGCATTATAATAAAATGCAAATTGTGATATGCATATGCCTAACACATTTATCTTAGTTCTCTTCATATATAGGTCTCATTTATTACTGAGAAACGTAATAAAGGTCATTTGTAAAAGCCATAATTGCTGTTCTGTTTTTGCATCTACAGTGCTGAAAAATGTTGCATCTGCAGTTGGAAATATTGGACACAAGAGTGAGCAGGTGAGTAGGCGACTCGTTTTTTTACACAACTATGTGGAAATTGGAGTTGTTTATAAGACAGGACTTGAATACAGTGCAAAATCTTTAAAAGGAGCACTAGACTATTTTTTATTATCTCTCCACATAAGACAATGCTTTATTTCATATACATTGATGTAGTTGCATGCATTGTATATTGTACACAAAAAATAAAAAAATGCAAGGGGAAAGAGGAAAATGTTTTTGGCAGCAGAGACTTTGAATGTCTGCCAAATTCTCTATCTCTTAGCAGTTTTTATTTTAGTATGAGGAGTTTAGTTCTGCTTTGCTCACACATATGAAGTAAACCCATTTATATTGTACTTTGGGCCATTCTCTGAAACTGAAGTTTGAGTACGGCCGCATTTAAAGGGTAAGTTTAAAGGGTAAGCTGACTTTCCCAATTACCAGATAGTTTGTGGTATAGTAAATTATTCTTCACAACAACAATATGCTACACTTTATTATTGATTCAATATATAACAAATGTACCATTAAAAAATATAATTAATTCCAAATTTAACTGAGTACTGATATATATATCCGCCCCAGGCTCAAAGGGAGGACACATGGAACCAAAACCAGAACAAGATGGGGCCGAAAGAGGGAGGGGAGGGCACTCGTAGGAACACATCAAGGGGGCAAACACACAAGGTTCAACAGCCATATTAAGGGAGATTCAAATTTTGTATATTTTTTTACATTTGAGTACTGATTATTTCCTATGGGATTAACAGTGGCTGCCTTTAACCACTTTCGGACCGGAGGATTTTCCTGCTTTACGTCCAGGCCACTTTTTGCAACTTGGCACTGTGCGACTTTAACTGACAATTGCACGGTCATGCAACGCCATACCAAAACTAAATTTACGTCCTTTTTTTCCCACAGAGCTTTCTTTTGGTGGTATTTGATCACCTCTGCGCTTTTCATTTTTTGCGATATTAATAAAAAAAAGCGACAATTTTGAAAAAATAACAATATTTTTCTACTTTGACAGTTAAAAAATATCCAATATATTCAATTTTTGTCATATATTTAAGCCAAAATGTATTTAGCTACATGTCTTTGACAAAAAAATTCTCAATGAGCGTATTTTTAACCGCTTTAAGACCGGAAGATTTTAACCCATTCCTGACCAGGCCATATTTTGCGATTTGGCACTGCGTTAATTTAACGGACAATTGTGCGGTCGTGCGACGCTGTACACAAATTAAATGTATGTCCTTTTTTTCTCCACAAATAGAGCTTTCTTTTGGTGATATTTGATCACCTGTGCGATCTTTACTTTTTGCGCTATAAACAAAAAAAAGAGCGACAATTTTGAAAAAATAACAATATTTTTCACAATTTTTTATATGAAATTCCCCCCCCCCCCAAAAAATTTAAAAGCTATTAATCACGGGAAATTTATGTCATTTTTATTGTTTTTTTTTTAACTAGTAATGGCGGCGATCAGGCGGCAATCTTCGATTTTTTTGCGGGACTGCGACATTGCGGCGGACAGATCGGACCCCTAACTGACATTTTTGACACTTTTGGGGGTACCAGTGACATTACTACAGTAATCAGTGCTATAAATATGCACTGTTACTGTAATAATGACACTGGCAGGGAAGGGGTTAACTTTATTGGTGATCAATGTATGCCTGGTGCTTACTGACGTGTGTGGGGGGAGGGGACTGTGTGACACAGGCACAGATCGCAGGTTCAGCTATGCTGAATCCTGTAATCTGTCCCTGCCTGTCACATAGGAGATCCGGCCGATTTGTTTACACAAGCGGGTGGATCTCCTCACTCAATCCCCGATGATCGGGGAAGAGCGGCGGTGATCACCGCCTCTCCTCCCCTGGCCCAACTCCCGCTGTGTCTGAATACAGCGGGAGCGAGCCTCCGGCGGTGCGCGCGCACCGCCCACAAGCGGAGGAGTCCAGCGACGTAGGTCTACGTCGCTGGATGATAACGAGCCACTTTGCCGCAGTACGCCCCATGTGAGCGGTCGGCAAGTGGTTAAAGTCCTAATACCCACAGGGTTTTTTTTCTACCACCTTTAGCTATAAGAAGCCACACACTTAGAATCTTTGCTACATAGTCCTGACAACTATGTAGCATCGTAATGCAGGTAATGGCAAGAGGTGATTTCTTAACTCAACCACATGACTGTGCTATGGGGGCTCACTGTACAGGCCAGCCACTGCTAATGATTTCTGGCCAGCCAGTGAGAATAAACAGTGAAGGAGATTGTTGCTATCATGCTTGAGTAGAGCTAGTTTAAGAGAAGAAAAAAGTTGTGACCTGGCACTCGCATACCGACATGTCTCCATCCCTAAATTGTACATACGAGTAAAAATAGCAAAGATTCTGGGGCTCTAAATGAGGCATGTAACTTTTGTCAACAATGATATAAATATTCATAATAATCATACATAACATACATGTAGTTGCAAATTTATTGAAACAGTCATGATTAAACATTCCATGATCATACATGATGATAATTTCCAATTGTAGTAAAAACAAAAATAAAAAGTAGCCGACATATGAGAAATTCATAAAAGATACGTTTCATGGATCACAGTTCACTTCATCAGAAGCTTGGTGCAAGGTGAGATCTAAAAATGTGAGCAGGAATGAAAAATTAATAATAAATAACTCCCTATGAGGGGAGGAGAAAAAAAGAAGATATCTAGGGGAAAAAAACCTAGATACTTACAGGTCGTCTCAAGAAAACAACCCAGCATATAAATGGGAAATGGGGGGACCCGACAAACATCTGACCCAGGGTTGAAGCAGGAGAACCCCTCCAGGCCAAAGGAAGCAGCAAAGGGCAGGCCAGGTTTCCAAGGTTCAATCCATAGAATGTAGGGGAAAATAGAGGCACATCTAGCCCACATAGATATAAAAAATATATTACATGTATATAAATGTATATAATAAAATGTGACAAATGGTGTCAGGGTGGTGTGACAAACGGGGGAAGAAAGGGGGTGGGGGAGGGAGGGGAGAAAAGAACACCTGGATATTGGAAATATGGAACGGAAGTACCGAAAACCCTCGGGGACCAAAGGGTGAAGCAAGAGAAGGGATCCCGTGAAAAGGTGATGAATGTGAAAAGTGGTAAAAATGTTTTATGGCACTTTTCCACTGCAAGTACCGGCTAGTACCGGCTCGGCTCTACTCGGCCCGGTTTGCTTTTCCACTGCGGTACCGCATGGTATAGTGTCGGAACGGTTCGGTACTGTACGGTATAGGTTTGCTTTTCCACTAAAGTAGTACTAAAGTTAAGTGGGTGGGATAACAACGGGGTGGTGTGACTCTCTGACCAATCAGTGGCTAGTAGTGACTGCATGCAAAGGATTGTGGGATATGGTACCAGTTTGGTACCTGTTGGAACCACAATCGAGTAGGTACTGTTTTTTCAGAGCCGTACCGTACCGTTCGGTTCCATGCAGTGGAAAAGCAAACCTATACCGTACCGTACCGAACCGTTCCGACCCTATACCATGCGGTACCGCAGTGGAAAAGCACAAAAGCGTGCCGAGCCGGTACGGTTCTATGCAGTGGAAAAGCGCCATTAGATCTATGTGGGCTAGATGTGCCTCTATTTTCCCCTGCATTCCATGGATTTCACATTGGAAACCTGGCCTGCCCTTTGCTGCTTCCTTTGGTCTGGACAGCCCCATTCCCCATTTACATGCTGTTTTTTTTTTTTTTTTTTTTTTTTCTTGAGACGACCTGTAAGTATCTAGGTTTTTTTCCTAGATATCTTCTTTTTTTTCTCCTCCCATTAAAGGGAGTTATTTATTATTGATTTTTCCTACTTACTTACATTTTTAGATCTCACCTTGCATCAAGCTTCTGATGAATTGGAGTGTGATCCACGAAACGTGTCAAGCCAAGGATGCCAAGATATCTTCTCATTATAATCTGTCTATCATTATCAATACAGCATGAATTGAATCCATCTATTATGAATTTCTTATATGTCGGCTCCTTTTTATTTATGTTTTTACTGCAATCGGAAATTGCCATCATGTATGATCATGGAATGTTTAAGCATGACTGTTTCAATAAATATGGAACTACTTGTACTTTATGTATGATTATTATTATTTATATAATTGTTGACAAAAGTGAAATGCCTTACTCAAAGTCCCAGAACCTTTGCTATTTTTACTTTTAAGGTTAGTTTAAGTTAGAATAGCTTGGAAGGGAGGGTGAACACATGCACTTTACACTAAAAGTACACTTTTCCTTTAAACTATTAGATATACAAAAAAATCCCACCAGATTGTAGAATAAATCTCAATGCTCCACGAATCTGACACTTTGCCCTGTTTAGAAAGTTCATATCATTATCCGTTTAAAGCACCAGGGCTTTTTTTTCTCAGAGAATAGGTCCAGGAACTCCCCCTTTCTGGGTCACCTCTTTTCTCTACCCCTCCCCCCACCCACCTCCGAGCACCATTCTTTGGGCCCAATCCCCCTAACCCACCTCCCAGTACTGCCCTTTTAGAGAATACAGAACTACATATCATTTTGTGGTGTTAAGTAATTTGTATAGAATTTGGTAATAACAAGAAAAGCAGTAAAATAGATCCCCTGCAGCCAGTAACAATAGGACCCCCGTCCCCACCAGCAACAATAGATCCCCCTAACAACAACGGACCACCTGCAACAATATTTTCCCCCAAGCATTAATAGACTCTCTGTTAGCCAGCAACAATAGACTCCTCTCTCAAAAGTAGATCTCTCCCAGCAACAACTCATCTACAAAAGACCTACCCCCAGCAACAGTAGGTCCCCCACCAGCAATAATTGACCTCCTCAGCAACAATAGGCCCCCCTGCAAAAATAGATCCCCTTCAGCTAGAATTGATTCCCCAATCAATAGACCCTGTAGCACACCCCAGCACCCCTTGTGACTACAAACAGTCAGTGCTGGAGGTGCCAGAACTGTGTTCCCCCGCGTTCCCACTGAAAAAAAGCCCTGGTAAGCACTGTTCCACATGCCACTTTGTTCTCCCATTGACTACTGCCTGTTGAACTGTTGGGTGATTGACAACCAGCCTGTGTAAAGTAGATACCTGTACTGCATGACACTGAGGACACATGTATGTAGTTATCTGATATCACTGAAAGGTTGACAGTTGACCAATGTAGGCCAAGCTAGTTGTAATATACACAATGAATAAGAACAAGACATAAATAAAAGCCATAAAAAATTTATTTCCCACCAACATTGATGAGTGGAAGACAATTTAAAGCAGTAATAAACCCAAAAACAAAAATGTACTATATTGCAGATTACCAATCATTAGATGTGGTGGCGGCATCAGTTTTCTTTTGCTAGTCTTTTTTCCTATGTTTCAGTCTGGTGATCTGACCAGTAACACACCTCCTGTATTAGAGTGCCCCCACTCTGGATAAAGCAGCACAGGGGCACCTTTGGACAGTAGCATTGTTAATCTGGGGGCAGTGTTAGATGCACTAGCAGATTTACAGTAGATACACTAACAAATTGAAGCCAACCTGTTTTTTTTTTCCTTTTGTGATAAATGTTTTACACAAATAAATAAAAGCTGATCATTCTAAGCACCCCTATCAGTGTTACAGGAGAAGTACTGCATTCCTGTGATAAGTTTTCAGCTGACAGCAGACTAAAACCAGGCTGGGGAAAGATTGTGAACATAAGGTCAGGTTTCACCCAGAAGCCTGGACCTGGACCTGGCAAGCTGCTGA
Source organism: Pelophylax lessonae (assembly GCF_965119305.1). NCBI lineage: Eukaryota > Metazoa > Chordata > Amphibia > Anura > Ranidae > Pelophylax > Pelophylax lessonae. The sequence goes on along the minus strand of NC_138770.1, from coordinate 251,725,700 downwards.
GAGCCCGGGCCAGCCGCTCCTGCCACCCCCACAGCCCAGCACTCCAGTAAGGGGGGGGGGGGTGCACTAAACAGCGACCATCTATCTGCTGAGGGAGCACTGAGAACTGAGTGATCAGCTGTGTTTGCTCACTTGGTTCTCAGTCTTAGAGCTGGCGGGGGACAGATGCAGCATCCACCTAAGTAAGGGTCCTTTCACACGGCCGCTCCGTGTGTCCGCAAATCATCCAATCCGTTTGCGGATGATTTGCGGACATAATGTAAGTGAATGGCACTGCGGGTGTCAGCGGAATACCATCCATCCGCTGACATCCGATTTTCCTCCATTCAGTTCTGTTCCGTTTTTACAAATGGAACAGAACCCATTTTTTCTTCCGTGTAAAACACGGAAAGGAAGGAAAATCGGATGTCAGCGGTGTTATCCGCTGACATCCGCAGTGCCATAGACATACATTATGTCCGCATATCATCCGCAAACGGACGGGATGATATGCGGGCACACGGAGCGGATGACAGAAATGTCATCCGCTCCGTGGAAGAAAAAAAAAAAAAGTCCCGCAGCGGACCTTTCACACGGAGCGGCCGTGTGAAAGGAGCCTAAGCATGATTAAAAAAAAAATATATATAAATATCATATTTCTCTTTTAAATGATTTGTTTCAACCCTCTAATTGCTTGTTCTTTTGAAAAACAACAGATGTACTGGAAGTATCACCAGGTGAAAATAAAATAAAAAATGCCTAAAAAAGAAATCGAATGCAGCCATCACATCTAAGAACTGGTACGCTGCAATATAATAACTGTTTGCTTTTGGGTTTTATACCACTTTAATGTGTACCTCCATATTTGTTGAGAAAAACATACCCCCCTGTGTAATCCATGATCTTGTAGGAATTTTAACAACCCTTGTTGCAGATTTCTACCTTTTGTTATTCTGAAGAAATCCATGTGTGTTTGTCTGTATCTATGTGGGAAAGTGAGTCTAATAGGAGTGGTTTCATAATTATCAATCAGCTGTGCAGTGGCAGAGCACTAATGAGGAAAGCTGCTGGGCCTGCGTCCCTTTAGACGTGTTCCTATTGGAAGTATCTCACCAGAAATGACATTTTTGTTGCAGGGGATGCCAGAAATCTGACTTGTATCTTATGCCCCATACACACGTGGAGATTATCTGCAGACTTTTGTCTGCAGACTTACCAAAACCATATAATATGAGGTCAAACCTAAACACTTTCAATTTGTATGCAATCCGGCAGGCCCTTGCACTACATAGAAAAGGTAAGTCTGCAGACAAAAGTCTGCAGATAATCTGCACGTGTGTATGGGGCATTAGGCAGATTTCTGGGAAAATCAGTGAGCCAATCACAAAAGCAGGAAAATTATGTTTCTGGGGTGTGGTCAGTACACCTTCAGGTAGCCATATTGCATTGCATTTTCAGAAAATGACAGAGCTGCAGATTGAAAAGGAAAGGTCATTTTTAATAATATTCAATTACAATGTGACTTGAGTTGCAATTGTGTACGCTATATTATTTTTCTGTATTTGCTATTTTTTTTCCCATTAAAGTGGAGTTACCCTTTAAAGGTTGCTATGTTACTACTGCGAGATTGCAAAATTTATCTTCACTGACAATTTCAAAATCGAGCAGAAAACAGCTTGTTAGGGTAAAAGCAGGCCTCACATCAGCACATATTGTCCTCAAACAATCACCAATTTTTTTCAAGTTGTTGGACGTTGATGGGTCTCCTTTACATTTATGTGATAGGGGAGAGAAATACCATTTGTTGAAATGCTAGCCGGACACACACAAAGCTTTTCTCTATTGGAGCTTTTCCACTGCATGGAACCGAACGGTTCGGCTCGCTTTTGTGCTTTTCCACTGCTGTTACCGCATGGTACGGTGTAGGAACAGTTCGGTACGGTACGGCGGCACTTTTCCACTGCATGGAACCGAACGGTTCGGCTCGCTTTTGTGCTTTTCCACTGCTGTTACCGCATGGTACGGTGTAGGAACAGTTCGGTACGGTACGGCGGCGCTTTTCCACTGCATGGAACCAAACGGTACGGCTCTCAAAAACAGTACCACCTCGATTGTGGTTCCAAGAGGTACCATACCCGGTACCATATCCCACAATCCTTTGCATGCAGTCACTACTAGCCACTGATTGGTCAGAGAATCGTTGTTATCCCACCCACTTAACTTTAGTACTACTTTAGTGGAAAAGCAAACCATACCGTACCGTACCGAACCGTTCCTACCCTGTACCATGTGGTACCAGCAGTGGAAAAGCAAACCGAGCCAAGCAGGGCCGAGTAGAGCCGAGCCGGTACTTGCAGTGGAAAAGTGCCATATTAGTGCCGGTTCACATAAATGCGATGACAGACATCGCATGTGATTCGGAGCGCACTGCTCTGCAAATCACATTCAATGTCTGTGCGATGCGAATTCAGCCATACAGATAGTATGGCTGAATTTGCATCGCATTGGGACACAACTCGCACAGGACTCTTTTCTGGTCCGCACCAGAATCGGATCGCATGGGTGTTCACACCTATGCAATCCAATTCATGTCTGAACTGACAGTTCACACTGCGATATGCAAACTGATCTGGGGGTGTCATTAACTTTGTATTGACTCCCCTAGCGATTCTCATATGGCGGTGTGCACTGCCTGTGAGTTGAATGTGATGCGGGAAACCGCAGTGGATTTGCAGGGTTCCCACATCGCAAATGTGTGAAGCGGGACTTAAGAAAGCCAGTGGAAATGTCACATCACCTTTGTGACATCTACCTTGTATTTATATGTTTGCCAAACATCTGGAATGTGTACTTCATAGTGTTTTATGATGGCCACATACAAATTGGGTGTTATGTGGTTTCCCATGGCAGTTTACCTTCTGATCTTTGCCAGCCTGACACTGATTCATAAAATATGCTGTTTTTGACACATACAAAAAAAAGACCGTTGAGAAACTTGGCCTACAAAGGAGTAGCCTGACATTAAAATTGCTCAGTGGATGGACATCTTGAAAATAAAGTGCAGACAGATGTGTTTCAATGAAGGACAGTTATTTAATATGTATTTACACACATCATAAATCTAACACAGGTTGGTTATTAACAAACAGCAAGGTTTGAAGAGTTTTGTGTGATGTATAATTTGCTTGTATAATAAATACAGTCCTTTAGGTATGATAAACGTTTTTGACAAGATTCTCTGAAAATATATATTTTGTGCAGTACTTTTCCCAGCACAGTTTGAAAGTGGACTTTCAAGGCCAAAAGCAAATATGAATAAAAATGTTAGTAAGCATGTGTCTACCCTCTGACCTGTCTGATTCTTAAAGTGACTGTGTCATGAGAAAAGTATATGGGCTGTCATTGTTGGATGTCTTTTGAAAATGCTAGTTGCCTGGCTGTGTCTGGCTTCAACAATATTGAGTCACAGACCTGGAACAAACATGCTAGAAATGAGTGTCAGAAAAGTGTCTGAAATCCTTATCTTTATATTTGTTCCAGGTCAGAGACCCATAAGACATTGAAGTAAAAACATAACTAGGTTGGCCAGGAAAGAACATACTACATAGTTACATAGTAGTTGAGGTTGAATAAAGACATCAGTCCATCTAGTTCAACCTGTTCAGGTGTGTGTGTGTGTCAGTGGTGTGATCATTTCCCATAACCCTGAATGTTGTGATCTGTGAGATGGAGATGAACGTCCAAGAGTCTTTTAAAAGTAGCCATACTTCCCGCAGCTACCACCAATTGTGGAAGAGTGTTCCACATTCTCACCGCCCTTACAGTGAAGAACCCCTTACGCAGCTTAAGGTTAAACCGCCTCTCCTCTAATCTCATCGTGTGGCCACGTGTCCTGTTGCACTCCTTGAGATTAAAATCGTTTTTTACCTATCTTGGGATCGCCATTGAGGTATTTGTAAATACTAAAAAGTGCAATGGCAGCGTCCATACTTCTTATCATAACAGGCACTGTAAAACCAAACCTAAGACACTTAAAGGTGAATTCTACCTTAGGCTCCATGTACACGGGACGTTGTTAAAAGTCCCTTTGAATGCTGGAATTTTTAGGACGTTTGAAACGTCCGTTCGGTCGCGTTTGTACCCGCGTTTAGCAGCGTTTGCGGGCGTTTGCGTTTAGAAGAGTTCCTAGAGGTCAAAAAAATTATTCCCCTTTAAAATGGAAAAACGCGAACGCTAAACGCGGGTCATCGCGTTCAGACGCGTTCGGACGCGTTTGTGCGTTTGAAACGCCGGGAAACACGCGTTCGAACGCAAATAATTGCGTTCGAAAAACAGTCCCTGAACGCAACTGCCTGCAAATGACTGTAAACGACCTGGTGTACATGGACAGATAAGATAAAATGTAGATGGGTTCAGGGGCTTCTGAAAAAAACGCCCAACTGCTCCTAAACGGCCATTTCCAGCATCCCGTGTACATGGAGCCTTAAAAAAAAATTAATAAAATAATAATAATAAATTTACCCAGTTGATCTCTGGAAGATTTAGCCCCCAGCCCTTATGACCAGGCCATTTTTTGCCTTTTTGCAGTGTGTTACGATAACTGACAATTGGGCATTCATGCAACACTGTACACAATTTAAATTTATATATGTTTTTTTTTTTTCACACATACACACATATAGAGCTTGCTTTTGGTGCTATTTGATCACAACTGTTTTTTATTTTTTGTGCAATTGAAAAAACATTTTGTTTTTCATTTCTAATATCAAACAAATAATAAAAAAATAAATAAAACAAAAACAAAATAAATAAAACCACTAATACAAAAATTTGAAAAAGCAAATGTCTTCATAAATTTAGGCCATTGTGTATTCTGCTACAAATTTTTGGTTGAAAAAAATCCCAATAAGCGCATATTGATTGATTTACAGGAACTTTACAGTGTCTAAACACCATGGTATATATACTGGACTTTTTATTTTTATTTATTTATATACTAGTGATGGCTGCGATCAGCATCTTATAGTGGGACTGTGATAGGTATGCAGGTAGTCTGATGCTAACTGACACTTTGTGGGAATCAGTGACACTAATACAATGATCGGTGCTAAAAAATATGCACTGTAACTGTGCTAATGACAGTGGCTGGGAAGGGTTAACATCTAGGGCCATCAAAGTGTTAAATGTGTGCCCAACAGTGCATATTGTGTTTATTATGAGGTTCTTTTACTAAGGGATGTGCTGGTTTTTATTCCATGCTTTGCAGGGAAACAAAAACTAGGGCATCCCCTCTGAAAGGACAGAGCTCTGTTAATATATACAGAACTCTGTCCTGTCTTCCTCCTCGCTGGCCAACGGGTGGTGGCGGTCATCCGTTGCCTGGCATCCGCTGATCGCTTGTGCTGTGTCTAATTACAGCACAGCGGGCGCGTCCCCTACCTGGAAGTGCTGGATGCAATGCTCTGGTTCTTGCAGACTATTCCTCCAGCTTAGGTCTGTACCTACCTTCAGCTAGAGAGCTGGAAGAAGTATCAATGAACTACATGTGTGGTGATGTTATTTGTGCTCCATTGAGAATTACAGTTTCTCTGCCACGTGGCAGATAGGACTTTATAAAAATCTATTAGGTTTTCTGTGAATAAATGATACAGCTGTGTGAACAGAGTGCTGCATTTGGATTTAGCTTTTAACTTCATCCCGCATCCTATTCCATGAATTTTTACATACAGCTAGCACTCCTACTTGGATGTGCCTCAATATCAGGCTTTTGTCATACCCAGCAGCACAGCATCACTCAGGCTAGGAATTGTCAGGGTAACATTAGGAGCCAGTCAGGCTCTTCTGCATGGGTATGTGATGACAGAGAACAAACATGCAGACAGGAGGAGAGATCAGAGTTTATACTAACCATCAAATTACTGATCTTTCATTGTACAATCAGAAGCCTGCAGGTGAGGAGGTGATAGTCTTGTTTCACCTTAAGCCTCGTACACACGCAACGATTATCGGCCGACCGATCGGCCGTCTTTTGTCCAGTGTTGTTGTGTTGGTTGGAATGTGCCTAGACTGCACACAAATTTTCTCGGCCAACAAAAACCAACTTCAGAAGTGATGTCATGTGCTGGTTTACTTTCCGTGTGTTTTTTCTTCTCTGAGCATGCCCAGTCTTGCTCATCAGATTTTTGTCTGCCGAAATCTGTACTGACTGACGGAAAATCGGCCGTTCTGTTGACGGCCAACAAAAATTTTATAGCATGCACACCAGATTTTGTTCGGCCGAAAAGTCGGAGTCGGTTGTCAGAAGCATCATACTAACAAGCCGAAAATAGGCCGATCGGACGTTGGCCGAAAATTCACGGCCAACAATCGTTGCGTGTGTACGAGGCATTACTCTAACTGAGAATTGGAGAATCATGAAAATAGCTGGACAGAAATTAAAACAGTTCACCTGTATTTCAACTATTATGCACAAAGCTTTCTGTCCCCTATAGGACAAAGTACATGTAGTCAGTGGTGTATTTAGGTTTTGTGCTGCCCTAGGCCTGACTAAACTTGTACACCCCCTAATTTTAATATGATCCACCCCTTCCTGTGAAGGCCACACCCCTTCCTGTTTCTGAACTGTTCTGTCATCTGTAAACCACAGACCAAAACCACAGTGTATCAGTGCCCATCAGCGCAGCCTCATCAGTTCCCATAAGTTCAGGCTCATCAGTGCCCATAAGTTCAGCCTCATCAGTGCAGCCTCATTACTGTCCATCAGTGCAGCCTCATCAGTGTCCATTAGTACAGCCCCATCAGTGGCCACCAGTGCAGCCTATCAGTGCCCATTAGTGCAGCCTAAGATATTTAGACTTTGGTGTTTGCTGCCACTGATTGTAATTATATAAATATTTCACTTATTTGTATAATGACTAGGACGTCCATTGTCATTATACAAATTATATTTATATTAAATATTATTATTAACATGATGCCTGCCATACCTGGGGGCGGAGGAGGGTAGGCGGAGAATTAGGCTGTCGTCAGGCCAGTTGTATCATTGGCGGCCGTCAGGCCAGTTGTATTAGGTGTGGTAGGCGGCCTGTGGTCTGTCCGAATGTCCTCACCTGCCGGTATTATCATACCGGCAGGTAGCAGTGTGGGTGCTAGACTTATTTGCCTCCTGGACCCTGCCCTCTGGCCCAATTCGCCCCATAGGACAGGCACTATACTAAAAGTGTAGCGCAAGCTGGCGGGGACCCTTTTTGTGCGGGAGACGGGAGGAGGCTTTTTTTTTTGTACAGGGTCTATCTTTTTTGCTGCCTCCCTGCAAAGTGCCGCCCTAGGCCTGGGCCTTGTTGGCCTAGGCCAAGATACAGCACTTCATGTAGTACATTCTTCCATGTTGCTAGGTGCTTTCTAATCCTAATTATAAGGTCAAACCTCCTTCCACAGCCAATCTGACAAGAACTAGTAAGTAGACACAGACAAGCAATGGCAAGAGGAATGCAGAGGTTGACATACACCCACTCCCTCTGTATTCCTCTTGCCACTCCTTGTTTGTGCAAATTGCTCACAGCTGTGACAAGTTGGCATTATGAATCAGCTGTCTCTAGCTGTTGTATATATTATTAGTTTCTATAGTTTTACTGATTTCATACATATGGGAAGAGAAATAAATGCAAGCAGTAAAACTGCATAAGACCCGGCTCAAACATGCGGACATCAATGCATCTCTATTGAAAAACGGATGTAAATGGATGATCATCCAATTACATCTTTTTACATCCGCTTCCGTCAACATCTGTTTTTTGGAACAGAAAAGGCCCCTTTCACACTTGTGTGACTTGTCCTGCAAAGTCGCATGACAAGTTGTACTCCATGATTTCCAATCAGTACTGTTTATATCCGTATGACTTCAAGTTGCAACGACTTCAAAGTAGTCCCTGCAATACTTTGGGCTGATTTTATTGCGTTTTGAGGTCCAAAGACATAGGCATTGCTTCAAGTCCAGTCAAAATCGTGGCAACAAAATCGCTGTAAAATGGCACGACTTTTAGGTTGCATAAGTGTGAAAGGGGCCTTAACCACTTGCCGACCGCCGCAAGTACATATACTGCGGCGGTCAGCCCCTCACAGGCAAAGTGACGTATATATACGTCACTAGCCTGTGAGGCTCTGGGGAGCGAGCGCTCCCACTCCCGCGCGGTCACGGACCCCCACGCGCGTGTGACCGGCGGACCCGATGTCCGCCGGTCACTTGGCGATCGTCGGGGGAGAGGGAGAAAGGCAGGCGGCTAGTGTAAACAAGCCGCCTGTCATTCTCCCCTGTGTAGAAACAATGATCATACGGTTCTACTATGTAGGACCGTTGATCATTGTTCCTACAGCTCAAGCCACAGCCAATCACAGTTAGAATCACGCCCCTAGGGACACACACAGCCCCTCCCTCTCAAATAAAGTTAACCCCTTCACTGCCAGTGTAATTTTACAGTAACAGTGCATATGTATAGCACTGATTACTGTAGAAATGTCACTGGTAACCCCAAAAGTGTCAAAAATGTCAGTCAAGGGTCCGATCTGTCCGCCTCAATGTCGCAGTACCGCAAAAAAAATCACAGATCGCCGCCATTACGCGTTAAAAAAAAAACAACAAAAATGACAAAAATCTTTCCCTTTGTTAGTAAACGCGATAACTTTTGCGCAAACCAATCAAAATACGCTTTTTGCGATTTTTTTTTTTTTACCAAACATATGTAGCATAAAACATATTGGCCGAAAATGTTAAAACATTTTGATTTTTACATTTTTTTTGGGGAATTTCATATAAAAAAATGTGAAAAATATTGTTATTTTTGCAAAATTGATGCTCTTTTTTTTGTTTATAGCGCATGATCAAAAAAATCGCACAGGTGATCAAATACCACCAAAAGAAAGCTCTGTTTGTGGGAAAAAAAGGACGTCAAATTTGTTTGGGTACAGCATCGCACGACCGCGCAATTGTCCGTTAAAATCACGCAGTGCCGAATCGCAAAATACCCCCTGGTCAGGAAGGGGGTAAAATCTTCCGGGGCTTAAGTGGTTAAAGTCCTATTTTTTCTTCCGTTAAAAAAAAAAAAGGATGTAAATGCACAAACAGTCCGTTTTTGCATGAAAAAATGGCTCCGGGACTCAAGTTGGCAGATGTAAAAAATGGATGAAAAACTGATGACAAACTTCATCCGTTTTTTCTTTGAAAAAAAAACATGACTGAACTGATGAAAAGTCCCAGGTAAAACTGGTGGACAGAAACTGACAAGACTATGGGGTCAATTCACTAAGAAATAACTACCGCATGAATTTGTGAGTTAATATAACTCATGCAGTATTTATCTCAAATGGAAAATAGAAAATAATAACCGCGCTAATGGAAATCAAATATACAGCTGCAACTTCAAGTGTGACCACACCCCAGTAAATAGTTATATATCAAGTTGCGCTATTAACCACTTCCATACAGAGCAGTTTGACACCCTTCCTGCCCAGACCAATTTTCAGCTTTCAGCACTCTCACACTTTGAATGACAATTGCTCAGTCATGCTACACTGTAACCAAACAAATTTTTTATCATTTTTTTTCACACAAATAGAGCTTTCTTTTGGTGGTATTTGATCACAACTGGGGTTTTTTTTTCGTGATATATGCAAAAAAAGAGCAAAAATTTTGAAAAAAAACACTTTTTTTTAGTTTCAATTATAAAATTTTGCAAAAAATTTATTTTTCTTCATACATTTGGGCCAAAATGTATACTGCTACATGTCTCTGGTAAAATTAACCCAAATTAGTGTATATTATTTAGTCTGTGTGAAAGTTATTGAGTCTAGAAGCTATGGTACCAATTACTGAAAATTGATCACACCAGATGTACTGACTGCCTATCTCCTTTCTTGAGGCCCTGAAATGTCAGGACAGTACAAATACCGCCCAAATGACCCCTTTTTGTAAAGTAGACAGTCCAAGGTATTTAGTAAGAGGCATGGTGGGTTTTTTGAAGTTGTAATTTTTTCCCACAATTCTTGGGAAAATGAAGAAAAAATTTTTTTTTTCTTTTTTTTCCCACAAAGTTGTCAATTTATAAGCTATTTCTAACACATAGCATGTACACAGCAAAAATTACACCCAAAAATACATTCTGCTACTCCTTCCGAGTATGGCGATACCACATGTGTGAGACTTTTACACAGCCTGGCCACAAAAAGATACTCCACGTCCAAGAAGCACCTTCAGGCGTTCTAAGAGCATAAATACACATAAAACTTTCTTACTACCTATCACACTTTTCAAGGCCCTAGAGCACCAATACAATGGAAAAGTCCACAAAATGACCCCATTTTGGAAAGCAAACACTCCAACGTATATTCTATGAGGCATTATGGGTCCTTTGAACATGTCATTTTTTTCCACAGGTTTTTGGAAAATGTGGGAAAAAAATGAAAACTTTTTTTTTTACACAAAGTTGTCAATTTATAGGATATTCCTAACACATAGCATGTACACAGCAAAAATGACACCCCAAAATTCATTCTGCCACTCCTCCTGAGTATGGCAATACCACATGTGTGAGACTTTTTCACAGCCTAGCCATATAGAGGGGCCCAACATCCAAGGAGCATCATCATGCATCCTAGCCACTTGCCTAGGCCTATTTTTGACATTTGGTGTTTACAAGCTAAAATCAGTTGTTTTGCTAGAAAACTGCTTAGAACCCCCAAACATTATATATTTTTTTTTTAGCAGAGACCCTAGAGATTAAAATGGAGATTATTGCAATATTTTTTATCACACCGTATTTGCGCAGCGGTCTTCCAAACGCAATTTTTTTGGAAAAAAATCACTTTTTTTAATTAAAAAATAAGAAACCAATAAAGTTAGCCCAATTTTTTTCCATAATGTGAAAGATAATGTTACGCCGAGTAAATAGATACCCAACATGTCATGTTTCAAAATTGCGCACACTCACGGAATGGCGACAAACTTTGGTACTTAAAAATCCCCATAGGCGACAATTTAAAAATTTCTACAGGTTGCCATCTTTGAGTTACAGAGGAGATCTAGGGCTCAAATTATTCCCCTTGCTCTAATGATCGCGGCGATACCTCACATGTGTGGTTTGAACACCGTTTACATATGTGGGCGGGGTTTCTGTATGCGTCGCTTCTGCGCGCGAGCTAACGGGGACAGGGTGCTTTAATTTTTTTTTTTTTTTACTATTTATTTTATTTATTATTTTTTATTTTTACACCGTTTAACAACAAAAAAAAAAAGGATCATTTTTATTTCTATTACAAGAAATGTAAACATTACTTGTAATAGAAAAAGGCACGACAGGACCTCTTTTTTGTGAGATCTGGGGTCAAAAAGTCCTCAGATCTCACAAGTACACTAAAAGATAGAAAGAAAAAAAAAAAAAAATTATTATATAAAATGAAAAAAAAAAAAAAAGGACCTTTAAACCGGTTGCTAGGCAACAACATTTTCCGTAGCTCCGGTCCTCCAAGACCATAGAGTCAAGTGAGGGCAAGCTTGCCCTCACTCGACATCCTGTCTGTGAGGATCCGGGACCGGATAGTTTTCCCCGCTGTCGGCGGGTCCGGTAAGCGGGGAAAAGGACCGGACGCGGCGGGAGGGGGGGGGCACCTCTTCCGCCATCCCAGAAGGGTGATCCCACGGCGAATCCGCCGCTGGAACCACCCTTATCGGAAAGCCAACCGTCCAACGTTTAAAAAAATCCCAGGGTTATGGCAGCTATCTGCTGCCATAACACCGGTATTTAGGTTTAAACGGAGGACGTATATAAACCTTTTTGGACTTAGACATGGTGGCTGTATGAAGGGCGACAGGTACTCGGGTACTTTGTTGGGCAGGTGACAGGTACTCTGGTACTGATGAGCAGGTGGCAGGTACTCGGGTACTCCGATAGGCAGGTGACAGGTACTCGGGTACTCTGATGGGCAGGTGACAGGCAGGTGATAGGTACTGATGAGTAGTACTGATACTGATACGTGATAGGTACTGATGAGTACTGATGAGTAGTGATGGGTACTGATGAGCAGGCGGCAAGTTCTCGGGTACTTCAGGCGTCAGGTACTCTGATGAGCAGGTGGAAGGTACTCGGGTACTCTGATGGGTAGGTGACAGGTACTCAGGTACTCTGATGACGGGTACTCCGTTGACAGGTACTCAAAGTACCCGAGTATCCGTCATCAGAGTACCCGAGTATCCGTCATCAGAGTACCCGAGTACCTGTCATCAGAGTACCCGAGTACCCGTCATCAGAGTACCCGAGTATCCGTCATCAGAGTACCCGAGTACCTGTCATCAGAGTACCCGAGTACCCGTCATCAGAGTACCCGAGTACCTGTCATCAGAGTACCTGCGTACCTGTCATCAGAGTACCCGAGTACCTGTCATCAGAGTACCCAAGTACCTGTCATCAGAGTACCCGAGTACCCGTCATCAGAGTACCCGAGTACCCGTCATCAGAGTACCTGAGTACCTGTCATCAGAGTACCCGAGTACCTGTCATCAGAGTACCCGAGTACCTGTCATCAGAGTACCTGAATACCTGTCACCAGCCCATCAGAATACCCAAGTACCTGTCATCAGAGTACCTGATGGGCTGGTGACAGGTACTCGGGTACTTTGATGGGCTAGTGACAGGTGCTTTTTATTGGGGGGGGGGCAATCAGTGTGTTTGGGGTGCACTGTAATCGGTAACTAGCTGTTACCACACTCTCTTCCTCACACAGGATCAGTGTGTGAGGAGGAGAACACGGTGACAGCTAGTTACCGTGTTCTCTGTTGACATTTGTGACCGGCTGTGATTGGACATAGCCGGTCACGTGGTAAAGAGCCAATTTCATTGGCTCTTTACCTAGATCGGGGATCGACTCTGTCCGAGGGACGAGCCTCGTCCCCGATCGCCCCCGGGGGCGCGCAGTAGCAGCTAGAGCGGGCGGACGTCAAATGACGCCCGCCCGGATCCGTACAACCACCATGCCAACGTCATATTACTATGACTCGGTATGGAAGTGATTAATAAGTGATGGAAAATGAAGTCCATATAAGTCCATAAATTGAAGGATCACAATTTTCAGACCAGGCTCCCTATGGATGTGTGCTTACCAGAAAAGGTAAATTAGTGTGCAGCATAGGTGTGCGCAGCCTATTGCATTAGGGTGTGCACCCCAAAGTTTAAATACACATGCATGTGTTTGCCTACATGTATATGGCCCGGTACATTACTCTCCCTGCTGGCAAAATGAAATAGAAGTGTGTGGCACTTCTCTTATGGCAGAGCAGGTCCGAGGGAGATCTTTCCCATCTCCTCACTGGCAAACAGAGCGATAATGCTAATGTGCCCTAGGTGATTAGGGTGTGCCCAGGCACACCTGGCACACCCTGTGCGCACGCCTATGGTGTGCAGGTTCTCTGTAATGAATCTTGTCCCCTTGATGGAAGACTGGAACCAGTAGACTCGTGGTGATTCAGTGGTCGTTGAATCATAAAATAAATATAAAAAACGCAATAGCGTAAAACCCAACAAAAATGATATGTGACTTATTTATCTCAAGCATTGTCAATTCACTAAAAAGCATGTGTTATTTACCGAATGTGTTAAATATTTATATATTTATATATTATAAATATTTATATTTTGCGATAAATATATATTAATATATTAAAATTTTTCACTTAAATCTAGCATTATTTTTAGCAATTTTTTTTTTGCAAATTTGTTTTACATGCTAACACTCTACCATGGAAGATAGTTCTGTAAATAAATGCACACAGATAGAAAGATTGGGTAACTGAAAACATTCTAGAATGCTTTCATTCGCAGAACGATCTCCCTCTGGTGAAATGTTACAATTTATTTTCATTCCTGAGCTCAGGGAAGGGCATTTCCACACTGATACATTGTATACAGTGCAGAGTTCCCCTCATTGTTATTTTGTACTTTGCTAAAATACTGACTGCCCACTGGCAGGTGATAAATATCCAATGTGTGTGTTCTGTTAGTGAATTGAGTTTATTCATCTATCTCATTACCTCACATTTGATATTTTACTCAAATGAGTTGACTCTCCTTATTATCTTGTGTGATATTTCTGAAAAACGAGTCACGTGACCTTCATATTGCATGTGGACTCCTTAAGTGAATTGACTCCAATGCCTAGTACAGCAGTTTTTCAATGCTCAATATCTGTGTCAAATATGGAATGGAGTTCCTCTACCTGCCCAATGGACTGCTGGACTGCTTAGAAAAGGAATGCATGGATGGATGATAACTTTTTGTGGGACTTACTTTAAACTCTCAAGTTGTATAGGAATACACGGGACTCCCAGCTTATCAATGGTTCAAATCATTATTCAGAAACAATTGAGTACTGTCCATAATACTTTTTTTTTTTTTTGGACGAACATACAATTTTTTAGGACTAGATTTTGGGGTGTACCCCCTTCATTAACCACTTCCGGACCGCCCACCGCATATTTACTGCCTCAGGCTGGCCCTCTAGTGCGAACTGACGTCGGTCGCGCGCCTGCAGATAGGGGGCAAGCGTGTGTCACCAGCAGCAGCGTTCCCCCCCCCACACATGGCAGCGGGTACTCCGATGCACAAGGCAGGCGGTTTCGATTGCCGCCTGACACCCGTGATCGCTCCCCGCTGAGAGAGAACGGTCAGCTGTTGTAAACACAGCTGACCGTTCTTCTCTCTGGAATGATGACAGAGCTCCTGTGATCCTTCTATATAGGATTACAGGTCTATATGGTCATTCCATAAGCCCTGCCCCATACAGTTAGAATCACTCCCCTAGGCTCACATTTAACCCCTTGATCACCCAGAGTTTTAACCCCTTCCCTGCCAGTGTCATTATTACAGTAACAGTGCATATTTTTAGCACTGATTACTGTAGTAATGTCACTGGTCCCCCCAAAAGTGTAAAAAATGTCAGTTATGGGTCCTATCTGTCCGAAAAATCGCAGATCGCCACCATTACTAGTAAAAAAAAAAAACCAATAAGAATTACATAAATCTTTCCCGTAGTTTGTAGACGCAATAACTTTTTCACAAGCCAATCAAAATACTTATATATTTAATACTTGCTTAATACTTGCTTAATGCAATTATCTTTACCAAAAAATATGTAGCAGAAAACAAATTGGCCTAAAATGTTAAAACATTTTGATTTTTAATTTTTTTTTTGTGAATGTTATATAGCAGAAAGTGAAAAATATTGTTTTTTTTTTCAGAATTGTCGCTCTTTATTTTACTACTGTAGTAGTGTCAAAAATGTCAGTTAGGGGTCCGATCTATCCACTGCAATGTCCCAGTCCCGCAAAAAAACGCAGATCACCGCCATTACTAGTAAAAAAAAAAAAAAAACAATAAAAATGACATAAATCTTTCCCGTAGTTAGTAGACGCGATAATCAAAATACGCTTATTGCGATTTTTTTTACCAAAAATATGTAGCAGAAAACAAATTGGCCTAAAATGTTAAAAAAAATTAGATTTTTAAATTGTTTTTTTTTTGGGAATGTCATATAGCAGAAAGTGAAAAATATTGTTTTTTTTTTCAGAATTGTCGTTTTTTTTTTTTTTTATAGCACAAAAAATAAAAATTTACAGAGGTGATCAAATACAACCAAAATAAAGCTCTATTTGTGGGGAAAAAAAGGACATCAATTTTATTTGGGTACAGCATCGTACGCCCGCACAATTGTCCGGTAAACTAACGCAGTGCCGAATCGCAAAATATGGCCTGTTCATTAACCACCTTGGCGGTAATCCCGAGCGTGACTCGGGTTGATTTTTTCTATCAGGAGCAGTAACCCCGAGAAACGCTCGGGGTGGATGTGCAGAGAGCGCAGCGGTGTCTCTTACCTTCTCCTGGCGATCCAGCGATGATCTCTCATTGCTGTGACCGCCAGCCGAGAGTCCCGCCGCTCCTCCGTCCTCCGTCGGTGTGATCACTTCCTAGTTCCGTTCCCTGCAGCAGCAATGCTGCATGGGATCGGAACTAGGGAGGAAAATTAAAAAAAAAAAACAAAAACGTTGCACAAAACACAAACACATAACACATTTTATATTTTTTATATATATATATATATATATATATATATATATATATATATATATATAATATATGCATATATATATATATATATATACGCATATATATATATGTATATATGTGTATATATGTATATATATATATATATATATATATATATATATATATATATATATATATATATATATGCACACACACACACATATATATATATATATATATATAAAATTACATTATTGATTCAATTATAATTCATGCGTTATATATTACATATATATATATATGTGTGTGTGTATATATATATATATATATATATATATATATATATGTGTGTGTATATATATATATACACAAACACACACACACACACATATATATATATATATATATATATATATATATATAATATATAATGCATGAATTATAATCTAATCAACAATGCGTTTGTGTTTCAAATTTATCACATCTGGGATGTCTACTAGAGTCTTGTTTTGGTCAGGTTTAAGTCAGTAATTACTAAGAATTGTAGGCCTATAATACATAACGCCAAATTTCCATGAAAAGAATTGTACCGCTTTTGGTATGTAATTCCTGACAGAATCATACCGCCAGGGAGGTTAAGGGGGAAAATCTTCCGGTCCAGAAGTGGTTAAAGTCCAAGCAATACTAATACACAACGTTTTAGCAAATGATGTTTCATTAACTTAACCTGGGAAAGCATATCCAAAACGATTGAGTGGCCCTGGTGCAACCCATGGGACAATACCAATACTTTTATGTGCAACATCCTCAGCATATTACAGTCAAATTGGTAGCCAATTTTACTGTAATATGGTGATGGCTGAGTGGTGGCTGAGAAACCTAAATGCTGGTGGTGGCTGAGAAATTGCGGTGCTTACAAAGAGCATGGGGATATGCCATATTTAAGGGGGAGGAGTGTAAGCAGGGGTTGCTTCCCCTCAAACTGTGATGTAATCCCCTTTCTTAAGGGTGGGAGGAGTTTAGTCAGGGAGGCTGGGTTATATTACCCTGATCTTCATGTAAAAGGAGAAATAAATTTTTTGCTTTTTTGTTATACCTTAGTCTCCATTCACACTGGTACGACTTGTCAGGCGACTTGATCAGCCTGACAAGTCACGCACCGTCGCGTCCCATAGTGTAGTACAGGAACCGTTCTAATAGGAGCGACACAAGTCGCTCCGACTTAGAAAAAGGGTCCTGTACTACTTTGGGGTGACCTTGAGCGACTTGCATAGACATTCATTTTATGAAGTCTGTGCAAGTCGTGCCGAAGTCGCGGTGCACGCGACTTCACAGGTCGCCCCCTAAGTCGGAGCGCTGTAGTGCGAACCAAGCCTAAGGGTCCTTTCACACGAGCGGTGCGCCCAATGGACTCTGTTTTGCTCAGCTGGGATCGATCCGCCGATCCCTGCTGAGCAGGCAGATGACAGCTCTGTCTCCACTTACTTTGCAGGGATGGAACTATTAGAGCCCCGCTCTCCTCTCTGGGGAATCGGATGAAAATGGGCCGCCTTATCCGATCCGATCCTCGAGATGGATGGAAAATAGGGTTTCCATTTGTTTGGACAATATAAGATCGGATAGCAGCGGGTGTCAGCGGAAATGTCTCCACTAACATCTGCAGCTCCATAGGACTGCATGGAGCATCGGATCAGGTCTGCCTGAAAAACGGACAGGTGGACCAGATCGGAAAGCCTGTGTGAAAGGGACCTTAAAGCGGAGTTCCAGCCATTTCACTCACCTGTCCAACGGTCCAGCGATGCGGCCGCCCGAAGCCTCGATCCTCTCCCTCGGCGCCGGCATCACTGCTGTGGGCACCCGGCTGTGACAGTTTGCGGCTTCACAGCCGGGTAAGCACTGCGCATGCGCGAGTTGCGCTACGCGCCGTGATTGGCCGGCAATCTTCTGGGACCTTTGACATGTCCCAGAAGATTGCAGGGAGGGAGGGGGAGAGGAGAACTTCCGCTCAGGGCGCCGCGGCGCTCCGAGCGGAAGTGGGAGTGGGTACCTGTCAAAACTAGGTACCCGCTCCCCCCCCCAAAAAATGACATGCCAAATGTGGCATGTCAGGGGGTTAGGACCACCTAAAGCGGAAGTTCCACTTTTGGGTGGAACTCCGCTTTAAGCACATTGATAATCACACAAGTACATGTTTGTAGCCTAAATATTGATATTTGCACTTAAAACCAGCTTCCAGGTTTTGTTTTCAAAGCTTAAAAGAGTTATAAAGGCAGAAGGTTTTTTATCTTAATGCATTATATGCATTAGAATAAAAAGCCTTCTGTGTGTAGCAGCCACCCCAGTACCCCCTAATACTTACCTGAGCTCAATCTCTATCCAGTGATGTCCAGGAGTCCCTCGGCTGTCCGGGGCTCTCCCTCCTGAAAGATGGACACACGAAGCTGCAGCTCAGCTCAGGTGCCCCCATAGCAAGCAGCTTGCTCTGGGGGCACTCGCCAGGAGGGAGGGGCCAGGAGCAGTGAAGAGGGACCAGAGAGTGGGGAGGATCCAGACTGCCCTATGCAAAACCACTGCACAGAGGAGTTAAGTATACCATATTTGTTATTTAAAAAAAATAAATAATAAAACACCAGACTTTACAATCACTTTAACTGAACAAACTAAAGTTAGAAGCTGATTGGCTACCATGCACAGCTGCAACAGATTTTACACTCCAGTTTATTGAACCCCAAATTGTCAATAAATGTAGACAGTTTAATATAGTGGCTATTATTCCTATAAGTGGGCACCCAGCCAAGATGACTCACAAGGAACAACACAGAATCCTCAATGAGGTAATGAAGTACCCATAAGTAACAGCTAAAGGCTTGAAGACATCACTGGAACTGGAAAACATCCCTGTTTATGAGTCTACCACATGTAAGTCTTTAAACAGGCAGGTTGTCCATGGCAGAACACTGCAGAGCAAGCCGCCACTCTCCAAAAAAAAATGCTGCACGCCTGAAGTTTGCCAAAGAGCTCCTTAGCAAAATACAACGCTACTGGCAAAATGTTTTATGGTCTGATGAAACAAAAGTTGAATTGTTCAGAAAGAATACTCAGCACTATGTATGGTTGGGGTAAGCCTGGCATTCTGGTTGTACCCAAGTTGATCGATTGATCAACTTGGTACATTCAGCCTGCCCATACAGGGTTCGAATCTTGGCCGGTTCCCAGGGCCGGACTGGCCTACTAGGATACCGGTAGGCCGGCATGACCCCTGCCCTGGGGCTGGCTGAAAGTCAATGGCACCTGCTGCGGCTAGCCAGATGTGTACACTGTGCATGTGCCGCTGCTGCTCGGGAAAGCCCGTACATGCTCAGCTATTCCCGGGCCGGCGGCGCATGCGGGGTGACGTGATGGCGCTGGGCGGCGCCATTTTTAAATGTATAGCACCTCACCAAAGGGTAAGTGAGACCGATCCGCAGCCCCTGCATGTCCTCAAGAGATGAAGTGACGCTGGCATGGTACAGGAGATTCTCCTGTACCATGCCCGCAGCACTGCCTCTCATTCCCATGTACCATGCCCGCTGCCCTGCATCTCCTGTACCATGCTCACAGCACTGCGTCTCCTGCACCATGCCCGCAACCCCTGCATCTCCTGTACCATGCCCGCAGCCCTGCATCTCCTGTACCATGCCCACAGCACTGCCTCTCCGGTATCATGCCTGCAACCCCTGCATCTCCTGCACCATGCCCACAGCC
Source organism: Pelophylax lessonae (assembly GCF_965119305.1). Classification (NCBI taxonomy): domain Eukaryota; kingdom Metazoa; phylum Chordata; class Amphibia; order Anura; family Ranidae; genus Pelophylax; species Pelophylax lessonae. Next base: position 251,705,892 of record NC_138770.1, on the reverse strand, counting down.
CCTGTATCATGCCCACAGCCTCTGCATCTCCTGCACCATGTGAGCAGCCTCTGCATCTCTTGTACTATGCTTGCAGCCTCTCCCTCTCCTGTACCATGACCGCAGCCCCTGCATCTCCTGCACCATGCCTGCAGCCCCTGCTTCTCCTGCACCATATCCGTAGCTTCTGCATCTCTTGTATTATGCCCGCAGCCTCTCCCTCTCCTGTACCATGCCCACAGCCTCTGCATCTCCTGTACCATGCCTGTAGCCCCTGCATCTACTGCACCATGCCCACAGCCCCTGCATCATGCCAACAGCCTCTGCATCTCCTGCACCATGCCCATGGCCCGTGCATCTCCTGCACCATGCCCACAGCCCCTGCATCTCCTGCACCATACTCAAAGCCCCTGCATTTCCTGCTCCATGTCAGCAGCCTCTGCATCGCCTGCTCTATGCCTGCAGCCTCTCCCTCTTCTGTACCATGCCTGCAGCCTTTGCATCTCCTGTACCATGCCCGCAGCCTCTGCATCTCCTGTAGCATGCCCGCAGCCTCTGCATCTCCTGCACCATGTCAGCAGCCTCTGCGTCTCTTGTACTATGCCCGCAGCCTTTCCCTCTCCTGTACCATGCCCGCAGCCCCTGCATCTCCTGCACCATGCCCGCAGCCCCGGCATCTCCTGTACCATGTCCGCAGCCTCTGACATCTCCTGTACCATCATCACACAGACTATGAGCACCTCCCATACCACGTCCGCACTTTTACCACTTTTAACCAGAATTTGCTCATATATATATATATATATATATATATATATATATATATATATATATATATAAAGCCCTATATGCTTTCATATCTGTCTTACTGTATCTATATATAATACACTCTTCAAATGTGCTTTAAAATGCATGGTTTTCCATTTTATGAACAAGAAAATAATGACGTTATGCTGTTAGGCTGATATAATAATGCAATAGGGCTGGTATGAAGTTATTATTATTTCCAGGGCTGAATTTTATTCCCAGTCCGGCCCTGCCGTTTCCTGCTGAAATGGCAGAGATTCAAACCGTGTATGGCCTGCCTTTATTTTCTGACGAAAAAGTTTGTAACCAAGTATTGGCTTGGTTACAAAAAAAAAAAAAATGATACCCCCCTAGATGGATGCTGCATCTGTCCCTAGCTGCTTCTAAGACTGAACAATCAAAGATTGCTTATCACTCGGTTCTCAGTCTTAATTTAGTGTCAGGGGGGTGACTGGGATTTGTGGTGCTGTGTATTGATGGAGGGGTGACTGGGATTTGTGGTCCTGTGTATTTATGGAGGGGTGACTGGGATTTGTGGTGCTGTGTATTGATTGAGGAGTGACTGGGATTTGTGGTGATGTGTATTGATGGAGGGGTGGCTTGGATTTGTGGTGCTGTGTACTGGTGGATGAGTGACTGGGATTTGTGGTACTGTGTATTTATGGAGGGGTGACTGTCATTTGTGGTCCTGTGAATTGATTGAGGGGTGACAGGGATTTGTGGTGCTGTGTATTGATGGAGGGGTGACTGGGATTTGTGGTGCTGTGTATTGATGGAGGGGTGACTGGGATTTGTGGTGCTGTGTATTGATGGAGGGGTGACTGGGATTTGTGGTGCTGTGTATTGATGGAGGGGTGACTGGGATTTGTAGTCCTGTCTATTGATGGAGGAATGACTGGGATTTGTGGTGTTATGTATCGATGGAGGAGTGACTGGGATTTGTGGTCCTGTGTATTTATGGAGGGGTAACTGGGATTTTTGGTGCTGTGCATTGATGGAGGGGTGACTGGGATTTGTGGTGCTGTGTATTTATGGAGGGGTGACTGGGATTTGTGGTCCTGTGTATTGATGGAGGAGTGACTGGGATTTGTGGTCCTGTGTATTGATGGAGTGGTGACTGGGATTTGTGGTGCTGTGTATTTATCGAGGGGTGACTGGGATTCGTGGTGCTGTGTATTGATGGAGGGGTGACTGGGATTTGTGGTGCTGGGTATTGATGGAGGGGTGACTGGGATTTATGGTCCTGTGTATTTATGGAGGGGTGACTGGGATTTGTGGTGCTGTGTATTGATGGAGGAGTGACTGGGATTTGTGGCGCTGTGTATCGATGGAGGAGTGACTGGGATTTGTGGCGCTGTGTATTGATGGAGGAGTGACTGGGATTTGTGGCGCTGTGTATTGATGGAGGGGTGGCTTGGATTTGTGGTGCTGTGTACTGGTGGATGAGTGACTGGGATTTGTGGTGCTGTGTATTGGTGGATGAGTGACTGGGATTTGTGGTGCTGTGTATTTATGGAGGGGTGACTGGGATTTGTGGTTCTGTGTATTGATGGAGGGGTGACTGGGATTTGTGGTGCTGTGTACTGGTGGATGAGTGACTGGGATTTGTGGTGCTGTGTATTTATGGAGGGGTGACTGGGATTTGTGGTCCTATGTATTGATGGAGGGGTGACTGGGATTTGTGGTGCTGTGTATTGATGTAGGGGTGACTGGGATTTGTGGTGCTGTGTATTGATGGATGGGTGACTGGGATTTGTGGTCCTGTGTATTGATGGAGGAGTGACTGGGATTTGTGGTGCTGTGTATTGATGGAGGAGTGACTGGGATTTGTGGTTCTGTGTATTGATGGAGGGGTGACTGGGATTTGTGGTCCTGTGAATTGATTGAGGGGTGATGGGATTTGTGGTGCTGTGTATTGAAGGAGGGGTGACTGGGATTTGTGGTGCTGTGTATTGATGGAGGGGTGACTGGGATTTGTGGAGCTGTGTATTGATGAAGGGGTGACTGGGATTTGTGGTCCTGTCTATTGATGGAGGAGTGACTGGGATTTGTGGTGTTATGTATCGATGAAGGAGTGACTGGGATTTGTGGTCCTGTGTATTGATGTAGGGGTGACTGGGATTTGTGGTGCTGTGTATTGATGGAGAGGTGACTGGGATTTGTGGTGCTGTGTATTGATGGAGGAGTGACTGGGATTTGTGTTGCTGTGTATTGATGGACTGGTGACTGGGATTTGTGGTGCTGTGTATTGATGGAGGGGTGACTGGGATTTGTGGTGCTGTGTATTGATGGAGGAGTGACTGGGATTTGTGGTGCTGTGTATTGATGGAGGAGTGACTGGGATATGTGGTCCTGTGTATTGATGGAGGAGTGACTGGGATTTGTGGTACTGTGTATTGATGGACTGGTGACTGGGATTTGTGGTGCTGTGTATTGATGGAGGGGTGACTGGGATTTGTGGTGCTGTGTATTGATGGAGGAGTGACTGGGATTTGTGGTGCTGTGTATTGATGGAGGAGTGACTGGGATATGTGGTCCTGTGTATTGATGGAGGAGTGACTGGGATTTGTGTTGCTGTGTATTGATGGACTGGTGACTGGGATTTGTGGTGCTGTGTATTGATGGAGGGGTGACTGGGATTTGTGGTGCTGTGTATTGATGGAGGAGTGACTGGGATTTGTGGTGCTGTGTATTGATGGAGGAGTGACTGGGATATGTGGTCCTGTGTATTGATGGAGGAGTGACTGGGATTTGTGGTACTGTGTATTGATGGAGGGGTGACTGGGATTTGTGGTCCTGTGTATTGATGGAGGAGTGACTGGGATTTGTGGTGCTGTGTATCGATGGAGGAGTGACTGGGATTTGTGGTGCTCTGAATTGATGGAGGAGTGACTGGGATTTGTGGTGCTGTGTATTGATGGAAGGGTGACTGGGAATTGTGGTCCTGTGTATTGATGGAGGGGTGACTGGGATTTGTGGTGCTGTGAATTGATGGAGGGGTGACTGGGATTAGTGGTCCTGTGTATTGATGGAGGGGTGACTGGGATTTGTGGTGCTGTGTATTGATGGAGGGGTGACTGGGATTGGTGGTGCTGTGTATTGATGGAGGGGTGACTGGGATTTGTGGTGCTGTGTATTGATGGAGGGGTGGCTGGGATTTGTGGTGCTGTGTACTGATGGATGAGTGACTGGGATTTGTGGTCCTGTGTATTTATGGAGGGGTGACTGGGATTTGTGGTGCTGTGTATTGATGGAGGGGTGACTGGGATTTGTGGTGCTGTGTATTGATGGAGGGGTGACTGGGATTTGTGGTGCTGTGTACTGGTGGATGAGTGACTGGGATTTGTGGTCCTGTGTATTTATGGAGGGGTGACTGGGATTTGTGGTGCTGTGTATTGATGGAGGGGTGACTGGGATTTGTGGTCCTGTGTATTGATGGAGGGGTGACTGGGATTAGTGGTGCTGTGTATTGATGGAGGGGTGACTGGGATTTGTGGTGCTGTGTATTGATGGAGGAGTGACTGGGATTTGTGGTGCTGTGTATTGATGGATGGGTGACTGGGATTTGTGGTGCTGTGTATTGATGGAGGGGTGACTGGGATTTGTGGTGCTATGTATTGATGGAGGAGTGACTGAGATTTGTGGTGCTGTGTATTGATGGAGGGGTGACTGGGATTTGTGGTGCTGTGTATTGATGGAGGAGTGACTGGGATTTGTGGTGCTGTGAATTGATGGAGGGGTGACTGGGATTTGTGGTGCTGTGTATTGATGGAGGGGTGACTGGGATTTGTGGTGCTGTGTATTGATGGAGGGGTGACTGGGATTTGTGGTCCTGTGTATTGATGGAGGGGTGACTGGGATTTATGGTGCTGTGTATTGATGGATGGGTGACTGGGATTTGTGGTGCTGTGTATTGATGGAGGAGTGACTGGGATTTGTGGTGCTGTGTATTGATGGAGGAGTGACTGGGATTTGTGGTGCTGTGTATTGATGGATGGGTGACTGGGATTTGTGGTGCTGTGTATTGATGGATGGGTGACTGGGATTTGTGGTGCTGTGTATTGATGGAGGGGTGACTGGGATTTGTGGTGCTGTGTATTGATGGAGGGGTTACTGGGATTTGTGGTGCTGTGTATTGATGGAGGGGTGACTGGGATTTGTGGTGCTGTGTATTGATGGATGGGTGACTGGGATTTGTGGTGCTGTGTATTGATGGAGGGGTGACTGGGATTTGTGGTGCTGTGTATTGATGGAGGGGTGACTGGGATTTGTGGTGCTGTGTATTGATGGAGGAGTGACTGGGATTTGTGGTGCTGTGTATTGATGGAGGGGTGACTGGGATTTGTGGTGCTGTGTATTGATGGAGGGGTGACTGGGATTTGTGGTGCTGTGTGTTGATGGATGGGTGACTGGGATTTGTGGTGCTGTCAGGGCTGCCGCTAGAAATCCTGGGGCCCCATACAGCCTACCTGACAGCCCCCCCCCCCCTTCCACCAAAAATATCAAAATTATATTATCACCCCCTCCCCCAATCCCTCTTCCTAGCAGTAATCTCTCCCAATCACCCCTCACAGAGCAACCCCCAAAATCCCTCCACAAATTCACAACCCCATCCCTGTACAGAGTGCAGGGGTCAAGAATGCATTGCATACAGAGTGCAGGGGTCAGGAATACGTTCAGGAGAATGCTAGATACAGAATGCAGGGTTCTGGAGTGCATTATGTACAGTGTTCAGGAGAGTCCTAGATAGGGAGTAGTGCCTTACTAAGCTGACCAAGATTTCCCATAGATGCAAATGTTAGACAGGGAGCAGTGCCATACCAAGTTGACCAAGATTCTCCATTATTGAGGATACTGTTAAAAATTGAGAGTAGTGCTATACCAAGGTGACCAAGATTCTCCATTGAGGCCAATGTTAAAAATCGGGAGTAGTGCTATACCAAGGTGACCAAGATTC